>NC_047042.1:78150268-78750268 GCF_011762595.2 Tursiops truncatus | reverse complement strand
CCCTGCATTGGCAGATGGACTCTCAACCACTGTGCCACCAGGGAAGCCCTCCCCCCCCCCGCCCCGTATTCTTAACCATCCCCATCAAATCCTCCTTGACTTAAAATAGCATTAAAAAAATAAACTGAGGCATACAAAAATTTTTAAGAGTTTGAGCAAAAACTGAATCCGAATGTGCAGCACCAAACTGGAAGTGTTCCGGGGAGAGACTTACAAAGAGAAAGTGCAGAAGCAGAGAAAGGAAATTTTTGATTAGCTACAGCTTAGAGCCCAGCTGGCTCTTTGTGATTGGTTGTCCTTAGCATTTTGACCTGAGGCACTTAGAGGCTTAGATTCTGGTTTGCTTACCTAGGCCACCGTGGTACTAGAGACACCTTAGTCTAATGGCCTCCTTGTTTAATTAATTAAACAACAGTTTGAGGAAATTTCTGTTTATTGTAACAACTCCTTAGCTACAGGACTTCTACCAGCTGAAAAGTGGGGTACTTGGTGAGGAAATAAGAAAATGGTACTCTGGACACAACGAATATTTTATTAGCCTGAGGAATCTTTTGTTTGAATCAGTTGCAGATCTTTCTCTGGAAGGGGCAACAATCACTCAGTGGTTGGTTTAATAGTCTTAATACACACAGCACTGCTGATCCAAGTGTCCCGGGTGACAGAGAAACGCTGAGGCTTCTTCATTTAGCAAAGATTACGTCAGAAACATCCTGCAAACCTGCCCGTTCCAGCTGACCATCAGTGTTCTTTGCTTTCAGAGAGGCCACACTTCTTCCCAAAGATGTTGATAGGATTAAAATACCAAAATTGATATTTTGGGGGTAACATTTGCTATACTATAAACTGAAAAAAAAGTTTAAGTCTAATGTAGATTTTTGCATTGGAAGTTTCTTTCTTCCTTTCTTTTCTTTCTTTTTTTTCTGTAAATGATTATTTTAACCACTTTTATTACCTTCATACACAAGAAAAGATTTTGACAATGGAAAGACATATTGAAGTTGCCTTCAACTGCCACGAATTTGGTTTTACGAATGAGTGATTATTGTTCTAAAAGTAAAGCAAGCTTCTGAATAAAAGGATGTAAAACTGGGCCAACATATAAACACATTTCTCAATGGCATTTTTATTACTTAAAAGTAAATAGTGAATTCCAGACTACTTGTGTTTAGAATCTCAGTGTGCACTTTACCAGACATACAGATGGGACTGAGTGAGCTTCTCTCATACGGAAAACTACTAACATTGACTAAAGCATACTTTAATATCGGGGTATGATTTTCAATCAAATGTTAAAAGTTAGTGGAGTCACTCAGCTGTCTAACTCCCTTTTTATATAATCAGCTCTCCTTTTAAATACTTTTGTGACACTCAGTTGAATGATTATACACAATAATAAGAGTTATGAAATAGCAATTTGTATTCTCAAAAAAGATAGTCACAAAGATACATATTAAAACATGAGGCAGTGACTTCTCTGGTGGCGCAGTGGTTAAGAATCTTCCTGCGAATGCAGGGGACACAGGTTCGAGCCCTGGTCCAGGAAGATCCCACATGCTGCGGAGCAACTAAGCCGGTGCGCCACAACTACTGAAGCCCGTGCGCCTAGAGCACGTGCTCCGCAACAAAAGAAACCACTGCAATGAGGAGCCCGTGCACCACAACAAAGAGTAGCCCCCTCTCGCCACATCTAGAGAAAGCCCACAAGCAGCAACGAAGATCCAACACAGCCAAACATAATTAATTAAAAAAAAAATTAGGCAGACTTTGGATGGACAACAGGAAAATAATTCCCCATAAATCAGCTCACCAGGTAGTTCAAGTACATTAAGAAACTATTGAAAGAATCACAAATGTCACTAATGGAATTCTAGATCGTGAAGAAATACCTACCGTACCTCAAGTCCAGAACAGATTCGTGACAGCAGTAACAACCCTCCTTGGAGGAGCACCCTTTCATCGTGTCTCTAATTTCACAACAGTATTTCCATTGCCCCTTATTTGTGAATTACATTTTAAATGATTTCACACTCTGAAGTAACTGCAAACAAACCAGATGACTGTCAGGATTGGAAGCCATCACAGTGTTATGGTTTGACATTTTTTAAAATTTCTTTCTTTTTTTTTATTAAAGTATAGTTGATTTAACGCTTTGCCATTTTTTTTTATGTAACTTTACCACCAAGTCACTAACATAGCACATTTACCCACCTAAGGTTTAAACTGCAGAGGAGACTTCATCTTTTCAAAGTAGAAAGCAAAAAGTTAAGCAGTCAACCACAGCAAGACTTGGGTGTGAGGGAATCTTTAAAACCGAAGTCCATCCTGCCATTAAAAAAGTTAAGAAAATTTTCTTTGGTGTTCTTTACCAAGTTACCTGATTATAACCAAATATTGGGGGACCCCCCCCATAAGTCAATCAGCAACCTCACTAAAATGCTACCTGTGACACTGTCTTTAAAATAATATCATACTAAATTAAAGACCATCCTTCTTCTCAGCCCACAGAGTGAGACTTAAGAGGCTCAGAAATTCCCAATTCACTCAAGAATGAGTTATATTTCTTTAATTAAGGTGAAAGACGCCTTGTCTATTCAGAGTTAGAGATGGAATTCTAACACAGTGACTTAAGATGTAAGTGAATACTACTGCCTTGGAGTCGTGGGAAGGAGAAATAGTATGAGAGTCCCTGAAGGACTGGATAAAATAATTCTCTGGGGGAAAGAGAAAGTTGTGTGGAAAAGTAGGCTGAGAGACTTAAAAGGACATTATAACATTGCTGAGTATAACCCCTATTTAATAAAGTTCTTATGGTTCTTTAGAAATAAATAGCTTGGAAGAAATCCAAAAGGCCCTACTTTAAAGTATATTGTACTTTATAGCAAGCATCAAATGCATTAGCTTAGGTCATGCTTCTCTCCTGTACTCTTCCAGCATATGCATCCAGGACATGTATAGCATTTAAAAAATCTTGCATCTTTTTCTATACATTTCAGTGAAAAGATATCATTCATACCCCTTGTGCTAAAACAAAATATAAAATATTACCTGCCACTGAAGATGAAACACCATTTACAAAATCTTTCTCACTGCCAGGGTTATTAACATTGAAGAATACTGGGGTGAAACGGCAGTGATATACTCACAAAATACACATTCACACACCATCATTGACCATTATTGTTAAAATTATAATGGTCACATGGCTTAGTGCTTCAGAGGGTGTCTTGTTAATTCAGACTCTTTTCCGAAATGAACATATTCTCTCTGATAAAGAAAACATATTTCCCTGTTGAGTTCTAAAGTGATTTCTAATCACTTCAAAATACACAGACAAGATGAGTAATGGAATTGGCGTGGTTGTAACAGAAAAATAAAAGGCTAGAAAGGAAATAATGCAGTAAATAAAAGACATTTTAAATGATGTCATTTTAAAGATATACAAGAAAATATAAAAGCTGCCTTTCTGATGAGAGGAAATTGGGAGTGTGGGAGTGAATGAGAGGAGATAATTTTTACTTTAACTTAATTTTTACTTTAAGGCTTTCCATCCTAATAGCTTTTAATTCTGTGCATGAATCACTTTTATAGTGAAGTCAAAGTCCCCAAAATGTACCAAGGGATATGTCTGAACATTAACAAAGCAGTGCTATTTTACAGAATTCATTTGGATGTCAGTAGCATCCAAGGGGAGTTCCTTTGACTTTTTTTTTTCAGTTGGACATATAGTCTCTGCATATAAAATTGTCATTCTGTTAGTTAAAAAAAAAAAGAAGAAGAAAGCAGAGGAGGGAAGATTTTGGATTGGCAACCAGCAGTTTTCAACAAGGTCCTTAGGCCCATGCGATACTCTGAGGATAACAGGGTGAAAAGATGGTTCCTCAGTAAGAGCAGGGCTCTGCTGAACCAAATACGGAGCTGCCTCTTTGCAGAATGTTTGTGGAATAGTACCACCATTATTTAAGCCACTTTATTAGGAGATTCTTTTATTTCTAGCTAAAAGCTAGAGGAGTACTGAGAGTAAGTGAGGTGGATGTTCCGAGACTCACAATCCTGCAGGTATTAGGGAAATTTTCTTGAAGACGCTAACACAGAGCTGGGTCTCTCAGGTTTGGAAGCAGTTACCAGTGGACAAGGTACAAGGTGAAAAAGCCCTGAGTAAGAAACAGATTCTTTGATCTTCTGAACACTAGAGAATAAACTCTTTGTATACAGTGATTGACAGGTGTAAGATCTCTATTCTTGAAAACTTCAAAAAAAAGTAATTTTCATATATCAGAATTACTTCAATTGTGAGAGATTGAGAGCAAATATCTGTAAAGAAATAACATGAAGCAAAAGCATAATAGAAGAAAAAACTATAAAAGTCTGACTGCCAATTTATTCTCCATTGCATGCATACAAAACTACTATCTAGCTGAGGAATGTATACATATCACAAAAATTTTATTTTGACTTGTAGAAAGCTTTATATAAGGTCAACTGCCACAAAATAATAGGAAGCATCTACTGAATGCTTAGAATGCCAAATACTGTTCTCAGCTCTTCACATATATTAATTCATTTCATTCTTATAACAACTCTAATAAGGAGGTACTATTATTTCTACATCTTTACAAATGAGAACACAGGCAGGTTAAGTGACTGGCTCAAGCCACACAACTGGGATAGGGCAGAAATGGGATTAGTACCCAGGTAGCCTAGTCCCAGTATTGAGATCTATTCTACCATTTCTCCATGTTAGTTGAGTACCATCTTTATATATTTTCTCCACCTCAGTGTTACAACGTATAGTTTTTTGTATACTCTAGGATCTCAACCAATATTATTTAACAATTTTCCTATTACCCTATGGTTGTAAAAGATTTGTGCTCTTTTTATATTTTGAGCTAGAGATTGGAAGAACTCTTCAAACGCAAAAATAATGTTTCTTTTCATTGAAACACTCATTTTAAATTGCTTTTTTCAAAAATGGATTTGGATTTGTTCAGATTCACCCAAACAGTTGGTCCCTAATCCACTGGAGGCCAAATGTTGTGCATTAATGAGAAAAGGGCACAGGATTTGACCTCAAGATCACCAACAAAAGGTTATTCAAACAAAATTTTAAACATATCATCACAATCCATAATTTTGATTAATTCTATAAAATTAGCATTTTCCCTTACCATTTAGAAAGAAATCTAAATGCAACAGTGAGAACAAGGAAAAAGAAACAATATTCATCATTGAAAAACTAGCAAAATAATGACTCTCCCCCCAAATTTAACAGATGAACAAGGTTGAAGAGGTGTCAATGCAGTGAGATGCAGTAGGTTTATAAGGAAGAGTCAAGACAAGAATCTAATCTTTGCACAAAAAGGATCAAGGTACACATCTCCAGAGTAGACCCTGATGTGCACACCCTCAGATACACAACTAAAATTAACAAAACTGCAAGCATGCTAGAGATGAGAGCTTCAGTTAATCCAGTTTGGTTCTAATAAGCAGAAGAGAGTTAAATACAGAATTACACAGATAAGCCATATTTGCAAGAAACAGCTGACCTCCTGTAAAGAAGGAAGACAAATTTTGAATGGTAAACCAGACCTACAGCTCTTGATGTCTACTGATTGGGAAAAAGAAAAGACTAGAAGTATTAACTTATGAAAATGCAGAGACATAAGGAAAATGCCTACAAACTTGGAAAATGGTTCTGAGTCCTACCCCTTAAATCACTGGTACAGGAACTCAATCAAAGATGAGTGATCAAAATGAAGCCAGCAGAAAATCTTTTTTAAAAAGGACACTACCAGAATAAAGGGAGAAAAGAACAAGAAAAACAAAGGCAGTTAAGAACACTCACCACAAAAATACTGTCATAGTGCAAACAAAAATATGGCTAAGTATACCACCTTGAATGTAAAAATCTGGCTGAAGCAATTGCCTCTGTAAAGTGAATGCATGACGTCAAGGTGGAAGAGATTAGTAAACAATCAGAGGCAAAGTGTAAGAGAGAGAGAGAGAGAGAGAGAGAAGGCAGAAAACATCAGTATGAGGGATGGAAATGGGAGCATAACTATAGATCCCACAGACATTAAAAAGATACGAAGATATCAACTTTTACCCATAGATTTGGAATTTTACATAAATAGAATATTTCTAGAAAGACACAAATGCCAAAACTGACACGAAAAGAAATTGAATATGTAAATGATCCTATAAGTATTAAACTAATTCCATCTGTAGTTAAAAGCCTTCCCACAAAAATAATCCCCAGGTATGTATAGCTTTATTAATAAATTCTACCAACACTTAAGAAAGAGACAACACCATTCTTATACACACTCAGACTATAGAAAAGTAGCAAAATCTTTCCAACTCATTTTATGAGGGCAGAAACATCTTAATCTCAAAAACTGAAAGAAAAAACATCAGTCTCTCAGGAACATAAATTTAAAATCTTAAACAAAATATTAACAAGACACATCCAGCAAAATACAACAAGTATAATCTTTCAGGATAAAAGGAGGTTTATTCTAAGAATGCAAGTATAATTTAACGTGAATAATTAATCAATGTAATTCACCACAGAAACAGAATGGAGTAGGCTCTTCACCTCTTTTTGTATCCATGACTTTTGTCATTTAAATTGGCCTTCCCTCTCAACTACATTTGGAATGCATTTCCCTTTTCTTTGACTTGGAGCTCAGCTACGTGATTTTTCTGGCCAAGGATATTTTACAGTAGAGGAGGCAGAGACTTGAAATCGCTCACTTGGGTGGGCTTGATACCTTGTACTTCTGCCACCACCATTAGAAGAACATGCCCTGACTAGCCAACTGGTCCCAAGATGAGTCTCACAAACCTGAACAGAGCCATTCCAGCTGACCTGAAGATCTGTGAGGATCAATGACTGTTGTTTAAGGCATTAAGTTTCAGGATGGTTAGTCTGCTGCATTATCGTGACGTTAACTAACCAAAAGGGGACTGGATGCTGCTTTAACAAAAAACTGATATATGTAGCATCAGTTTGGGACCAGATAGTAGAAGGTGAGAAAAATGTTGAGTCTTGAAAATTGGCAAGGAACTAATACAAGACACTGAAAAAATGATGACCTATGTTATGCAGCGGCAACACTGTCGCTACTATTACATGGAAGATGTAAAATATAACTAATGAATTTGTAAGGCCAACTGGCCCGAGGCAGGGGAACACAATCAGATTCACAGGTTGCATCAGTCCGAAACTCTCCAGACCACCCAGTTCCAGGAACTGACCTGGGGACTCTGAACCCGGCCCAGCCTTCCCGCCTTTCGAGGGGCGGGACTAACGGTCCCCCAGGATACCCGAAAAGACCACCAAATAAGGAATACCCTGCGCCCTCCCAGATTCACCACACCCCTTTCCCTTCTTCCCCTATAAAATCTTGCCCAACCCTCGCCCGGGTGCGACTTCTCTGGCCCCGTTCTCTCGGACCAGTGAACCTCGCCCGGGAGCGCTCCCTAATAAAGCTCACTTGAAGCTTTCCTCTGTTTCGCGGTGCCGTTTGTTAAGATCCGACCTTACAGAATTTATAGTCTAAGGAAAGATGTTTTCTAGGCAGGACATTCAAAGCTTCAGCTGATCGCTTTTGCTTCATGAAGTAAGGCACTTCGAAGCAAGGATAAATTCAGAAAAGAACTGCCCAGTTTGTAAACAGACTTTAAAAGGATATAAGGAGGCCAGAACTTGCTAGGTTGAAAAATAAAACTGTTTCTCATCTACACATGTCCAGAGAGTTAAAGATTCTCAAAATATGATACAGACTGGGGGTGGGGTGATTAAATCAAGACTTTGGCCATTTGATTAAGCTTGGTAGTAAAAACCAAATCATGGATTAAGTAGTCATGCCCTATGTGAAGAGCTCTGAAAAAATTAAGGTGGCATCTAGTAGATCCTTCCAGCTGAATAAAAAACAACTAGAAAGCTTAAGGACTTGGTCCCATAGAAACATAACAGACGCAAAATATCCATAATTAAGTCTAAAGAAAGAAAGAAATGTCTTTGAAAGAACTATACAGTAAGCATTTGACAAAGAGTTGAGTGAAATCAAATACATAATCAACAAGCTTTGTAAGAGATCTCTATTAGCAAAAGTGTCACCACACTTGGCTAAAAAAAGACAGATACTGTTGGAGATTTTTAAAAATCTCTTAGTCCTCAACTTTCTACAGGCAGGAAACAGGACAATAAAACTACTCATCTGCTCCCCCAAAAGGCATATGTTTTTTTCCAAGGCATACTTTTTAATGCCTTCCTCAGAAAAAGCCAGGAAGAATAATGGAAAAGGAAAGGTATCCCAGAGGGTACAGGCAAGAGCAAGGAGAACTGATGGGAAGCCATTCTCAGACAGCAAAATAGGTTAATTAAGGAGTATTTTCTGTCTCTAAATAGGGAGAGATGTTAGCATTTTACCAGTGGAATTTCAGAATTGCCTTGCACTAGTGACGACTATATACCTCCTTTCTCCCATTATCTGAGAGCATTTATTACGTTGTCCTGACCATGGTTCAATGTTGCCTATAAATGGGGAGGATAATTTGACCTTTTTGGTTTATTGGTATCTAGATGGGGAGGAGCAGCCTCTTGATCTCATCTTAAGCCACATGTTGTGCATTGTGAGGTTTGGGGGATCCCAAGATACGAGTGTAGTTTGCAGGTGAAGTGTTGTGAATAACTGTGGCCACAGAACGGAATGTGGAAGATCTTTTTATTGGCCCTTCCCTGCATCCATGCCCTTTGTCATGGAATTTTGAAGTTCTCCTGGTGGCAGAGTGGGTTCTCCTCCTTTTGACATAGGACTAAGCCATACTTGCTTTGGCCAGTGAGATATTAATAGATCTGACGCAGATGATTGTCTTTTTTTTTTTTTTTTTTTTTTTGTGGTACGCGGGCCTCTCACTGTTGTGGCCTCTCCCTTTGCGGAGCACAGGCTCCGGACGCGCAGGCTCAGCGGCCATGGCTCACGGGCCCAGCCGCTCCGTGGCATGTGGGATCTTCCCGGACCGGGGCACGAACCCGCGTCCCCTGCATCGGCAGGCGGACTCTCAACCACTGCGCCACCAGGGAAGCCTGATTGTCATTCTAAGTTGCTGAGTTTAGGGGTGATTTGTTATGCAGTTCTATAGTGACACTAGCTTTCCAACACATAGACTAAAGAAGAATCATACGGTCATTCCAGTGACTTAAGGAAAAATATTTGATTAAATTCAACATCAATTCATGATTAAAAAAAAAAACTTGCAGCAAATAAAAGAGAATTTCCTTATTTTAATAAAGGATCCCCCAACCCTCCAAAAAGAACTGCACCAAACATACTTAATGGTGTATGTTGAAAGCATTCTTTCTAAGATAAGAAATGAGACAGGGATATTTTTCCCATTTCTATTCCAACTGTAGTGAAGAAAAAAGATATAAAAATGAAGGAGAAAAAAATTAGAAGAAAACTTTTTACACACAAACATACACACATTATGTATATAGAGAATACCAAAGGATACACAGATAAATTATTAGGATTAAAACTTAATGTCTAAAAATCAACTGTGTTTCTCTATAGTAGCCACAAAGTATATTACTTCTGCAATAAAAAATAAAACAACTTCAGGATTTATTCATTCAACGAACACTGTATATAATTAGAATATTTATCATTAACAATGATGCTTATTAAAGGAGAAGCCTTATACAAAACTAAGATGCTTCTTGGGTTTGGTTTCTTTAACCACTGGAATTTATTTAGTGCATGCTTGAACAGGGTTTTTTGTTTTGTTTAGTTTGGGGTTTGGATTTTTAAATGATTAGTTCAGAACTCTTCTGGTATAACAGGTCTCTTGGGCATGAAAAGTCTGATAGAAAATTGTGAAGATATTCGTTCAATTTCCTTGTCCCATGCTCACCGTGAATAGTTCTGAATTTGCCATTATTTATTATTTTCAGCATTCAAAAATCAACATCAGTGCTCTGGTTCAAGATGGTGACGAAAGAGGATCCTGAACTCACCCCCTCCCACAGACTCATCAAATCTACAGCTACATAGGGAACAACTTCCTCTGAAAAAAAGCTAAAAACTGTCCGAGTCACTCCCACACATCTGGTAGAGGAGAGAAGCCCATGGAAGCCGGTGGAAGAGGCTGGGCCACCATCTCGCCAGACATCCCCACCCCCACGTCAGAGGGAACTCAAAACCCAGAGCTTCTCCTTAAGAAGCAAAGGATTTGAACTCCACACCAGGCACTCCCAACTTTTAAGACCTGCCCCCGAGAGATGAACCCCCCAACCATCTAGCTTTGAAAATCAACAGGGTTCACGTCCCCGAGACCCACAAGGTTATAAGCGCCTGAGAAACAGCTCTTAAACGGCTCGCGCGCTCGGACTCACCAGCTCCAGGACCCAGGGAGGGAGCGGCAGGTCCAGGGACACCCGTTCTCTGTGGGACAGGCCCACTGGCTGGTCTTGGCGCATCAGCCTGAGGGGCAGGGGTCTAACCTGACAAACGTTTGGGGGCCTGCATACTCTCCGGGATGGAGATGGCCGGGAGCCATCTTTTCTTCCTTTTTTCCTCCCCGGTGGACGTCGTCCTCCTGCTTTCCCTATGCCCGGCTGCAGCTCACTGCTGCCTCCCAGGTGGAAGCTCATACACTCGTCTGGTGCCCTGGTTTTGCAGTTGCCACCCAGGGGACACCTCGGAATCTGCCGGCCACGGGGCTTATGCTTGGGGTCCCACAGGACTGCATATATTTGCATATTTTCAAAGCTGCTGCCCGAGGGTCTGGCTTCCAATCTGCCTGAATCTCGGTGCTGCCTAAATTCCTCACTTTGGAACACT
Organism: Tursiops truncatus; assembly: GCF_011762595.2. Taxonomy (NCBI): domain Eukaryota; kingdom Metazoa; phylum Chordata; class Mammalia; order Artiodactyla; family Delphinidae; genus Tursiops; species Tursiops truncatus. The sequence goes on along the minus strand of NC_047042.1, from coordinate 78,739,421 downwards.
GACGTCTTGGAAAGCCTTCAACTAGTGGGAGCCACTAAAAATAAAATAGGCCACTTGCACGGTCACAAAAGTTTAAGCGACAACCAAGAGCCAGGGCAGGGTTGAACGATGACACTCTTCTCCTACCCAAGGCGTCTCCTTTAAGACCGGGAAAGGGGGCTGTTTATCTAACGCATAGACACCAACACAGAGTCGAGCAAAACGAAGAAATCGAAGACTATGTTCCAAACAAAAGAAAAGATAGAACCTCAAAAAAATCAATGTCATGTTCAGCCGCATCATAAAAAAGGCCTTGTCAAATAGAATGTAGTATTTGCTCTTCCTTCTTCTATAAAATTGTTTTATTGTGTCTTCTTGTTGTTGTTTGTTTTTTTTTTTTTAAGCCTCCTCTATGTCTTCAAGTGTTTCTAGGTCAATCTAAGTCCTTATAAACCTTAGACATGCTGTAAAGACAGGGAGAAGCAGGGAACTGGATGTTGAGACAGAGGGGAAAAAGAGAGAATGAACAATTCTAGTTTACTGCTCACCTCTTTTGGGGACTGAGGGTGATCAAGGGGATTAGTACATGTTGGGACCCACAAAATGGAAGCTGCCCCAGTGGCCTGGCCCACGTCACAGATGGAAACCTAACTCAGCCTGCACTTACGGAAAACACCTCACAGCCAAGGAAACTTAACTCACACCAGTCACAGTCCTCCAGCTCCCCTCCAGCTAGCTCAGCTTACCCTGAAAGACAGGACAGTTAGCCTTTTAAGAAAATCCCTGATCTTCTGGCCACTCGTGCCCTACTTCTGTACTGCCTCTTCTAACACTCTATAAAACTTGATTTTGCCTAAAATCCCAGGGGAAGAAGTGGGGGGGGGGCTATTCTCCCCCCAATCCATGGATTGTTTCCCTGAATAAAGGACATCCAGCCCTTTACTGAATTGTTTCATTTTTGTGGTTTGCCAATAACAAATGAGGCTATGCTTTTACTTCCTCTGTCCTATACTAGTGACTAGAATGAAAGAGGTCTTCAAAGATAGAAAATGTGCCTTTTTCTTAGTGACTATCTTGTACAGCATTTAATAAAATGCTTATTTACTGAATATTTAGATTTCTACCTACTGTCAATCAGTCCTTCATCATTTTCTCTCTTTCATTTTCGGCTGTTTTCTGCTTTAGAACCAATCTTTAGAATTTTATTTCTAACAGGTTTTGATCAGGAAGAAGTGAAAGCCCACCTGCAATGTTGACATCTCTCTTCCTTCAACTACTGTCTTTTAAGAAGAGGCCAAAGATTGAAGAATATTGTTTCTAGGTGCTCTTATATTTCAAGGAAAATTAAATTTGATGGTCTTCAAAAGTGTTCTGGCAGGAGCTAGCCCAAAATATTAGTGGTTCAATGCTTAGTTTCTTATCTAGGGGCATCTTCCCCATGAACTTAGGTTGCTGAGGAAGGGAAACTTGACCCACTTCTGAACACCAAGAATGTGTGCATTTGTGTTTGTAACATCCAGGATCTGTTGAAAGGGTGAGTCAGATCAATAACAAATTTTACAGTTATGGACACTTGCAAGCACAAACAGTACTTGCCTGTGTTCAGTTTTGGTTTTAGTTTGTATTTTTTATTTCCATTTCAAAAGAGATTGACTGTGACTTCCCTGGTGACACAGTGGTTAAGAATCCGCTTCCCAGTGCAGGGGACACGGGTTCAATCCCTGGTCCGGGAAGATCCCACATACTGCGGAGCAGCTAAACCCACGTGCCACAACTACTGAGCCTACGCTCTAGAGCCCATGAGCCACAACTACTGAGCCCATGCGCCGCAACTACTGAAGCCTGAGCGCCTAGAGCCCACACTCACAGCAAGAGAAGACACCGCAATGAGAAGCCCATGCACCACAATGAAGAATAGTCCTCGCTCGCCGCAACTAGAGAAAACCAGCATGCAGCAACGAAGACCCAATGCAGCCAAAAAATAATAAAATAAAATTTTTTTTTTAAATACATAAAAAAAAAAAATCAGAAGAGACTGACCACTCGTAAAAGGCAGCAGAGATGAACCCCTGTCTGTGCTGGTGATTAACCCTACATTCAAAATTCCAGTATGTACAGACACAAATCGATGCAAGGTTCTCGTTAATTACACAAAAATGGGAATATGGGGAACAAATGGCTTTCTGAAATGCATGTTAAATCAAATTATCTGATTTTAGCAGTATCTGTATAGTTAAAGAGCTTTCCTCTCTACCCCCTGCCCTCAGAAAAGAAACCTGTGGGATTTAAAGGCCAAGAAAATAATAATAATAAAGGGCATTCAAAAGGGGCAGCAGAGATTGTATGTTTCCAATTATCTTTCTCATTATTAAGGACTGTTCCTTTCATATTACTTTGCATTAGCTTTTAGTGAGCTGAGCTGAAAAGCAGTTTCACCTTGCTCTGGGAAAATAAGAATCTGAGTCCCCAGCTGGAGAAAAGGAAATGTGTACCAGCCATCATTACCTAAGCACACCTCTAGTTTCGGATCTGTCTAAAAATGTGAATAGCAGGAAAATAAAAGAATCTATTCTTTGTGCCAGTCTGAAACCAGGAAGTGATGAATCCCACTGTAGAGAGCTTGTTTCTACTTGGTTCCAAACCCAGTCTTCAGATGAAAGCGCCTTGGAGAGGTAGAGTAAGGCCTTGCTTTGTTAAGCAAATGGTCGGCTTACCTCCAAAGCTTTAAGCAGCCGGGCTTGTTCTTTCTATTCTGTCCTGAACCAGTTTCAAGAGCAAAAGGATGTTTGTTGTTTCAGGACTGGATGCTATGAAGGACCTTTGGAAACCAAATAGTCTCTGGTACATGCTCTTGCATACCGATGTCTCCAAAACTCATCTGGCTTTCACTGATAATTTAAGGTTTCATGTCCTAAAATAGTTGAGTATGTTTATCTCTTGCTATAGCACATTTTAAGGAAGCAGAGTGACTTAACATTTTTAAAACTTAAAAGTTATGAGAAAAAATAAAATAAATTGAAAATAAGACTCTAGATATATATATAAAAAAAGAGTAACTTTCCTTTTTTCTCTACTTTGGAAATGAAGACAGCATAAGAGAAAAAGATTGAGATCAATGGGAAGGAAGGAGAGTGGAAAGTGTGGGAGAGCTTTACAAAATCCAGATAATGAGGTTGTAACTACAGGAAAGAAATAAATATTAAACTATGCAATAAAAATTTTGAAACATTTCCACATTATTCCTCTTTACTCTCCTCCTGCATATCAGACCTGATACACCGGGGTTTCCTGCCAATATGAGTAATTTAATCAGGACGAGACCACGGGGAAATGAGGCCCAAGAGTTTTCTAAAGCCTGTCATTGTTCACCAGCATGTACAAATTAACCAAATTTCTATCCGAAATAACCTCAACGACCATTTTATACACGTTTTTCCCATTCTAAACTCTAATATTTTCAGCAACTTAATTCACTAGTGCATTGACAATGAATCTCCCTTTGACCAAAATTTAGCCAGGCGCCTCTGAGTCCTCCCCACCCCAACTTTAGCCTGCCCAGCTCAGATTTAGCAAAGAATCCGGCTAAACCAGTTTACAGAGAATCCCTGCCCTTGATATCTAACCAAGTTCCTCTTCCCTCTCACCCTTGCCACCTAACAAAGTTAGTAACTTTCCATCCACTCCCTCACTTTACCCATTGGCTACACGTTCCCCCTTGTCCTTATCGTATTCAGCGTTGAGTTCAAACTCTCTCCCCTATTGCAATAGTCTTGGGTAAAATCTTCCATGCCATTTTAACACGTGTGCAGTGCAATTATTTTCTTTAACAGCATCTAGCCCAGGATAAAGATGTGGTTAATGTTGGGGCTCTGCAATAATCTGATTGGGTTTAGATCCAACTACAGCATTTGCATGGGACATGATATTTCTCTTGCCAGGTTTTAATTTTCTAACCCATTAAATAGGAATAATTAATAAAGTCTAGATCATACAGTGATGACAGGACTAAGCAAGAGGACCCTTATAAAGTTGTCCCTATGTCTGACCCAGAGTTGGCCTTTGCTTCTTTTTTTTTTTGCGGTATGCGGGCCTCTCACTGTTGTGGCCTCTCCCTTTGCGGAGCACAGGCTCCGGACGCGCAGGCTCAGCGGCCATGGCTCACGGGCCCAGCCACTCCGCGGCACGTGGGATCCTCCCGGACCGAGGCACGAACCCGTGTCTCCTGCATCGGCAGGCGGACTCTCAACCACTGCACCACCAGGGAAGCCCAAGGGTTTTTTCGGTTTTTTTCGCGTAATTCCTTAACTTTTATAGAGCCTCTTACTTTGTGTGGGCTGATACAACAGTACTAAGGCTATCCCTTTAAACTGGTTACACAATCAGAGGCTGTCCAAATGAAGAGGCTCACATGGAATGAGGATCCATTTTTTCCCCCCATCTGATATCCATGCTCTAAAAAGTCCTGTTTAGGTGGTTCTAAAATCACCTCACTTGTCAGAATCTCCCCTCATCATTGCTCAGGTAGACCAACTTGGATTGCAAGGAGCCAGTTTAGTACCACAGGTTTGCAATCTGAAGAAATTCTAAGATAGCCAATGAAATGAATCCAAGCAGGAGTTCTTTACACAGAACTAAAGAGTAAAGATGGAATACAAGTAGAAATGCCTGGTCCGAAGGGCAGGAGAAAGTGAGGTCATACATTAAAGACAGTGTTTAAAGTCTAAAACACCCAGACATGAAATAGTTAAAGCAGTTACACTTGAGGTCCAAAGGAGGAGAGAAAGAAAAATAACAAGGATATTAACCTTTAAGACTACTGCATGTATATAGAGGGCTAAGTGTGCATCTACGATAAATAAAACCATTTGTTAAGTTTCCAATGCTCACCTATAATTATAACTACAGTTGACCCTTGAACAACGTGGAGGTTAGGGGCACCCACCCTTGTGCAGCTGAAAACCAGCATATAACTTTTGACTCTCCCAAAACTTAACTGCTACTACTAACAGCTTACTGTTGACCAGAAGCCTTACCAATAACCTAAACAGTTGATTAACACATATTTTGTATGTTATATGTATTATACACTGTGTTCTTACAATAAATTAAGCTAGAGAAAAGAAAATGTTATAAAGAAAATCATAAGGAAGAAAAAATACATTTACAGTACTGAACTGTATTTATCAATACCATAAGTTTATGTCATCTGTTTCCAAGATGAATTGTCTGTCTGTACCTATATCAATATTGTCTTATATGATACAAAACACTGTAGATGTTATATGTATTTCTAACATTAGACATCAAAATGAAAAGGTAATGTGAAAACGAAAATCATATTTATTTACAGATACTACATTTATGGAAAAAAATCTGCGTATAAGTGGACCCACACTTATATTTCAAACCCATGTTGTTCAAAGGTCACCTGTACATCTATAATTACAGGAAGAAGCAGAAGAAAGAATCCACTATTGGTTGCTAGTTGTAGTGCACTATGTCTGCAACTCTGTGTTGCAGAAGTCAAAACAGAGCTAATAAATTCTAGTTATAGGCAAAGCCATTCAGAACAACTTTATACCTGATAATCCAAAAAATTCCCATAGAACTGCCTATTATGGCTTCCAAATATCACTCCAGACGAAAATGAAAATCCTGTGCTTGACAGTTTTTTTTAAAGATGTTCTCTCAGCAAAGGTACCTACGTTTTCTTTTTTTGTAAGTGGTTTACAGTGACCGCATCCATTTGGCAATCTACTGTTAAAATCAACAACTTTGACACTTGTGTAAGGTTGAAATCAATGTTTGTCAGAGCTAAACTGGCTTATTTTAACTGCAATATTTTTTGAATTGGGACCATTTGAACAACTATGTTCAATTGAAACCAGCCTTTGAAAGAGTCTAAGTAGAGTTGTTCAAACCATAATTTAAATGTTTTATAAAATATTACTCTGTCCTAAAGAAAACTCCCACTTTTGAAACATTTATTATGCCACATAATTCACAGATATTTACCTGGATACTTTTAGAAGACAAAAACGTATTTTCCAAAATTTAACAAGTCTCTCAAATTTTTTCTGAACACGTTTATCTTTTGTTCTCAACTTGTTAACTAAATGTGTTTCAAAAATTCAGTTTTTTAGCTTTTTTACTTGAAGGTAAGTACTTGAAACCGCAATGTTATAACTTCTATATTATATCATTTAGAATTAAAAGAATATTTTAAAATTGAACCCTTTTAAATTTTAGCACATTTTAATAAATTTTAAAAAGGAATATATTAAAGAGATTTTTCATGTCATACAGTTCATTTTACTTGATATTTTATTAATTATTTTTAGATTTTATTTCTTCAATTTGAAATAATCTCATACTTATAAAAAATAGTTGCAGAAATACTACATCTACAATATGCCCTTCATCCAATTTCTCAGAAGTTAGCATCTTATATAACCATTCTACAATTATTAAAATCAGGAGTATGTTTTTCTCCATCCATTTACTTTTAATTTATATGTGTCATTATATTTAAAGTGGGTTTCTTGTAGACAACATACAGTTGGGTCTTGTTTTTTATTCCCTCTCACAATCTCTTTTAATTGTTGCATCTAGTCCACTGACGTTCAAAGTGATTATTGATATAGTTGGATTCATATCTACTGTATTTCTGTTTGTTGCACTTGTTCTTTGTTCCTATTTTTGTCTTTCATTGTTTTTCTGCCTTTTGTGGTTTTAAGTGAGCATTTTATATCACTCAATTTTCTCACCTTTCTTTGCATATCAGTTATACTTCATTTTTTACTTTTTTTAGTAGTTTCTCTAGAGTTTGCATCATACATTTATGATTAATCAAAGTCCACTTTAAATAACACTATACCACTTCATGGGCAATGTGAGTACCTTATAACAATAAAGTAATCCTAATTTTTCTCTCTAGTCCCTTGTATCATTGTTGTCATTTATTTCACTTATATATAAGCATACATAAGTAGATATGGATGTATATACATATGCATATAATTGAATACATTGTTGCTATTATTATTTTGAACAAACTGTTACTTGTTAAATCAACAAGAATAAGAAAAATAGAAGTTTTTATTTTACCCTCAATTATTCCTTCTTTGATGCTCTTCCTTTCTTTATATATATCCAAGTTTTTTACCAATTTCATTTTACTTCTCTCTAAAGATTTTCTTTTAATTTTTTTAATTGCAGTATAGTTGTTTTACAATGTTGTGTTAGTGTCTACTGTAGAGCGAAGTGAAGTCTTTTTTTTAAAATTGAAGTGTAGTTGTTAAGATTTTCTTGGGAATTCCCTGGCAGTCCAGTGGTTAGAGTTCCTCTCCTTCACTGCTGAAGGCAAGGGTTCAATCCCTGGTTGGGGAGCTAAGATCCTAAAATCCGTGCAAAAAAAAAAAAAAAAAAGTTTTCTTTTAAGATTTCTTGCACGGCAAGTCTACTAGCGACAAATTCCCCCAATTTTTGTTTTGTCCAAAAGTCTTTACTTTTCCTTCATTGTTGAAGGATAATTTTGCAGGGTACAGAATTCCATGTTGGTGGATTTTTTTCTGTCAATACTCTAATATTTCACTATACGCTCTTCTTGTGTGCAGTTTCTAAGAAGAAATCAGGTATATGTCTTATCTTCATTTCTCTATAGGGAAGGTGTTTTTCCCTCTGGCTTCTCTCAGGATTTTTCCTTTATCTTTGATTTTCTCTAGTTGGAATATGGTATGCCTAGCTGCAGATTTTTGCATTTATCTTGCTTGGTGTTCTCTGAGCTTCCTGGATCTGTGGTTTGATGTGTGACATTAAAATGGAGAAATTCTCAGTCATTCTGTTTCAAATATTTTTTCTGTTCCTTTCTCTCTTTCTTTTCTTTCTGGTATTCCTATTACATGAACATTACACTTTGGGTAGTTGTCCCACAGTCCTTGAATATTCTGTTCTATTTCTTGTCAATCTTTGTTTTTCAGTTTTGGAGATTCCTATGGAGATATCCTCAAGCTCAGAGAGTCTTTCCTCAGCCATGTCCAGTCTACCAATAAGTCCATCATAGACCCATCATAGACATTTTTTTAAAAATCTCTCTTCAATGTTATAGCTTTTTTTTTTTTTTTGGTTCTTTCTTAGGATTTCCATTTCTTTGCTCAAATTGCCAATCTTTTCTTATACGCTGTCTACTTTATCCACTAGAGCCCTTAGCATATTAGTCATAATTGTTTTAATTCTCCATCTGATAATTCCAACATCCCTGCCATAACTGGTTCTCACCAAATTATATTTTTTTGCCTTTTGGTATGCCTTGTAATTTTTTGTTTGTTTTGAAGCCAGACATAAAGCACCGATAAAAAGAATTTCTATAAATAGGTTTTGAGGAATGAGGTGGGAAAGTGTGCAGGAAGGAGAAGCATCCTATCATTAGATCTCAGTCTTTTTGTAAGCCTGTGCCTCTGGACTATGTACTTCACAAGTGCTTCTCAGGGTTTCTTTCTCCTCCCTTAGGTGGGAACAGATGGCTAGAGTTGGACTAGCATTGGGTATTTCTCTTCCCCATGTCAGTTAGGCTCTGATAATACTGCAGTAGGCTCTGGTTAACTAGTTTCTCCTGAGGGCAGGCCTTATTAAGAAAACTGAGTCTCATGAATTTCTGTTCAGTAAGCAGCAAGTCCTTGTACTCACCCAACTGCCTCTTCCATTTTGGGAGCAGCTGTTACCCTTGCATCCTCACTTCTAAGGTTTTTCAGTCTGTTCAGCTTTTTACTCCTTAGAACATAGAGGCAACTTCCAAGTTCCTTACATGAAAAACCCTCAACTGTCTTTTGATTCGTTAACAGTTTTCTTTGAATGCAAATTATTTTTATGTAGTCAAATGTATCAATTTATTTATTGTCTGTAAATTCTAAATATAGGTTAAAACCTTTCCATACAATGAAGTTAAAGAAGAATCTACTTATGTTTTCCTCTATCACTTTTATGGGTTTTTTTTTTTTTCCATTTATATCCCTGTTCCATTTATTCTTACGTACAGTATGTTTAGGTTATTATAGGAGTTTATTCTTGTATACAGTATGAAGTATGTATCTAATTTTATTTTTTCTCCAAATTGTTACCCAGTTGTCTCAAGACCACTTACTATAAGGATCATTTTTCCTGTAGTGATTTGAGATACCATTTTTATATTATACTAAATTTCCATATGTGCTGTGTCTATTTTGGGAATTTTTTTTCCCCCTGTTCTATTGCTCTAGCCTGTTTGCCTATTCATGAGCCAGTATCATACTGATTTAATTAGAGTGATTTCATGGTGTGTTTTTATGTCTGGTAAAGCTAGTCTCTCTCATAGTTTTACCTTTTCAGTGTTTTCCTGGCCATTTATTAAATTTTTTATATGAACTTTAGAATCAATTTGTCTAGCTCAATAAAAAAAATGTTCACTGGTATTTTTATTGAATTGCATTGAAATTTTAAATTAACTTAGGGGGAACTGACAACTTTATGATATTGAGTAATCCTACCCAAAAATGGGAATTTTTTTTTTGTTGTTCAAGTCTACTTCTGTGTCTTTCAAGAGAAATTCATTCATACATACAAAGCCATTTAAGTGTATGTTCATTTAACAAATCAAAGACAGCAACTAAACTTGTTCACAAGTCCAGTCCAGATCCCTCATGGATATATCCTGAGACCCAGGGCCCAGTAGAAATCCATGGATGGACTTCAATACCATAATGAATCCCTAAAATTATATACAAAACTCTGTGTGTGGGTGTGGGTGTATGTGTGTGAATGTGTGTATAGCTTAAATTGGATTTTTATTTTATCTTGTTTTCTCTGAGAGACCAGTATAGTTTTCCTCTGCATTCTCATTCAGGTAAAAACTTTCTAGAATGTGAGATTTCCCAACAATAGCAATCTTGTACGTTTACAGGAAAGAAATACATACATAGCATGACTTTTTTTCTTTTTTTTTAATGCTTCCAAGTCCAATGAACCAAGCAGCAAACAATTTGTCTCCACCCAGAATCGAGCCAAGCAATCTGATAGAAGGGCATATAGGAATGATCCTATTACTCAAAATACTTGCAGACTTCTTTGCAACAAAACACTAAAAATCAAGTCGATAACCATAAAGTCCCATGAAATCTAATTCAACAAAAAGTTCAATAACAAAGAGACAGGCAGATATCAGAGCACTCTGTCTGCACAGAAATGCCTTAAACTTAGTCTTTTCCATCTGGAAAGAAGAGAGAAGAGATTCCAAATAACATGATGTAGGTTGTAAAAACATGACTGTGTTATTTCTTACTCCCAACATTTCCTGCTTTAATTTCCCTTCAGTGATAACAGAATGGAAGGTTTGGAATGGAAGGCGAAGAAAAATGGTTTTTTTCTTTTCTTTCTTTTTTTTTTTTTTAATATTTATTTATCTGGCAGCACAGGGTCTTAGTTACGGCATGCAGGATCTTCGTTAATACGTGCGGGATCTTCTTTGTGACCTGCAGAATCTTTAGTTGTGGCATGTGGACTCTTAGTTGCAGCATGTGGAATCTAGCTCCCTGACTAGGGATTGAACTGGGGCCCCCTGCATTGGGAGTGCAGAGTCTTAGCCACTGAACCACCAGGGAAGTACCATTTTCTTTTTTTTGTTAACAGAGCAATTTTCTTCATTTGATTAAATTTTCCAAAAGCAATGACAACTTGAGTTTGTCCATATCCCTGCCACTTGACCCTCTATTCTTCTGTATTTTTTCCCCAGATTTATGCCTCATATCTTCTACTTTCTCTTTCTTCTTTTATGTTCTTATTTTTCCATTTGCATCTTTTCCCCTCCAGGATTATGCCTACACCTTCATCACTGTTAAGAACATTGTTTATCCTCTTTAAAGGTTTTTAGCTTTAATAGTCTTTTTGATTATCTAGATCAGTGATTCTTAGTCTTGTTTGTGCAATAGAATGGCCCGGAGCACTTTTAACAAATACTGAGAGCTCTGTCCCACCTTCAGAGATTCTGTTTAGTTGGCCTGGGTGGGTGGGACCCATCCACTGCTAAAATTCTCCCCAGTGAACCTGGTATGCAACGGTGGTTGAAAATAGTGACCCAGAACTACCATCAATCAACAAACTAGTTCTGTGCAAGGACCTGTAAGTTAACTTTTCCTAAGACTATGAAAGCTCTCTTAGCCTGTATCTTTCCCCAGTTGACCATGCAATTACTTTTCCTCCTTACTCTGTAGTTCTGTTTGGCAATCAGAATTTTAGAACTGTGGTATCCATAGACATTATCTAACTATTTCATCATTACAAGGAGAAGTAATCTAAAGGCCAGAGAGAGAGAAAACCTTACCCATGATCACACATCTTATAAGTGGAGTGCCAGGACTCCACTATGTAACTGCTTCTGAAATAAAGCTTTTCCTCTTTATTGTTTCAGATAACCCTAGATATATGTTCAGTTGTTAGCTCTCTCTCCCCAAATCTCTCATCTTCCCTTCTGCTTTCCAGCTTGTATATTTCCCACCCTATAATAATGAAATTATGACTTTCTGTTTATTGGAATTTTAGAATCAAAGGTGTCGAGGTATATGCTTGCTCTTACCTCATATCACTATTTCTCCCCTATCATAAATTTTGTTCCTTGTAACAATTTCACCCCCAAACCCTACCTTCAGTTGTAAAATAAGAAGACAAAATCATTAGGTAAAATCTTGTTAGCCCATAGGACTATCGAAAGATGATAAGATAGGGAACATCATATTGCTTTGAATTAATTATCTGTATAAGGAAATTGTGAGATTTTTCTCAGCATAAAAACCTAAAAGCAAAAATATACCGTGAGCGCCATCTCCTGGAGAGATCATGCTAACTCGTGGGCATACTATCATTTGCTGCCACGTGGAGTAGAGTTTTCATTCTTTTTTAATTTATTAGTTTATTCATTTATTGGTGTTTAGTAATAGACTTAAGGTAGCTTCCAAAACATAAAAACAATAGAAAAGTAAAAACTAAATTTAAAAGCATGAGAATCTGGGAAATATAACTTGGGAAGGAGGGTATGGGACAAGGAGGAGAATTAAAACACCGATAGGGCTTCCCTGGTGGCGCAGTGGTTGAGAGTCTGCATGCTAATGCAGGGGACACGGGTTCGAGCCCTGGTCTGGGAGGATCCCACATGCCGCGGAGCAACTAGGCCCGTGAGCCACAACTACTGAGCCTGCGCGTCTGGAACCTGTGATCCGCAACAAGAGAGGCGGCGATGGTGAGAGGCCCGCGCACCGCGATGAAGAGTGGCCCCGGCTCGCCGCAACTAGAGAAAGCCCTCGCACAGAAACGAAGACCCAACACAGCAAAAATAAATAAATTAATTAAAAACAAAGAAAGAAAGAATCCGCCTGCCAATGCAGGGGACACGGGTTCGCGCCCTGGTCCCTGAAGATCCCACATGCCGCGGAGCTACTAAGCCCATGCGCCACCCCTACTGAAGCCGGTGCTCTGCAATGAGAAGCCACCGCAACGAGGAGCCCGCGCACCGCAACCAAGAGTAGCCCCCGCTCACGGCAACTAGAGAAAGTCCGCGCACAGCAACGAAGACCCAACGCAGTCAAAATCAAAAATAAATAAATAAATTTAAACAAAGAAAACACTGATAAGCAGAGTTCCCACACTGCAGCATAGAAAGAGCTTTACATTTTAGTGAAGAGTTTGGAAGGGTTAAATGATGAGCTATTTTATATGCGTTACGTTCGAGTTGCCTGAAGGACATCCATGAGGAGCTGTCAAGTATGTGTCTGAGTGTTTCAGGCTCATGAGATAGATTTGAAGGTGGTCAGCCTGTGAAGCACTGGGCTGCATGGGATTTCCCAGAAAGAGTGTGGAGAGAAAGAATAAAATAGAGCCCAGCAGAGAACCCTGAGGAATATTAATATTTAAGGGATGGTCAGTTAAAGGTAAGCAGTGTCACGAGTATGGCTTTTGGACCCAAACTATCTGGTTTACCTCCCAGCGCCTGTACTTACTAAGGCTAACATTTAAGTTACACTGAAAAGATATTTTTAAATCGGTTTTGCATATAAATTCATTACATTAAACAGACTTGGAATCTGTTTGTTTATTTATTTATTTATTTTTAGCTGTGTTGGGTCTTCGTTGTTGTGCGCGGGCTTTCTCTAGTTGCTGTGAGCGGGGGCTACTCTTCATTGCGGTGCACGGGCTTCTCATTGCGGTGGCTTCTCTTGCTATGGAGCACACGCTCTAGGCACGCGGGCTTCAGTAGTTGTGGCACGTGGGCTCAGTGGTTGTAGCGCACAGGCTCTAGAGCACAGGCTCAGTAGTTGTGGTGCACAGGCTTAGTTGCTCCGCAACATGTGGGATCTTCCTGGACCAGGGCTCGAGCCCATGTCCCCTGCATTGGCAGGCGGATTCCTAACTACTATGCCACCAGGGCAGCCAGTTCTTGTTTATTTTTAAATCTCTAATCGATGATTTCTAAACACATTGGAACTTCCTTTTCTGACACTTAAAGCTCTAATCTCTGACCTGGGAAGAGTCTAGACTAGAAGTGTTTCAAAATTATCGTATCTTATTATTTCTATTTCTAAAGATGGATGTCAGCTGAGCTAACTGGCTCCCTGTTCTTCTCCACCTGTCTTTCAGGCTGTAAAATCCTGGGTGAGGAAAGGAGCAGAGGCCTCAGCAGTTCTTCCCCCTCCACACTTTCCAATAGTCCTTCCTGGTCACCTTCTTAGCTGTAATACAACTTCCTGATCTTGAGAAGGAACAGGAAAAGAATTGCCCTGATTTTTCTGGCTACATCTTTTTTTCTTAGAATTATTTAGAATACTCTTCTTTTTGCCTTTTTTTTTTTTTAATATTTTGGGTGATTATAAATGTTGCCTGTTTCAGCAAAATTCCCATTTCAGTTATTTTCCATTGAGAACCAGATGAACTTTTTCACTGAAATGGTCACATTGTCTCATTGAATTTCAGGTCACTTGCAATTTCTTTTCTTAACTCCACAGAGAAAAGAGGACTGAACTCCTAAAAACTCTGCCCTGCTCTCACACACACTCCCTTGGTAGAGCTCAATTTCAGTTACAGTCCTCATATATCACTTCTGTTCAGGAATATAGTCAAAAGAAACATCTTCTACAGGGCCAGGAACCTTGGTTAAATGGTTCTGTAACTCTTTAAGACTAATTCCTTTTGCATTTTCCCTGTCAAAGCTCTGTGATCATTTCTAACCAGGTTTAGGTAATGTGTTATAAAGTTTCTTAATCTACTGGAACTTTCCACGCCTTTGAATATTTTAATCTATTAGAAAAAATATGTCATTTCTTTCCATCTGTGCCAATAGCATAACCAGCTGCTGGTGTTTCCTGTAGCCTGGGAAACTGTAGCATTTTCCTCTAGCATCTTCCATATGTTCACTTCATGTAGTTTCTATATCTATTTCAGATCTCTTTTGATTCAATTACATAGTTTAATGATGTATTTCAATGATGTATTTCATCTCTAAGGCAATATTTGATGTGTTTTCTGAATTTTCTTGTTCAATTCAGGGATAATTTTTAATGTGGAATCATATCATATGAGCAGCCAAGGGATTGCATATAAATTCTTAATATCAGGATATTTATTTAATGAAAACACACAAATAGAAAGAACAAGCAACTTAATAACCAAAAGATAGGAAAAAGATATTGTACCACTTACTAGTCTGTCAACAGTTGCAGTGAAAACAAGAGTTATAATGTTAAAAGAAAATGTAATATAACACAGTAAAAATGACTTAGCAAGTTTTTTTTTAAAGAATATTGAATTTACCTAGAATTTATGTGTGTTAACAGTACTGCGGATGTGCATTTTCTAATTACCAAAGGTGGAGGTTTTAAAGATATATAGTGTGTTTCTGAAAATATATAGAAATCATGTTTAATGTCCTCAGATCGTTTCTCATCAGTGAAGAGATAGATACAAGTCAAACGGACACAGAGCTACTAGTCAACTTGGAAACACAAAATCAGAGTTGAAAGTAAGTTTGATTCATCTTCAGAAAACAGCAGTGGGTATGTCCTCAGCGTTACCTCGGGATTTGGAAAAAGTTCTTATTACACAGAGAATATGGTATAAGAATTAGCTAATCTTAGAATCACAGAACATTACCAGTAGGACAGATGGCTTAAGTGATCTGACTCCATTATTTTGCAACTGAGGAAATGGAGGCCTTATCCAGAATAGTGGCTTATTTGAAATCACACAGCTGGTTAAAGCAGAGCCCAGATCAAGGCATAATTCCTGCCTCTCAGATAAGTTTTGCTCCCATTCTGCTAGTACAGCCCCATATGCCAGTTCCCAGCAGCTGGAACTCCTCTGACGAAGGGACCAGGCATTTACCATAACTGTGCCTCAGCAAAATCAGTCTTGTCTGTTTTTTCTTTCTCTCCCAAACCCTCACCTAAGCTTTCCCCTGCTGTGGTCCAGCTTACTCCTTCCTCACTGAAGCTCACCAGTCCTTTACCTGATCCCCCAGGAGTCCAAAGTGGCTGCTCACAAGTCTGACCCATTAACCAGGTCAACGTGCTCAGGAAGAGGCCGAAAAAAATTTCCCACATGCATGTGGTTTCAGTGTGGCCGTCATAGATTAATCCCCAGCCTGTGATCACGGAACCCTGTGGCAAGCAACTGGTGCGAGTTTCAACCTGAGAATATTTTTTTTAATGTTTTGAGACTCCCTTTTATTTTTTCCATTTAGTCTGAAAATAGCTGAATTAACCTCCATTGGTGAAAATGTATTTTCTTACGATTTAGATCATATGACCTACTTTATTAAGTAGAAAAAGATTTTTGAGAAAATGACATTGATTTTAACCAACAAAATATTAGTATCTGGGCACATTTGAGAAGAATAATACAGCTTTCTAATCTTTCATGCAGAAATTAGATCACCGGCCATGTCACTGTCCCAGCCATATGACCATATGCCTATAACGTGGCAGAGCTGTTCTCTGGGCACAAATCCAGGTCTCCAGCTACCACTCTCTAACTTGGATTAATAATTCATTGTATTATCTGAAAAGGTTGCAAAATATCCCTAGCCAGCTGAACCACATAGAATCACTCATCCCAAGTCACACACAGTTTTCAATGTTACCTTGCAAAATAAGCCTTCACTCTAATCTGCCGGTAGTAATACCCATTCACTCAATGAGAATGTAAAAGTATCTACCGAAGGCGACTTGGCTATAGGTTCCATGGAGAAGAAATGCAGAGAAGAGAGGAAACAAGGATGATAAGAAAGGAAATCAATGTTAGATGCCTGCCATGTGCCAAGCATGCTGGGAACATACAGTCCTCATGACCATTCTGTAAACCGGTAGTAGTATTCCCATTGGAGAACTGAGGAGATTAATATTTAGGAAAGGTAAGTAAAGCCAGCATTCATTCATCTAGTTAGAAGGACTCCAAGTTCTTCATGAAAATGACCTCCTGAATGGGCAAAGAAACATACCCGAATAAAAGAGAAACTAGTAAACAGCTCCTAGGCAACATATGAGCAGACATTTGATGACTGAATGCACAAGTGCAGAAGACATTTCAAGTAGTAATATTATTCAAATAGTGTTAGTGAGAATTAGTCAGAATGCTTCATGGAGATGAGGCTTGACATGGCTCCAAAGCTTCTCAAGTTTTTAAATAATGTTTCTCTATATTTAAATGCTGACCTAGTTCCCGAAGCTGAGGAACTACAGATGGATGTGAAACTTAAAAGTACTCGAGTCTGAACAGGAAAACATCCAGGCTGGCCAGAGTAAAAGGTTAAAGATAACATCTCACTTTTCTATGAGGAGAGAGGAAGGAAGCAGAGAAGACAGCTTCTTCCTCTTCTAGCAGAAACCTATCCAGCTGGTTGAAAGATCACATCTCCAACTAGAGACATCTTTTACTTCTTTACTGTGTAATAATTGAAATTCACTCATGCAGATGTATCAGCATTGCCCACTTTAAAAAGTCACTCATACTAAAAGTAGGATTTTACTCTTGTCAAACCTTTCTTGGCTCTTAATATCTATCCTCCTTTGTAAAATAAATTACTTTGAAATTCTAGAATTAATGACACTTTTTAAAAAGACTTGCTATCATGAAGTTCACAAATGAGACTCATTAGACATGCAAAACACAAGTCATTTTTATTCTGACCTCTTGTTGAAAGCATTTCACTTTCAGCATCACGAATTTTCAATGATTTATCCTGGTAGAGCGATGGTCAGATGAACAGTGAAGACTCTTTTGGCAACATGACATTTCATTTCTTTCCCTTGACTATGGAAATATTGCTCAGAGTGGAAAGGAGAACACCTTGAGTTTTCACATCTCCAGTTTTCACGTCCATCACTGTGGGGGGTGGGGGGAGCTGGAGTGGGCAGTGTAGATGATTTTTTCCAGATGTAACATTCTGTGGTTCTATAGATCAAGCAACATAAAAACTTAAAAGTATCCTTTAGGTTTAACAAGTAGGCAGTCAATGGTAACAGTAGAGAGCAATTTCTGTGATGGAATTTGGGACAAGGGTTAGAGCTAGATGAGTAAGGGAGGGTCAAGTTGAGATGAAATGCACTGAGGTGTGAGTTTGGGCAGGAGAGAGTGGAAATAGGAACTAGGCATTTATCTTTAAAACAGCTTGGCCCTGGGGCTTCCCTGGTGGCACAGTGGTTAAGAATCCTCCTGCCAATGCAGGGGACACAGGTTCGAGCAATAAATAATAATAAATAATACATTATTTATTAATGTATTACATTATAATAAATGTAATAAATAATACATTCCATAAAATTAATTATTGCTTTCATTTCAGCAAAATTGCTGATTATATTGTTATAGTCAAAAATGTTCACTTAATTTGTGTTTTATTAATGGTAATGCTAAATTAGACAACCACTCGAGTTACTACAGTTTTAAATAATATATTTCTATATGTCAATTTGGACAAACTTTGTTTTTATCAGGCAGTGGCAACAGGAAGTAAAAATAACTCATAAATGAACCAAGAATTTTATATACCATAATTCAAAATTTAGTGGGATTGCATATGAAAATTATCATTCCACAGAAAACATTACAAAATATAGTAATTTTATAATATCAGTCTATAAAATTTATGTTTCAATTTTCTTCATTTCTTTGAACAATATCTCGAACCTCTCAGTTATATAAGGAATCAGCATCTTGCATGTTACAATGCACATTTGTATATTTATAAATAATGTGAATTGTTTATTATTGTAAAATGATGCTTTCCCACTCTGCACCAGTATTCTAAATACTATACAACTTGTGAATTCCTCTGGAGTCACAAATTGGAGTATTTGAAGAGAAACAACAAAAAAAATATACATCCTGCACTACCGTAAATCACATTTTATCGTGCAAAAATTTATTGTGTTCATGTTGGCTGAGAGAAACATGAGTTTGACAGGTAAGTTAGTCTTTTCACTTACCCAAGAGCTTCTACTTGACCAAGCCTGCCCTACACTCTAAAACAATGCCAGTCTCTGCCATCAAAGAGGCACAACCACAACAGGCACAAAATACTATTCAAAATTCAAATATTTCATCTTGTGTTTTACCCTTCAGGAAGTGAAAGTTTTAATATCAAGAAAATGATTAAAAACATAAACTTTTTTAAAAAGTTAATTTAACTACTGAAAATACCAGATGCCAAGGCAGCGGTTTTGCTGTTGTGATTTTTGTGTTTCCAGTAGAGTATATTAAATAAATGAAGGAGTGAATGAGTGATGAATCTCTTCTACATTCTATCTGACGTGTCTGATGACATTACACAAAGTGAGACCTATGACTTCTAACACTAACTAGCTGTGCGTCTCCAGATAAATCATTTACTCTCATCTTTTTCCCAGAAAATGCCAAGCTCTTTTTCCTGCCTTAATATTTATTATCTCTGCCTAGACTGCTCTTCCCAATAATTGTAAAACTCATTCATTCTCAAACCTGTGGTCAACTGTGATATTCAACTATTATCTTAATATACAGACATCATTTAGGCATATAATAGGTCCTAATTATTATTTGTTCAATGCATGAATTGTGAAATAGGAAGGCTGAACTTGTCCTAATAGATCACGGTACTAAAATCAAAGTGGCAAGACATTAACAATGGCAGACAATCAAAATCATAAGACTGTAATTTCTACTTACAATATAATTGTGGAACAAAATTGGTACCAAGTAGTATGGAAGAAACTGGTCATAGAGTAAGAAGTTAACACCTAATGTTGCATAATCAAGAGGTAGAGATTTCACAAAAACTTCATTAAGCAGACCATTAACACGTGATCTACATTAATATATAAATTTCAAGTGTTCATTGATTCTGTTTACAATCTGATTATACGATTCAAAAATAGGATGATGTAGGGTCAGAGCAAGGCTACAACATGATAATTGAAAGCATTGATCTTTCAATTAGTTGTTTTGTCTTTTAAAAATAGATAATTTCATTATCAAGTTAAATCAACTAACTATTTCCAAATTATAAGCAAATTGCCTAATTGTAGCAATTAAGGGGTCAAAAGGAGTGGAAAGTTTTATAGCTTACATTTCATGTTGCGCTACTGAAAAGGGTAATCCAATTTGCATTAATGCCAAGGAGAGAACAATTATCAATTGGTTGATTGGAACAGAGAGAGTTTCTTGGTTGAGATTTTCTTCATCCTCTTTATGACATCGATTTCTTAATATCCTCTTTAAAATTAAAAGCAAGTACTTTCGATATCCCCTGACTAAAGCAAGTTTTAGAAGCCTGTTAACATGCCATTTATTAGACTGTGAGACCCTGATTTGGGGGACTGTCATATGTGTCTTTGAATCTCCCAATCTTGTAGTATCTAGCACATTTTAGGTAGTTAATGTTTGTTGAATTGGTAGAAAGTAAACTGTGAAAATAAACATATAAAACAATATTTTTTGGACTACTATGAAATTAAGAACTTCAATCTAAGTCTAAATGATAAGTTAATTTTGCCAAGTCATTGAAACAAAACCCTCCAATCAGTGGTTCAATATCATGTAATTAAACAACAAGCTGAATCCTATCATTTTTACTTTTCAAACAGTTCTTTGGACACAGTCTCCAACAAACATTCAGTTCTTTCAATTGATTACTAAAATTCAATAAACATCATAAAGGCACAAAAACAAATGGGTTTTGCCTTAATAACTAGCTAATGGAATATTTAATAGGAAAGGAATTATACTCATACTTCAAAGAAACCCTGTGAATCAGACTGGAAATTATCAAAAGGTTTAAAAACACATCATTCATAAGTGTGAGAAGATGGCAATTTGGTGATACTCATCAAAATTATTGACATACGTTCCCTTTGACCTAGATGTTCTTCATCTTTGAATATAGAAGTACTTGTACATGTGTGAAATGACATTTGTACAAGGTAATTTATTTGGTGTAACTTGTACCAACATAACGTTGGTAATACCCTAAGTATCTAACAATAAGTAACTGGTTAAATATATATTCAGTACATTCACATGATGGAATACCTTGCAGCATTAAATAAAAATAAGTAATGTGCATAAAAATTAAGGTGCAAAATATTTGCTTCCGTTGATGTACAAGAGGAGAAAAAGAATATCTGTGTTTGTGTGTGTGTGTGTATTTATTTGTATTATGTAGAAAATAGCTCTGAAAGGACACAGAAGAAACTTGATCTTGTTTTCTGTCCAGAGGCTAGAGGATAGTGGCTAGAGGATAGATGTGAGAGGAAGATTTT
Organism: Tursiops truncatus; assembly: GCF_011762595.2. Classification (NCBI taxonomy): domain Eukaryota; kingdom Metazoa; phylum Chordata; class Mammalia; order Artiodactyla; family Delphinidae; genus Tursiops; species Tursiops truncatus. The sequence continues at coordinate 78,718,635 of NC_047042.1, read as the reverse complement.
TCTCTCTATTCCCTTCTCTAGTTTTGAATTTAGAACCATGTGACCGTGTTATGTAGTCAACATAAATAAATGCATTTTTGAAAGACAGAAAAATAAAACCAAGGGAGAAGTAGTTTCTTCCTATAGTTGTGGCCTAGATTGCACTAATTTCCCTATAATCATCTTCTTCTTTGATTCACTGACTTGCCATCACCATTGCCAACTTCTTAAAAATAAACTTCTAGGAATAAAAAGGGGGAAAAACAAGCACATAAAACAGACATGGAGACAAGGAGAATAGAAGGAAGAGGTGAAAGAGGAGCAAAAGAAGAGGGGTGGGCTTCCCTGGTGGCGCAGTGGTTGAGAGTCTGCCTGCTGATGCAGGGGACACGGGTTCGTGCCCTGGTCTGGGAAGATCCCACATGCCGCGAAGCGGCTAGGCCCGTGAGCCATGGCCGCTGAGCCTGCGCGTCCGGAGCCTGTGCTCCGCAACAGGAGAGGCCACAACAGTGAGAGGCCCGCGTACCACAAAAAAAAAAAAAAAAAAGAAGAGGGGTGAGGGGAGGAGAAGAAGAAATAAAACAGAGAGCTTTCTACAAAGACAGAGAGAAAATCCTTGACTCTTCTGGCCAAGATTTTGACAGAAATACAGTACCTTCAACATTCATTATTTATTCTACTTATCTCAGTAATGTCCCAACAGCTCACACCTTTCAACTGAAACTCCTATTTTTTTTAACATTTAAAAGTTTCACAGTATCATGATGTAGGTGTCCATGACTTAAGTGACTTATAATGAAGTCTGAGAAACCGTCAATCAGAAAATACACTCAGAAACATGTACCACGCTGTCTTGCCCCATTCACTCACACACAAAACAACATTTGAGTTGAGTAAAGGATGTAGGTAATTAGGCAAGTAATAGAGACTATAGTTACTTGTTCTTTTTTGCTGTTGATTGGTTCGTTGTTTTCTGTTTCAGAAATAACCTGATGTCATGATAATCCTAGACTGGACGCCAGTTCTGGTTCCAGCACTAACATCTACTGGGCATTACTAAGCATTAGATATTCCAGGAGGCCCTGGTGATATATAAATGGAGAAAACAGAGCCTTGACCTTTGAAGGACTCACCCTCTAATAAGAGGGAGAGATTTGCATATAACTAACCCAAACATAATGTGATAAACATCAACTGGCAGCATAACTTGCTATAAACAGCTGAGAAGTGAGAGCAAAGTTCAGCTGGGTTGGGGGATGAGAGCTGTTAGTAAAAAGAAAGTGACACTTGATCCCTGCTTTAAAGGATAAGCAGATTTCTTTTTTTTTTTTTTTTTTTCCAGACAGGGAAGGAGTGAAGGACATCTCAGGCTGAGTAATATAACAGTAAGTCACTTAAGGGTTTCATCATGGGTAAGACGTATGAAATTCCCAGTATACTAACTGTAACTATACTCCTTTCTCCCCACTCAAGAAATAGTAATGAAATGAAAACAAGTGAGAAGGAGGTTATTTTAGCAATAATGACCTCTGCCTTACCAAATAAATAAATCAATTATCTACAAAGGAGTACTTTATCATTTGAAAGATATGAGTTGCGACTTTGGTATTTGAAAGCTCTTCCACCAACCCATCTCTAGATCACTCCACCCATATTAAGATTCAGGTAAGAGGAGAACACGTTGTTTCGTATCATTACAACCTCTTTCGCACCCCACCTCGTCACCCCCACTCTACTCTTTCTATGTGTCCTGAAGAGATAAGACAAATAATGGCAAGAACCTCACCAAGGAAAACAGGGAGGGACTTCCCTGGTAGTGCAGTGGTTAAGAATCCGCCTGGCGATGCAGGGGACAAGGGTTCGATTCCTGGTCCGGGAAGATCCCACATGCCACGGAGCAACTAAGCCCGTGCACCGCAACTACTGAAGCCTGTGCTCTAGAGCCCGCGAGCCACAACTACTGAGCCCGTGTGCCACAACTACTGAAGCCCACATGCCTAGAGCCCGTGCTCCACAACAAGAGAAGCCACCACAATGAGAAGCCTGCGCACCGCAATGAAGAGTAGCCCCTACTCGCCGCAACTAGGGAAAGCCTACATGCAGCAACAAAGACCCAACGCAGCCAAAATAAATAAATTTGAAAAAAAAATAAAAACAGGGAGGTCACGTCACCTATTGTGTGACCTAAGATATGAAACAAGTCTGAGAGCTTTGGTTGGTCAATGAATAACCACCATCTCCACATCAGAGATTGAAGTCCAGCATTTATTATACACACATAACGGTCCCCAAGGCCTGACGTGTCTGAAATAAGCAAAGATGTTTCTTCTTATGTGTAGGTGGCATTTGTTAACAATCTGTTAAAATCTCAATAGCAATAAGATTTTAGTCAAGGAATGATTCTAGTACAAGACACTTAACTTCAGCAGAAGGAAACGGATCTCTGGCCACAGATTTCCCCCTAGCCAGATCCAGCTCTCTTACCTCTCCGAAAGAAATCATGGAAATCAACTCCGAACAGCATATTTCCATGCTAGCAAAATGACTGAGGTTATACCAACAACTCAATGATTCATTCAGAATTTGAGTGGGAAAAGAAGTTTGTCAACCAGAAAGTGTTTGGTGTGAAGTATGGAATCCTGGCAGTGTTAGCTCCAGGCTGGAGTTATTTCAGTCTTGTTCTCTTCATGGTCCCAAAGATGAATGTTTTTAACAACACAATTTTAATAATACATGGATTAGTAGGAGACTGGGGAGGATAGTATAGTAATATGTTACTTCTTACCAAGCAGTTTTCTTATTTTCTTTGCTTCTGGAGAAAGTATTGCTTTTCTTAATAACTGAATCCTAGACGAATCATCAGTCTCGTTACTACCTTTTAACAGCTCGTCCACCATTTCCTCCACATACCTACAGCCATTCTGCAGTTCAACCTCATCAACCTCCTGAGGAAATGTACTTGGACATGACATTGAATCAGCACCTCTGAAATTATATAATACAGAATGACATGGCATATCACTTCAGATAGGCAGCAGCTATAAACTGAGCCCCAGGAAACCAGAATTATTCCATATCTTCCCACTCTCTCACTCATCAGATTCAGAGTCTCAAGTACTCAAGTCCAAAAAGGCCTGCTCTGGGGGTAATTATATCAAGATAGATATTTATATACTCATATATCACATAATATGCATACTTTTATGTTACCTTTCACCTAGCCTATATTGTAAAACTATTTCATTTATTTAGCTTCATGGAAAAATGAAGTGTCCAATGGCAGTGCATTTTACTGCAAAGCAAAGCCTACTGCTTAAATGCCGACAACTTTTTAAAACATTTATACTGATTTTTATGGAATTCTTTTGGAAAGAAATTACATATATCCTTATTAAACAGTAGTTCGTGGGTATCATTTAAATTTTTCTTGTTGATTTAAAGTCTTCATTGAGAATGGATCTCATTAAGAATGTATGTAGGGCTTCCCTGGTGGCGCAGTGGTTGAGAGTCCGCCTGCAGATGCAGGGGACACGGGTTCGTGCCCCGCTCCGGGAAGATCCCACATGCCGCGGAGCGGCTGGGCCCGTGAGCCATGGCCGCTGAGCCTGCATGTCCAGAGCCTGTGCTCTGCAATGGGAGAGGCCGCAACAGTGAGAGGCCCGCGTAAAGCAAAAAAAAAAAAAAAAAGAATGTATGTAAATTGACTACCAAAGGTAAAATAGATACCTAGTGGGAAGTAGCCACATAGCACAGGGAGATCAATTCGGTGCTTTGTGTCCACCTAGAGGGGTGGGATAGGGAGGGTGGGAGGGAGATGCAAGAGGGCGGAGATATGCGGATATATGTATATGTATAGCTGATTCACTTTGTTATACAGCAGAAACTAACACACCATTGTAAAGCAACTATACTCCAATAAAGATGTTAAAATAAAAAAAGAAATGTAAAAAAAAAAAAGAATGCATGTAGATTGAATCTGTCTCCTTTCTTATCTGCTGTTCTTGCCTTCCTTCTAGTTTTTTATTCTAAATTTCTACTTATAGAGAAAACAGATAAAGCTTCTTAACCTCATGTACAGTATACACAGACACATCAAATTAAAAGTCAATAAACTCAGTCTTGTGGAATCAATAATTGTTAAGGGCACAGATTCAGTACAGAGGTTTTGTGACAATTATTTAGAGAACTTAGAAGGCTTTTCCACATAATTCCAATTCAGGGCTCTGTTCCAAAGGGTTTAGATTACTGGCAAGGTGTTAATGTGATTTTATACTAAATATAAAAGGCTCTGTTCTTCAAACTTTTTGGCACATCTACAAAAAATAGTAAATGATACTTCTTTCTGAATCTGAAAAGTCTTCCTTCCCTACACACCAATCAAGGATGCCCTAAATTAAAGTAGCACATTAAGCACTGAAGATTAAATTGTAATTTTTTTGGCTTCATAGTGGATAAAAAAATATGTCACACTATGGCAGCTTGAAAAGATATGGTCTCCTATTTAACAAGATTTAAATTTAGGAATTATTAGCAAAACCTAATTTATTCTATTTGTAGGTTCAAAGGCAAAAGATAATTTCTGAATTATTATCGTTTCCAAGGGTAATTCCCATATAACCTGATTTTTGAATAATCTGATTTTAAATATATTTGAATATCTGAAAGTTTAGGTATATATAATGAATGTCAACTTCAGAAATTATTTGCAGGTATTCTGGTATGAATCCACACCAGAATCAGAAGTATCACTTGCTTATTTATGCTTAAGCATGTTTCTAAATTGTTTCCCTATTTGCTATACAAAAATACAATAGGAATATTAATAAGCAAACATCTAAATGCTCATTTGAAACAAATATTAAAAAAGCTTAAACAATCATCTCCATTTTAATTTTATCTAGCTCTTTATGAAGCAATGGTGGCTCTGAAAATCTCACAACTCAGTTCACAGACCCAGTCCCAAATATTTGAACATTCTACCTCCGAGAATTCTGCACATTATCCCATCACTCTGTTTCATAAGTTTACAGATGATTAGATTCTATCTGAAAAGATGCACTCAGAGAGACTAAACCTTGTCTTGCTGTACAAATAGACTGACCATACAGTCCACTGTGTCCAGGACAATGCCTGTTTATGTCAGTTATACTGCGTAATCTTGATAACGCTCCCATTTCATGCAAAATGTCTCGGTTTAAGCTATAAACTATATGGTCACCCGACCTATTAGGTTAATTCAGAGACAACATAATAAATGGAATGCTTTAAAAAAAAAAAAAAAAGGGAATGGTTTTGCTTCTCCAACCTAAACTTGAGCAACTTGGGTTATTAGGAGGAGAGGGTAGAGGTACCAAGAAAGAGAAAAGAAGGACAGAAAGTGATGTAAGAATATTTAAATTTCTGCTCATAAAAAGAGAGTGAACTTCGAGGTGGAAAGGCTGCATTATCACTCAACATGTCTCATGCCTGCTTCTAATCTGGCAGTTCAGTAATATGTGACATATTTTCCAAGAATCAAAATAACATATAGAGTAAGAAGGTATTTAGAACTGGGTCATATTGGGACACACGGCTGTGAGACTCTCTAGGACAAATTCTTTTTTTTTTCTTTCTTTTGGCTGCACCGCACGGCTTGTGGGATCTTTGTTCCCCAGCCAGGGATTGAACCCCGGCCCAGGCAACGAGCGCACGGAGTCCTAACAACTAGACCACCAGGGAATTCCCTGGGATTAATTCTTAAAGTGATATTCTACACTCATCCTTTTGGATAGTACCATTTCTCTTATAATATGCCTTCTTCTAATCCAAGAATATATGAAAAGTAAAAGACAGATTATTACCTATTTGTGCTAAGGTTACTTATAGCTTTAATAACCCCTGTCCTATCTTTTGCTGGCTATTTTTTTAAGAGCAAATGATTGTGATGTTGCTGCTGCTGCTGCTGCTAATGATGATGATGGTGGCATTGGTGGTATGAAGATGAACAGACAATGATTTCCAGTCATACAGCATGGCACATAGTCAAACTCGCAGTTAGGCGAAGTACTAGGAATAACGTCCAGAGATTTAGGATTTAACTATGCCATTTATTAGTTGTGTGAACTTGAACAAATCAAAGTCAGATCACAGCAAGTCAAGGTTCTTTAACATTCTGTAAAACAGGGAGATGGACCTCCAGAAGTAGATCTAGCTCAGTCTTGAAATTTCTTGAGTTTATTTTAAGGGTACAAACAAACAAACAAACAAACAAACAAAAAATATATATATATATATTCTCTAAGGAAGCTTAGCAATCGGACACTCTTCAGTTCTAGGACATCACCCCCCCAAATTTCCTCCTAGAGTTTGCCAAGGGACTCCTCTCATGGAAACAATTACACTAAAGATGCAATCATTTTCTGCTCGGAGCTGCTTTTTTTTTTTTCTTTTTTTCATTCAACCATTCATTCCTTTCCCTTTCATTGAGATTCCAGAATGAGTCCAACTTCTTGGTTTCCAATTGTCTGTCCTATATTGTTTTACTAAGGTATCAGCTAGTTATTAACTGTGATATTTTCTCTCCAGTCTCCTTCCTGACCTTTGATCTGTCTCCATCTCTAATTTACAGTTTAGTTCCCTGAAGCAGAAACTATACCTAAAACTCAATATTTAGTAACAAACATTATGCCTGCTCTGAAAATATAGCTTCTTCTCATTGTTTCTTTGTGTGTGTGTGTGTGTGAGATTGATTATTTTATTTCCAGGTACTCTTCAACATCTTAACCCTTCGTAGTGTTATGTAAGAACTTGTGTTAACTGAACTAATTAACTCATTTTTTAAAAATTGTGGTTAAAAAAAAACCTGTAATATAAAATTTACCATCTTAACGATTTTAAAGTGTACAGTTCAGTAGTGTTAAGTATATTCACATTGTTGTACAACAGATCTCCAGAACTTTTTCGTCTTGCAAAACTGAAACTCTATAACCCATTAAATAACTCCTACTTCCCCATCCTACAAGGGGCCCTGGTAATCACCATTCTATGTTCTGTTTCTATGAATCTGACTACTTTAAATAGGTCAGATAAGTGACATTTTTAATTTAAAAAAATGTATATATGCTGTCACTAAAGTCATGACTTTAACATAATTTTAAACCTTATGTATACAATACTTTAATTCTTCAAAAGAACTTTTATAGATTAATCCCCGCCTTATCCTCAACGGATGTATTTCAAGGCTCCCAGTGGATGCCTACAGTGGATAGAATGAAACCCTGTATATATTATGTTTTTTCCTATACATACATACCTATGATAAAGCTTAATTTATAAATTAGGCACACTAAGAGATTAAGAACAACAATAATAATAAAACAATTATAACAATGTAATATAATAACAATTATGTGAAAGTGGTGTCTCTCTCTCTTTCTCTATCTCTCTCAAAATATCTTATTGTACAAATGTAATGCCTTTTCCATCTTAACTAAGCACTTATCACACACTGTGGCCACAACTTTTGCAGTTTGAGATGTGACAGCAAAACTAGCACAAATTTCTTTTTCCTTCTTCACAATTTCACAGATGGAAGTCTTCTTCTTACTGTAGATCTTAGCGACATCAGCATATGATTTTTTTTTCCTTTTCTTATTGAGTTGATGACTTCTACCTTTTCACTTAAAGGAAGCACTTTACTGCTTCTCTTTGGCATATAGGAATTGCTGGCATCACCACTCTTGCAATTTGGGACATTTATTAAGTAAAATAAGGGCTACGTGAACATAAGCACTGGGATTCCATGACCATCAATTTGATAACTGAGGGGGCTACTATGTGACTAACACTAATGGGCTGTGTACTCTGGACACAGGATGACTCACGTCCCCGGGGCGATGTGAGATTTCATCATGGTGCTCAGAATGGCGTGCAATTTAAAACGTATTGTTTATTTCTAGAATTTTCCATTTAATATTTTTGGACTTCAGTTGACTGCAGGTTGCTGAAACCCTGGAAAGCAAAACCACAGATAAGAGGGGACTACTGTTTACTTTAGCTCCTCGTTATTCTCTACTCCTCTCCTTTCACCCTCCTTCTCACACTTCCCAGGCTTCCAACCTTTTCCATCACGGCCTCTAACGCTCCATCCCACTGTAAACAAGCACTCTGTACTTTTTAACAGAAACTTCACTTTCCCTGGAGGATCCCTCTCTCTACAGTCCTCTTTTCTTTTTTTTTTTTTTTAATTTATTTAATTTATTTATTTTTGGCTGTGTTGGGTCTTGGTGGCTGCACGCCGGCTTTCTCTAGTTGCAGCGAGCGGGAGCTACTCTTCGTTGCTGTGCGCGGGTTTCTCATTGCGGTGGCTTCTCTTGTTGCGGAGCACGGGCTCTAGGTGCACGGGCTCAGTAGTTGTGGCTCCCAGGCTCTAGAGCACAGGCTCAGTAGTTGTGACGCGTGGGCTTAGTTGCTCCGTGGCATGTGGGATCTTCCTGGGCCAAGGATCGAACCCATGTCCCCTGCCTTGGCAGGCGGATTCTTAACCATCTACAGTCCTCTTTGTTCTCTCACAACTCACATAGTCCAAGCCCATCGTGATGAGGTGTAGGAAGGAGTATATTAGTTAATAGTCTTTTGATTGGTAGTAATAGAGGCCCAAACTCAAATCTAGCTTAAGGTTTAAAAAAGGGACATATGAACTTACATAACTAAAGAGAGGTATTCTCAAAGCCACAAACGATATCAGAAATATCCCTCCAACCTTCAACCATTATTTCCACTTGTGCTTGAATTAATTTTCTCATGATTTTATTGCAATCTTCTTCTAGACAGTGGGTAGGACAGCTACTGATAACCACAAGATTACATCATCTCTCTCCTCTTTTCAAGAATTATGTCTACAATGCAAGACTCTAGTTGAAATAGCGTGTGTCACAAAACTATTCTTTGGTCCAGTCACTATCTATGGAGAATACTATACTACTGGTCCAGCCTGGGACATGATAAACATGCCACTGATTTGAGAGACTGGACACCAAAATTGATAGCTCCTCCAAAAACACATATAAAGTTCATATTTCCAAAGAAAAACAAAATAAGCTTATCTACTAGAGAAGAAATGGCGCTCCCCTAGCACATCACGTTAGTTTTAAATAGTTTATTCTCCATCATCCTCTAATAAAGCAAACAAACCTCTTGTCCTTTGAGACATGTTATCCAGCCCTTATTCTCTGCCATCTACTGCCATTAGTCAATACCTAGGTGGTTTTGGCACTAGTCTTTCAAAATATCAGTCATCATTTTGTATGACTTCAATGTCCACTTAGATGATTTATCCAACAGCCTAAAGTCCTAGATTCACAGTTCCTTAATCTCCTAAAATCTTGGGATCTTAATCTTGCATTTTCCGAATCTTATCAACCATGGAACTCTTCTATTTCAAAACCTGAGGATTCTAGGGCTTCCCTGGTGATGCAGCGGTTAAGGATCCTGCCAATGCAAGGGACACGAGTTCGAGCCCTGGTCCAGGAAGATCCCACATGCCGCGGAGCAACTAAGCCTATGCGCCACAACTACTGAGCCTGTGCTCTAGAGCCTGCATGCCTCAACTACTGAAGCCCACGTGCCTAGAGCCCGTGCTCTGCAACAAGAGAAACCACTGCAATGAGAAGCCCGCGCACCGCAACGAAGAGTAGCCCCCGCTCGCCATAACTAGAGAAAGCCCTCGTGCAGCAACAAAGACCCAACGCAGCCAAAAATAAATCAATTAATTAATTTTTAAAATATTTAGGATTCTAATAATACAGTCTCTGGGTACAACCTCCAGCTTCCTACCAGCATGTACATGAGGACATCAACAGAAACAGCAAACTCAATGTGTCTACCTGATAATTGCTTAGAGCCTAAGACTGTGCCCCAGGCACTGCTATAGCTCATGTACCTTGTCCTCACCTGCTTGCTCACCTCCCTGAAAAGGAGCAGCAGCAGGTCCATAGCGACTCCAGCTCGCACCAGCTCTCTTCCTTTTTATTTTCTGAGTCCTAGACCAGGCATGTGTGCAACAAGATGTGAAAGGCATCACTTTCTTCTTTAGGTTACCCATGTTGCCAGCCTGCCAGTCACAGGCTCTTGTACCACACAAAACTCAGCAATGGCAATGGGTTTAACCCCGTGGAGTCTATTCTTTTACAGAATTTTGCTGTGGCCACATTTACTTGGACTCATTAAGTTCTCTCTACACTCAGACGACAATGAGTCAGTGAAAACAGCTTCTCAAGGTGCTCTAATACACTGAGCAGGCTAAGATGGAGAGATTCCAATTACCCATTACTGTCAGAGACTTCTCCTTGCTCACATATTTCAGGAGTTCCAAGTCCATATTTCCTCAGTGACCTGATTTTGCAAGTGAGCTATAGTGTGGGCTTACCGTATTTTAGTTTCTTGTGCTCATCACACTTTTATTTTTCAAAGTATTATTCTAATACTTTATTCTAATAATATGTTATAAATAAAAGATCAAGTTTGTATGAAATAAATTTAAAATATTTCCCAACAAGCCAAAATGTACCCAAAACCTGTTTAATCAAAATTTCCTCGAGGGGGGCTTCCCTGGTGGTGCAGTAGTTGAGAGTCCGCCTGCTGATGCAGGGGACACGGGTTCGTGCCCCGGTCCGGGAGGATCCCACATGCCACGGAGCGGCTGTGCCCGTGAGCCATGGCCGCTGAGCCTGCACGTCCGGAGCCTGTGCTCCGCAACGGGAGAGGCCATGACAGTGAGAGGCCCGTGTACCGCAAAAAAAAAAAAAAGAAAAAATTTCCTTGAGGAATAAGGAAGTTTAAAAAAATTGTATTGTTACAAATACCAAAAGCTATCAAAATCTGCCCAGGAACAACTATTTACATTTTAGGTGTATATTCATTCCAAAATGGAAAGGCACAGTGTTGGTTTGCAAACTGGTCTCCGTACACAGAGGGCAAGAAGAGACCAAGGAAGGAGACAGATCATTCCAGATTAGTTAACGGTGGGTTTAATAAGCAAGAGAATTTATGTACAAGGCTTGTCTTGGGCAGCCACAAGATGAGTAGATCTCCACAGCCACCTGCCAGAATCTTAAACGTTTGCATAGAGCTCTTAACAAAGTTCAGTCATGTATCCCGTCCAGATGGTCTCAACAGCACATTACTGTCTCAAGGCTGTGTCCTTGAAAATAGCTCCCGCTGTGGGAACCGTAGGCAGAACGTACATTCCAAGGACAAGGGTGAGGGTGAAGAGCCTCCAGTTGCCAGGGTCCAGATCACAGGTCAACTTGTGGTCACATCCTCTCAGTGACCTCCTCCAACAAACGGTGAAGCAATAATCAAAATAATCACAAAGTCCTCTCTTTTTCTTGAGTACGTTTCAACCAGAGTAGATGAGAACTACAGAATCTATGCAGAGGGAAGTAAAAGTATTGAGTTCCCTGCTCATCTCTTATTCTGTGGACTGCGGTGGGTTCAGAAGTACCTTCAAATAGGGTCCTTTGTTTTCTAGTGGCCTGTTCACTATGAATGCTTCTTGGAAATGTATCCTTGGCTTCTTATTCGACTTCTGATTTCAATCTATGTCCTTTCTCTTCTGTTCTCTCAGCTTCCATTTCTCTGTGTACACAAATACTTATATCTATTTCCTCCCCCTTTGGTGTTCTTTTGTATTATCTGCAGATCTCTTTTAACTAAACTACGTATACCTAAAAGGAAAACTCCATTAAAAATTCATTAAGGAAATATCAAATACTACAAAAGTTAGCACAAACCCTGTCCTCACAAAGCTTATAGTCCAAAAGAAATAAACAAAAATAGGGAATTCCTTGGTGGTCCAGTAGTTAAGACTCTGTGCTTTAACTGCTGAGGGTGTGGGTTCAATCCCTAGTCAGGGAACTAAGATCCCACAAGCTGCGCAGTGACGCCAGAAATAAAAAACAAAGGTGTTGGCAAATGCTCTGAATAATGAGTTATCAGGTGTTCTAGAAATACTTGGTTGGGGCACTAGAAACTGGTGTAGGTAGAGCAGGGAATTACATTTGAAATCTTCTAGGTCTAAATACATCATCTTCAAAGCTATACCCCGCCCTGCAGATAGAAATGTCACCATCCCACCTGCCCCGTAAGTTCTAAAATATAGGGATAACATCTGACCTGTCCTTCACTTTTCATATATATTCATCTGCCACTTGCTATTATGGAAATACTATGAATATGGTTCAGAGGAAGTATGGTTTCCTCTGCAGGGACAAAACTCTAAAATATTGAAGTTCAGTCTCCATAAAGTGCTTACATGAGAACATATATAAGATTATAAATATATCCCCTAGTATGCTATAGTTAGCTGGATAGGGAATAAAATGCAAAGCGATTCCTTTAAAATAAGCCTTGCAAGCAGGCAGTCCTGTTTTTGAATAAACCAAATGCTCTAGTTGTATTTTCTAAACAGCAACTAACTTATTTATAAGACTGTTTAGCATTTCAGGCAGTTTACCACTATAATATCAAGTCTTTCTTGGTATCAATTTTGGTTCCATTATAAAGTGTCTATTTTTAGTGAAGCCATGATGGAGCATTATTTGATGATCCCTTTCCCCAGAAACCTGAATCATTTTATCTGATTGCCTATGCCCTTTTTCATCCACTTGACATCATTTTAACATCCAGCGACAGCATTTTCTGAAACAAACAAGAAGTGATTAAATGGGGGAAAAAAAGTGATTCCCCTTTTTCTGACATGATTACAGTTTTATTTCTCTATATCAAGTGCTCTAGACATTAACCTCAGGTATCACAGCAAGGTCAGAAGCTTTTGCTAAAGACTTCATTTGATAATGATGGGTCTTCATTTAATTATCACTTAAGGTTAATTCATGGTTTGGGTGTATATGTACTAATCTTTGCCTTCTCTAAACTGAAATTATCTTTGCCTCTCTATGGGGAAAAACATGGACTTTGAGCTAGATATATCTAGGTTCTAGGCCTGGCTCTGACATTTATAGGCTATAACTTTGGGCAAGTTACTTAGCCTCTCTGAGTTTTCTTCTTCTATAATACAGAGGTCATAAGACTTTATAGCAGAGTTTCTCTACTTCTGCATTATCAGCATTTTGTACCAGTTAGTCCTTTGTTGGAAGAAGCTATCCTGTGCATTGTAGGATGTTTATCAGCATCCCGGCCTCTACTCCCTAGATGTCAATACATCCCTCAGCTGGAACAATCAAAATTCTTTCCAGACTTGCCCACTGGAGAGCAAACTGGTCCCTATTTTACTGGATTATTGAGTGGGTTAAATAAAATCACTTGTGGGTAATTTTGCACATTATGACATAATATATACACAATAAATGTAATTGATTATCGATAGACCTGGATTCTCAATAAGAATAATAACAACAACCACATTGTACTGTATAAAAACAAAGAAGGAGAAATCAGAGAATGAAAGATTTTTGTTGTTGTTGTCAGGGAAAAGGTTGGCCATTGTTCAGAAAGGAAATAATTTAATGTTAGTTTGGTTAGATTTATAAGCTTTCGGTTATGCCTGTTTGGGGGGCAGAGGGATACTGAATAAGTTAAAGGCATTCATGAATTCAACAGATGACAATTTCAACACTAACTGACATTTTTTCTTTAATCCCCTGAAAATACAGCCATTGGAATTTCAAACTAAATTCAAGCCTTAATTTCCAAGTGTCTGATAATGTAGAAAAGGTTCAGCATTGGGAGACAGACAGATCTAGGTTCAAATCTCAGCTCTAACTTTCAGATACTATAAAACCTTGGGAAAATTTCTAACAATTTTGAGTTACTTCTTCATCTACAATTTAAGAAATAATAATATTACCAACTGATAGTGTTTTATGAATATTCTGTGTTTTATGTGGCAATCTAAAATAGAGCTCAAAGATTAAGCACCTGAGTGAGAGACTATTAAGGCTGAAGAAACAAACACTACAGACAAAAAGCAGTTGCTTGAACAATGGCATTGTTAGAAAGTTATCATTTATTGTGTATCTGCTATAAACCAGGCATTGGTCTAAGAGCCTGGCAAACATTAACCCTTTTAATCTTAAAAAAAAGAAAAAACTCTGAAATAGGTACAAAACTAGTCTAACCCCCATTTTAGAGAGGCACCAAGTTACTAAGGAACTTGCCCAAGGTCACATGACCAGGTGATGATGAAGCTAGAATTATAGCCTTCCAACTCCAGAGCCTAAACTTCTAACCACTAAAGTACCCTAGCTTTTATCCTCATCTAGTTAGATATATATAGCCAGAGTCTGCACTGGGTCCTCTAAGTTGACGAAAATGACTTTTCGAATGGACTGTTGGGTTAAAGAGATAAGACACAGGCACAAAATTCAGATTCCAAATTCTGGATTCAAAGTCTTATGAACATTTGAATCCCAGTGAAGGAAAAGAGTCTGAATATTTAACAGACTAGAAAGAAAAATGATTAAGAACTTACAACAACCAAATAGCTAGGGCTCAACTGCTTACAGAGCAAGTTTATTTTTTTTAATGGGTCATTCACAAACCTTTAACAGAGTATGGAGGGTAAAGTTGGAGCAGAAGCAGGTAACTCTGAAATGTTCTCACTTTCCTGCGAGTCTGTAGGCTTTGGAGGGAAGATTGTAAATGAAGTGAATATAAGTGAAAAAGAAGGTACATGGTTTTTATTTCTTGGCAACTTTTTCACTTGTTGAGACACATATAGAGATGCCCCATTCAGAAGATAGCTTCTGATTTTGCATTGACTGTAGTATATAAAACTGGTTGCTCGTGTAGGTTTTTAATTACTATCTTTGTTAAAAAATTAACCCCTTTATTAAACAAATAAATATTTTGTTCAGATTTTGCCTAGAAAACTAAAAATATAAATATTTGTTTTATCTTTTTAACACAGAGTAGCTGGGCTAAAAAATAAATTGGAGTCAGACTGTGAAAGGCCTTGTAAACCACATTCTAAAGACTTGTGAAATTAAGATAATGAATAGTGAGAGTAGAGAAAAGAGTGTGTATCTGAGGGACATTTCCCAAGAACTGACACCTCTTTGAAACTAAGACAGAGTGAGTGAAGAAAAAGAAGTAGCAGAGAGAGACCCCAAGGGAGATGGGTGGTGAAGCCATTATCCAAGACTCAGAACAAGAACGGCAGAGCAGATTTCCTCTGAGTGGGTAATAATGAGAGACAATAAAGAGTGACATAAGGACTTCACTTTTTTGAAATGTTGAGTTGGTAGTGCCTGCGGAACACCCAGGTGAAAAGAGCTGATTGAATCCTGTACATATAAATCTGCGTTTGAAATGATAGCAGTCATAAGAGCTTTACTTTGTTGCTAGATTCTGTGTTAAGCATTTTGTACCCTATAGCAGAAGTCGCTAGATATTTTGAAATATCTGCCTTCTTTCTCTTCCTCCCCAACAATATTCCCCTATCATCCAAACTAAGAGAACCACTGATTTGTGGCTACAAATCGGTACCTAGCTGCTTGGGAAAAAGACTAAGCTTCCCAATCTCCCTTGTTGGTAGGAGTCATCATGCACCTAAATTGTGACCAAAGGGCTGGGAATGCAAGTGTTTTCAAGAGCCTTTTCTTCATCCTTCCTGATGGCTAGAATGCAGACAATAGCTAGATAGCTAGAATAGACGTATACTTAGGAATGAAAATGATACATAGTAGGGCAACCTCATGAGCTAGGACCTGGGTACCAGGAACTGTATAGCACCACATAACTCCAGACATCTACTGGAAATTATTCATAGGAGAAAAATAATTTGCCTCTTGTTTAGACCACTAATATTTGAATGTACTGCCTTTTAAAACAAAACCAAATCAAAACTGGGACACGTACGTTATCTCACCTAATCCTCATAACAACGCTATCATCCCTATTTTAGAAGTGAGAAGTGAGACTGGGACAAGCGAGGAGAGAGGTTTACCCAAGGTTATCCAAAAGGAAAGCAGCAGAGCTGGGATTTAGTCTAAGTAATCTTACGGCAGAGCCACACTCATTACCACCAAGCTTCAGAAAACCATCTAGCTCTCTGACTATTCCAGAGGCATCCCACACAGACAAAAATCAGATCTTCTTTTTTTAACTTTTTATTAAATTATACTATATGTAGAGAAAAGAGCACATCCTTATTTTTAAATATGGAATATATTCAAAGTGTTTATTTTGTTTCTAGCCTATATTTTTCCTCATATTTTATGTGTTCATTTTCCCTTATCCCCAGATAAAGAACATGTAACCATCCTTTCCATGTTTATTTTATGACTCAGAAGCACTTATTAAAGGACTCTGGAGACTTCTCTTTTGCAGACTAAATAACCCTGGGTCCTAATGCCTTTCTTTATAGTTAAGTTCCCAACTACATGAATTTCTCCCACTGTGAATCTTTGAACATTCTTTAATCCCTCTCAGTTTTTTACCTCAGTACTGTTTACGGTGGCAAATTTAGCAGCATATATGGCTCGAAAATGAGTTTTTCACAGCACTTCCTTTGTACCAGGCCAGGATTCACGCATTAGCCCACCCATCATATTGAGTAGATTTAAATACTTGGTGAGTTAAGAGGTTCTTTCTGTTTTTCAAAGACAAAGAGAGCTTTGTGTTGTTGCTGAAAAGCCACATGAATAACTTGAAAACAAAGGGGTTGTCAATTACAATCTGTTCTTTATGTTTGCAGAATTTGTATTTGGTTAACCATAATCCACTAAAATTCTTCTGTGGACAAGAAGGGCATGGGAAAAAGTGGTGCAACAGTTTCTTTCTGGGACAGACTCAATGGACCAGCAGACAGGAGGGGTAGACCACCCTACGGAGGTAAATTCAGAGCAGGAGTGGGATAATTGCCACCAGTTAGGTGCGAGGAGGAGTGAGCTCAGGGAATACAGCTTGCTCTCTCACATACCCAGAAAAATCTGGGTGCCCAAAATGCTTGGATTCGGAAAAGAGATCTATGCCACTGTGAAATTTTAAAATGCATAAGTTAATTTGTTTCCAGATATTTGGGTAAAAATTTTCATTAAAGGGAAATGCCTCTTGGTAAGAAGGAGTATTCTTACAGGTAAAATTATTCTTGGTAGAATTTTGGAAGGTCCCCAAAAGATGCTTCAGAAATCAGGAAAATTAGACAGAAGGTGAAATTCATCAACATTGTAAGTTGTACCCAAAAGTCTTGTGCTTTGCACAAAGAATGAATTTCTCTAATAAATAAGAACTGCTGCCAATAAATTTAAAAGGACCTATTAACCCAATGGAAAAGGATATGAACAGATAGTTCATAGAAAAGGAAAGACAAATAGTTCTTCTATATATAATATAATGCCCTACTGCACTCATAATACCATGATCGAAAATTAAAACTACAATGAGATACTATTCTCACATATCAGAATGGCAAACATCAAAAAGTGTAATAAAACATCACTGGCAAAATTGTGTAGAAATAGTCCCTTTCATAATTGCTGGTGGGAGTGCAATTGATGTACTTTCTTGGGAGAACAATTTGGCAATAGCTATCAAAATTACAAACGCACTGGGTTTCCCTGATGGTGCAGTGGTTAAGAATACGCCTGCCAATGCAGGGGACACGGGTTCAAGCAGGGGAGATCCCACATGCCCGCGGAGCAACTAAGCCTGTGCGTCACAACTACTGAGCCTGTGCTCTAGAGCCTGCGAGCCACAACTACTGAGCCCGCGTGCCACACCTACTGAAGCCCGTGTCCCTAGAGCCCGTGCTCCGGAGCAAGAGAAGCCACCGCAATAAGTCCGTGCAAGGCAACGAAGAGTAGCCCCCGCTCACTGCAGCTAGAGAAAGCCTGTGCACAGCAAGGAAGACCCAACACAGCCAAAAGTAAAATAAATAAAATAAATTAAAATAAAAGGAAAATTGTACAATTTAAATAATAAAAAAAATAGTTGTGTGTAACTCAAACAATACATGTAATGTACTAGGAAAACTTGTGATCTCAGAAAATTCTACTGTGAGGATTTGCTTACAAAGGAGAGAACTTTTATAGAATAAACGATTATCCGAATCATGAGAGTATAAGTGTATAAATGCTGATTTCCATATATCTAATTTGCTTAAAGAGAGATAAATGTCCCATATACATTCTAGAACGGGCATTCCAAGTAAGATTCATTTTTTCCGCCAACTCCTGTAGTGGTGATGTCTTCCTAGATCACTCTGTTGAATAGGATTCTAAGACAAGTCTGGACTTAGTAGGAAAGAATGCTGCAATAATTATGTCTGCCTCATATGTGAGAGTTAGGAAGGGTGGGAGGAATCAGACACAGTCACTCTCGCTCTGTATTTTTCCATGTTTCCCCTTCCTTCTTCCTTTCTGCTCCCCTCCCCCGCCATAATTTCCCACAAAAAGATTTCTAGGTATGAGAGTTACATGATAGAAGGATTTGTAAAGCCTTGTACTGAGAAAGAAAGAGGTGGGCCCCTCCCTAGAATTCCTTAGGAAAGGATGAAGAAATGGAAGAAGAGTTTGTCCAGAGCCTAATTAGATGTTTTTATCTCTGATCATTAAATTAAAATGTGGAAGGGTAGGAGAGAGACACATGACCTAGTTCATATCAACGTGACTAGATTTTATTTACATATAATCTAATCAAGGAAGTTTGAGAATTGTCAAAATAGCAGTTCACTTAAATCAATATCAGAATCCACAGACGCTGAATGAGCTCTCTAAGTTTCTATGCTAGGAGCTCCAAGAATGTCGACAGTATTTGTGACGCAAATGAGTTTTCAAAATGACAAAACATAAACATGAGATATCTTGAAAACTTCAGGGTAACAATTAAAGCGGTATATGATAAAACTTTATGGTAACGTATCAACAACTGAAAAACCTCAGGCAGGTGCAGTCACGCTCAGCTTTAAGGAGGGTATCAACATGAACAGGCCTTGGAGAATGGATGGGATTTGCTGAAGTAGGAAGAGGGCCTCAGGGAGGTTATTGAAGGTGAGTGGAAGAAACAAGGTTGGAAAACTAGGTCACTATCTGCCCTTGATGATCAAGCGAAGGTACATAAGTTTTCTCCTATAAGTCACAGAAATCATTTGAAGGGTTTTGACCAGGGTAATGAGACCTTCAAAGTAGTGGTTTAGGGAGGTCACGCTGATAGCCGTATCCAAGGTAGATTGCAGGAGGGTAAAGAAACTTGTGCTGGGTATGTCAGTTAGTGGGTTATTGGAATAGTCCTGGCCGAGGTGGTAGCGTTCTGGATGAGGGTGATAGCGTGGAATTGGAAAGGAGACAATAAATTATGAAAATGTTTACAAGAGACATTGAAGAGTAAACATAAGCAAGGCCTCATAACTGATGAATATGAGGGTTGAGAGATATTAAGGAGTCAAGGTTAGTATACTGGGAGAACAGGAAGACCCTTCTCCCAATTAGAGTCAGGTCCCCCTCCTGGGGGAGCAAATACACTTAGCGCTTTTCTTCTGTCATGAGAGTTATTATTCCGTTGTATGGTCTCTATTTATCTACCTCCCTCACTAGAAAGTGAGCTGCTTGAGAGTAAAGATCACATTTTAGTTGCGCTATATCTGGCACAGAGATGTTTGTATGTGTACAAAATGGAAAGGGAGAGAGGGAAGGAAGGAACTGTTTCAGAGGGAGAGATAAGCAAAGGATTTCTATACATGGAGAGATGGAAGTAACAGTATGTCATCCAAAATAATGCATTTATATTTCATTTACTCATATTAGATTTTTTCAAAGATTATCTTTATTACCATCCACTCGGTACAACCCATGGTATCGTACACCCCAAACATACATTCTCAACACAAGATTCTACCATAAAGCCGAACCCCCCCACCAGCCATGACTTCTTAGTCTCATCAGAGGGAAATATTTATTCCACAAAAGTTTTCAAAGTTTCCAGCAAGGTTTCTGGAGGCCCACTTAGTAGCAATAAACAAAGCCTTAAAATGTACATAACTTTGATCCTCCAACTGAACTTTAAGGAATGTATCCTAGGTAAGTAACCATGGCTACATGAAAAAGATAATGAAGAGGATGCTCGTCACATAGAAGCTCATGACAGCAAAAATTTTTTGAAGCAAACTAAGCAGCCCAAAATTGAATTGGCTAAACAAATTATGGAATATCTATACGAAGGAATCCTTTGTCATCATTACCAATGATGTAGCAGACTATCACATGGAAAGACACTCCCTAATCATCAGTAAGCGAGAAAGCAAATTACAAAAGGAATGCATGATATAACCTCCTTCTGGTGATAGTATAATGTGTTGAAATGCTATATACCAAAATATTAACAGTAATTATCTAAGGGTTGTGGTATCATGGGTGATAGGTACTTGTTTTACTTTTTACTTTTATATCCAATTTCTTCAATAGGCAACTATATCTTTTGTAATAAGCTATATTTTAAACTCCAAGAGGACATAGACTTTGCCATATTTATTTTTGTATGTCTGGGACATAGCACAAAATATTGCTCAGAATTGTTCCGTAACTGTTTGCTGAATTAAGAAAAATATATTTAAAGATGTTTCTATTTAGCTATTTTAAATTAAATAAAATTTAGATATGAGATAAATATAAGAAATATCTATTCTTTAAGGCAAGAGTTATTTATGGCAGTCATAGCCAGAAGGTAGCGATATGTCACCAACATGACTAATCACAGAAGAAACATGACCACACAGGTCAAGCCAAATAACTACAGCTAAAGGAGGAAGGAAACCACCAGGCATCACTAGTGACCAGAAACAGAGCCAGCAGTTTAGCTAAGGAAGGCGATGAATATACTGGGTCCTGGGAGCTGCACCCTTACCTGAAGGTCGAAGAAATCCAGGCTATAGGCTAATGAGACTATTCAAGCTTCCTTCACCTGTCCTCTGGAATTGAAGTGAAAACGGCTCCCCTCTTCAGAGCCCTGATCAGTGAGCTTGTTTCATAGCCAAAGTAGGCACTTAGAATCCTCCCGTGGGGAAGAGACCTCTTGTCAGAGAGGCAGTGTGGTCTGGAAGAAGGAGATTTCAAATTCTACATGAGAAACAGCGCTGCCACTAACACAGTGTGTGAGTTTTGGCAATCAAATCATATTTTCTGGTTTTACTTGTTAAACATGAATTATAAAAATAGCTCCATAGTCACAAGATTGAGGACGAAATGCGATAATGACTGAAGAAAAAAGTTAAGACGAGCCATAACTAGGTGTTAAACTATAAAATGTATAATACGACCTTTATTCCTGGTAATGAAGTCATTTCACAACACTCTGTGGTGCAAGAGGAAAGACCTTGCCTTCTGGTGTTAATGTAGTTTCACCAAAACAGCCAATAAATTCCACTCACCCCTACCTACCTCCTACCTACTAATCTACCTCTTGACTGGTGGGACAAGAGCTGAAGGCAAACAACCAGCAGAGTTCTGTCCTGCTCTGTGAATCACGGGAGTCGGTAGTTGGGTTCTTGCTAGTGCGCACGGGACCTGTCAGTCCTGGCAGACGCAACAAACCAGATCCCTCCAGAGCCCCATACCCACTGTGCTATATACATTTCTTTCTGTCCGGAATTTACCATCTCGCTCATGATAATTAAGAATGAACCTTGTAGCCAAAACCTTGATCTCAGTGAGGATAAGATCCACGTGGCGCTCAGCTTTGCATCCTTGGTTCACAGCAGGATACCTCGAATGCAGTAGGTTCAGTAAATGTAAGAAGTGGAACAGGGTCCAAGCGCTCATGACACTTGCTTTCCACCGCAGAACTGGAATTCTTTGACTGAGGTGTTTGTTCAGCTGCCCTCTTACTGCACCCCACCGCCAAACGAGGCTTTGAAAAATTGGATAGATCTTTTCCCAAAGTCTCCAGGTGAGCAGACAACGTATTTTTTCACTGGTATTTTTTTTCTATATTAAAAATATTAAAATATAATCTGCACTTTGGTTTTGGAGATCCACCAGGTATAAATGGACTTGGTTAAATAAATGGACACAGGCAAATCTATTTAAATCACTGCACTTAACCAAGCCAAGGTTTTCAAATTATGGTAACCACGAATAGGGGTGTTAACAGCTAGAATAGCAGGGAGCCATTTTGCTGAACTTCGATGTCTAGAAACGTGTACCAACAATCCACAGGGATACGTTTGCATTCCATACTCATTTTCCTATCGTCTAACCCCATCTTCTTCCATTCTCACATCGGTACCAGATAGCAACCCATTCCACATAGCCACACTTGTCCAAATAAATAGCCATTTACTAATCTGTAAAGGAACCCGGAAGGAAAGATGGGTAAAATAAATAAGTAAACGTACAGAGAGAGAAAAAAAGATATAAAATGACTGTGTAGATAGATGATTAAAACAAAAAGCATGGTAACAAAAGGGAGACAGTAACAAGGGAGGAGTTAGGGATTGTTAAATTAATGCTCACTGGAATTATAAACAAAATTGATTACTTATTAAGTCTGCCACTTCAACTCATTCAAGTGACTTCAATATGAAAACATAGTGGGTAAGACAGTATAAGGCAAATGAAATTTAGGGTCAAGTGGAAACAGCTTCATGGCTTGGCTTTTGGCTTATTAGCTGAGACATTGAACAAGCAACTTTTCTGAACCTTAGTTTCAACATATGTTAAAAAAAATAAGAGAACCATTGTACGAATTACTGATAATACGTGTGAAGCTCACAGCTGATAAGTAGTATTCAAGAGGTAGTATCCATTGACTGTGATCATCTATGTTACCAATCAACCCCTAACCAATATAAGGGAATATTATGATTCAAAAGAAGCTACTTCCTATGAGAAAAAATGGAATTAACAGGGGTGGGGAAAAGAGTCTCCTTGAGGCACTCAAGGTGAGGCACATGCAGGCAGACAAAGATTACACAAAGGGAGTATTTCTGATTTGAACATTGCTCAAGGTGAAATTTTATTGTTTAAGCAAGCTGTATCAAAACAATTTACTTCTTTTTTTTTCCAAGCTTTATGAATTACAAGAATTTATGGGCTTTCCTGGTGGCGCAGTGGTTGAGAGTCTGCCTGCCGATGCAGGGGACACGGGTTCGCGCCCCGGTCTGGGAAGATCCCACATGCCGCGGAGCGGAGCGGCTGGGCCCGTGAGCCATGGCCGCTGAGCCTGTGCGTCCGGAGCCTGCGCTCCACAACGGGAGAGGCCACAACAGTGAGAGGCCCGCGTACCGCAAAAAAAAAAAAAAAAAAGAGGCAATGAGTGAAAAGAATTAAAGATAATTTATACAATGAATATTTTTCTTGCACTTTGTCTCATGCCTTTTAAAAAACTTTTCTTTTCACCTTTTGCTTTTTTTTTTTTTTTTTTTTTTTTGGGGTACGCGTGCCTCTCACCGCTGTGGTCTCTCCCATTGTGGAGCACAGGCAGCCGCTCTGCGGCATGTGGGATTTTCCCGGACCAGGGTATGAACCCGTGTCCCCTGCATCGGCAGGCGGACTCTCAACCACTGCGCCACCAGGCAAGCCCTTGCTTTTTCTTTTAAGTTAGTATTTCCCATTCTGAAAGTACTGTGACTAAGTAGAGGCCACAGTGAAATATAAAAAAACATGGAAAGAATAACAAGTAATAGACGCACTTTCTACTCCAGTTTTAAAACTATTGACATATTTTTCATCACTTCTAAGATAAATGAAAAACAGATTTTAAAAGTGTCCTTGAAGAATGAGATTTTTAGTAGTCTAAGCCACTTGGTAGAGCACTACAATGACCACAGTGGTAAGATCCAAACTTTTTATTATATATCCCCTCATTTAAAAAGTAAGCATGGGACTTCCCTGGTGGCACAGTGGTTAAGAATCCACCTGCCAAAGCAGGGGACACAAGTTCAAGCCCTGGTCTGGGAAAATCCCACATGCTGTGCAGCAACTAAGCCTGTGCGCCACAACTACTGAGCCCATGTGCCACAACTACTGAAGCCCAGCCACCTAGAGCCCATGTTCTGCAACAAGAGAAGCCACTGCAGTGAGAAGCCCGCACACCTCAACGAAGAGTAACCCACGCTCAGAGCAACTAGAGAAAGCCCATATGCAGCACCAAAGACCCAATGCAGCCAAAAATTTAAAATTAATTAATTTTTTAAAAGTAAGCATGTTTCATATATGTGTATGTATTACACATGTATAAATTTTATATACATCCTATTATGCTGAAATAATTTATATACTAATATAAAATTTATACATGTCCTATTTACTGAGATCATACTGATGTAATAGAAATTTTTTAAATGCTGAGATTTAAAATATAGAAAAAGAAGCTCTAATTTTTCATTTAGTTCAAAAGATTTTCCTATACTCCCTGGGATGAACTAGACTGGATTACAAAATTAGACGTTTCAAGGTTTTCTTTGCATCTTTAAAAAAAGTTAGAAGAAATAGAAGGCTTGGGTCCTTGAAGTTTAATTTATCATCTGAAAGTAATTCAGGTTTAATCTAGCAAGTTACTGTATGCATGTTTGAATCACTATATTTACGCTATTATGATGAAGTGTTTCCTTGTCTGAATAGCAATTATGGAAACAGCATTTGTTTATTACCTGATAAATTGGGCCCTAAATTCTTTATTTAGTAAAATAATAACTCAAAGAAACATTTTATCTGGTGTGTACTACTAGCCAGTCATAATTAGTTATTAATAAGAATCATAAATAAGTAAGCTTTACACAGGTATGGTAGACTGTTGTCATATCCACTAGACTATACACTTCTTAAACTGTGCATCTTACAACCCTTTCTTTCCCCAATGCACATAGCATCTTATATATAGTAGGTGCTCATGAAAATGTCTGCATTATTATTTCTCTTCATCATACTTGCTCATGCCCTTGGGCAACTAACCTTGTCTGTTTTACAACAGGTTTGATGAGCCTGCTGCTTGATGCTTCTGTCCGTAGCATGACAACGTCCACACACTGACTTTTGACAGTTGCTAAAAGAAACCTGCAAATGAACCACATTCAAACAAAGCTTTTAATAATAAATAAATAAGAACTTGGCTTTATTCAAGTGTTGATATCACCTTAACAATTTTTCTCCTCACCACACTCTTATTTCTCTCTCTTCCCTAACTCACCGACAATTTAGTAACCACAGACTGATTGTAATATAAGGGGTTGAAATGAAGGGGAGAGAGTAGAGAGAAAGTTACTTTAAAAATGGAGGACTGAGGCTTCCCTGGTGGCGCAGTGGTTGAGAGTCCCCCTGCCGATGCAGGGGACACGCGTTCGTGCCCCGGTCCGGGAAGATCCCACATGTCATGGAGCGGCTGGGCCCGTGAGCCATGGCCGCTGAGCCTGCGCGTCCGGGGCCTGTGCTCCGCAACGGGAGAGGCCACAAGATTGAGTGGCCCGCGTACCGAAAAAAACCAACAAAAAAAAAATGGAGGACTGCCTCAGAATATTTATTTTCCCGAGGAAAAAAAAATCCCCAGAAAGCTTTCCACCCAGGAAACATCTGAACTTACAAATTAGATCTGTTATCTAGTTTGTGCCTAGACATGATCTATGGGTTTTGGGGGTTTTTTTTTTTTTTGGTTTGTTTGTTTTGGCGGGGTGGGGGGAGCTGTCAGTATAATTTATCTCTAAGGTTGTCTCCAATTCTAAGCCTGATTCAAAATTGGAGAAAAACAGTGGAGCAAACACCAAAATTCTGGAGTCCCTCACCCTCTCCACCTAAAAAAAAAAAAAAAAAAAAAAATCCCCGCTCTCTTTTTCACTCTCCATTTTTGGGATGACCTAGTTCTTCTGCAAGGAGAAAAAGTGGCCACTGGGGTGTGCCAGTGTGAGCAAAGGTACTACTCTTGATTTAAGATAAAGCAATGCCCGACCCAGCTGGCCTCCAATCATTTCATAACTTCTGGCGGACTCTGAATCTCGGTCCCCGGCCCGGAGCAAACAAGCCGCCGCAAGCCGACTGGCCAGGCAGAAAGATTGACAAAGAGGACCAGGCCCCGCGGCAATACTTCCCAAGCAGGGAAACGCAGGGGCGCGCCGGCCTGCAGTCTCCGGTTTATTCTCTGTGACTGGGACACAGCTGGCTTTGAATAAGGACATTAAGTATACAGCACCATAGTTCGGTCTCAGGCCCAGCCTCTGGTCGGTGGCACTCGGCCATTCGTCTCCGCCAGCCAGGCCCTCGCCCTGGTTCCTCGATAAAAGGGATGCCCACCAGCTCGCAGTCACACCTGTTGGGTGTTTCTCCACTCGGAGCCTCCGCCCCAGCAAACGCCTCCGGCCCGGGCGGGGAGCGGGTGCGGAGCGTGGTACGCGGTCGGAGAGGCAGGGCCGGGCCTTCCCCAGCGGACCCCCGCGGGACTCAGCGCGGAGGGCTGGGGCGTGGAGGGGGGACTGCGAAGGCGGGAGAGGTCGACACGGGCTGAGAGGGGCATGGGGAGGGCCGGGGGAAGGGGCGTCGCTGCTCGCGTTACGCTTCTAGAGCCTGCAGCAGAGGCGGCGGGGCTGCGCCGCGGAGGAGATGGGGTTTGCACCAGCCTCTGCATTTCTCCCCTCGGCCCCGGCGCCACTGCACCTCGCCGGGCCTCGGCGCCCGATAGGCCGCGCAGGGTGAGCGCGGGCGCTGGCCGGCGGCACCTCGCCCGGGACTGGAGACGAGGGCGCGGCGGGGCCGCGGCGGGGGGACTCCGCGAGGCGGGCGGCCCGCGCATCCCCCAATCGCAGCAGCTCCGGCCGCCGCCCGGCTGCGGCCGGGACGGAGCTCCCCGCGCGCCCCCCGGGGGCCGGCAGCGTCCGGGAGGCGGCGCGGGGCTCGGCCTCTCGGCCCCGCAGCTCCGCGCACCCGGCAGCGGCGGCGGCAGCGGTGGCGCGGGCTCGGGCGCCCCGGCAGCCTCTGAGTCGATGGCCGGCAGGGACGCGGACGACGAGGGTCGCACGCGGAGGGGCGGCGCGGCGAGGCTTTCGGGGGCCCCCGGCGGACCGGGAGGCGAGGCAGCCGTCAGCCGCCCCGAGCCGCTGTCCACTGCTGAAGCGCCGGCCGAGGGCGCCGCGCTGCCCGCCTGGATGCGCCTCTACTTCTACGGGATGCACGGGATCACCCTGGACGTGCTCCTGTCTGCGGCGCGGCGCTTCGTTCGCAGCCCCGACCTCCGGATGCTGGGCTTCTCCTCGCCCTACCACTGCCTCCTGCACTCGCTCACCCACTTTGCCCTGGAGAAGGTCTACCTGCAGCAGCGGCGCTGCCCCAGCGCCTTCGTCTTCAATTTCCTCCTCTACCCCTCGGCCCACGTGGGGCTGCAGACCCTGGCGGGCGCGTTGCTCAACCAGGGCGGCGGGCCGGGGGGCGCAGCGGCGCCGGGGGCGCTGGACCTGGCGCTGCAGTACGTGCTGGCGCTCTACCACTGCCAAGTGTTCCTGAAGCGTTTCCTGCGCTTACGGTACCAGCCGCGGCAGCAGCAGCAGCAACAGCTGCTGCGGGGCGCGCCCCCCGCCCCTGCAGGCGCCCGGGTCCCTGCGGCAGCCGGCGGCCGGCGGCGGAGACCTCGCGGCCCCAGGGGCGCCGGGGGAGCCCCCAGCCAGGGGCTGCCGGACCTGCTCCGCTTTCTTTTCTTCGGAATGCACGGCTTTTTGGATGAGATTTTCTTCACATTCTTCTTTAACCTGCTGGGCCAGGGGGACGGGACAAGCAGCGGCCACACGTCTCTCTGGTCCTTCTTTATGTACGGCAGCTGCAGTTTCGTGGTGGAAAAGCTCTACTTCCACCTCCACTACAGTCGGGGCTGGGGCACCTGGAAGCGAGTGCCCTTCTACGTGATCTTCATCTACGCGTGGGAGTTGTCCTGGGGTCTGGGACTCCGCACTTGGGGCGCTTGTTCCTGGGACTATTCTCACTATCCGCTCAATTTCATGGGCCTTATCACCCTGATGTATTTACCTGGTTGGATATTCCTTAGTGTGTACCAGGACCTACTTTCCAACGTGTTGTGGCAGGTGCAGTACGTACCAACTAACTAAGACCAAAAAAAAAAAAAAAAAAAACGATCACTGGATTTCCATGAATGAATGTGATTTATTTTTACACACTTAAAACGCGGTGAGGTTTTTTTGGTTTTGTTTTTGTTTTTTAGCCTTTTAATTTTTATACATTTTACTAAACTTTTTCAACCTGTTTTATTCGATATTTTAGTTTTTCTATTTGGAATTTCTGCATAATACTACAATACTTTGAAATATTGCTGGAAACATAACTCAAAGTACTTAACTCGTCAATATTTTAAAACCCTCACTAGCCCAAACAGCAAAACCATCATACCTTAACATCGAAAAGCTGTAGTATTCACTTATTTGGGTGGGGGGATAGCCACTGATTTTTCTTTTTTCTTTTTTTTTTTAAGTGAGGAAGTTCTTCAACTCAGAGACCAGTGATTTTTACAAGATTTGGTGAAATTTTCTGATTTAATGATTTGTTTACTTTCTTTTTAATCCAATGTCATTTTAATTCCTTGCCATATTTACCAATGACTGCTGAAAACCAGTCTTGTACTCCTGAGACTACAGTTAATAGCTCTTAAAGTGCCTCTGTCTAGCACACAAATGAAAAGAGACTGACAAATTTGAAAACATATGCTATGGATCAATCTTTAGATAAGAAATCTTTTCTAGCAACTCAGACAGGTAACACTGTGTTAAGATATTTGATCTCCATCCTGGGAATGATTGCTTTCCTATGTGGGTTAGCCTTAAACGCCAAGTGTGTTAACTTTAATCGGATCCTGTGTCACCTCTGGCTGTAAATTTTTGTCCCTGTGCAATAATGTAAAATGTTTACTTTACGTGTACAAGGGCCAAGCAAAATTATACCACCCTCAGTAGTGTTCTAACCATAAAGACTCTTTCCTACATGGGGCTTCAAGAGTGAAACAGTTCCATGGAATAAAATGAACCGGAATATTCACTTTAATTACATTAGCCCTAATTGTTTTTGGAGAATACAGATATGTGTTTTCAGCCTATTTCTGCCATGGCTCAGTTGTAAACATTTTTCTGTTTCCTTTGGGGCCCATACAGATTTCTTGGGCCAAGTCCGATGTAGTAATGTGCATTATAAATCAATGATAGCTTTTTGGTGACTCATTATTAATGTCTGGAAGCTTGGAAGAATGGAAGTTAAAAGAGATGATGTAAACCATTTTAAGAAATCATATCTAATCAATTAATAATGTACTTTAAATTTATTTGCTGTGTTTTCATTATATTTAGAAAAGTCAAGTAGAACTGAGTATGGCTCATCCAAGGATGACTAATACCTTCTCAGTTTTCATTACAAAGAAAATTAGGAAAACTTATGGTGTGCATAACTGAACATATATTCCTATTCAAATTATTAGTTTGCCTATGCTATAAAAAGGGACTTCTTTCTGTTTTCAAAAACATGTTTGCTATGACAGTAAAAATGAACATGCATTCAGATTTAAGTCAGGCATAGCTCTAAGAATGTTATATTATTTTAATCTACAGTCCGAGGTCGTGAGGTAAACTATAAGTAATGCTATAGGATAAACCCCACCTGTGAAATAAATCCTGTCACACTGATAGTGTTAGCCAGTCAAAGGTTGAGTAGAAAGCTAAAGTAAGCTAAATGTTTGCAGAGAGTAAAAGTATCACTTTGTGAAAAAGGTTTCTGAAAACCTGGGGAGAGAAAAAGTATAAGTATAGACACTAAAGTTAGCTGCTGGACAAAATACTTGTGATTCAAATGTGTCACATGTGCATGAATCAGAGTTGAGTGCGGCACCTCTCCACACCACACATTCCTGTGAAGCCTTAAGCAAATCCGTGGCTTCTGGAATACTTGCTAAATGTACGTATTCACACTGCTGTCATTCACATGCTCCTCCTCAACCCTGCTTAATCTGCTTACCAGCATTCTTGGGGTCAGAAATCCATCAGGAAGTAGGAAAGCCTGCTATTTTGTTTGTTTTGCTTTTCCTGTTAATCCTATTTAAAGGAAAGGTCAAGATTTTTCATTCATTCAAGAAATAGTTATTGTGAACCTGCTGTTTGTCAGGCACTTGCCTGGACCCTGTGGAGACAGCAGTGACTCAACATAGACAAAATCTCTGTCCTGATAGAGCTCACAGTCTAGTGTTTTGATTTATATGTGATTATACTTATTTGCAAGGCTACTGTTTCAGTAATAGGCAAGGAGGGAGGCAGATGTTGTAAGGGCTCTCATCAGGCCTCTCCCTCAATCCATCCTCTCTAAAACAAAAGCCCATTAACAGTCCCCCTGCTAGTTCTACAAAGAGCTCGTTCATCTGTATTCAGGAAGTGATTATCCTGTCTATTAACTCAGCACCTTGCTTTAGGGCTTCTCATTCTGTGTTTACTCAATCTCTTAAAAGTAACATTTTGCTGCAACTTTGAACCTTTAAAGAAAAAGCAGGGAAAGGAAAGAACCATCAGGTCAATCAACTTTGTTACTCATTAGTAGTTCAGATATAGAACTGATAAGGCAATAAAATAATAGTTAATAGTTAAGTAGTGCTTACCACCTGCCAAGAACTGTTCTATTATCGTATATGTATAATTGTAAGTGAATATATGTACATAGCCATGTATATCCTAAATGAATATATTATTTATATATCTATCTCAAGTATATATGTATTTAATTCTAAGTAATGTATATCTTATGGTTCATATATGATATATATTAAAGATACATACATATCATATATGTATATACCTTAAGTGTATATATATATACACGTATATATGTATACAAACACACACACATATTTACTTAAACCTCTAACAACTTTCCTTTTACATGAGGACAAAGAAACTGAAGCCCAAAGAGGTTAAGTAACTATCCAAGTCATACAGCTATTTATCAATAGATAGAATCCAAGTACACTGGACTCCAGTGTCTTCTTAACAGCATGGCTGTCATGCCTCTATCTACTGACCACAGTGATTTTGAATCTTCTATGGATTTCACCTTACAATCTGTATTTCTCTTCTCTTGCGCTATGACAAATGCCAAGGGCAGCTGTATAAAAGCTAGATACTAGTAGCAAAGACTCTCTTTCATGTTGCCTTTTTATTCCGTGGAAAATAACAAGGACACTAATACCAGGTTGCATAACTGACAATCAGCTTAGTTCTAATCCCCAGGTGGGTTATAGTCTATATTCAAGCGGTGCTCTGAAATAGAGTTCTTCATTTGAAGTCAGATGATCTTGAGTGTAAGAATAATATATTGAAATGCAAGATTCCTCATATCACGAGCTAGGAAAATACATATAATTATTGCTATACATTTAATATAGCACTCAGATTTGGCTTCACTGTAAGAGCTAAACAGCCCAAAAATTCAAATTAAATTTTTGCAGATATTTGTTGAGTTCAATTAAACACCTCAGAGTCTAAGAAAGTTCTTAACAGAAAAACATGAGAAAAAAAGTAATAAATATGGTTTTCACTCCATGTTTAACTTACACAGTGCTGAAATTTCTTACTAGAAGTGCTTTAAATTTTAAATCGATTCTATTTGGGCTTTCAATCTAAAGAGAAATGTTAAGTTTTTCATGTTATCAATGAATATAGACATTCCTATGCTATACAAGGACTCCAACAAGGTTGATAATCCTTTCAATATTTCATACATTTCACTGTACTTAACTTTAATATTTTATTATAAATATTTGACATTTTGTGTCAAAGCTTAGAAAAAATATGACATTCTTTGTTGTTTAAGAAACATCTAATTGGTTAATCCTATCCCTTTAAAAAATAATAATTTCTACTGTTTTGAAATAGTCTCTGTTGGCATGATAGACCTGGTTCTATTCAAGAAAGATGGTGAGGAAGAATTTTGGTAGACTGCTTTGGTTCTCTCTCCACTTCCAAAATACACAGAATCAGTATACTTGGAAAGGAAGTTATACACATGATACAGACCTGGAGTGATAAATAAGTCATTGTATTGTAATATCTGAAGGCATTTTAATAAAATCAATGTTTGCTTATATTAAAAGGCATTAAAAACCCTTTACCTTTTAAATTAATTTTAAATATACTATCTCCAATATACTTTCCAACAGTGCTTAATGGAACTAATATCCTTTACTGAGCGAGAGTTTGAGGAAGCACACTTCCTTCCCTCTGTCAAACACATGCCTCGGTTTATGCTGAAGGGAAAGATGGCAGTAAAAGATGGTTCTCTTCTGTTGCCAGTTGTTGTTTTTTTTTCCTTTCTATTCTTAGACTTGGTACGAGAGGAACCAACAGAAACAACACTTGTCTGTGTGGACCTCTATTCATTAGAACTGACCTCTTTTCTAATTTTTAACACAGAGACATGAAGCTATCACACAGGCAATGAATTCCAGTTGCTAGCAACCCAAATTGTAAATTAACCTGTGATGTGTATAGAGAAATTTTTCCTTAGAGATTTTTTTTCTTAATATAAAGAGAATGTAAAATATGGAGACTTTTTTCTTTAATTTTTAAATTCTTTTTTCAGAAATGGTCAAACAAATGACCAGACAACTCCTAGAGAGAGAGAGAGAGAGAGAGAGGGAGAGAGAGGGGGAGAGCGAGAGAGACAGAGAGGCTGGTCTTTGATATACAGAAAAGTTTGATGTTTATCTTAACCTCTTAAAAATTCTGTTAGAATCCACTGTTAGAATGCAAGTCACATGGATCAACTTTCCCATTTAGAAGAAAATATATCTTTACCATAATTAAGAAGAATTAAGGGTTGAAAGAAACCATGAAGATTAATAACATCCAACCTTCCATCCAAGGCTGGAATTTCTTACATCTCTGACAGATGGTTTCTCAACTCAAGACAGCATTAATTGTGTTTTTCATGCAAAGACTAAATGAGGGGAAAAGTGTTAAACCTGAGATGATAAACCCCACTGTCTATTTGTGAAGGAAGAAGGCTTCTCAAAGTTTCCAGGAGCTAATATATACTGGTCAGCCTGCTTGCGTATTGCAATGAAACACTTTTTAAGACACTCCTTTCTCTTTATTTAAAAGAAAAAAATCAGTATTTCATTCTTTTACCATGATACTTATGGTCTACTTATCATATCTTTTCAAATGATGCTCCATTCACTGAGTCTAAGCAATAGGACTTTGAGAGCTTTGAGTATAATTTAAATTACTTCAGAAAAACAAGTAAACCAACATTGGCTGCAGGCATAGGAGTAAAAGATTAAATAGTAGGAACCATGTTTGCGTCATTGGAATCTCAACCTAGTTCAACCCAGGAAAAGCCTTTGGTGGTTGCTCAGGTCCACCTATGGAATATTAGCTGGGGGAGTTTCATGGTAGCTTCCCGGCCAGACCTAAACAGCTTCATCAGGAAAAGAAGTGAGAAGACACAGGTACGACAGAAGCAATTAGCTAACCAGAAACGATGAAGGATGCCATGGATCAACCCTCCCATTCAAAAAAAAATTATACTTACGATATTAAGGAGAGAACTAGACCAACTTTTGATGCGTTTCCAACAAATATTTATATTACATACAAGATATTTTATTAACATATTATTTATAATCCATGCATGATGAAAATAAAAGTAGTCTCAAAGGATCTCAGATTTGAAACTTTAAATATTTGAAAATAATATGGAGAGGAACATGCAGAAAGTTTATATAATTTTGATTACGCACTAACTTCTAGGAACAAAAACTAAATTAAATATACGCCCTTGTACATTTCTGAAGGGGAACTATTTCCGTCTTAACCTTTTATTAGAAACAATGAAGGGAAGGAAGAAAAAATAAATAGAAGAATTCCCCGGAGTACATCAGAACAAGGATTCAGATTCCAAGTACTTAAAAGCAAGAGTTTAACAAAATTTATCATTGTACTTACTTGTAGTGATATTTTCAGCAAATAAAACAGAAACAAAAGAATAATAAAGGCAGAAATAAAAGATACATTGAAAGGGAGAGTGTTCAATAGCCTTAGAGAGACCTTGTGTTATTTTTCTTTGGCTAAAATAATTCACATTTATAAATATTATTCTAGGTCTTTATACCATGTAAGATTTGAATTACAAAGAAAACTTTATGTTCATGAAATACTGCACAGGCTAAGTTTGGTTGGGTACCAAAATGTACACTTTATTGTATCGATATTTATTTAATGAGATTTCTGAGTTTATTTTTTGTGAAATGATGTTATTGAACATGCTATAAAAGTTTTAATAATGTGTCATTGATGTGTCTACCCAATGCACGGGTAAACAGTCTACAACTTATTGAAATCTAAAATCATGAAACTTTAGAGCTTGAGGAGGTAACGAATGTCATGATTCAACTCCCAGCCAAAAGAATAAGTTCTTCTAGATTATCTTTGACAGGTGTCCGTCCATCCTTTCCTTGATCACTTCTGATAGAAATCTTTGTACTTATTCAGATCCCCAGGCCAACTCATTCCTTTGTTATATACCTTGATAGCTAGAAAAGACCCCCATCTGTAACTTTCACTCATTGTCCCAAGTTTTTCATCCATAGATAAACAGAAGACCAAAGGTTTGAAGAAAGTTTCCAAGTGTGTCTTAATTGACTTACTCCAGGCTAAATATCCAAGATCATTCAGCAATATATAATAAAATATACAGTGGTAAAACTATTGCCTACTTTGATCTAGATGCTTTATTTCTACAAATGTAGAACAAAAGTAAGCATTATGAGCTTTTTTAGCAGCTCTGTCACATCACTGTTTCAGTTGGATTTTCTACATCCCCTAAGTCTGTCTCCTATAGACTCCCATTAAGCCGGTGGTCCTCTTCATGGACCTGTACATTCTGATATAAGTAATTGGCCACGATCTGCTCTTCACATACTCATTACCGAGGCTGAAAGTGAATTAGAGGGAAATGAAGGCAAATAGAGTGAAGAACAGAAAAGTTGCCATTGAATTCACTCTTCACTTCTTTCGTTCCTACTATTTTCTAATTTCATCTGTTGGGAGCAGGCATATGTCATTCTCTGTGTCTTCTCAACACTTAGCAATGAACTTAGCACAGAGCAGATGCTCAAAGAATTTTTTTTGGTGAACTCATCTGAATTCTCATGCCAGATATAATTCAATAGTGGAAGCAGGAATTAGGAACGCTGCCAGGTGACAACATGTGACTTCAACAGGACCTTTATTTATGGAACATAAATAAGACCCACCATGTATGTAGAAAAAAGGTAGGAATTGCTTAATCTTCTCATAGTCTTTCATTCTCTGCTGAGCAACTTCTTTTAACAGAACTCAGGTCGTTCTCTAAGAGAGTTTAGCCACATTATAGGTTTGATTTTTGTTTGAATTTGTAGGCTATTTAAACTTAACTACCCTTTAAAACATTATTTCTGAAATATGAATTTTTAAATATGAACTGGTTGGTAGTGCCTGTTTTACTGGGTGACACTCCTCTAAAGAAGGAGTTACTCAGTTTGCAGCTTACTGATGCATCTTGATTTTCATTACTGTTTTTGCTGACGTTCCGGATTGGGGCAATTTTTGAACAGAGAAATGAAAATAAAATTCAAACTTGGTTAAATTTAGAAAACTGCTGCTCGTGGCAGTTTTATTGTCCAGCAGTAAATATTTTTGTTTTATTATCTATGAATCTGATTCACTTCATGCTGTATTTCCAACCTCATATATTATTGGCAGATTGTGTTAGCATTCTCCTGAGAAACGGAACCAACAGGCTGTAGATAGATAGATAGACAGACAGACTTATTGTAAGAATTGGGCTCACACAATTATAGAAGCTGGCAAGTCCTAAGATCTTTAGGGTGGGTCTGCGAGCTGAAGACCCAGAGAGCCAATGATGTAGTTACAATCCAAAGACCAGTGGGCTCAAGACCCAGGAAGAGCCGACGTCTCAGTTCAAGTCTGAAGACAGGTAAAAACCAACATCCCAGCTTGAACAGGAGGAATTCCCTGTTATTCAGAGAAGGTCAGTCTTTTTATTCTATTCAGGCCTTCAATTGATTGGATGAGGCCTACACACACTAGGAAGAACACTCTGCATTATCTATTGATTTAAAGACTAAACTCATCCAAAAACACCCTCACCGAAGTACTAAGAATAATGATTGACCCGGTATCTGGGCATCCCGTGGCCCAGCCAAGTCGATGCATAAAATTAACCATCATACAGATGAAAGCATTAAAGGAGTAAAAATGAGCATAAGGAAAATTGAGAAGAGTTCATTCATTCATCCAGCCAACAACTATTTACATGTGTACTGTGTGTTAAAAAGTAAATAAGACATAAGCAATTCTTCTTTCATCAAGCAGAGGATGAGGAGTTTAAAACAAAAGTGTGTTACAGAAAGATGCCGCTGGAGGAGACCATGGGGCAGCCACCAAGACTGGAGAGCATATTGGGAAGGTTTTAGATGGGGGGCCCAATGTGCTCAAAGACCTGTCAAGAGTGAGTGTCAGAGCGCCGAGTAACTCAAAGCCTGTTGTGTCTGGTTGAGGACAGCAACGGAGGGATGAGTGAGACCTGAAGCCAGAGGGGTAGGCAAAAGGCAGGTCTTGAAGTTTATGGGCACATTAAAGTTTGGAGGACCATTTCCTAAGGGTGTTGACAAGTTAATTAGGGCTTTTAAGCAGACAAAGTACTAATCCAACTTGCATTTTTAAAAACAAAACTGAGGGCTTCTCTGGTGGTGCAGTGGTTGAGAATCCACCTGCCAATGCAGGGGACATGGGTTCGAGCCCTGGTCTGGGAAGATCCCACGTGCCGCGGCGCAGCAAAGCCCATGCGTCACAACTACTGAGCCTGCGCTCTGGAGCCCGCGAGCCACAACTACTGAAGCCTGTGCGCCTAGAGCCCGTGCTCCACAACAAGAGAAGCCACCGCGATGAGAAGACTGCACCCCACAACAAAGAGTAACCCCTGTTCACCACAAGTAGAGAAAGCCCGCACGCAGCAACAAAGACCCAACGCAGCCAAAAATAAACAAATAAATTAATTTAAAAAACAGAAAAACAAAACTGAGATCGGAGAGGACAAGATTAGATGTAGTGAAAGACCAGTTATGAGGCTGTTATACAAAAGATGAAAGATGATGGAGAGCTGGACCAGGATTGTGACAGTGGAGATGGCCTGACATATAGATTTGAGAGATATTTAAGAGTCAGAATAGAGAGTGTGTAGTGATAGGATGGTTGTACAAGTTGAGAGAGAGAAGCAGATGCAACTGGCCAAGTGAATGTAGACTCAGAGCCTTGAGGACTTCCAAAAGAAAGTAGAAAGAGGAAGCCTGCAAGAGATATGGGAATAAATGGTCAGATAGGTGGGAGATCCTGAGAACGTGATAGCACCAACAACAGAAGAGAGGAAGGAGAGGCCGTGTTTGGTATCATCTGTAAAATTAACGAACAGAAACTGCAATTAAATAGAGATGGGAACTTCCACACCCCGCAACGAGAGCAGAGCTCAGTGGGAAGAAGAAAGACTCCACTTCTTTCCGGGCAAGGACTCAGCCAATGAAAAGCCATGGACTCTTTGTTTACTCTGGCCTTCCCAACTTCCTTTTCCCCTCTATGAAATCTCCTCCTTCCCTTGCCTTGTGGGAACTTGCATGTGACTTGCCATGGTTGTAGACCCTGAATTGTGATTCTGTGCTGACCCTGAAAAAAATCCATCTTTGCTGGAGAAATATCTGGCAGTCTATTTGTTTTAGGTCAACACATCAAGTTCGTCCTAAAATTAAGGTAAATTTAAGAACAGAGTTAATGACCACTGTATTTCAAGATATTCAGGAAGGGGGAGTATAGGCACAGAAGGGAGGATGCTGTCAATAGATTAAGCTATTTGTTTTCTAAGCATGACAAGTGTCTGTTCATTTAATTCTCACAGCAACCTGATGAGGTAGGTTATTATTATCTCTGTTTTTACATATGCTATTACTGCCACCATCTTGCCCAAGGCTACAAGTGATAGAGCCAAGATTTGGACTCAGGCAGTCTGGATCCCAAGCTGCATTCTCTAAACACCTACACAGACAGGTGGAGGAAAAGGGAAAGTATAGAGAGGGAGAAATTCCTGGGATTGGCACTGTACTGGATTTTCATGCTGTCTAACATATGCAATCCAATAAAGAACTCAGAGAAAGTCTGAAGTCAGCTCTGCTCAAAGAGAATTTAAATTTGTATGTAATGACTAACTTTTAGTTTTTGATTCAATCATTTATTCATTCAGTAAAGATTTATTGAGTACCTACTAGATAATAGGCACTGAGAATGCTGTGGGATTAAATATCAGCAAGCCTGACATGGACCCTACCCTTGATATCCTACCTTATTGTATCAGTCAGCTCAGGCTGCCATACAAAATACCGTAGACTGGGTGACTGAAGCAACAGAAATTTACTCTCTCAGTTCTGGAGGCTAGAAGTCCGAGATCAAAGTTTGGCAGGATTCTCTTTTGGTGAGAGCTGTCTTCCCGGTTTGCGGATGGCTGCCTTCTCACTGTGTCCTCGAATGGTAGACAGAGAACAAGCTCTCCACTGTCTCTTCTTAAAAGGACACTAATTCTATCAGATTAGGGCCCTACCCTTATGACCTCATTTAACCTTAAGTAACTCTGTAAAGGCTGCATCTCCAAATACGTTGAGGGTTAGGGTTTCAACATATGAATCTGGTGGGGAAACACAATTCAGTTCATACCACTTCTTCTTTTTTAATTCCCACAATGACCCTGTATGGTATTATAGTTACTATTGTTATTATTATTATTTATAGCTTATAGATGAAGTCACTGAAATTTATCTGCCACACAGCTAAGAGACAGGAATGAGACTCCATTTCAGTATTCTTTTTTCTTTTTTTTTTTTAATTTTTTGGCCACGCGTGGCATGCAGGATCATAGTGCCCCGACCAAGAATAGAACCCGCACCCCCTGCAGTGGAAGCATAGAGTCTTAACCACTGGACCACCAGGGAAGTCCCTCAGTATTCTTTTTAAGCAACATTATGTGTCTCTCAGAAAGTTCAGGGCTGTATCATTAGACAGGCGAGAAGAATATCTGAAAAAAGAAAGAAGGAGCTTCCTCTTAGTTTTATCCTTCCAATGTTACATAATAAATTCATCATTGTTTTTTTTTTAATTCTCTCTAGGGACAAGTTCTATTTCATCCACCCCTAATTTTAACCTTTATTGGTATTTGTACACAGATTTTTTAAGTGAGCCCCTCCCCATTTTTATTTTTTTCTTCAAAGTCTATTTGTTACTTTGAAAATTAGCTCTCTGGAAACATCTGAACACAGACACTGTGTCTCCAAGACTTTCTGACAGCTGAGACAGAGGCCTTAAAGGGCAACTCTACCGAGAGCCAATTCACTTAATTTCATAGAATGTATTTTTAGATTAGCATTTAAAATACTTGACCAGGGTATTCAAGTGTACAAAATCAATTTTCAAGGTATTGTAACTATTATTACATAACCACATTTCCATTAATGTATAGGGTATTCATTTCAGAAACATAAATTCCTACTATTATTTCTAGATGATCTATAAATAACTCCAGATATGCTTATCTACGTGATGTTTTGCTTTTGGTGACATAAAATAGAAAACACGGATAACAAGGTATTGAGCTTTCTTTGCCTGCATTGGCAGGTGGATGCTTAACCACTGCGCCACCAGGGAAGTCCTGGAAGGCTCTTCTTAACACGACTGCACTTCTGATTCTCCTTATGAAATTAGGAGGAAATTGGAAAAATGGAGAATAAAGAAACATAAACTAACTGTACATCTTTGAAATTAAAGCAGAGTCCTCTGTATCAGTGTATAGCAAAGCTCTTAGGAGGACAAAACTTTGAAATTCAAACATAAGATTTTGTGTTATTTGAAGGAAATGAGTGTTAGTGCAAGTTTCACGTATCCGTGTGAATAAATATATGGGAATGAAGTGAAAGGGAAGGTTGTAAAGAAAGCCTGTCATTGTTCAGAAACAATAGGATGTGCCTTCCCAGCATCTGATGGTGCTTCTTAGAGCCCTTTAATCTCTTTCACCCCTTTCTTTTTAGAGACTTCAGACTTTCCTCTGGGTTGGCCTTCTGCTCTCCCTGCTCCCCCTTGGGGCTCTTTGCGGAATTCACTCACCTGGATACGGCCCCAAACCCTTGGGCCCCACCGTGATCAGTTACTCTTTGATTAATGGATGACCCGCTCCTGTGGGATCGGTCCCAGTTGGCATTTAAGATTTAAATTAATCTTATCCTTCTGTGTTCGGTCCTCCTTGGATTCTCACTTTACTGACCAAATAAATGACATAAAATTTTCACATGAAGATTGAGTAGGTAAATATAAAGTTGAGTATGTAAATGTGTGAACTGACTCTTCACTTCCTGTTAAAAATTGGCTTCAAATTAGAGAGGAAGACTTAGCTATGAGTTTTCAGGGATGAAAAACTATTCCATAGCTAGCATTAGCCTTTGCTGTGTGTTTTCTCTATCGTGTATGAAACTGAACTTCCTCTCATAGGCCAGATCTAACTTCATGTAAGTACCAGGAGGCATTTCTCAATAGAAACTTTTAAGTACATTTTTACCTATGGGGGTTAGGTTTTTTAAAAAACCTTCATAAATAATACATTTATTTAACTCAAAATTCCAGACTTTCAAGATTTCTTTAAAAGTCTGATTGGAATTATGCTGTTTAGTGATGAGAGTGTGTATTACGTGCCCTTTTTCTGTAACCACAAGGGAATAGGTAACTGCATTTTTCACAAATTCTGTCCTTAATCAAGCATAAGGACAAAAACTTCACTGCGATGGTGATGGAGAGCAGAGGGTGTATTTCTGTTAGAGTCAGGGAGGAAGGGAGTCAAGGGAGGAGTGGCTGCCAGGTAAAACTGGAATAGGGATCAGGCGACGGAGAGATGTGTATTCCATGCCAAGTTTGGGTTTATCCTGTGGATATTGGGTGTTAATTGAAACAGGAGAGCGAACTATCTGTAAGCAGATATGGGTTTTAGAAGGATTACTCTGATTAGCAGGGAGAGAATAGTGAATGACAGAGAAACCAGGAAGTCGATGTGATAATTCAGATAAGAAATGCTGAAGGTCTGAGTTAAGGCTGTAGCAGAGTGGATAGGAGAAAGTTATTTGGAAAGTAGGTTCCGGGAGAATTAATAGATACAGCAAAAGAGGGATAGGAGGGACTGTGATGGCAAGATTTTGGTCTTAAATATGTGAGAGTTGAAACACTGCATCATCCTCATCCTTTTCTTTCTTTTTTTCTTTATCTCCTCCTTTATGTATGTATTTTTTTATTGAGGTAAGATTAACATACAATATTATATTAGTTTCAGGTGTAAACATAATGATTCAATATTTATATATATTGCAAAGAGATCACCACAATAAGTCCAGTTAATATCTGTCCCCATAGATAGTTACAATTTTTTTTCTTGTGATAAGGACTTAAGATTTACTCTCTTAGTAATTTTAAAATATGCAATCCAGTGTTATTAACTATGATCAGCATGCTGTACATTACATCCCCAGGACTTTATATTTTTATCAAACATTTGTGGGGTTTTTTTTTTAATTTATTTTTGGCTATATTGGGCCATCGTTGCTGCACGCGGGCTTTCTCTAGTTGTGGCGAGCGGGGCTACTCTTCATTGCAGTGCGCGGGCTACTCATTGTGATGACTTCTCTTGTTGCAGAGCATGGGCTCTAGGCATGCGGGCTTCAGTAGTTGCAGCACTCGAGCTCAGTAGTTGTGGCTCGTGGGCTCTAGAGCTCAGGCTCAGTAGTGGTGGCACACGGGCTTAGTTGCTCTGCCGCATGTGAGATCTTCCTGGACCAGGGCTCGAGCCCATGTCCCCTGCATTGGCAGGCGGATTCTTAACCACTGAGCCACCAGGGAAGTCTCTAATATTTTTGTCTTAAAACATAGTCCTGTCAAGACTGACAGAATTGGCCACATGTAAAAACTTCCCATGACTTTGCTGTATTCTATGTAAAACAGATAGCTTGCATAATTTATTTGTCCATTTTTTTATTTTAATAAACATTCACTTTGCCATTTTCTGGTTTGCTTCCTCTTTTAAAACGCTTTGTATATATCGTGTGATATTTAAAGATCAAAAGTGCCTAACAATCTTGTAAGGTAATGGTTCAGGGTGTGGTGTGGTTGAAAAAGCACCTCAAGGTACCTGTGAATGGAAACTGACTAACCTTGGGCCACCTGAGATCACAAACCTGCTCCCTGGAGGGGACACTAGGGTGCCCAGGGGCCTTTCCTTGGCCCACTCCCCAGAAAGTGCAGCTGTCAAAAGATATTCTAATTAGCGTGACAATCCGAATATTTTCACACCCATTGAGAGGCACAAGGCAAATACTGCCAATTGCAAATTAAGTGTTGTTAGGAGTAATCTCAACACAAGGCAGGTCTGAGCAAGTTCAATCTGTTCCCAGGAAGAAATAACAGAATTTGAAGATTGGTGCTGGCCAGTTCCAGGACCTGGGCTCAGCAAATAAGCAGATGCAGCACTTCCAAGCAAGGCACACAGACCCTTGGTTTCCCACCCTCTACTACCCTCCCTCAGGCTGCTACAAGCTGGGTTTCAGAA
Source organism: Tursiops truncatus (assembly GCF_011762595.2). Taxonomy (NCBI): domain Eukaryota; kingdom Metazoa; phylum Chordata; class Mammalia; order Artiodactyla; family Delphinidae; genus Tursiops; species Tursiops truncatus. The sequence continues at coordinate 78,676,030 of NC_047042.1, read as the reverse complement.
TGTGTTTTTTTAGCAGCAGAGGTAAGACATCCCTTCTAATTGCAGCTTGCAGGGAAGCACTATGATCAGAACTATGTCAAGGACACTTCTCGAGGAGGGCACAGATGTGCTGGTTGAAATCCCAGCTCTAACGGCTGTGTGAATCCTCCAGTAAATCCCTATTTTTCTACTCCAGAGAGTTGGTATATGATCTGACTCTGAGCCTGTTGCAGACCAACCTGTGCTACAATTTTCTGACCTACCAGCCTAACTGGGGTGAGTCATGGTACCTGACCTATTTTCACATTGTCTAAAAAAGAGTAAAAAATGCACTTAGCCGCTGTAGGCTACAGAAGTGCAAATAAGAAAGAGGGAAGGACTTAGTAGTAGAATAGACTAGATTTACAGTTGTATATAAACACTTTATTTTTCTACTTGTCTATCTTATTATCTCTTATCTTAGGGTTAAAAGATATCCATATTAAAACAAAAACACTATCATAGAAAAATAACATTTTTGTACTATTACCTCTTAACTGATAAACATAAACATGACACATATAAATATATATTAATAATTTTCTTGTATTAGTCTGAGGGTTCTTTTGATTACTTTGCATGGTATATTAAATGATTTATACAGCTGAACCCTTTTACAGTTTTTAACAGACAAGCATGTCTTAAGATAATTTGCTTAACATTTTCAAACAGAAATTTGCAAGTGACCTTGTTTTCTTCTAGAATTTATTTATTATTTAGTGGTCCCTAAGGAATGGGTACATTAGCATGTTATAGTAGCATATTTTAAAAATGTGCCTTTTATAAGTTTTAAATTATGGATATGGTTTAACTCTAGGAGTATTAATTAGGAATAAAATTGAATTGTGTATTTTTTTTTTTTTTGCGGTACGCGGGCCTCTCACTGTTGTGGCCTCTCCCGTTGCGGAGCACAGGCTCTGGACGCACAGGCTCAGCGGCCACGGCTCACGGGCCCAGCCGCTCCGCAGCATGTGGGATCTTCCCAGACCGGGGCACGAACCCGTGTCCCCTGTATCGGCAGGCGGACTCTCAACCAGTGCGCCACCAGGGAAGCCCCAAATTGTGTATTTTTATCATTCAAATATTTAGTCTAAGAGCAAGATACTTTAATGTTCTGCTTTAAGGTTCAAATAAGTTAAATTTTATTTATTTACTTAAAATTTATTTATTTATTTATTTGGCTGCATTGGGTCTTTGTTGCTGCGTACTGGCTTTCTCTAGTTGTGGCAAGCTGGGGCTACTCTTCATTGAGGTGCATGGGCTTCTCATTGCGGTGGCTTCTCTTGTTGCGGAGAACGGACTCTAGGCGTGAGGGCTTCAGTAGTTGCGGTCCGTGGGCTCAGTAGTTGTGGCACATGGGCTTAGTTTCTTCGTGGCATGTGGGATCTTCCCGGACCAGGAATCGAACCCGTGTTTCCTGCATTGGCAGGCGGATGCTTCTTTGGCAGAAGGATTATTTTAAGCTGGCTATTTTTTTTAGTTAATTAATTTATTTTTGGCTGCATTGGGTCTTCGTTGCTGCGTGTGGGCTTTCATTTTAGTTGAGGTGAGTGGGGGCTACTCTTCATTGCGGTGCGCCGGTTTCTCATGGTGGTGGCTTCTCTTGCTGCGGAGTACAGGCTCTAGGCGCGCGGGCCTCAGTAGTTGTGGCTCGCGGGCTCTAGAGTGCAGGCTCGGTAGCTGTGGCGCATGGGCCTAGCTGCTGTGCAGCATGTGGGATCTTCCCGGACCAGGGCTCGAACCCGTGTCCCCAGCATCGGCAGGCGGATTCTTAACCACTGCACTACCAGGGAAGCCCTACGCTGGTTATTTTTAAGAAACTGCAGGCACAGGAGAAGCTCTGAAAACCGAGTAGAAGCTACCCTTTTGTAAGAGACATTTACCTGTATAAGAGCTATCTATATGATGTCACTTATATGTGGAATCTAAAAAATAATACAAATGAATTTACTGACAAAACAGAAATGGACACACAGACATAGAAAACAAACTTATGGTTACCAAAGGGCAAGGGAGAAAGGGTTAAATTAGGAGTGTGTAATTAAAAGTTACACACCACTATATAAAAAATAAACAAGTATTTACTGTATAGAATGGGGAACTATATTCAATATCTTATAATAATCTATGATGGAAAAGAATCTAAAAAAATACATATGTATAAGTGAATCACTTTGCTGTACACCTGAAACTAACACAATTTGTAAATCAACCATACTTCAATTAAAAAAAAGAGCGAAATCTCCCCTTGTAAGGGTGTCTCCTTCACTGTATCAGGAAGAGTGTGATAACTTCATCTCTAGAAACTCTTATCAATGCGGAAGGGAATGACTTAAATTTGCATAACAATCTTACCCTTATTTACTGTACTTTTCTCGGTAACCTCCCATAACTGACTCCCCCCTCTCCCATCTTCTTTTGTCTTTAGCTGAAGATGGTATTTAAGGTGGTGGCTTTGGTGATTTTGGTGAGCTACTCAGTTTTCCTGAGTCTCCCCAATGTATACAGGAGTTATACATGTTATTAAGCTTTCTTTTTCTCCTTTTAACCTGCTTTTGTCAATTTGATTATTAGACCAGCCAAGAAAGATAGAAGGAATATTTTTCTTCTCTAAAACAACAATTGTGCTACATCCAAATTGAAAAGTAAGAGTGACAGGAACTTCGTGGCACTCTATTTACATTTACCCTGAGGCTTCTCAACTTCACCACTTTTGACATTTGGGGCCACGGAAGTCTTTGCTGTGGGAAGCTATCCTGTGCGTTGTAAGATGTTTAGGGGCATCCCTAGTCTCTACCTATTAGAAGCCTGCCGCACCCTCCCCAGCTGAAAATCACCGATCTGCCCTAATGAGAGAGTGGTATTGTAATGTCTAAAACTGTTGAGGTTTTTAGGATGTAAAAGTGTGTTTCAATTTCTGATTTTGCACCATCTATTCCTCATATGGGAAGTCCATTTTTTCTGAATAATGCATTCTCCTGAAGCCTGGAGCACAAGAGATGCCCATGTTCAACTAAGCTTTGCAATAAAATTTAGACTAACAATCCTCACGTTAATAACAATACGATGACATTTGTTTCCTAGGGCTACTGTAATAAATTACCATAAACGTGGTGGCTTAAAACAGCAGAAGTGTATTTTTTCACGGAAGCAACCAGAGCAGGAAGCTTTTACACCTTAAAGACAAAGAAACAATAAATTTGTGAAGAACTGTCAAGACAAAGGTTTGGGCTTGGGGTAGTAAATGGTAAAGAAGTAACTAAAAAGATAAGTGTTTGTTTAACATAGTTTGTTTGCAGATTCCTTTGGTCACTGTGCTGATAAGAATCTGTCTCTAGTAAAAGGAGAATTTATTTCCTGCCTTAAGGCAGAAAAGGGGGAGCTTTTTCTTCATTTATTACTTCTTAATTGCCTTCAGCCTAAAATAATTTTTGTGTTAAAGAGGCATATTTTGGGGTGATATTCTAGCTCCTTCACTTACATACAACGTCCCCTTCCTTGCGTGTTTCTCCCTCTTGTCCATCTTTTCTAAAATCCAAACCTGGAAATATACACTCTCAGCCTATTCCATCCATGCCTTCACTCAAGTAGCTAATGATGGCTGGAAAGGAGCTAAGAGAACTTATATTAAGTTTAGAACTCAGAACTCATGTGGACCACAATGCTGTCAGGCAGTATTAATACTCTTCCCTAGTCAAATAGTTCTTTTACTGTTTCATAGTCTTTTGTGTTTCTGGACCCAATTCCGAAGTGTGTGTGTGTGTGTGTGTGTGTGCGCGCGCGCACACGCATGTGTGTGTGTGCACGCATGCGTGTGTGTGTGTGTGTTGCCAACTACAAATTGGCACTTGCCATCTACCTCTACAAGAATTGAATCATGAACTGCTGCAGCTACTGACCTTCAACACCCCCTGAAAGGAGTTCAGGGTGGAGATCAGGAATGAGGCACTCTGTGCTCTGGAAAAAACTGGCAGAACAGGTCTTTAGATAAATGTTTTCAGAAGATTCTATGAGCCCAATTTTTGCATCTCCTGGTATCTGGAAAAGCACTAAGCTCATTAACAGATACATCTGCTCCTCGCGACTGGAAGCAAGCCTGTGTCAAATGTGTGCCTGACTTCTCGTACACCTGCTTCACTAAAATCACATATAACGTGGACCTCCCCCCACTACCTGTCTGGAGCAGTTTCTCAGAGGTCTCTGAAATGCTGTGTCTAGTCTCTAGTCCTCATTTTGCCCCAAATAAAACTCAACTCACAACTCTCACGTTGTGCATTTTTTTTCCAGTCGACAGTGTGTGTGGGGGGGGGGGGGCTGGGGGGAGGCTTCCCCACTCAATAAGCAATTCTCAGATCTAGCACAGTGTCCAAGAAGTCAATTTAATTTAATTCTGACACTATCTACCTGGAAACAGCATCAGATTCTACATGTTGAGGACTCAGTCCTATAAGATTGCCTCTTCAGCAGCCTCCCCGCATTTCAGTTGCCAGTTGAAAGACAAGGTGGTCATCTGTACTTCTGACCAACTAGCTACAAATTAGATGTTCCTATAACCCTCCTCCCTGTTTGATTAATTTGCTACAGCACCACGAAGAACTCCAAGAAACACTTTACTTACTAGATCCCCAGTTTATTATAAAAGGATGGAACTCAGCAACAGCAAGACTGAAGAGATGCATAGGGCATGCCACTGTCCCAGCACCTCCAGGCGTTCACCAACCCAGAAGCTCTCCAAACCCTGTCCTTTTGGGGGTTTATGGAGGCTTCATTACATAGTCAAGATCGATGAAATCATTGGCCCTTGGTGATCCATTCAACCTCCAGGCCCTCTCCCCTTCCTGGAGGTGAGGGGGTTGGGATGGGGTGAGACTGGAAGTGTCAACCCTCTAATCACCTGTTTGGCTCTCCTGGCAACCAGCCCCCATCCTTAGACTTGGACCAAAAGTCACCTCATTAACATAACAAGATACACCTTTGTTGCTTTCATCACTTAGGAAATTCCAAGGGTTTTAGGAGCTCTGTACCAGAAACAGGACAGAAGACCAAATTTATATCCCTTGTTTTAAATCACACTATCACGCATAGCTTCTCCTTTTCCCTCAAATCTCTGATTCTCTTCTTCCCTTCTCACGTCAGATGATGACTTTACTTCTTATGCACTGAGAAAATAAGGCAATCAGAAGAGTGTATCCTCATCTTTCTACATCCAGCTATCAACCTCCCTGCATGTACAAATCCATATATTCTGTTTTTTCTTTTGTTCTTTTCCCCCCCCCAAACATTGACAGACTTTACTGTGGGAGGGTTCCCACCTGGTCTTTTGTTCTTAAGAATAAACAACTGTGTTCCAGTATAAGACCAACTCCTCTGCTTGCGCACTGCCTCTAATCACTTCTTACCTAATCAAGGATTTTGCTCTTACAGGTAATCACATTGCCTCCTATATCATCAAATTCTCTCTTTCCGTTAGATCAGTCTCATCAGCTGACAAACATAAGATAAATAAATAAAACAAAACAAAATAAAACCTGCCCTGCCCTTACAACTCTCTCTACCTACTGCCCACTTCTCTCCTTCACAACAAAACTCCACGAAAGAGATTTCCATCCTATGTTGAAGAAGGGGGAAACTTTCCTCTCATACTCCTCTTGAGTTCTTGTGGCTGGACTATTAATAAAATGGACATATTAACAGGAGAAAGAGAAAAAATTTAATTCACACACACAGAGGTCTCATAGAAATAGGACCTAAGAAGTGGCTAATGCAGGTAGTTTCTATACTTTTAAGACAAACGATACATTTGAGAGGAATTGACAGGACAAGGACTTAGGTGAGAGTGCTTCATTTCTTATTAATTAACACATTTAAGCAAAGTTTGGGTTTGGGTGGTAAATTAATAATGAAGTAACGAGCTTTGTTTATACAGGCTTATTGGCCCTGAACTCCCTATCTTTGATGATAAGGACCTTTTTCTACCTCTGGCTACTGGAAGAGCACCTTTCACATGGGAGATTTATTTCCTGGTTTCATGGAGACAGAGGGGAGGGTCAAAGTGTCCCTCTTACATGGGCCATTTCTTAAGTAACTTTAAAATAATCAACATGCCACTGAGGCATATTTTGGGGTGGCCTGTCCTGGGCCCCAACAACTTGCAGTCTCTACTTTCTTACTGCTCATTCCCTCCTGAACCCACTCTAACTAGGCTTTGTCTCCACCACTCATGGAAATCGCTCTTGTCAAAGTCACCAATGAGCTCCAAGTTGCCAAACTGGTGGCCCTCCAGCCTCGTCTCCCCTGCCCTCCCCGCAGCAGGGGTGGTGGTACCCACCACCCACCGTGCTCTCCCCACTCCTCCTCTGGGCAGGTTTACAACAGCATGTACTTGACTCTACAAGAGTCCCTCCAATAGAGCCTCAACAAAGCTCCAGGGTTTTTTTCCTTTTAAAGCACACATACTACTTTTTCACTTAGAAATTTCCAACATCTCCCCGTTTCTTGTGGTTCACCTAAAAAGTCCTTGTTCAACGCCTTGTTTCCACACAGAGAGGCTGACCTTTACAACCCACATCCAAGAGCTAACGTCTGAACTTCTGCCTCCCTAAAAGTCTAGTCTGAAGAGAAAAATACCAGGTGTGGGCACAGGAATTCCTTCTTCAGCCTTTCTAAGGCCAGCCTTCCTCGTCCCAGCTTCCTGCCTAAACCCGTCTCTTCTTCAGGGATTGACACGAAGAATATTCATCTCTTCGTAAAAAATTAATAAACAGAATCCTCAATTCAATAGGGTCGGGAGACCAGAATGGGGAGCTCTCTCTCCCTGTGACACGGCAGAGCCCAGCAGGAAGAAGAAAGACTCCACTTTTCTCCTGGCAAGAGCTCAGCCAATGAGAGACAGTCACCACTCAACCAATGAGCTTTGGTGGTACATTCGTGAGCATAGCTACCTTCCACAACTCAGCCAATGAAAAGCCATGGACTTTTTGTTTACCAGAGCCCTCTTAACTTCCTTTTCCCCTCTATAAAAGAGTTCACCTTTCCATTTTTGCTGGGGTCTTGCACATGGCTCACCATGGTTGCAGACCTTGCATTGCAGTTCTTAGCTGATCCCAAATAAACCCATTTTAACGGAGAAATAAGTGGCAGTCAATTTGTTTTATTTTACTTTATTTTTTAATTAATTTTTTGGCTGCGTTGGGTCTTCGTTGCTGCGCGTGGGCTTTCTCTAGCTGGCGGCGAGCAGGGTCTACTCTTCTTTGCCGTGCGCGGGCTTCTCATTGAGGTGGCTTCTCTTGTTGTGGTGCACGGGCTCTAGGCGTGCAGGCTTCAGTAGTTGCTGCGTGTGGGCTCAGTAGTTGTGGCTTGTGGGCTTAGTTGCTCCGCCACATGTGGGAATCTTCCCACACCAGGGATCGAACCCGTGTCCCCTGCACTGGCAGGCGGATTCTTAACCACTGCGCCACCAGGGAGGTCCCAGCCAATTTGTCTTAAATCAACGCCTTCAAGGAAGACTCTGCCTCCTAAGTATAGGTGTGTGACTATAAGAGAGCAGGACGTTATGGGGCCTTCCCGGGACAGACCCCTCCCCCACATCCTCGGCTTTATCCCCTCTCTGAAGTGCCTAGATAATAGTATCTGATGCATATTTCCTGAGCTATTTTACAGATACCAAAATCACCACCAAATGGTAGAAATTAACTACTTGATGACCATGGGCACGTAGCCCCAGATCTACTGGCGCCTAAGGATTGATGATGTTAACCCCTGTTGCCTCACCATCAACAAGAGAACTGTGCATGAGCTGACCTCATACCCTGGGACTCCCCCTCCCCTACCTTGCCTTATTTAAAAAAATGCTTTCCAAAAACCCATCAGGAAGTTTTGAGCACTCGCTGCCCTGGACTCCTTACTTGGCCCCTTGCAATAAGCATTGCACTTTCCTTCACCACGACTTGGTGTCAGATTGACTTTACTGCACACAGGTGAGCAGATCAAAGTTTTGTTTGGTAACATGACTTTTACACTGTGCCTTCAGCTGGGTGTCCAGGTCAGAATAGAGGCAGAGTTGGGCAGTGATTAAAAAACAGGCGCTGGGGGCTTCCCTGGTGGCGCAGTGGTTGAGAGTTCGCCTGCCGATGCAGGGGACGCGGGTTCGCGCCCCGGTCTGGGAAGATCCTGCATGCCGCGGAGCGGCTGGGCCCGTGAGCCATGGCCGCTGAACCTGCACGTCCGGAGCCTGTGCTCCGCAATGGGAGAGGCCACAGCGGTGAGAGGCCCATGTACCGCAAAAAAAACAAAAACAAAAACAAAAAAACCAAACAGGCACTGGAATCAAATCCTGAGTTCAAATCCCCACTCTGCCTATTATCAGCCATGTAATTTTGAGCAGGTTACTAAACCTCTCTGTGCTTCCGTGCCCTCCTTTGTAAAACAGGGATAATAACAGTACTTACCTCATGGGGTAAATGTAAGGATGAAGTGAGATGTTAGATGTCAAATACTGGAAACAGTGCTCAGGACATACACAGGTATCAGGAGCAATGTCTTCTTACAAGGACATGGATTATGGAAGACCTACCCAGAATACATTTGTTAAGACAAAAAGGAACATGAAACCAGAGCGCAGCAGAACCTTGACCACCAGGTGAAGCAATCCCTACATTGCTCTACCAGCGCTCATTTAAGAATGCTGGTTTCCAGTTCCCTCACCCTAAGTTCCCTTGCCTCCTCTGCATTTAGAAATCAAAGCTATCAACGTTTCCTGCTTCACCGGGATCCTTTGAAGTGCACATTTAACTCTAATCTTTAGTGGAGCCTCAAGGCCTCAGTAATTCATCAGCTCCTTTTATTGTGCCACAGTGTTTCTGATCAAACAGAATTTGAGAAGGCAGAATCCATCCAGTCAAAGAGTAAACAAAGAAACTCTCATAATAGCCCAGTGTTCTCACACGGCCTCCAGCCTTAGGTGTCCTGGAACGCTCTTGATCTGTAGAAAGGCACTAAAATATCTTGAATATAGAAAAGGGACAATATAGTGAAAGGACAAGTTTGGCTGTTAAATGTATCTGTGCCTTATAAAGTCATGATTGTAATGATTACATTTTGTATGGGCTGGTAGAGGAGTCAGCACATTTTTTCTGTGGAAGGCTAGATAGTAAGTATTTTAGGTTTGCTGGACTATATATTCTTTGTCTCAACTGCTCAACTCTGCCAGTGTAGGGGAGAGCAGCCACAGGCAATACTAAACGAATGGGTGTGACTCTGTTCCAATAATCTGTTATTTACAAAAGCACTGGAGAGCGGGATTTGGCCCAAGGGCCATAACTTGCCAAACACTGGCCTAGTAGAGTGTTTCTCAAACTTGAGTCATGTCCGTACCACCTTCATAGTTTTTTCTAAATCTCTGCACATCTATAATCTTGTTGATTATAAAATTATTAAAGCTCATCCTATTTTTAAATAAGTAGATTGTAAAATAAAAATATTACTACCGTAAAAGGAAAACTAGTATTGCATGTACTAAAAAGGTAACCTTAAAAAATAAATACAGTTAAAACTAAACATCATGGGGCTTCCCTGGTGGCGCAGTGATTGGGAGTCCGCCTGCCGATGCAGGGGACACGGGTTCGTGCCCTGGCCCGGGAGGATCCCACATACCGCAGAGCGGCTGGGCCCGTGAGCCATGGTCGCTGAGCCTGCGCGTCCAGAGCCTGTGCTCCGCAACGGGAGAGGCCACAACAGTGAGAGGCCCGCGTACCGCAAAAACAAAAACAAAAAAACCTCTAAACATCACAATTAAAATGCTAATTGAGGAAATGACAACAGGGCGGAGTAGAAGGACATGATCTCAACCTCTTCTTACAAACTAACTGCTGAACAATTATCAGCTGAAAAATTCTGGAACCTACCAAAAAAGATACCCTACATCCAAAGACAAAGAAGAAGCCACAGCGAGAGGTAGGAGGGGCACAAATGTGATAAAATGCTAACTGACATTTGCAGAAGAAATGAGGTTTACCTATAAGGACAAAGCTCCCTAACAGAGCTAGTCTCACATTGTATCCCGCTCGTCCTCACTGTTCTCCCCACCTTAGCCACCATGTCTTTTTTTTTTTTTTTTTTTTTAATATTTATTCATTTGTCTGCTCTGGGTCTCAGTTGCGGCATCTTCATTGCAGCATGCGGGCTTTAAGAATTCCCTGACCAGGGATCGAACCGGGGCCCCCTGCACTGGGAGCATGGAGTCTTAAACAATGGACCACCAGGGAAGTCCCATCACCATGGCCTTAAAGTCCCTCCTTGGTTTATCCCCACCACCATAACGCATGTGCATGTGCTATTTTGCCCACTTAGATGGCTTGTCCCTGCTTTTCTACCTGGTTAACTCTGTCAAGGAGAAAGAAATTTTCTTCTACCCTTCCACGTTCTTCCGGCTGGTCTAAGAATTAAATTGACATGAGACAGATTAACAGGAGAAAATCAAACAAAAGTTTAATAACATGTATACAAGGGAGAGACCCAGGAGAATTGAGTAACTCACCAAAATGGCCGAAGCCCTCACCTTAAATAGCATCTTCAGCTAAAGACAAAAGAGGATGTTGGGTGTCGTGTTTGGAATTTCAAAGGAGAGGAAGACAATTCACGTTGTGACAGAAAAGCAAACGTTTGGTGAACAGATGTTTGGTGGCTGTGCAGAGACAAAGGGACACAGAGTAGACTCTAAACTCTGCCATGTTTTCCCCACCACACCTAATCCATAGTCTTTGCAGACATCGCTGATGATTGCTCTATTCTGGAAACAGGTCCTCTATCTAAATTATTTTAGGCCATTACGGGGAAAGGTCAAAGATTCTTGAGTCTTTGGGCCTTGATTGTTTTCGACTTGAAATAATTTGCACGCCAAGAGGACATTTTGAGTGGCAAATTTTGCTCCCCTGCGATTCCAACGCATCAGGGAAGCGTTACCCTTGAATAAGTTCGTAAGCCAGCAGGTCATTCCGTGGAAGTACACGTTACAAACGCAGTTATATATTGGCTGGGAAATTATTACTCTAGATTACTTTCTGACTCCCCTGCTATACCATCTTCTTGAAGTCAAGGGATTAAAATCTAACATGGTTCCTCACCACAATAGCTTTTCATAAGTAATTATTGCATGGAAAGAATAAATGAAGTAACTGAGATTTTAAAAAGTATAAATTACTCAGTTCTGGTTAGAACCTTTCTTTTTCGTAATCCAAATCTACATTTTATCCCTGAGGCTCTGTAAATTTGTATTCTTATATCTACTTAAAAGTTAACACTTTCTTAAGGGAAATATTTAGCTGTTTCTGGCAAAGTCAGAGGTTGGAATTGCTCCCTCAAGATATGGAAGAGATGAGGTAGGTGGTTCTGGGCAATTTTGAGGTTTAGCTTTCTCCAAATCTTCCCAGATAGGATCATTCCAACTATTAAGATCCTTCCTTTCTTGATCAGTTCCCTCACATCTCAGGAGACCTAGTAAGAATGTAAATGTAATGCTTTAAAGTAAATACACAATTCTTTAAAATAAAAAATACTCATGCCTACGCCATCCAAAATGATCTTGCATTTTACAGTTCTGTTGTACATACTTGGGAAGAGTGGCAAGTTAAAAAGCAAAGTTTTAGATTGAAGCCAGTGCAGGTTAGAATCCTAGTTCTGTCATTTACTAACTTCTGTAATCTGGGTTTCCTTACCTGTGACACAGGGATAACAAGAGCTACCTCACAGGACTATTCCAAGAATTTTGTTAGGATAATAGAGTAAAAACTGAACTCGAGATCCTACTAGAATATGATAAGCAATAAATGAATATTATTATTTGTGTTTAGTGTTTTTTATATAAGTTACATGCTACTTTTTCTTAATGAAGTTGAAAACACATCAGGAACATTTTTTTCAATAGAGAAGAAAAGGATTATCTAATATATGTTTCCTAACTTAAAAAACCACATCATTTCTTCAGCATTTCCTTTTGCCTTCATTTAGCACAAAAATCTAAAAAAATTTCAGGAAATAATGATATAGTAACAAACTCAATTTCATACTTAAGCAACATAAATGCAGATAAAAAGAATAGAAATGTAAAACTTGCCAATCCATGCATCCAGGGTTGATATCCGAGAAAGTTGGGTGCAGGGAAATGTGTAATGCTTTCTTAATTTTTTAAAAAACGTGTTGTTTTAATGAATAGTGTGTCATTATTGTTAAATAAAATCTCCTTCACCAGTTTCAGCCGTTACTCAAATATCTTTTCTCAGAAAAACACCCATTTTTCTTTCATTTCAACATGATTGGGAATATGGTATACTAATTTTGCTTCTTTCCTGTTCTCAGAGCAATTGAAAAAAATCCTTTTATAATTGGATTTAAGCAGATTGTAGGAAAGGCAGCTATATATTATCAATATGAATGAAAAATGGAAAATGCCCTCAATTCATGACAACTTTCATTTTGTTTACACATAAGAAACTTTCCCTTGCTCCATACAGAGGTATGTTTTCTCTTCCTTATGTGATCTTTATAATTAATATTCCAAATCAGTACCTCTTCATGCTTATGCTAAAAGGCAAGATGTCTTTGTTGCTTAATACCAGCCAACATCTCAACTGGGAACAATGTTCAGGGTTCGAAGAGCTGGTCTTCTGAGACCTTCCTTTTACGTAAATAGAGTCCCACCTTCCATGACAACTGTGGGATAACTAGTGATTCCAGAAATGCCATAAAATTGTTTAACTCTGTCAAACATATTCCTTTTAGGAATTCTATTAAAATGGTAGTGGGTATGTGTATAGTAAAAACAGACTCAGGGAACCATTCACTTGCTTAACAAATGTTTCAAGTTTCCACATTCATCAGGTTGAAAAATTGCTTATGATAATTGCTTATTAACCATTTGTTGAAATAATATTAATTTCCTGTGTTTAATTTGTCATCAAAAATTCCGGTTACCATTTTTTAGAATAGAAGGGGAACTGAGCTGGGAGATAAAAAATAACAACTGGGATCTCCTTCCAGCTCAACTACAAGTTTGATGTGCAATCTTGGACATGTCATTTGGCCTCTTTGAATCTCAGTTTCTTCTTCTATAAAACAAAGGAATTGTACTAGATTATACCTCAAGACCTTTCTCACTACACAAATCTTCCAAATAATAGTTATTTAAACTCATTTAAAAATTCCTGAAGAAGTGTTATTAACAATTATTCTAGAAATATTATTTTATCAAAAAAAAAAAAAAAAACATTGAGGGGCTTCCCTGGTGGCACAATGGTTAAGAATCTGCCTACCAATGAAGGGGACACGGGTTCAAACCCTGGTCTGGGAAGATCCCACATGTCGCAGAGCAACTAAGCCCACGTGCCACAACTACTGAGCCTGCGCTCTAGAATCTGTGAGCCACAGCTACCGAGCCCACACACCACAACTACTGAAGCCCACATGTCTAGAGCCCATGCTCCGCAATGCGAGAAACCACTGCAATGAGAAGCCCGCGCACCTCGACAAAGAGTAGACCCCGCTTACCGCAACTAGAGAAAGCCCACACGCAGCAACAAAGACCCAATGTAGCCAAAAATAAATACATCAAAAAAAAATTACACTGTTCTGGACTTCCCTGGTGGCACAATGGTTAAGAATCCGCCTGCCAATGCAGGTGACACGGGTTCGAGCCCTAGTCTGGGAAGATCCCACATACCACGAAGCAACTAAGCCCGTGTGCCACAACTACTGAGCCCGCATGCCACAACTACTGAAGCCCGTGCACCTAGAGCCTGTGCTCCACAACAAGAGAGGCCATCGCAATGAGAAGCCCCCGCACCGCAACGAAGAGTAGCCCCTGCTCGCCACAACTAGAGAAAGCCCGCGCACAGCAACGAAGACCCAATGCAGGAAAAATAAATAAAATTTTTAAAAAAATTACACTGTTCAGACAACTTTCAAGTGCTTCCTCATCTAAATGGAATACAGAGAGAGCTATCAAATCTTCCCGTTTTACTCTGTAAGCTTCACTTTTCCAGTTTTTTTTCAACCTGGTTTCCTTCTTTGGGAAACACAAGTTTGTTAAAGTTTCTCTTGAGTTTTGATGGGCAGAATTGAATTTAACATTCAAGATTTAGTATACTGCAAAATCAGAGACATTATTTCTTAATTCAGGTAATAATATGGTTTGATGAAAAGGACACCCCCGCCCATATGTGTGTATCTTGTACTAATATTGGACTAGTGGGATATGACATAGTTGTCCTATTAAGGCCAAAGTGTACTGTCATTCCAATCACATGAGTAGACATTGGTGCCTCAGGTCATGAAATAGTCATTTCAGTGCCAGTTATCCATGGAAAAGAAGCATCCTGGGAATAGATTTATAACTTGGAAGAAAATCCACAATGAAAAAGAAATGGGCCATCTTCCTTGCTCCACTCTGGGTCTTTCCAAGTGTTCAGAGGGCTCTTGGTTGATGAGGCAAATGGGTGGTTAGCAAGGAGAAACAACCTTATGGCTGGACAGGAGGTCAAACCAGGGGACCCTGAGGAGAGACAGGGTTCTGTTTTCTGAGAAGAGCCAATCTTAGAAGCCAGTTGTTTATGGTAGTCTTTGGGTGGAAATTCCCTCCAGTTTCCTGGAGCCCTCAGTTAAAGTATGGCTTGTGCCAGAATAAGGATAGATGGGTACAGCTTGTTGGTGACAGTGGAATCTCTTAAAGGATAAGAGAAGAGCTGTGAAGTCCAGCAGCCCCTCCTTATCTGGAGCCTCTCTGTCCATTGCCAAGCCTGCAGAATTAGAAAGTGATTCTGTAAAAGCAGCTGGTGAGCTTCCCTGTAGCATGCTAATGTGTTTAGCTTTTCAACAGTTAGGTTACACCTTGTAAATATGATACACTTCAGATCAACTAAACTGCTCAGGACTTATTCGGATTGCTCCACTGTACGTATACCATATCTTTTCGAATTATATTTTTTTAACCAAAAAAAAAGACCTCACAGTTTTTCAATTAATTTTTTCCCTGAATGTTCCAGCATGTCAAGATCTTATAGCCAATGTTAGTTTGATTGATTACAGTGCTAGTGAGCTCTCCCAGCTTTGGTCACAATTCAAACTGCACAAACAAGTGTTATTAGATGTTCTTCAATCAAATCATTTATTAAAAAGATAAATAAGCTAGGGTCAAGAACAGAAACTTGCTTCATTTATTTGGCCAGCCTTGAAATGAATTCACTAATATTACGCTACATATTTCATCATCATGTCCTCAAGGATACCATAGGAGGCTTGTGAAATGCCTTGCTGCACTTAAGATACACTAACCTCATAATCTTACTTGAAAAAAAAAAAGGTTAGAGTATCAAACCTATCCTATTGTTCTTGTGATTAATTTATTCCTTTCTAAAATACCAAACTCTCAGCTCAATACTTGTTTTAAACCTTTTGTCAAGAATCAATTTCATGGGGAGGGGGAAGGGTAAGCTGTGACAAAGTGAGAGAGTGGCATGGACATATATACACTACCAAACGCAAAATAGATAGCTAGGGGGAAGCAGCCGCATAGCACAGGGAGATCAACTCGGTGCTTTGTGACCACCTAGAGGCGTGGGATAGGGAGGATGGGAGGGAGGGAGACGCAAGAGGGAGGAGATATGGGGATATATGTATATGTATAGCTGATTCACTTTGTTATAAAGCAGAAACTAACACACCATTGTAAAGCAATTATACTCCAATAAAGATGTAAAAAAAAAAAGAGAGAGAATCAATTTCAGAATGAATAGCATTGACATCCTCATTTTTTTTTTTTTTTTTTTTGCTGTACGCGGGTCTCTCACTGTTGTGGCCTCTCCCGTTGCGGAGCACAGGCTCCGGACGCGCAGGCTCAGCGGCCACGGCTCACGGGCCCAGCCGCTCCGCGGCATGTGGGATCTTCCCGGACGGGGGCACGAACCCGTGTCCCCTGCATCGGCAGGCGGACTCTCAACCACTGAGCCACCAGGGAAGCCCGACACCCTCATTTTTTGAAAATCTGAAAAGCGTTAGTCCATTAATCCATTTTCTTCTCACAGAAGAGGAAAAACACAAGCAACATATTGGGTATCTTCCACCGACATCCTCTTTTGCTGGTTCTATAGATTAGGCAACAACAACAGAGAGATAAAGATGACAAGCCAATTATCAGATAGGCTTTCTCTGTTCTGATAGCTCCCAAATACGAAAGTCCAGCAGAGCCAAGTGGGGAGTGTTTCTTAACCTGTTGGCTGTTTATTTTAATATGCATTCCTTGGACCCGTCCTCCAGTGTTCTGATTCAGCTGGCCCGGGAAGGGATCCAGAAATCCCCAGGCAGTTCCAATGAACAGCTGAGTTTGGGAGCTATCATGCTCATACCTATATTTTTTTTCTTGTATATGATGCTGTAAATTATTTAGAGAACTAATAAGATTATCATATTTCATAGGTTCCAAGACATTTTTATGCATTTTAATATATTAAAAATTAGCATGTATCTTACAATTAATGTTTCATGGTTTCATTGAGAGCATTTTTTTCTTTCTTACTGGTGCTTAACAGGATGGTGCTTCCGATAATTGATGGTGCATTAGATTCAATGAATTACGGTTGTTACAAGTTGTAGATTAATTTTACTGCATTTCCTAGTCACAAACTTATCTTTAACCTTTAAGCACTTGGCAAATAAATACATTGTCACAAGGTGGAATTAGCTGAG
The DNA here is from genome assembly GCF_011762595.2 of Tursiops truncatus. Lineage (NCBI taxonomy): Eukaryota > Metazoa > Chordata > Mammalia > Artiodactyla > Delphinidae > Tursiops > Tursiops truncatus. The sequence continues at coordinate 78,659,281 of NC_047042.1, read as the reverse complement.
AACAATGTAAGAGGAACTACACATTTCCTTGCGCCTACTGGAAAAATCAACACTCTTTGTATAGCGAGAAAAGCTATACAAAAGTTTTTGGTAACAAAAACTGAGAAAAAGAAATGAGAGGGGTCTGAGAGGAATTAAAGGCTATTCCAAGCTCTCAGCTTAACTTGGCCACAGCGAGTTTTTAGTGATAATAGTTTGAAAGTTATATTTAATGAATTACAGAGGAAGAAAGTTCATTGCTATGTAGCAGCCTTTTATTTTCTTGCCCTCAGGAAAGTTTCCCAAATAGGAGGTAAAAAAAAAGAATAAAACTAATAAACAGAGGCCAGACTATGGCCCAGGCGTGCACCTGTGTGTAGGTTGTACAATGAAACATTTGTGACACAGTCACAACAGGAAAAAAATAAGTACTGGCCTGCATCACTTAATGGTAAAAGAAGGAAACGAAGAAGAGTTGATAAGTATCTGGTGGTAGAGCCCGAACACGGGAACATGACTCTTTTAGCTCTGTCACCCTGTCAGGGTATCTCTCTTGACACCTAAGCAAAGCATATGATTTTATTGAACCTCGGAAATCCAGGCTTTTTAAAACTGTTTACATCTTTTCAATAATCTAAGAAACTTAAGTGTCTTCCAGTTACATGATGCTAACTACATTTCTGTGACAAGTCTGCTCTTTGTTTCTTTTTGTGGAAGCACAGATTTTTTTCAGCAACAAATACATTTTAGCTTGGGAAGAAAGTTTGACCTTAAGCATTCTCCCTTTTACTTTCTGCCAATGATTCAAAAAGAAATAAAAGCAACGCAAAAACCAATTTAAGTTGCTTTCTCAAGTCCATGGCAAAAATCCAAGACCACAGTCAAATCTTGTGGTCGTCTTGGTTTAAGGATCATTAAAATGTATCTAAAAAAACAAGTCCAGCTTAGGAAAAAAAAATTTAGAGAAATCTTTTACCATAGATTCCAGGTACATAAACAAAAAGATGTATGGGTATTAGAAAAAACAACATTGTTTTTAGGTTTTATTCCATTTAGTTTTTGGTTTTGTTTTGTTTTGGGATGCACTACACTGCACAGCATGTGGGATCTTAGTTCCCCAACCAGGGATGGAACCTGGGCACCCTGCAGTGGAAGTGCAGAATCCTAATGACTGGACCACCAGGGAATTCCCGACTCCATTTCCTTAGTATTATTTAAAACCAGTAGAAAAAAGATGACACTGAAGAGTAATGGTCTTGTCACTAAATGGTTAATTTGGATATCTATAGAGGAAAACAATTAATCTTGACCCTACCTTTCACAATAGGAAAAATATTCTAGGTAGAGTGCAGGTCTAAATATGAGAGATAAAACAATAAAGCTTCTAGAGAATAACATAGAACTAATAGCCTTGGTCTAGGCAGAGATTTCTTGAGTAAGGCACAAAGCCACTACCCTTAGGAAAAAAGATTGATAAATAGGCCTACATGAAAATTAGGAGCTTCTGTTCTTCGAAAGAAAGCATTAAGAGAGGAAAAGGGAAAGCCACCAGACTGGAAGAGAATGTGCTGATGGACATTTAAGTTAGACCAGTGCTGCTATGGACATTCCTGAATCTGTCCTTTGGTGCACATTCCACACATTTCTCCCACATATAACATAGGAGTGTTTTATTACATAAATTAATATATATATATATTCATACGATAGAATATTTACAGCAATAAAAAATAAACTACTATTACAACAATGGAAATGCATATCAAAAAAATAATGTTGGAGGGAGAGAAAGGCAGGCACAAAAGAGTAAATACTGTATTATTTTATTTATATCAATGTATAAAACAAATAAAAAATCTATAATCGTAAAAGTCAGAAAGGAATTACCTTTGGTAAGGAGGAGAGTGACTGGGAAAAAACACAAAGGCCTTTCGATATGAAAATGCTCTGAACTGTAGCTGTATGATCTGTACACTTGTCTGTATATAAGTTATACTTCAATAAGACAATAATTATAAAGAAGAAAAAACTGTATAATAATAACCATCAGTTGTGGAATTTATTATGAATTGTAGGCTGGCTGTGATCCAAAAGAATCACTGATTTTCAGCTAAAACAATTACCTAACATGACTCTACACATGTCTGATTAAGGAGGACAGTTATCAGTATATTAATCTTATTCTAGATAAAATTTGTTTTATTTTTTAAGTAATTTCCATTAGTTTATCAGGTGGTCTTTTGAATGTTTAATATACACTATTCTTAATCTTTTACTTACCTTGCTTCTATAATAGAAACTGATCCTGAGCAATTTGATGAATTGCAACTTTTCTTCAGAGTTGGTTTTTCCTGCTAAATTTTCTAATATTAAAATTTTCAGTAGGAATTATATTCTGTGGTGGGCTTTGACCATAAAATGAAAAATTTAGTAGGTCAGATGTTTAACAGACTGTAGAACTTAGTTTCTAAATCTCATCTCTGTAAGGAATACGTATTACTACACCCTCATTTGAGTTTGATGGAAAAGTAAAAGAGAAAACACAAAGCTTCATGATAGAAGTACATTGGCCACCAACAAAGGTAGTCCACGGTCAAACGTCACTCTTCAGAGGCCCCTCAGTGGCATAAAAATGGACTATGGGAGCTTCCCTGGTGGCGCAGTGGTTGAGAGTCCGCCTGCCGATGCAGGGGACACGGGTTCGTGCCCTGGTCCGGGAAGATCCCACATGCCGCGGAGCGGCTGGGCCCGTGAGCCATGGCCGCTGAGCCTGCGCATCCGGAGCCTGTGCTCCGCAACGGGAGAGGCCACAACAGTGAGAGGCCCACGTACCGCAAAAAAAAAAAAAAAAAAAAAAAAAGGACTATGGGACACCTACAAGGAACTAACACTCCCTGACCCACACTCATCCCTGCTCCTGTTTCTGCTTCCTGACCAACACCTGGTGCTCCTTATGTGTCCATGTGTGGTGAGCCAAACCTCCTGTTTCTAGAGAAACTGAGTAATGTTAAACTTTCTTTTTTCAATGGCATTGACTTCTCCATGTCACACTCAGTCACCTTCATAAATTAAGACCCAGACACAAAACAAACCTCTCCCACCACTCCTTCTAGACCTGTTTCTGCCCTTTTTCCGACTCCACTCCTGCATCTCCAACACTTTACATTCAGTCCCTGCATCTCTCTACCTACCCCTTTACCCTGACACTTGACCTTTGATCCCTGCTTCCTTCCTGTCTCCTCACCAGCCCCTTCCTCATCCCAGCCCATGCTTGGATGCCTTTTCAGTCTGAGGAAAGGCACAGGGCCTACATTTACCATCGCGGTTCCCTGAAATGCGATATCATCGCTGTGGAGAACACCTACAGCCCGGCTGCATCCACCCGTCGTGCTCACTGCCTGACTTTGTCGAGCTAACAGTTCCACACCAGCCCTGTTCCTGTTTCCTGCCTGCCCTGGCTCTCTGTGACCTTAAACAAGTCAGACAAGTGTTTTACCTCCTGCTCGGAGGCAGATGAAAAATGTCCCACTTCACAGGGGATTTGTGAGGATTTATTAAAAGTTCCCGAAGGGTTTTGAGAACCTGCCCGGTCTCAGGCAAAGGAGGCAGCTTTGACAGCAGGGCTGCGTGGATGCGTGGTAAACATGGCAGCTCACTACAAGCGCTTATGCCTGGGCTTCAGAAACAACTTTCTCAAGGTAGGAAGGGACAGAGATGAGATTACGGTGTGGTCAGCTGTCCCTTCAAATGCCACCACCATGCAAGGCCCCTTAGCACTGCGCTCCTTCTTATGTCCAGAGTGGTTCCAATATAAAGATAGCATTTCTTTATCCTGACCTCCTCATTTAGAGGCTTTCGTGCAGGAGACCCGATGGTTAGGACATGCCACCGTGTGTATGAATATTTTTTATGGTAAAGAAAGCAGGTTATAAGAGGTTTCTCTAATATCATCATAGTTTCTCTTATCTATGAGAGATATCTAGCTGAGAGAAATCGCTCACTAATTTATATCTGTAAATATGCCTTTGAAGTGACAACAGATCTAGCTCAAAATATATTGTATAGTCAAAATGTGGGTAAGGGACACTAAGAAAAGCAGATGGTGCCACCCGTGAGTCCCTCCGTATGACTTTCTGCATAACTGTCTCAAGCAGGAGGAAAGATTATATCCACTGTGGCAGGGAGCGTGAGACATTATTATTTTTATTTTATTTTTTTAAAAGAAATTTTTTTTAATTAATTAATTAATTTACTTATTTATTTATTTTTGGCTGTGTTGGGTCTTCGCTTCTGTGTGAGGGCTTTCTCTACTTGTGGCAAGCAGGGGCTACTCTTCATCGCGGTGCGCGGGCCTCTCACTATCGCGGCCTCTCTTGTTGCAGAGCACAGGCTCCAGACGCGCAGGCTCAGTAGTTGTGGCTCACGGGCCTAGTTGCTCCGCGGCCTGTGGGGTCTTCCCGCACCAGGGCTCGAACCCGTGTCCCCTGCATTAGCAGGCAGACTCTCAACCACTGCGCCACCAGGGAAGCCCGAGACATTACTTTTGAATTAGGGTCAGGAAGGAGTCCAGGGGGCTTGCAGGGCTGTGGATGATGGTAACTTTAGCCCAAATCTTTTCGAGCAGTGGGGTGAAAAGGAAGTTTATTCTTCTGCTTCTATTCCTTTTTCATCTTTACCATGTTACTTCACAGAATCAACCTCAATAAATAAAAATGGCAGAAATGAACTGCCATGGTTTGAATGTTTATGTGCCCCTCAAATTCATATGTTGAAATCCTAATTCCCACAGAGAATGGTATTAGGATGTGGGACCTTTGGGAGATACTTAGGTCATGAGGGTGGAGCCCTTGTGACTGGAATTAGTGTTCTTATAAAAGGGGCTGCATACTGCAAAAAAAAAAAAAAGGGGGGGGCTGCAGAGAGCACCCTAGCTCCTTCCACCAGGTGAGGACACAGCAAGAAGGGGCCCGACTATGAATATGGAAGAGGACTCTCACCAAAAAATAACCATGGGGCTTCCCTGGTGGCGCAGTGGTTGAGAGTCCCTCTGCCAATGCAGGGGACACGGGTTCATGCTCTGGTCCGGGAAGATCCCACATGCCACGGAGCAGCTGGGCCCGTGAGCCATGGCCGCTGAGCCTGTGCGTCCGGAGCCTGTGCTCCGCAACGGGAGAGGCCACAACAGTGAGAGGCCCACGTACCGCAAAACAAACAAACAAACAAAAAACAACCATGCTGGTGCCTTGATCTTGGACTTTCCAGCCTCCGGAACTGTGAGCAATTTCTGTTGTTTATAAGCTACCTGTGGTATTTTGTTGTAACAGCCCCAATAGACTATGACACCAGCTAATATACTTTCCTCCTATAACCTTGAGCTAGATGGGTAAGATAATTTGGCAGGGAAAGAGAAGAGGGAGGAAATTCAGAAATGTAAACAGTTTATTCAAGCGAGACCTAGCTGGAGTCACTTCCTTCAGGCAGGACAGGCTCCTCCACTGGTGGTAGACAAAATTCCTAGGAAGGAATGGAAAGAAACCCAGCATGCATTTGTATACACCCAGAGAAGCACCTTGCGTCCACTCTGTGATCACCTTGAAAAACAAAATCTGTTTTAGTTTTTTTTTAATTGTAGTATAGTTGATTTACAATGTTGTGTTAATTTCTGCTGTACAGCAAAGTGACTCAGTTACACATATATATACATTCTTTTTTATATTCTTTTCCATTATGGTTTATCCCAGGATATTGAATATAGTTCTCTGTGCTATACAGTAGGACCTTGCTGTCCATCCATTCTATATGTAATAATTTGCAGCTACTAACCCCAAACTCCCAGCCCATCCCTCCCCCATGTTTCAGATTTTGAGGTTCCCTCTTCCTTCACTCTCTGTCCTCTCCGTGCTCAGTTTCCTGAACCTGACAGTGAGACCCAGAGCAGTCACAGCTTTGGGTTGACACAATTTCATGTCACTCATAGGGGCACTCATTTCTAGGACATTCCAGGAAAAAGTACTTTACTTGGGCCTGACAATAGCTGACTTTCCAGACTCCTGGAAAGAAGTCAATCTAATGTGAGCAGGCCAGCAAAGGAGGCTTCAATCTGAGGGGCTGGCTGGAGGGGGCGAATCCAGGTGTGGAGCTCACTGCATACGAGCGAAGAAGACTAGCCACCAGAGGAAATTTAAAACAGAGGAAAGAGCCTGATGTAAGTGCTGGATCTGCAGCTGCTCCCTGAGAGATTTTGGCTGTGTCTCTTAACCTACTTCAGCCTCAGTTTCCTCCTCATGGGCATAATGACAGCTTCTACCTCAGGTTTTAATAAAGCAACATGTGATGATACGTGCAATAGACAATGTAATATTGGGTTGGCCAAAAAGCTCATTTGCGATTTTCCATAACATCTTATGGAAAACCACGAACGAACTTTTTGGCCGATCCAATACTTAGCACAGGGTAGAGGCATGTTATACTTCCTCTACTAGAATTATTACTACTATTATTATTTTTTAATACTTATTTATTTACTTATTTATTTTGGATGCACCGAGTCTTAGTTGCGGCACGCAGGGTCTTTTAGTTGTAGCATGCGAGCTCTTAGTTGCAGCATGCAGGATCTAGTTCCCTGACCAGGGATCGAACACAGGCCCCCTGCACTGGGAGCGCAGAGTCTTACCCACTGGACCACCAGGGAAGTCCCAGAACTATTACTACTATTATTGTTATTATTATTTACCCTAAACAAAGGGGAGGGTGACTGTATCCACTTTCATAGGACATTCATGTACTTGGTGTGGCAAATAGGCATTAAAGAAATCCCATTTGGACAAACACAAGATCCTGGCACAAGTTGACCCTCAGCTGCCTTCCTTATTTTAAAAATGAGAAAACTGAGGCAAAAAGAGATGAAGTAACTTGTCTGGGGTCACACAAAAAAGCAGAGGTAAAAATTCATACCTAGGTAGTTCGTGCTGTCTTCGTAGCTGAACGCTTCCAACAGAAGGCTTAGAGGCATCCACACTGCCCACATTTCCCCAATTATGGCATGTCCCTTTTTAGTTTCTGTCTGGAATGTCCTTTCTCCTCTTCTCAACCTAATAAGCTACTATCCAACCTTCGAGTTGCAGCACCAATGTTATCTCACTGAGTCCTTGTGAGGCCTTTTCTGAAGCCACCAGGAAAGTGGGTCTCTCCCACCACCACTGGGCTTAACTCCATCTTTGTCATCACATTGGATTTGGGCTTGGGCTGAAGCTACTGCCCACTCCTTTTTTCTGTTTCCCCAATCTGTATGTATTTTATTTCTTTTTTTCCTGATTGCACTGTCTAGAACTTCAGTATAATGTTGAAAAGAAGTAGCTAGAGCTGCCCACTCCTTTCCATCAGGGCTCTTAACTTGATGTCCATGGGAGGGCATCAGAGGGAGGGCTGTGATTCAGGCATGCAGATACATGTGTGCGTGCATACATACACGGACAGATATGCAAACACACGTACACAGGAATAAATTTTTATGTGATTTTTCCAAATTACCTTGGAACACACACTATTCTGCCTAGTGTAGCTGCTCCTGTAGACGTGCACTGTATACTCATCCGTGTTGTCATATGTCAGCACAGCTTTCCACTGGAAGGAATTTTAAAATAAGTGCCCTGCCATTATGATGATGAGCATCTGTCTCTGTTTACTTGAGGACTGGCTTCAGTTAGAAAATGTCAATACAAATAATAAAGGAGAAATAGCAAATACCCTGTGGCTTTGCCTTCCAAAGAGGGTGATAGGACACCAAAACACCAGTGCTTTTTGCATAACAACATCCTTGCTGATGAAAGGAGCATGAAGCCAAAAATGCTGAAGTAGCACCTCATACTTTGGGTTCCAAAAATATATTAGCTTAGATCTTTTTCAAGAAAAGGAGGCTGGTTGAAAAGGCAAGACTTCACCAAACTTTGGGTTGCCCTGATGAAACAGGCTAGTCTTAAAATAGCCACAAGGTAACTGGTAAAATCTGTATACCCCAGAAAAGGTCAGGTTCCTATGTGGTTGGGAGTAGAGGAGGTGGGTTAAAGTATTGCCTCTAGAAAAAAGAAATCACGCCATGATGGTTGACTTTTTAAAAATAATATTTTGAGGCATGTGATGGAAGGGTTAGAATCTTCTTCATGCAGCCACCTGACGCCTTTAGAAATGAATCCCTATTTAGCAAGTTCTTTTTGAAATTTCAAATCCGGCAATATTTTTGAAATGCTGCAACGTCTCTCCTGCAAATAAAACTCACAGGGGATTTTGTGAATAGATAGAACACCTGTGACGCTTGGTAACACATCTTAGAGGAAGGATCTTTATGCAGTAAACTCTACTACCCGTTGCTTTGTAGTATCCTGCTTACCTACAGCAAGGTGTCAACTTTGTTAATGCCAGGGCCTTGAATTGTTGCCTTTTCAAAATGTTTTCTCACGAGATAACTGTAGAATATGAACTTCTTTTCTTTTACAAATCTGTGTTACAGAAGTATGTAAACAACTTGAAACTCCTCATGACTTTTTTTTTTCTTTTTTTTTGCGGTACGCGGGCCTCTCACTGTTGTGGCCTCTCCCGTTGCGGAGCACAGGCTCCGGACGCACAGGCTCAGCGGCCATGGCTCACGGGCCCAGCCGCTCCGCGGCATGTGGGATCTTCCCGGACCGGGGCACGAACCCGTGTTCCCTGCATCGGTAGGCGGACTCTCAACCACTGCGCCACCAGGGAAGCCCTCCTCATGACTTTTTAAAGTACTTCTGCTCAGACAACCTGAAAATTGAAACGTGGGTTCCTAATCGTCCCTTTGCTGACATCAACAGTATCCCCTTGCTGAAGGTGAAACTCAATGATGTGAAGCCAATAGAAATGAAAGGACATAAATCCAATTCAGATAGTCTTGGAATACCTTGGTGCTCCCTTGTCACAAGCCCATTGTGTCATCTGGGAACATGAACTGATTGTGTTTGCAGCACATGCTGTTGCGAACCCAGCTTTTCAGTGTGTGTTACCATCAAAACAGAAAGATTACAGGAAAGTGCCTGTGCTGCCAGGCCAAAGACCACTCAGTAATTTTAACTTCTCGTTTAACCCAAGGTACAGATGCTTTCTCATTGAAATTTATTTTTTTAGCAAAACCAAAGTTTATTTGTGTATTTTTTTGTTTTGTTGTTTTTTTAATAAATTTTTTTATTTTTGGCTGTATTGGATCTTCTTTGCTGTGTGTGGACTTTTCTCTAGTTGCGGAGAGCGGGAGCTACTCTTCACTGTGGTGTGCAGGCTTCTCATTGCAGTGGCTTCTCTTGTTGCAGAGCACGGGCTCTAGGCACGTGGGCTTTAGTAGCTGTGGCACGTAGGCTCAGTAGTTGTGGTGCACAGGCTTAGTTGCTCCGCAGCATGTGGGAATCTTCCTGGACCAGGGATCAAAACCATGTCCCCTGCATTGGCAGGTCAATTCTTAACCACTGTGCCACCAGGGAAGTCCTGCTTTATTGTTTTTTAATGATTTTTGTTTTATTGTTTTTTCTTTGTGCCTTTTTTTTTTTTGGCCTTGCCACACCGGGGCTTGCAGGATCTCATTTCCCCCATCAGGGATTGAACCCAGGCCACAGCAATGAAAACACCGAATCCTAACCACTAGACCACCAGGGAACTCCCCCAAAGTTTATTTTTTAATTTTCTTTGCACACTTTGGATTTCTTTCTTTCCTTCTTCCTATTTTTGTTTTTTAATACTATTGCCAGAAATTCATTTTCCATGCAAATAAAAATGATGGAAGAGGCACAATTCTTTATAAAAAGCATTTTGATCCAATGCAATGCAATAAGTTGCATGCATAATTGTGCTTATACTCTTTTTTTTTTTTTTTTTGCTTATACTCTTAATGTAAGTATCTCCAAGAAGAGAAGCTCTAGCTTTCACCAGATTCCCAAAGCCTCCATGATGCCAAAAAGATTAAGAACAATAGCATGAAATTATAAATATCTTGAGGTCAGGGTCATTTTTCTAACCTGCCTTTCCTGCAGAACCTAAGAAAGTGACTGTATTTAATACCCAGTGATGTTGGGGATTGGTAGTCATGGTTTTCCCTAAAGGATATTGACCACAGGAAACAGAGTTGGCTGAATGAACATGTTTACCTATGGATTATAACTTTAAAACAGACTGCAAATTTTTATTCCTTATCAAGAGAAGGAGGAAACCTTCTTTATTAAGTAACTTATTAATTGGAGAAGGAAGATCTAACTGGAAGGATATAAAAAGAAAATTTACTTCCTTTGGTTGATACCACAAGTGGTGGGATAGAGTATGTTTCTTTACTTGTACTGTATTTCTATACTGGATTCAACAAAGTCAAAGCCTTTAACCATTAAAGTAAACTTCATTAGGGTATTGATATAGTTATTGACTGAATTATGTCCTCTCAAAATTCATATGTTGAAGTCCCACCCCCAGACCTCAGAATGTGACCTTTTTTGGAGACAAGATTTTTACAGCAGTAATTATTTTAAAATGAGGTTATTAGGGTACACCTTAATCCAATATGATTGGTTTCTTTCTAAGAAGAGGAAATGTGGACACAGACAGGGACAGATGGGAGGCACAGAGAGAAGACAGCTGTCTACAAACCAAAGAGGGAGGCCTGGAACAGAGCCTTCCCTTATGGCACTCAGAAGAAACCAATCTTGGTTTCTTGGACTTCCAGCTTTCAGAACTGTAAGAAAAGAAGTTTCTATGTTTTTTTTAATATATAAATTTATTTATTTATTTGTTTGTTTATTTTTGGCTGCGTTGGGTCTTCGTTGCCGCATGCGGGCTTTCTCTAGTTGCAGCGAGCAGGGGTTACTCTTTGCTGCGGTGCGTGGGCTTCTCATTGTGGTGCCTTCCCTTGTTGCGGAGCACGGACTCCAGGCACGCAGGCTTCAGTAGCTGTGGCACGTGGGCTCAGCAGCTATGGCTTGCAGGCTCCAGATCACAGGCTCAGTAGTTGTGGCACACGGGCTTAGTTGCTCATGGCATGTGGGATCTTCCCGGACCAGGGCTCAAACCCGTGTCCCCTGCATTGGCAGGTGGATTCTTAACCACTGCACTACTAGGGAAGCCCAAGTTTCTATGGTTTAAGCCACCCAGTCTGTTGTACTTTCTTAAAGCAGCCCTAGCAAACTAATACAGATCTACAGAATAAATCTCAGGGGGGCCCAGGCAAAGACAGAGAATCCAGGCTAGGGGATCCTGGAGGAACGCTAGGCTGGGGCACAGAAGCAGATAGGATTATTAATCCCTATGGCCACTGCCTAGAGGAAGGGGAAGCTCTTCGGACCTAACATAGAGGAGCAGCTCTGAGGTTCAAAGTTCAGAGTATCTTCATCATACATTAAATCTATTAGAGAATTTGATGCCTCTGGTGTAGGAAGCATGTGTCTATTTAGTTCCTTTTTTCACGCAGAGAAGTGTAAAATGTAAAACCTCAATGTTAGACGTAGAGAAAGAGGAGTAAGAGCAGACTGAAAATGAGGAAGGCTTTACCTCACTGGACTTGCCGAACTGCTTCTTCCCAGCCTCCCGCACTGCGTATTTTCAGTTGCTTTGCTCTACCCTCATCCCACCACGGAGGAACATCAGAGCTCCTGGATTCCTCCCCCTTTACACACTCTCCCGTGGGGTAGTTTCACCCACTCTCGTGGTTTCAAATATCTAAATGGGGTTAGACTCCTGTTGTCCTTCAGACTGGAGTTTGCATCCTGGCTCTCCCTTTATTTCCCAGCAGGTTCCTTTGGGAAGATTGCTCAGCTTCCCTAAGGTCGGTGTTTCTTCAGATAATAACAGAATTACTGTCACAGGGTCTTATGGAGATTCTATGAGAAATTGCCCATAAGCTCTTAGCACAGGCTTGGCCCAGAGCACGTGTCCCATAAATGAGGGCTAAAATAGAAGTCGCAACAATACAACAAACAAGCATCTGACGTTTACTATGAACCAGGTGCTGATCCAAAAGCTTTATATACACCAACTCATTTAATTCTCACCACAGACGAGGAAACTAAGGCACAGAGAGGTTACGTAACTTGCCTAAGCTCAGGTGGTCTGGCTCCAGAGACCATCTTCTCAAACTGTTAGGCAGGCTGTATTTGACTATTATTGTTATTCATTGTTAATAACACTGCTCTACTCTCTCCCATGAACTTCTAAATCATATGGCTTAAAAAAAAAGCACTTTATATATAAAGTAGATAACCAACAAGGACCTACTGTATAGCACAGGGAACTATACTCAATATTTTGTAATAAACTAAAAGGGAAAAGAATCTTTAAAAGAATATGTATATATATATATATATATATATAAAACTGACTTACTGTGCTGTACTCCTCAAACTAACGAGACATTGTAAATCAAGTAAACTTCAATAAAAAATAAAAAAAAAAACAGCTGTCTGGGTACCACAAGTCACCTCAGATACAACATACTCAAAAGAGATCCCCAAATCTCCTCTCCTCCCGTGCCCCTTTCTCAGGAGTGGATGACACTCTGAGAAACCTGGGGTCACATTAGGTTCCTTGCCTTCCCTTAACCCTCCCACCTCCAATCAATCAATTATTTTTTTTTAAATTTTATTATTATTATTTTTTATACAGCCTGTTCTTATTAGTTATCCATTTTATACATATTAGTGTATATATGTCAATCCCAATCTCCCAGTTCATCCCAACCCGCCCACTTTCCCCGCTTGGTGTCCATATGTTTGTTCTCTACATCCGTGTCTCTACAGGCAATCAATTATTGATTTCTAATTCTATCCTCTTCTCTCCATCCCTAACACTTCCCTAGTTCAAAATGTCATCATCTCTGCTCTAGATAATAGAGCCTTCTAACTGGTTTTCCTGCCTGCAGGCTCCAAGAGTCTTCAGATCTAAAACACAAATCTGACCATTTCAATCCTGCTTAAAGGATTAATTATGTGTTCGTTAGCGTAGCCCAGAAGACCCCTCATATCTGACTCCTGTCTACCTTTCCAAGCTCAACTCCCACCTCCCACCAAGTTCTACTTCCCCCGGCACATCTACAATCCCCAGACTCACACTCTCTCTCTGTCTCCCTCTCTCTCTTTCTCTCTCCCACACACACTCACACCACACTGTTTTACAACTAGTATATTAGAGTCTACCTTAAAAAAAATTATTCAGCTTATCTACGAAGAATACATAAAACAATCACTCACAGGGAAGGTATGATCACTCACTTTCCCACCCACCATTTTCCTTCCTGCAAAAATACCCACAAAATTAACTTTCTTACTAGCAGGGGGGGAAAAATCACTTTTAAGTCAGTTTTATCAGTAAGCAAAATTGTTTAAAGTCATCTTTCAAAGACATAGAACCTACAGAACAATCACAAACCAGCAATATTATTTGTATATTCTGTTTTTATCATCTTAATCCACATTTTCTATCTGAAAGAAAAACTGACTGATTTTCTTCTAGTGACATAAAAGGCTAGCATGTGACTAGTTATTTCTGTTTGCTGGAACCAAAAGTCTTCAAGGACATAGAGACTTATTGTTGAAGAAGCCCAGGGGATTGACACTGTTATCCTACTGCCACCTGCTGCTGAAAATGTGAAGCTTTCCATTTTGTTGTGAATGAGGCCGGGACAGGTCAATGTGATGCAAACTTCTAGTAGCCTATCTAAGCTTTCCTTCTTTGAATGTCAGTTTCTCCCTTACTCCAGCCAAGCTACACTTTGAAAGTATATATAAAAAATTAAGTGCCCCGTGATCACCTGTGCCCTATGGTCAGAAAAGTCTCAGCAGTTGGCAGATACACATGGTCAGATACTGTTGTAGAGTAAAAAGAAGGAATTGGAAGTGGTTCTAAGTTCTACGTGCCATGATGCTACTTCACCTCAGAACTTTATGGGAGGTCAGTGTTGTGTAATGGTGCGGTGCACAGGCCTGCAGTCAAACCACCCAGGTCTTCATCCCAGCTGTACCTATGGGACCTATTCTAAGGCTCAGTTTCCTCATCTGGAAGAAAAAATAAACAAACATTGTATATAAAGCACATAATTAGGTGCTGAATAATAATAATTGGAAGCTCTTCTTATTTTTGAAGGGTTGTAAAGTAGTGGACTGACAATTGCAGCCAGGCCAGTTCCACGGGGACCAGACATCACTAAAATGATTAGTCCCTAAGGTCAACTCTCACCTTTCAAGGATTAAACTTTTCTACGGGATACAAAAAGTGTCTCTTTTTTCTTTTTGGCTGCGCAATTTTTGAAAACATTTGTATACTGCATATGACAGTCATAATGGTTTTTTCCCTACTTTATAAAATGATTAATCTAGAAATTTCTTCTACCCATGGTCTTTTATTAAAACTTATTACAGAAAAATAAAATCATTCAGAATCATTTATTCCCTAAAAAGTATATAACTGTATGCTAACGCAAACCCATCCTGTCCCTACAGGTGGAATCTAAGATTAGTAAGTTGCTCTGGGGGAAGTACTATACTTCAACAAAACCATATGTGCTACCTTCTACTCTGAAGTTTGTTATTAAATATGTGCTGTAATTAAATGATTGGAAATCAAATAAGTAAACAAAGTTGTATTAACACGTGTTGAAATTCATTACCTATGTATCACCCCAGGCATCTGAAGGTATAAATTTTTTTCTGGTAATATTTGTGCATCCGTGTGACAGCACATTGTACTAGAAATAGACATTTTCTGGTTTTCAGTCAAATTAAACATATTTATGCCTTTTAAGTAAAGAACAATTATAAATACATTTTACTTACCCTATTCCTCAAACTGAAAATTTTAAAACCGATTTTAGGTTTCTGGAAAGTATATAAAGGCTTCAGATAAATAATGATCACTATCTGTCAAGTGCCTACCATTTTTATGACAAGCACTATGCTGATTTCTGTTTATTTTCTCTAATCTTCTCAACAGCTGGCCTTCCAAGGTAAAGGAACAAACTCAGAGAATGTAAATATCTAGCCCAAGGTCAGCAACTTGCAGATGGCTAAACTGGGATTGGTTTGTTCTTTCCCTATATCTTATGACCAAGGATTGGGCTTCCCATGAAAAACTATTAGAATTTTCTTTAAAGGATATGTCTTATAAAATAATTATTTGCCAAAATTTTATGAGGCTTTATGGCTGCATGAAAACAATGAGACTCAGTAGATAGATGAATTGGTAGCTCCTAGTGACTGATGTACTTTAAAAATACAACAGTGATAATCAAAGCTGAATGCCACGTTAAGAAATAAGAAGCAGAAGAAATAAAATGTCCTTTTTAAACCTGGTCTTTGGTTTCCTGTTTCATATTATAACCTGTTGATATCTGAAATGGTATATCCTAATTTTCAGAAATGGCAACAATTTCCTAAAAATAGACTTTGAGCAGACATGAGAAACAAAACAAGGTTTACTCTTTAAAAAAAAAAATGTCTTGGCAAGAAAAAAAGAATACCCTTTAACAAACTATGAAAAAATATATTCTTTACTACGTAAGAACCAAGTTCTTAAACCAGGATAGCATTTTCACTTATGGATGAACAATACAGAATTTGATTATGCCCAGTGTTGGTAAGGAAAATTGGCCCTCCCATTCACTGTTGGTACAATCATTAATAGGAACAAACTTTTAGAAGAAAATTTTGCAATATCTCTCTAAGCTGAAATGTATATATCCTTTGTGTTAGCCATTCCATTTCATCCTGGCAAAAGCATGCCAAGACATACATGTACACAGGTGCTAACTACAACATTTTTGATAGAGCTGGGAAAAAAACCTCCAAAAAATGAAATGTCCATCAATAAGAACTTTCTAAAAAAATTGTCGTGTTGTGGTATAGTGGAGTACAATGTGGTCATTACAAAATGTCCTGATGTGGACAGACACTCAAAATATATTGTCACGTGGGAGAGCACGCTATAGATGATTATGAACCATAGCCCAATTTGTGTTAAATATACTGTTAAATTAATTAAACAAGGAGGCTGTTAGACTAAGGTGGTTCTTAATGTACATAAGCAAACCAAAAATCTAAGCCTGTAAGTGCCTCAGTGTTACAACATCAAGACACTAAGGACAACCAGTCACAAACAGCCAACTAGGTATTAAGCTCTAATCAATCAAATATTTCCTTTCTTTGCTTCCGCACTTTCTCTATATAAGTCCCCTGATTCCTGTCGGCAGGGCGCCCCTAAACACTTCAAGGCTGGTGCTCTTGGATTCTCATTGATTTTGGCTCAAATAAACTCTCTAAATTGTTCATATGCCTCCGTTTGCCATTTAGCAACATACACACACGTTCGCTTCCTTACTTCCTGGAAATTTCTCGAATTATATAAAGAAACCATAACCAGGAGTTATCTCTGGTAAGGGAAGAGGACTTTTAATTTTCCACTGTGTAACTTTGTATTATTTTACCATGAGCAACAATAACTTTAAAAGAATAAAAAAGATTTTTAAACCAATATAAGACTATACATGTTTCCATTAAAAAAAATTATTAGAGCTTAAAAATGTAAAATAAGACTTTGAATCATCTTGGTTAGTTTTGCAGCTCTATCTCTACTCAAATATTAAACAAAGTTTAGACATAAAGAGACAAGTTCTGTAACAAACAAAACATGTTCCTTTTTCCTCACAGGAAATACAATGCCTTAAAGAGTTTGCTTTTTAAAAAAATTTTTACTGGAGTATAGTTGCTTTACAATGTTGTGTTAGTTTCTGCTGTACAGCAAAGTGAATCCATTATACGTATACATATATCCACTCTTTTTTAGATTTCCTTCCGATTTAGGTCACAGAGCACTGAGTAGAGCTCCCTGTGCCATACAGTAGGTTCTCATTAGTTATCTATCATAGTATCAATAGTGTGTATATGGCAATTTCAATCTCCAAATTCATCCTACCCCCCCTTCCCCCCTTGGTATCCGTAGGTTTGTTCTCTACGTCTGTCTCTATTTCTGCTTTTCAAATAAGTTCATCTATACCATTTTTCTAGATTCCACATATAAACGATATTATATGATATCTGTTTTTCTCTTTCTGACTGTATGACAGTCTCTAGGTCTATCCACGTCTCTGTAAATGACACTATTTTGTTCCTTTTTATGGCTGAGTAATATTCCATCGTATATATGGGCCACACCTTCTTTATCCATTCATCTGTTGATGGACACTTAGGTTGCTTCCATGTCCTGGCTATTGTAAATAGAGCTGCAATGAACACTGGGGTGCATGACTCTTTTTGAATTATGGTTTTCTCAGGGTATATGCCCAGTAGTGGGATTGCTGGGTCATATGGTAGTTCTATTATTATAAGGAACCTCCACACTGTTCTCCATAGTGGCTGTATCAATTTACATTCCCACCAACAGTGCAAGAGGGTTCCCTTTTCTCCACACCCTCTCCAGCATTTACTGTTTGTAGATTTTTTTGATGATGGCCATTCTGACCGGTGTGAGGTGATACCTCACTGTAGTTTTGATTTGCACTTCTCTGATGATTAGTGATGTTGAGCATCCTTTCATGTGTTTGTTGGCCATCTGTATGTCTTCTTTGGAGTACTTTTAAAATCTTAGTGACTTTGTACCACAACCTGTAAGTATATAGCTCCCTGCGGATTTGGCACATTCCAAAGAGAGCCACCACTTTGTAGCTTCATCACTGTTGCTTCTTAAAGGAAGTCTGAGGCAAGGGGAGGAGGCGGCAGTGACATTTGTTCAGGTGAGCCCGAGTAGGGCATTCAAGGACAACCACTCTTGGCTTTTACAGGGAGTTGAAGGCTAATTGTGTCTGCATCAGATATTCTTTTCAATCCTGTGCAAATGAGAATCCTCAGTGGAATCACAGAAAGCAAAGAATTCTAGTTCTTTTTCCTTATCGTTCTCTCCTTTTATTTTCTTCTCTCCCACCCACTATCCCCCACCTCCTTCCTTCCCTCTCTCTCTGATGGCAAGCAGAGGAGAAAAGAGAAATATCCAAGTTCTCAATTTTACTGATGGGTTTTGTTGATGGGTTTTCACATTCCAGTGATTAACCACTCCATATCAAATTTCAGTGTCATCAAAATGTCAGTATCTTTTGCAGGAGGATTGTGTTGAAACAATCCTGGCAGTTTTGCATGTGAAACAGATCACGTGAGTCTTACTGCTCTAAGCTGGGGTCACTGACGAGCAAGCTGCTGAGTCCTGAAATGTCAATCCTAGACCCATGGCTGAGATTGCACTGTTTTTTCAAGTTCAAAGGAAACTGCCGTTCACTAGGTACAGTAATTCAAAAAGTTCCCTCCAAAACGACCTCTCCGTGAGAGGTGCTCCTTTCAAAGTTAACTGGTCTAGAAAACACACTTTAAAATAGGCATATTGTTCATTTCAGCTAACAAGGAGACGTATGAACTTATTACAGAAGAACAAAGTATTAACATAGGGAAAAGCAGTTTTGCTTTTTCGTTTGTTCTGTGAGTCTTAATTTATAAAGGTGACTGAATGGCTACACAGAGGATCGCATGAGGAACACCAGGTTTTGGACAGGATGCAGAAGCAGCAGCACGGGAGAACCTACGCCAGCCAGCACCCTTTATTGGCGTTTCCTTGGGGAAGGCAAGGCAGGGGAGGGTGAACAGTTTAAGACTGGCTCATTTGAATAATTTCAGCAGGCTTTGTGCTGCAGGGAGGAAAACATTCTCTTTGACTCTCTTAGGGTCCTTAGTTGGGTCTGAAAATTAAACTGACAAAGGCAGATTAACAGAAGAAAAGCATACAAATTTATTTAATATAAGTTTTATGGGACACCAGAGCCTTCATTAAAAATATGAAGACCCAAAGAAAACAGTTCGACCTGTGTATTTTTATTCTAGATTGGATGAAGAGGGGCAGTAGGGGAGAAAGATGATGGGTTAAGGAGTATGACGTAATTGTAGGGAACTGGGGAAACTTAGCAAGCCCTGTTGGTTTGATTCTTCTTGGCATCCCTTTGTCTTCAGAGAAAAGTCTGCTTCTTTCCTCCAGATCCACAGAGGACACCTTTCACATGAGGGTCTTATGGTCTGTTTTGGGGAAGAAGAGTGAGGTGGGGAGGGGGTTAAAGTGACCTTCTGGCTCCTGCCGTTTTCTCAAAACCCCTTCAACTTAAAATATTCAATAACCAAGGTGCCATATTTGGGGTAGTGTGTCCAGAACCCCATCAGGGCTATAGAGGTGCTCTCTAGTTGCCTGGGACCTGGTCCTGGGATGCTTAAGGCAGAGGAGTATTGCCTCCTGGTGTGTAGAGGCCAGATAGAGGAGGTAGGACTCTGGATTGGTTAGTTTCCATATCAAATAGCATATCTTTTGTTATCTCTGAGAATCAGCTAACCCTGGAAGGGGCAGTCCCTCCCTGCCAGAAAGGTGTTTTAAGATGTCAAGACATCCAAATCTAGAAAATAAATGATTATTACTATTATTATTAAACAGGAATTTAGGAGTAAGACCATTTTCAACATGTACCCAAAGAAACAGAGAAGAGTGGTGGGGAGCATTTCCAAAGTCAAAAATAATTTTAAATGAAGTGCTTTCAAAATAGATACCCTTTGGGCTTCCCTGGGGGCGCAGTGGTTGAGAGTCCATCTGCCGATGCTAGGGGACACGGGTTCGTGCGCCGGTCCGGGAAGATCCCACATGCCGTGGAGCGGCTGGGCCCGTCAGCCATGGACACTGGGCTTGCGCGTCCGGAGCCTGTGCTCCGCAACGGGAGAGGCCACAACAACGAGAGGCCCACGTACCGCAAAAAAAAAAAAAAAAAGATACCCTTCCAACAAAGAAAAAAAATGGTAGCTAACCAACTGGATTAGAAATGTATCAAATTCACTTTCAGTCCATAGTAATTATATTCAGTAATCATTGCAAAATTTTTTCAACTCTTTCTTGAGCACCTATTCTGTGCCAGGAATTGTGCCATGTCTAGGATCCCAAGCACGTGGTTGTGTGTTTCCTAAGGTTATCTGGAAGCGGGATGGGAAGAATACAGGCCAGAAATCGCTCTAACATTGCAGCGTGAAATCACATGGCAAGTAAATACCCTCACAGTCCTCCAATATCTAGTCACACATCAGTAGTATGTGCCTAACTGTTCTCTTCCTCAATAGTAGGTTAGACACCTTCTAAAGATCAATTAACTTGACAGCAACCAATTTATTAAAAAACTTGAGAAGTGAATTTTTTAAATTACTACTACATTACCAAATAAAGGTCAGCATTTTGGAAAGATTTCTCTTTTCGTGCCTTCTGCTTTTCATTTTGTCCTATATATTCCTGTGGGCTGTCATTTTCCTGTTAGTCATTTTTGTGTTTGCATAATGTTTGCATAGATTAAGAATCCAACAGTTAATTTTCCTAAATGGATATATTTATCCAAAGTTCACTGCCAAGAGCTTTTTTTTAACACCACTTCTCATGTCTTCATTACTACTTAGCAAATGTCCTTAAATCATTTTTCAGCATCTCTTAGTGAATGTCTGTTTACTTCCCACAATATTGAACATATCTATACAATAAATCCAATGGCCTATTTTATATCTATTCTCCATTCAAATTCACTTTCAAAAATAAAAGCATACATTCTCTCTAATAACTTTGGAACTGAGCCCTCTGCTGGGAGGGAGACAGGTTTTGTATACTTGAGAGTTTAGAGATGCCATCTGCATCTAACAAATTAGTTTCATATCTTTTGAAACTAAATTACTCAATTCCTTTAGTACTCTGTTAGATGAACCTGTGTTCTTACAGTGCTTCAGTTTTTATACTTTATGTATATGCTGCGTCTATAGACAGCTTCTGTTTACATACCTAGCAGCCCATCGGTGTGCAAGTTCATGAAGAGCAGGGATACTGTACTAGTCTCTTTGTATTTCAGATTCAAGCATGATCCCTGGCAAAAATACTTGATCTAAATGGAAACACAACTTTGCCCCTGCAAACCTAACCATACACAAAGTTGTGTATTACACAAAATATTCCTGCCAAGTCTCTTTTTCTATTTAGTGGCCTCTTTTCTTACGGGGTTCATGGCCAAGTCTGCCATGACAGATGTCTACTGTTTTGGCTTTCCATCCAACAACAGTAATACAGGCACCTTCCATACCCAGTCAAAACATATCCATCCCTTTCCCACAGACATTTACTGTGTTATTTCTAAGGCTAACTCTTTCCATGTATTATATGAGTCAATCCTCTCAAGAACCCTAAAAGATATAATTATCGCCATTTTATTAG
Organism: Tursiops truncatus; assembly: GCF_011762595.2. Lineage (NCBI taxonomy): Eukaryota > Metazoa > Chordata > Mammalia > Artiodactyla > Delphinidae > Tursiops > Tursiops truncatus. Next base: position 78,638,011 of record NC_047042.1, on the reverse strand, counting down.
AATAGAAGCTGAACCAAGTTACCTTTCTCGGGCTCATAGAGCTAGTAAATGTTGGAAGTTCCCCTTATAACTGTCCAACTCCAAAATCCATGCCTTTTCCAATTCACCTGCTGTCTCCATTCTTTCTAACTCCCAATCACCTGACAGCCATTTATGTATACTAAGGAAACTAGTCCATATGTAGCATCCTTCCCAGATCATTACCAAATTGGCTCATTTTGTGGCTTACTTATGAAAACACGGCTTTGACAGTAGAATCATAATTGGAGCAGAGAATGAAGGGCAGAACTAAGGAAAAGGGCAGAGCTAAGAAAAAGGGCAGAGCTAAGGAAAAGGGTAGCATTAGTTTGAGAGGATCCAAGTGGTCATGACAACTTCCACACTTAAAATTCTTTAGTGGTTCCCCACTGGCTTTTATTTGTTCAGCAAATATTTAGTGGGCACCTACTAAGTCTCAAATGCTATTCATTACACCGTGGATACAGCAGCAAGAGAAACAGACCAAACACCTGTCCTTATGATGTTTACATTATAAGAAGGTGATGGGAAGTAAAAATAGAGAAATATATCGTGCTGTGATATATGTGCCTGGGAAAAAAAATGGATCAGGTCAGCAAGTTTGAGAGCATCTTCCTTGTAAAGTCCAAACTTCTTACTATGGTTTACAAAAGGCTTCAGTACATCATTTGGCCATCATCTACTGAATACCATTCTAAAACCACACTCAGTGTTCTGTCCTACCGAAGTTCCTTTTGTCTCGTGTCTCCATGTGAGCTAACTGCTATTCAGTCTTCAAGGCAATAGACACATCATCTCTTTCTTGACATCTTTGGAATCCTTCTCTGACACCCTCAGATTCTTGTCTGTATGCCAGAGCGTACTGAACCATATTATAGCACTTCTCACACATTATGTTGTAAGTTTCCACTTTCGATGTCTGTCTTCTTCAAATATGCAACAAACTCACTGATGGCAAGAAGCGTGCTACTTCACCTTGAATCTGTGACACAATATTGAGTCTGGCAAAGAATAAACACTCAATAAATGCTATATGAAGGATGTGAATGCTTAGATAAAATAAGGATTTTTAGGTACACAACACTGTCAAATTTGACAATCAAGAATGAAAAGAAAATTAGAATTTTCATATATGAATTCTGAAGACATATTAAATCATGTACAAAAGTTGATGGGTTAATCCCTTTTTTTTTTTTTTGGTTAATCACTTTTTAAAGGTTACCTTTTTATAAAACACAACTTGAACAAATTATCAAGATGAAATAGCTAAAAACCATAGTTATATGCTTGAGACAGACTAGTATGCTTAGAATATTACATTTTAAAAGATATTGTGTTTAATATTTTCTTGACACTTTTATTACATATTAAAAACTACTTATAAAGACATTCATTCACAATAAATTGGCATTATTCAAATCTTCACTTTTATCAGAAGAACACTAGGCCTCTAAGTATTATAGGCCTTACAATCAGTCTTTGGTAGAACCAAGAATATAATAGGTACCTCTTAGTATATACACATCCACAGTTTGTGAAATATCTGCTATACACATGGCAATTAGAAAATACAAAATTGGATATCATCTTACAAAACAAATTCTATGCTATCTTATTTATCAAGAGTTTACTTTGAATTTCAAAAGTGAAATATAGTATCAATGGATTTAGTAATAACACTGCCCTCACTATGATTTTGAAAATTAAAGGCATTGGTCACAATTCCTTATTTACCAGTCAATAATAATTCCAAGTTCAATTTGATCATGGAAGAGCAATCTTTGCTCAAAAAATTAAAATACTATCTTGGCCATGAGTTTTGATTCACATTTCAAATATAAAACTTTAAATATATAGGTATCATCACTTGCCTAAAAAAATAAGCTAGTGAAACTATTAAATATAAAAATGTAAGGGACTTCCCTGGTGGTGCAGGGGTTGGGAGTCTGCCTGCCAATTTACGGAACACGGGTTCAAGCCCTGGTCCAGGAAGATCCCACGTGGCGCAAAGCAACTGGGCCTGTGCGCCACAACTACTGAGCCCACGTGCCACAACTACTGAAGCCCGTGCGCCTAGAGCCCATGCTCTGCAACAAGGGAAGCCACCGCAATAAGAAGCCTGCGCACCTCAACGAAGGGTAGCCCCCACTCGCCGCAACTAGAGAAAGCCCGTGCGCAGCAACGAAGACCCAACACAGCCAAAAAATAATTAATTAATTTAAAAATAAAATGTAAAAAATATAAAAACACAAAGAATGTAGACAGGAAGCTTAATAAGCACTGAATTTGTACTTTAATAGGTTGTTTCATTTTTCTTGTTTTGAATATGTAACTGACTGGAAGTGTTTTTCCAGTTAACACTATGACAGCCCCCTTGGGTGTTGTTGAAGAGGGCTTCCACTGAACAGGTGACTTTGAGGCACCCACGGAGATCTTTCCCAGGAACACATGGAGATACTGTGACCGTTGGTGTAGAGAATGAGATATTGCTGAGAGTGGTAGAAGATATCTCTTTCCAGCGAGAAGAATGATTCCTGGGTTCAAAGTTTAGAAAGCCATCTATGCAAACATCTTCAGCAATACATACATTAATAGTATGAATGTTTCTTATATCAACTCTCTTCTTACAGTGGATGTTGGCATAACAACTGCAGTAAAATTTTTTGGAAAATTGTTGCAGGTCTTTGAGTGTGGGTTTCCCATGCACTGTGTATTTTCCACCTTTCCCAGTTTGAATAGCAAAATTCTGTCGGTTCAGGTGAAGATAGTTGCTTGAATTCCAGTATTTCCTTGTACACACTCCTTGCTCTTGGCAAAGTGCTTGGCTACACATTTTGGCTGCTAAGGTGACATTGATTACGTAAGGATTCAGTGTAGTCTTCATGTAATTGTCTAGGTTCATGCAAGATTCCTGTAAAATTATATGAAGATCAGATTATTAACATCCAAGTTGGTTCATATGTGAATTAATTCACTACATTAAGCAATTTCTAAGGAAGCACACACACACACACACACACAAAACCGAGAACCAGTAAGAGCAGGAAATGTTTTATCTTTTTTTACTTGAACAAGCAAGACTATTCCAACAGTTTTTTGTAACATTTGTAAGTTTCACATGCCATTTCATGTCACTAAATAATTGACCAGTTGAGGTTTAGTATACTCTAGCCTCGGTCTTCCTCAATAATTCATAAACTAATGGGGGTGGAAGGGGCAGAATGGTACAGTACGGGTGGAGGAATTAGAGCATGGGCTCTGAAGTCCATCTGTCCAGATTGGAGTCACAGTTCCATTAATGGCTAGCTGTGTGAGCTTGGGAATCTCTTAAGCGTTCTAAGTCTTAGTTTCCTATCTGGGAGACCTTGGACAAGTTAATTCATCTGGCAGTGTTTCAGCTTCATCATCATACAATAAGGGTAATTATAGCACCTACTTCATAGGGTTGTTGTGAAGATGACAAGATAGAAAGTACATAAAAGGGCTAACACAGGGCCCCATATCATTGGTTAGCCCTCAATGTATAAATTATATAAAGTACAAATAAATGTAATAAGTATCACATTTGTCAGACAAGTTTAGGCATTGGAAAGAGTGGTTTCTAAATTGCTAGCTCAAAACAACTAAACGGGGTCAACCGAGTATATATTAAATGTTAATGTATAATTCAAGTATGGGCGAATTATGACAGCTCTTTTACAGATATACTTATTTGGCAGAGTATGAGTGATGAGTAACTAAAATGATTCATCTTGAAACTGATACTTTCTAAAACTGGGACTCCGTCCTTTTCAGAACGTAGAAGGTAGTTGCTTGCTTTCATGATCAGCAGTCCCATGGAGTGAGTTGGCCGTGCTAGTCCTTCAGTAAAAGATCAAAGGAAGTGGTGGGCGGGTGGGCAGGCAAGTTGAGGAACCTCACAGCTTCCACTTGGATCTACTTCCTGTTGCCTTCCTTGAGGTGGTGTCATCGGTGGTAGGCAGAACAAGGGCCTTCCAAGGATGTCCCTACCTCAGTCCCACGGAACCTGTGACTGTGTTACTTTACATGGCAAAAGGGACTTTCCAGATATGATTAAGGGTATGGATCTTGAGACGGGGAGGTTATCCTGAATTATCTGGATGGGCTCAATCACAAGTCCTTAAAAATGTAGCTTGGATTTTTAAAATGAGCTGGAAGAAGGAAGACAAATTCAAAGCTAAGGGAGACTCAACCCGGCATTGCTGGCTTTGAAGATAGAGGAGAAGGCCAAAAGGGAAAGAATGCGGTGACCTCCTGAAGCTGGAAATCACCTTAGCCACAGCCAGTCAGAAAATAGAGATCTTGATGCTATAAACACAAGGAAATGAATTCTGCCAACAACCCAAATGAGCAAATGAGGGTCTTTCTGTAGAAAGGAATGCAACCCTGCCGACATCTTGATTTTACAGCATTAAGATCCATATGGGACTTCTGAACTACCGAACTGTAAGATAATAATTTTCTGCTGTTTAAACCACTGTTTGTTGTAATTTTTATGGTACCAATAGAAAACCTCTTCTTAACCCTCCAATAGCTTTACATGGTGTTTATTATACAATTCAACTTCTCTCAACTTGTATACAGCCTGATGGAATGTAACCTCTCCTTGCTCTTGTACAACTCTCCCTTACCCACTCGACCTTAGATATACTAATTGTTTCACAGGGGTGGCAGGTTCATTTCAAATTGCACTTACTGTTCCCTCTGCCCAGAATGTTCTTTCCTCTCATTTTTAACGTGGTTGACTCCATGTTGTTATTCAGATCACAGCTTTAATTAGCCTTCTCAGACACCTTTCCAGTCTACTTTCTTACAGCTCTCGATTTTAATTTTCTGCATAGAATTTATCACATCGAACATTTTTATTGTTTTATATTGTTTCTATCCCTCCAACTTTAACACCAGTGCCAGGGATATATGAGAATTTATACCAAGATCAGATGACATTGGAATTGTCTACAGAGACAAGAACTAGACAGGAAGAGGAGTAAAGGGATGAGAATGTTTTGACCATCATGAGCCTATACAAGATGCAATATTTGGAAGGATCTAAAACTGTTTCTCTAAGAGATAAAGCCTAGTTTATAGCATTTGTCAATACCCATGGTGTAAATACTCCTACCATGGCCAATTTTAAGCTACCAACCTGGCATCCCTGAGTGCAGAATTGGAGACCAATTACCCCACCATTATGGTAGTATGGTGTGAAGTAGCACACCATTACACAATACCATTTCCACTTAGACAGATACAGTAGGTGTAAATAACCTCAAAAGTATGGATAATAGTAAAATAAAGTAAATAATTGATACATTTTAAGTATTTGTTATCAATACTTTCTGTTTTTACCATACTTAATTTTATTCTGAGTTTTATAATTTAATTTTTAATAATGGCTGTGTTCAACAGTTCACAAAATTTCTGAATATTTAACAATCAGGTCTCATGAGCTGGGACCAGTGGAAACTGGCTCTGTCACGCCATTTGATCTAATAAGATGGAAGGAAGGAAATGTTTTGCCTACATTTGATAACAATTGTTTTAAATCAATTCAGTCATCGCAAGTAAACTGCAATTACCATTGTCTCTAGTTGTCAGTGAATCAGGAAACACAAGTAATCCATGATTCTATTGATTTCAAATGACATAGAAAAAAGGGGAAGTAATGACAGAATTAACATTCAAAATCATCATAAATTGGGAAAGGTAGCAGAAATATATAGAACAGAGTCCACAGGGAACAATTTCAAGGCAGTGTCATTAAGTAGAAAATCATCACATTAAAGTTGAAGGACTGTCCCTGTATGAATAATACTGAAAGTGATTTGAGAGTCATGGTAGAAGTACATGAATCTAAGATTAAAGTGCAATTAAAAAAAATGTGACAAGTAGTATGCCATGCCATCCTACTAATTGGAGAATGCCTGATTCATTCCTCATCAGAGTGAGGGTAGAGTTCTCAATTCTGAAAATTTAAAAAAAAGGAAATAGTATGGGGAATTTATAAATTGTTCTATCATAGAATTAACAGGATCCTTGAGAAAGGAGTTTGTAGGTTTGAGAAAACAACTAATAAAAACTAGGAATACTCTTATATTTAAGAATTATAATTCTTAAATAACTTTCTGCCGTATAGAAGATTTTGCAAAAGGGACATATACCTTTCCCTGAACTTATATGTTTTATTAGTTCTCTTTACTGTTGATCAAACCAGATACAACAGAGTCTACCAAATAGGTAGGAGGGCCCAGATTACCTTAAAAGAATTTCACAAAGTTAAGTACCTTTATAAATGAAGGAAAAATATGGCTAGTCTATCTGAAGGACAAGATGTCAAAAGATCTGTTCTTAGAGTATAAAGTCTAGTATAAAGTCTTAGAGTATAAAGTTCTCTGTAGGTCCTAGGATAAGACATCTGGGCTAAGAGCTTCATTAGACATTCTCCATGGCACCTATGTCACTAATATTTCCACATCCATCAGAGAAGGAAAAGTTCAGCTCCAACTCAGCAGTGTCCATGTGACAGTTTTACTTATGCTTTGAGTCAAGAAGATTGAAGAGGTGAAGGATAAAAACCTCATATGGAGAATTAAAAAAGGATGACAATAAAGGAAGAGAGAAAAGGTTTAGGTCATGATAGTTAAAGTCTTTTTGAACTGAAGAAAATGCATTAGCAGAAAGTGAATACAGAACAAAACCAACATTTTTCCTAACAAAACAAGTTTTACTTAAAATTTTACTTAAAATAGACACTGTTAAATATAACCTGTGGAGAATAAAGAAGGATTCCTTTTCCTCTCCCTTAAGGAAACTTTGAACAATTTAGTAATATTTTCAAAAAGTAACTAAATCCCAACTGCCCACACCCTGCCCCCAGTTGTTGGCCTCCATGGTAAACTGTCATTAAATGACTAACTAAATAAAAGTGCTTAATAAACAGTAATTGGGTGAATGGAAGAATGAGTGAATACATATTGACTAGTTGAGCTCTTTTGAGAAGTGACACAGCACGGTATAGTAGAAAAAAACACCAAACACCACATAAGGAAACCAAGGTTGTAGTCCTGTTTTTGCTACTTCTTAGCCACGCAGCCTAGGGAATTTCAATTAATCTCACCAAATTTCTGTTTCCTCACTAGAAAACAGCCTTACCACACAACCACACGAATGAAAGATAGTTTGACTTAGGCACTATCAATTGAGCCCCTACTACTTTGTGCCCAACATAGTGCTTATTTTATTATTCAATCCCACAACAATCCTCAAAAACATTAAAAGTAGAAATTATTTCATCTATTTCCTATCAATTCAACTTACCCTAGTTAGACTTAAATTGAGACTTCCCCACATTATAATTCCAGAGGCACCTAGAGCAACGCTCTCACCAATTGTATTCACAAGGTCACCCTGGTAAATGTGTAGAAAGAGTTAACAGGGAGGAATAAAATGAAAGTGTTATACATAGGACAATAACACCAAAGCCAAGAATGCTGACCCAACAATAATTATTTAAATATTTCACCACTATTTATTTCTATCTTTTATGTCACCACTGCCCTACTATAAGAAAAACACAAATTTTCTGCTATTATTTTAATTACTTCTATTGACAAGAGACTGGGCCCATAAAAGAAAAAATGAAAGGAACTGAGATAATACATTGTCTATACTACCCAGTTCTCCATGACTGCTAAGATATTATATGATTACGTTAAAAATGAAACATGTTTGGGGCTTCCCTGGTGGCGCAGTGGTTGAGAGTCTGCCTGTTGATTCAGGGGACACAGGTTCGTGCCCCGGTCCGGGAAGATCCCACATGCTGCGGAGCGGCTGGGCCCGTGAGCCATGGCAGCTGAGCCTGCGCGTCCGGAGCCTGTGCTCTGGCCACAAGAGTGAGAGGCCCACGTACTGCCAAAAAAAAAAAAAAAGAAAAAAAGAAACATGTTCTTATTTTACATTCATATAATAATGGAGAACTACCTGGGTGCATATTCCTAAAGGTTATTAAAAGTTAAATTTCACTCCCTTCAAAAATTATGTTCAGTCCCACTAAACACCATTTATGAACAATATTCCATAGCCTTCTTACCTTGATTTTCTTACCTGAGAAAGGAATTGCAAAGTCACATCAGTAAAAACTGGACGGGCATACACAAAAACTGGAAGCGGGCTTTTAGCACTGGCCACTTTAGACATCCGGATGGCTTCCTGGACACGATTACGAACAAAGAGGGCAGCTTGTGGAGAAGATTTTAACCTGCTATTCAAATAAATGGATGGGAAAAGAGCAGTGCTTTCCTTCCACAACCAGTCGAGTGCATCGTTTCTTCTTTTCTCTAAATCCCAGCAACTTCCATTGTAACTAGGTTGGTTATAATTATGATTGTAACAGTCAGGAAAAAGATAATAACCCCATAAGTGATTTGGCCGAAGTAATTTTCCCAATTTTAAAGTCTCCTGCATGAAACTCTTTGCTGCCTTTTCAAATTCCACTTTTGCTATCTTGGCAGCCTCTGGGAAAGTAAGTTGTACATTTTGTTGCAGAACCAACTCGATAGACTGATCCCTGTAAATGTCTTTAGGTTTCCAGTTTCTAGCCCAGGTAGGCCTCCATTCTTCCCAGTCAATGACAGCCAAGCCCACGTTGTCGATTGGCATGTAATAGGAAATGTCTTTTTTAGCTTTGTCCAAATGCTCTTTTAAGGATCCCATCTGGGGGATTCCTCCATGCACACTTCTGCCTGTTCTTTCATCTATGTGAGGATAGTAGCCAAGTCTATCAGCATAAAATAATGTAATAAAATTTCCTGTCGCACCTTTTTGGGGGTATCCTACTAAAGGGAAGAAGCTCAGATCCGGAGACGTGTCAAATCTTCTAGCACAACGGTCAGTTGGGGCATTCCAGGCCCAAAGGAAAGACATATTTGCAATAAGAGGAGATGCTGTGAAATCCATAGTCAAACAACATGGAGCCAGAAGGAAGGTGAACACTGCCTGGGGTACTCCACTGGACACAACAAAGCTCCCAAAGGAGGTATGTTGAAGCCTTAGTACTCCCATCACAAAGAGGAATGACTATGAAAAGCACTTATTTCTTCTACACACTTTGCTTTATCTAATATTTGATGCAAGATATAAACACAGAAGAGAGAGAGTGGAATGAAGCCACTTTGATGGCTAAAGAGGTATAATGATGATTTACATTTAAATATTCTTCTTCATGTTTTAGGAACGTTTTGCAAGTTGCTTCATCTATAACTGGGAAAAAAAAAAAGAAATGTAGAATATATTGTTACACTACATTTCTGTAACAGAGATTATAAGCTTTACCAAGTTCTCAACTTTAAGTGCAGGGAGTCTTATTCAGTGTTTGAAGATGGAGGACTCCAGTGCTTGAATCAATCAAATTATTTTCTCTTATGTATGATACAAATCCTATAATAGGTGGCCTTTGTCTCGTCTCTCCAAATCACTATTGAACCTGCAGAGAAATGAATGCAGCTAGTTTTCCTTGTGCCTTTCTACTTGTGCAGAGTGCGGTACCAAGCAATGCCTTAGCCAAAGACTGGTAAATAAAAATAAATTCCAACTTGAACCTCTCAAGTTCGTTATTTCATGAAAGACCACTTTTTAGTGGTCTGCCAAAAAGTGAAAACACCTCTCATAGAACTGTGACGTTTCAACTTTTTTTTCTTTTTTAAGGGAGGCATGTACAGGAGGAAGCAAAAGTCACTTCTGCCAGAGGTAATAAGTCAAAAGTTTGCTTGAAACTATTGAATCAAACAAAATCTCCTATTGAGGGGTAAGCTGAAGTGCTATTTATAACAGTGCTCCATGATATCTCAAGGGAATGTACACTCATGTTTAAAGTTAATAAAATATTTTATGACTTTATATCTTTCACTAAAAGGATTGGTTCTGGCCTAGCTTGATAAAAGCAATAGATGCACTTTATTCTTTTATAATCTTTGATAATTGAGATTGTATTGTCATTCTGATGGTCACAAGGTGAAGTGTTATGGTGCATTTTGTGGTACAATAAAAATAGTCTGAGGCAAGGATAAGAAATTAAGCTACATATTTTTTTTTTTTTTTGATGTGGACCATTTTTAAGATCTTTATTGAATTCGTTACAATAATGCTTCTGTTTTCTGTTTTGGTTTTCTGGCCAGGAGGCATGTGGGATCCTAGCTCCCTAACCAGGGATCGAACCCACACCTCCTGCAGTGGAAGGCAAAGTCTTAACCACTGGATTGCCAGGGAGGTCCCAAGCTATGTATTATTTAACATTTGGTAGTTGCAAAAATTACCTACAAGAAAACATATTTAAATGTTCTGTGATTCTAGGAGGAAACTAGAACATTTATTTTAATTAGATTAGTAGCATACTGCTATATGAGGGTACAATGAGAATTGTACCACCTTTCCCATGAACATGTGGCCTTACCATAGCAAATTAGCCATTTATTCCCGTTGCTGAAAGAGCAATTACTCTAAAGAGAACACCATAGACAGAATAAAATAAAATCTTAAGAACCATTACAGTCTCATGCTTTGAAGACAATGGATTTTTCCCCCTAATGTTTAGAACATGTAAAGGAGCTAAAAATTTTCACAGTTTAAGCCCTTATAAACTTCCTTACTTAGGACCTAGAAAATCTTCACCTAAAGTAACATTGGAGGAAAAACGAATTCCTTTCAACCACCAACTAACAGCACAAATGCCTGCACGGCAGGGAGTGGGACAAGTACATGGAATAAAGAAATGATTAGATGTCCCCATATCTCAAGGAAGGAGTAGGTTAAGCTTATTGAAATAATTAACATTCAAACCTGATATCCACACGATCATTTTATATGAGGAAACCTCAGGGCAGAATGAGCCTATTGGGAAGATCTCTACCCACAGAAACCTTCAAAACAGAATGGACACTTCTATCCTTGAAAATTGTGAATTTAAAATTTAAAAAGTAATAAAGCTGATGACATTTAAAGGAGGATAGGTACTCTAATGGGTTTCAGTGTCCCCCCTCCAAGTGCACTTCTACCCCAAACCTCAGAATATGACCTTATTTGGAAACAGAGTCTTTGAAGATATAAATAGTTAAAGATATTAAGATGATATCATCTTGGGTTTAGCTTGGGTCCTAAATCCAGTGACTGGTACCCAAATAAGAAGAGGAGAGGACACAGAGATACAGTGAAGAAGTCCTTGTGACTATGGAGACAGAAACTGAAATAATGCAGCTACAGGCCAAGGAATGTCAAGGATTGCCAGGAGCCAAGAGAAGCTAGGAAAAGACAAGGAAAGGTACTTTTCTAGAGTCTCGAGAGGGAACACGGCCCTGCTGACACCTTGATTTAGAACTTCTAGGCTTCAGAACTGTGAGATAATACGTTTCTGTTGTTTTAAGCCACCAAGTTAATGGCAAGTTTTTACAGCAGCCCTAGGAAACTTGTGGTCATCACCAAAGGTAAAAAAAAGGATTGTAGTTTCTACAGGTCTCTTTTCTTTTCTCAAACCAGTTTCATCTTTAAGAGAAAGATCGGTATATTTATATGTATCATAATGTAACTCTTTCACCCAAACTGACGTAAAAACAACAAACCAGTGACACAGACAGAGCCAGAACCTGCGTCTTTCAGACTCATTCTGTGGAATAAAACCTTCTTGAAGTCTTCGGAGTTTAAGGAGAAAAGAAAAACTCTTACAGCCTTTGGGCCACCTGATGCTTATCAACATAATCTCCTCAAATACCACTGTTTCATACAAAGCAAGACAGTTGCTATCTGTGTGAGCCAAGACAATGAACAGAGTCAAAAGCACAGGAGGCCAGGAAGGCTCACTTGAACTTGAAATTGATCGCAGGTCTGAGTCCCAGTGGTAAGAGCTCTAGAGGAATTTAATTTCTACAGGCAAGTAGACAGACAGTTGAGAGACTGATGTGTTAATATATAAGTGAGAGAAAAGAAAGGAGGCAGAAAGAAACATTTTTAGGTCTAAAGTACAAAGGCAAGATCCAGAAATCACAGATCAGAGGTTTCTGACTATAGTCAAAAAATTAAATGAATTCTATTTAGACAGCAGACACTTAGGAGTTCTCAACATTCACTTCTGAGACCCAGTTAGAGGAACTAGTATAAGCCCAGCGCGTTGTGAGTAGCAAAGAGCATATTTGGACTGGCTGTGATCTTAATTGTCCTGAGCAATTCTTATTAATAAGAATAAGCTATGATATTTTATGAGTAACTAATTTTTAAAATTTTAAGTTAATAGCATTTTTGGTGGTATTCCATGAACTCTTCTTCCTTCCCCTTTCCCTTTATTATTATTATCATTATCATTAGTATTCCTTATTATTGTTTCCTTCTCCTACTTTGTCTCACCTTTGTATCTTCCCCCGATAAATTTTGCACAGGCTGGAGACCCTCAAGGCTAAAGAAATTGCTAATTCTTAACCTGTGTATCCCTTACCAAGCACAAATAAATGCTAAACAATCTCCCAAAGCCAAAGTGTTGGCCTTAAAAACATGGCACATTACAGAACTTCTAATTTTTTTCACCGAAAGCCATATCTCATTTTTCCTATCAGGTTATGCAGTACAAAATTTAAAAGACAAGTTACTTTTGAAGCACATTTAGAAGTTTTCCTCTAAGAAGTCTGTAGTTCAGAAACTGGTCCAGCTCTTCAATATTTAACCTGTTGGGTGAGAAAAGGCAGCTCTTTGCCCGGTCAATTAAAGACTTAATCTTTTGAGATATTATTGTGTGATGGGGGAAAAGGGTTTTGTGTGTGTGTGTGTGTGTGTGTGTGTGTGTGTGTGTGTGCATGCGTGTGTGTGTGTGTATGTGTGTGTGTGTGTGTTTGAATATCTGTGTTTGAATCCCAGCAAATTCAAGTGCCTACTAACAGAAAGGGTTAGCAAGGATGGTAAATTAACATAAGAATACTATAGGGCTTCCCTGGTGGCGCAGTGGTTGAGGGTCCACCTGCCGATGCAGGGCACGCGGGTTCGTGCCCCTGTCCGGGAGGATCCCACATGCCGCGGAGCGGCTGGGCCCGTGAGCCATGGCCGCTGAGCCTGCGCGTCCGGAGCCTGTGCTCCGCAACGGGAGAGGCCACAACAGTGAGAGGCCCGCGTACCGCAAAAAAAAAAACAAACAAAAAAAACCTGAGCACATTTACCCTTGTGGATGAGCAGAGCAGGCAGTTGTGTCTGTCTCCTCACCAAGAACAGAGGTGAACAGGAGTGTCCTAGGATTCTCACCTAAAACCAGAGAATTAGGAATGCTGAGCTATTGTGACAGGCGACTAAGAATCTGGCCAGTTTGTGACAGGGATGTGAGTGTCCTTGAGATTCACCAACTGGGAGAAGGCACAGGAAAGAAGGAACTCTGAGAGGATGGGGAAATCAGCTATGGAAATATCCAGGAATATTCACTAAGATTGTAGGCTGTTCCGCTTCAGAATTTTTGAAGAGTTTGAACCTAGTATGAGCTTAGGGGATGGACCAAGGATGAGTTTGAGGGATAGGGACAAGATCTTTATAAGCCCTACTTTTTTTGCTACAATAAATAAATAAAAGCCAAAAAAGCCAGAACAGACAGATAACATGATAACTTCAAAGAGTTAAAAAGAAATTTCAAAGGCACACGTTCCCTTGTCAACAAAATTATAAAGCAGTGTTGCATCTAATTAGTACTTTAGCTACTTAATGAATGTTCATAGTTTGGACAAAGAATATTGTTTTTATTCAATTGCGTATGGCTTATTTGCTTTTAATGCTTAACATGTAATAGCTATAGTTAAAAAATTCCAAGGTATAAGTCATATTTATGGATGGCCTAAACTGCCTTAACCAAATGTTCAGTATTTATTATATTTCAAATGTTAACGTGAGTACAGCAAGAGTTTCATTAAAATGTCATTAAGAGACAGTGTTTACAGGAAAGCAATTTCAACCAAATCTCTAAAATCAGGCAATCAACAACTGATTATGAAATCATCTAAGGACTTGCAGTAAACAATTAATTTTGGCATTTAAATGTTTCAGTAATACCCTGGGGTAAGAATTATCCTCATTTTCCAAATGAAGAAATAAGCATTAGAAAAAAATTAAATGACTTGCCCACCATCCCCAAACTGGAAAACTCAGTTCTAGCTAATTCAGATTCTCTAGCTCTGCCCAATGCCCTCTTTGGAAAAGTCACTATCATAGAGATGAAACAAACACAGGACATTTTCTTGAGAGGGAGCCTGAATATTTTAATTATCTAGTACAGTATGTAGATGATGGACATCTTTCTGCTTCTATAATTAACCATCCTACTTGCCTATTAGAGTCAACCTCACTTGAAAGAAAGGAACTAAAACTCAGTCTAAATATTTTCAAAAGTATGCATTTAGTTAGACCTCAATGCAGTTCTCTTGCCCCTAAACCATCTGCCTGTTTGGGTTTAGATAACTTTTACAGAATGGTTACTTCTTCTATTAATTTTTTTCACTCAAGTATTTGTGTGTGCGTGCATTTACTCCAAATGATTAGAGGTGTTAGTGTGGCAGTTATGCCTTATGTTTTAACTTAGTTTACTCAGTTTTGATCAGGAAAATGGAAATGCTGTATTCAAATTTACTAACTTTCCACATCGTGGCACCTAAGAAGTTGGAATGAGAAGTCCTTTAAACTAAGAGACTAACACTTAACCTAGAGTTATATTTGAATAATTTGTGGAGGTCTCATCTCCTGGTTAATGTTTGTGACCTTGTAACTTTGCCAACAGTGATTAATTAAAGCCCTTATCATCAGTACTCATCAGTACTGAGCCTACACATCTTTGTGGTATAAAGCACAATGAAGAAACAGGACAAAGGGCACTAGCTTGAGTCTAGCCTCAGCCCCAAATCTGAGACAAGTTGAATAGTCACTAATATTTTCATTTTTCTTCTTTTTCTTCCCTCCCTTTCCCTTCCTTCCTTCTCTCTCAGACACTCTACACATATTAACACATTTAATACTAATAACAACCCTATGAAGTTGGTACAAGTAGTGTCCCTATTTTACAGATATCACTCAACTTCTTTTTAGCTCAGGCCAAGCAAATTTCAGTTGAATCCCTTGGATTCAGATTTCAGAACCATTTCTAGTCCATTGGCAAATCCTGGAGTGCCTTAGTGCAGCAGGTCAGAAGAAGAAAATAAACCAGTTGCACTGAGACCTGTTGAGTACTTCAGCTCAAGAGATCCGTTTCATCAGAAGACTGGCTTGGGTGATGTCTGAGATGTTTCTGGCTATCTTCAAAGACGTAGAATAAAATTATTATTATTTTATTTTGGTAGCACCACACGGCTTGCAGGACCTCAGTTCCCTGACCAGGGACTGAACCCGGGCCATGGCAGTGAAAGCAGTGAATCCTAACCACTAGACCACCAGGGAACTCCCCTAGAATAAAATTTTTAAATCTAAGGAAAACAACTCTAGAAAGTTGTCTCCAGTCCAAAGAGGTGTGGCTGGAACCAAAGTCCCAAATCGAAGGTTTGGATGAAACTAGACTGTGTCTGGGAGCCCTCTGTCTCCTGTAGCGGGGGTATCTGCAGTCAAGTGTAGCCCTGGCAGCAGCTGGACCATGACACAGGGTCCTACAAGAAGGGCCAGAGACTACTCCACACCTCAACCCGGCCCCTTCCATATTCCTACAAGTGGAAAAATTGAGGAGTCTCCATTTTTGTCATATTTCAGCCTAAACTCACTGCACCTCAAATGCCTCCCTTTACATCCGGAAATAATGCTGTGGATTCTACTCTAGGGCTTGCTGGTCTCTCTAGACTCTTGCTATGACCCACTGTTTCTCGCTGCTTGAACTGTTCTGATGCTTTCAGTTTTCCTCTGTGCCCTTGCTTTCACTTCCCCACTTGGAACTTTGTGACGGACACCGTAGTACTCTGCCTGCTTTGGTTTGGATTCTGGTTTCTCCTCTGTACTATCTTAAGACGTCTCTTGTCTTACTTGGGTTGGATAATCTCTACATCCCAAGTGAGGCTCCCCACACTACCTGCAAAGTCTGTCACCTACTTGTTTGCAATTAATTAAAATCTACTTCATGATTCTGATCTTACCTGGTCCACAACCTCAGTGAAAATTTACTTCTTTCTTGTTCTGATTCCTTAGCTAATTTCCTTCTATTTTGATTATCATGAAATAATAATTTCATAGGCTCCCTCACGGTCTTCACTGATTGCCTAAGTAAGAATTTCAGGGACTTCCCTGGTGGTCCAGTGGCTAAAACTCCATGCTCCCAATGCAGGGGGCCCGGGTTCGATCCCTGGTCAGGGAACTAGATCCCACATGCCACAACTAAAGATCCTGCAACTAGGACCCAGTGCAGCCAAATAAATAAATACTAAAAAAAAAAAAAAAAAAAAAAAAAAAAAAAAGAATTTCAGACATTGCAGAGGGCTATCAAGGAGATGTTCTGGAGTCACTGGGGTACCTCAAACCACACCGTAAGTACCGACTACTTGATTTATTGATTCAACTATATGTAGCATTTATTACATGCCAAGCGCAGGCATGGAGGATACTACATGCACCAGGCTGTGTTCTTATGGAGACTGTATTCTAGTAGGAGAAAACAGACAATAAGAAAATCAACGAACAAGTAACTTCCAATTGATAAATGCTGACTTAGTACATTTAGGTTGCTAACAGAATACCACAGGCTGGGTAGCTTATATACAACAGAAATTTATTTCTCACAGTTCTGCAGGCTGGGAAGCCTAAGATCAAGTTGCCAGCATGGTCCGGTGAGGGCCCTTTTCCAGGTCGCAGACTTCTCACTGTGTCTTCACATGGTGGAAGGGGGCTTGCAAGCTCTCCAGGCCTATTTTATAAAAGCACCAATCCCTCATGATCTAAACACCTCCCAGAGGCTCCACATCCTAATATCATCACAACAGGCATTAAGATTTCAACATATAAATTTTGAGGGGCACAGACATTCAGACTTCAGCAAATGCTATTACAGAATTTAAAGAGAAGAATGGGAAAGAGCAGTCAGAGTTGAAAAGGCAATTCTTGTCTATTTTAAAGATATAATATATAATGCTGACTCCTAAAGAGATTGTATCAGTTAACACGTCCTCCAAAAATTAGTGCTTATTTCCCCATACCCAAACTCACATTATATTATTATACTTTGTAGAGCCTTTGCCAATCTGAGTAATATAAATATGATATCTCATTGCCATTTTAATAATAATTTGTTTTATTTTGAGAAGTTAGGCCATGCATCTTTTCTTTGCTGTAATTCTTGGTCCATGTCCTTCTCCCATGTTAGGTTTGGGTGGTTTTGAATTGGTTTGCTTAAGAGCTCTTTATATATCAGGGGAATTAGTGTCTTGTCATGTGTCCCAAATGTGTTTTTCCAGTTTGTGTTTTGACTTGCCCATGGTATGGTTTCCATGCAAAAGCAAGCTCCTTTTTTCATGTTTGTTTCTAAATATTTGGAGAATAAATGAGACTTAGTTTGAGTTCCCCACTAGCAGACTCTAAGATGAGGTTTAATGTGCAAGTGATTTATTAAGGAAGTTTTTTCTGGAAAAAATTCTTAGAGGATGAAAGCAGCAGAAGAAAAAAAGGGGATGAAGCCAAGAAAGGGTGCAGTTTCAAGTAAAGTCCTGTGGAAGGCAGCATTAGCCTGATCACACAAAGGATCCAATTAAGTGCTGCAGGAGGCAAAACCACACTGAATGGGAGGGAGGGAGGAGGGGAAGCCACTGAATCTCGGGGAGGGGATACACAACAGACAATAAAAGGGACCTTGGGGGATCTGTATGGACGCTGTCAGTGTCTGTTAACATTGTGTGGGGCAAGAGTCAATGAAAGGAAAGAATTAGAGAAGTTCAAGCCCAGCATTTGATTTCAATGTGGAAATTTCTTATTATTTCCTTGTGATTAATTATTAAATGAGGTAACAGAAGGAATCCACCCAGTCAGGACAGTTTAGTCTCCTCTCCTTCACCTCTTCCCGGATTTCCACAGTCAGGCCTGATGGTGCCAAAGATGTTGGGAAAGGCACTTTTCATTAAGCTGAAGGCAAAGTAGGTAACTTTAGATGTAGATCTTGGGAGTTTATGAAAAGAGGTAATGGACTGAAAAGGGGATGCTTGGTCTTGGTTAAGGAGCACAGAATTTAGTCTTGCACCATTACTCATAAAGGATGTCCTTGCTATATTTCTGGAGTAACTTGAAAATAGCCCCTGATATTGACTTTCATTAATATCACAAATTATTTTCTTTTTGGAGGACATGCAGGCTCCACTAAGGAAATGTCTTAATCCTCTAGTGGAGAAAAATTTGATCTTGTAAGGTAGGTATTAAGAAGAGAGCATTTGAACGACTTACAACTCTTTTAATGACAAACAATTGTATAGCACAAAGCATTACCCAATTTAGGGCTGTCCTCTCCCAAATATCACTCCCAGGTATGCCCCTGTGTGTTATGTAGATTAGTGGTTCCCTAGGGAGGCTGGGGATTGGGGAAAAATAGATAGTGACTGCTAATGGATTAGGAGTTTTTTGACGGGGTGATGAAAATGTTCTAAAATGTGATGGGGTGATGGATGCATAACTCTGTGAATGTACTAAAAACCATTAAATTGTAGACTTTAAATTGATAAATTATATAATATGTTAATTATATCTCCATTAAGATGTTATAATTTTAAAAATTCTTTCTGGAGGAAAGCAACTCAAATTTTGACACTTAGAATTCCCACAGACTAAGATCAACAAAATACACACATAATCAAAGGTTGCCAAACACACAAATAAACTACCATGACTGAGGTCAGCAAGAATAAAAAAAAGCCCAAAACAACAGGAAAACAGGTATAGGATCTCCTAATGTTTAAGTAATTATAAATATCAAATAGAAAATAATAAATATCTCTGTATAAATCTTAAAATTTTAAAAGATGAAATCATAATAATGATTTAGCAAAAGACTCTTATATGATAAGCAGGATAAGCAGAAAAAATTGCCTGTTTAGACACTAGACCAAAAATATAGAACTTCAAAACCAGGTCTAACATTTTAAAGTGGGCCCAGAGGGCTTCCCTGGTGGCACAGTGGTTGAGAGTTCGCCTGCCAATGCAGGGGACACGGGTTCGTGGCTCAGTCCGGGAAGATCCCACATGCCGCGGAGCGGCTGGGCCCGTGAGCCATGGCCGCTGAGCCTGCGCGTCCGGAGCCTGTGCTCCGCAAGGGGAGAGGCCACAGCAGTGAGAGGCCCGCGTACCGCAAAAAACAAACAAACAAAAACCCAAAACATAAAGTGGGCCCAGAGAGAAAAGACAGTTTACTTACAAAGAAAGGCATTCAGATAAAAAGTAGTATTATCACAAAAAATAACATAAAACTATGAAAAAGGATCTACAAAATGCTAAGGAAAAATAACTGTCAACTTTTATAACCATCAAAACTTTTTATATTGAGTAAAATTAAGACATTATCAGACTAAAAAATAGAGAGTTGTCCCCCAGCAGACTTTCACTAAGGGAAACTTTTTTTTGGCCATGCTGCACAGCTTGCAGGATGTAAGTTCGCCAACTGGGAATTGGACCTGGGCCCATGGCAGTGAAAGCGCTGAGTCCTAACCACTGGACTGCCAGGGGACTCCCAAGGGAAACCTATTTTGAAGGGAGAAGGATGGAGGGAGGAAGGAAGGAGAGACAACCATCCCCATGTTATGGTTCTCACAACTCCTAAGAACAATCTAGTTGTTTCTGTTGCTCCTGCTTAGGATATGAAGCAGAAAACTCCAATTATTGTTCTTTAAAAGATCACATAAATTTTTCTTTTCTTGTTATATATATATTTTAACTTTTTTCACTAGGAATACCTATCATAGTTGATTAGGGAGCTTTTTCAAAATATACAAGTTAGTTAAGACTTCTAACTCCACAGTAGGTGGTAGGTGGTATTTGTTTGGGGATGGCTCCCCAAATGATTTTAATATGCATCTCTGGCTAGGAATAACTGAATTACTGTTCTTTGTTTTAACTATTCTTTGTTTAAGAAACATTTTTCAAGTGCCTCCTGTGTGCCTGGTCTGAGCTTGACCTAGGAATACAATGGGGAACAAGATAGTCCCTACTGTTTAGGAAGTTGTAGTGAGTAGTGAGTAGAGGGAGAAAAATGAAATGAAAAAAGTGTCCATTGTGCAGGACATAGTAATGGCAGAGACTGCTCATTATTCCCCACTCTCCTGTTCCCTTTTTTAGTAGTAACAGATTTTAATCTAGCCAAATGGCTGCCAGAAAAAGAACACATTTACCATCCTGCTTGCAGCCAGCTGGGTCATGTGACCAAATTCTGCCAAAAGATGTAAGCTGATGCATCATGTGATAGATTCTGGGAAATTTTCTAAAAAGAGATTTATTTTATTCATTTGTTTTATTTCCTCTTTGTACTATTCTCCATTTTACTGTGTGGAATTTAGATGTGATAGCTACGAAGTCATTCACCATCTTGAGACGATCAAGTAGTGGGTCTGACAATTCTTTCCCCTGTCTTTCTGTAGAGCAGAGTCTTGAACTATCTGCCTTCAGAGGGAAAAATAAACTAATATTTTTAAAAAAGAGAATAAGGGCAGATTTCTTAAATCCAGAGGGAAATATGGATTGCTAGAATACACACAAATTAAAATCAGTAAATGCTCCTAGGTGGAAAACTGTAGCACCTTATTACATTTAGGTTTACCAACACAGTACAATCTTTAGTAGATTAGAAGTACAACATTTACTATATATTTTGCCTTGACAAAAGAATTGTAAGTAATTTGGGGGTAGCAATAAATTTGATTGCAGAAAATTATTTCTTTCAGTAACTGAATAGAACAAAATGCAGTAAGTGGCCTAAATAATGACCTAAGACTTCTACTTTCCAGACACAGAGAATAGAGTACCCTGTTCTAAGTTTGCACAATAAAAGCGGTACTTGAAGTGAAAAATTGATGGTTCCTGGGCTTGCAGAGAGGAACAAAATGTCGAGCTCATAAATGAACGTTCAGTAACATTAAACATTTTCCAAGTTCTTAAGATTAGTAATAAAGACAAAGGAAACAGTAAGTTTATATATTTAGTCCTTTGATAGAAACAAAAATCATAATACTAACATTCACTTTGACACAATATTTTTCCATTATTAAATTTTATTCTATAATTTTAAATTATAACAGAGCTGCTGCTCAAGGTTTAGAATAAGCAAATAACTTAAAATTTGATAGCACTATATATCACTTTATACTTGATGTACATGGCTTAGTAATGGTTTCTTCAGGTTCCCTTTCTTTGATGAGATTATCATTTCCTTGAACTTAGCTGGCTAGTCACATATGGCTTTTACATTTGTATACTTTAGAGTTCCATACCAGTAGATGCTTAATAAATTTTAGATTAGTTTAGCTATCTCCAGGAAGTCTTTCTAAAATGTAACTGGAAATACATTTCTAATGTATAAGATTATGAGTCTCCCTCAATATGATTAGAGAGAAGTCAAAATAAAGCCTAAAAAAAATAAAAATAAAAAAAAAAATAAAGCCTAAACAAGACACTTGTATTTTAAACTTCTTTTGACATCAGCATATAGAGAACATCCTCATTCCTTTTTAAGCTGAATGCTATCCCATTGTACTATTGAAAGTGCTTGATGATAATCGCTAACATTTGGTTGGGGACTTTTATGTGCCAGGTTTTGTGCTAAGTATTTTATCGACTTGGTATGATTAAATCTGTATAAAAGGAAAAAAGATACCATTAGGATCTCCCTTTTGAAAAAGAGAACACAGAAGATTAGAGACCCCTGAATACCCTGCTATTTCCATAAAGGGAAGTTAGGACAATCCCAAGAAGCTGCAGTCATTAAGCAGCTTTAGAGGTGAATTTCCCATCCACCTTGGAGCAGTGAGCCAAGTGAAACAGAGAATCTGTATCTGGAAGATCTGGGGACTGGTTGAACGTAATCAGTAGTCATAGCCCAAATTAATAAAAAATGCATTAAATTCATGGTCAAAAGCTGAATGAATATATTTGGATTCTATTGCGACAAGAGTTATGGTGAAGAGAAAACTCGGCAACTCAGATTCCAGACTGGCGTCTTTTACAAACTGGCTCTTTGACTTTGCCAAGTGATTTATTCTCCTCAGGCCTCAGCTCTTCACAGAGGAGTTAAACTATGTGATTTCAGAGGCTAATGAACTAGGATAAGAATAAAACAATAACACTGGCCAATGACTTTGCAATCACTCTCTCATTAATGTGCAAAGTTAAAAAAAAAAAAAAAACCTGTAACAAACTTATAGCTTCTATTGATTCAGGTTTCTGAATCACTCATTCATTCATTCAAAATATTTGTTGGGCACCTACTATGTGCCAGGCACTGTACCAAGTAGTGTTCTGGCAGTGAACAAAATGAAGTCCTCATTTTCCTAGTTTACATTCTAGTAAGAGAAGACAGAAAATAAGCAAATATTTAACCTATACTATGTCAGTTGGTGATAAATGCTACAGACCGGAGAATAAACAAGGAAGTTGATGGTGAAGGGACGTGTCCAGCCCTTGTGCCCTCTATGCTCTTCCTTGAATACAACAGGCCCACTACCAAATGTGCACTTGCTGAGTCATTTGCCTGAAATACCCTTCCCCCAAATATCCCCATAGCTAACTCTCTATCATTCAAACAGCATCTTCTCAAAGTGACCCAACACATGGAAAATCCCACCCTCCCCCACTCTGCTCTCTTAATTTTTTCGTATACATCTAACATCTGATATAAATTGTTTATTTGTATGTTGAATGTCTGTCTCCCCCAGCAAGAATATGAGTTCTAAGAAGGTAAGGCTCTTCGTTTTGTTCTAGGATATATTTAGTGCCTGATAAGAAGTAATGCTTAATAAATTGATTAATGTACAAATTGATTAATAGGTGAATGAATGAATTAGGAAGATGATACAGAAAGTCTTCTCTGATGAGGTGACTAAATAGTAGAAGCTGGATACTCAAAAATCAAAACTTAAGGAAAATTGCTAATTAAGTTTTGCTACATCCAGTTGATAGACTATTATGTGGTATTAAAATTATTTAAATTATATTTATGAAGACTATGAAATAACATGAAAACTACGATGTATGGTTAAGTGAAAAACACAAGATGCAAAAATATGTGTATATTATTATTTACAACCATGTTTTTAAAAAGTCTTTAGAAGAAAGGCCAGAAAGAAATACACCAAGAGTTACCAGTATATATTATAGAGATTATTGGTGATTTCCATTATTTTTTTCTATTTACAAATTTTCTATAGTGTATTTATATCATCTTTGATATAAAAATAAAATAATGAAAAAATTTAAAAAGTTAACCTACATAATGTTACCTGTATTTTATGGTATTATAAATTTTTTTTGTTTTGTTTGTATTTTACATTTAGAAATTAGACCTTCACGATGTCAGTAACGTCTGACAAGCAGGGACCCAGAGTTGAAAAAGACACACCTGTATTGCAAATGTTTCACAGAAAGACAAAAGAGGCAGAGGAGGAGGTTGAATCAACTCTCATGACTTCTGTAATAGCATCATACCTGTCTTGAGTTTACCTTCTAAGTAGATCATTTCCAGTAGAAGGAAATCCTGTCAGTTGAAACAGTGGCTCTCAAGAGAACACATGCATAAGTGATTGTACATAGAACATAATATCAGAAAGAGGAAATTGCCCAAGACTGTTTTATCCTAAGTGTCTCCATTACTTTGGTGATCAAGAGAAGATAATTGAAGATTAGCAACATGTATTAATAGCTGAAGTATGTATGGGATGTGTTATCCCATTTATTCCTCAGAATAATTCACTGAGGTAGGAATTATATTAACAAATTTCACTTGAGAAAATGGGGAATATGAATAACTTGCCCAGAGTCACACAACCAGATGGAGAGTGAAACAATGATTCAAATCAGATTCAAACTGACTCTAAAACCACTACTCAAAACTCATATGTGGGGACCAAAATAGCGATAGCACTTCCCAATAGCACTTCCAGGTCCCTTAAATATCATTTATTTTTAAAATTTTTAGTAATGATTTTTGCTTGCTAAAGACACCAACTGAATTTTTATTAACATGGCTCTCCAGTTTCTAGATCTAGAGCAATGTCAGCCTCGGCAAGCATGAGTACTATCCTGAAGCCTTTTGCTGTATTTAGATCACCAGCCTCTGTGAGGGAGGGACTCACGGTGGGTGAGAAAGGCGCCATATTGGAATAGATGTCTTTGCAGTGACTACAGCTCCCCTTGCCTCAGTTCCTGCACTCTTCTGTTAAGACACATCAGTGACTGGTTCTGCACTCATCGAGCCCAGGCATGGAGAAGAAGCCTGAAGAAGAAGTTTGAACCTAAGGCTGGAACAGGAATTCTGCATTTGGTCCCCTTTGGTAGACCAGGTGACCAGGTCACACCCTGAGGTGACCTCATTTGTTAAATCAGATAACTGCATAGGAATCTGTTCTTAAATAAGTTGCTAGCTGGAAAACCAGTCTTTGAAATCAATAATTTAATATTTATACTTTTATGTATCTATGTTCATATGAAGACTAAAATATATTCGTTTTAGGTTAAATACAACTTAAACATTCCAGTAAGGAAGAAGAATGCATTGATTTCACTCCTGGATCTGGTTTCTTAGCCAAATCGGAGCCAAATGAAGTAATACGTTTCCTGTTTATGTTAAGTGACACATGTGTCTACTTACAATACCTCTCAATGGATTTCATGTGAGAAAAAGATTGTTGTAAGTTTCATCTCTTCCCTAAGTGACGACTCTAGAGGCCAAACTTCATTCCCTTTAAACTCAGTTATCTCACAACTGAATGCTCTGATAACCTGTGGAAACCAGCAGACACAATGTGATTAGGGAGCCAGAAAAAGAGGAAACCGCAGAGCAGCCGTCAGCCATCCTCATTTCTCTGCAATCAGCCCCTTCGTATCCCTGATAACAATGACAGGAGAATCTCTTCGCCAGCACCGCCAGGTCTGTATCAGATGCTTTGCCTTTCACAGTAAATTCTCCATCCTCGGAGGCCTCTATGTGGTAACTTGCAGGGTTCAAGTGAAGGTAATCGGGCGTTTTCCACACCTTCCTTACGCATCTCCCATTATTCCTGCAGAGGTGAGAGCTGCACACCTCAGCGGCTCTGGTCACGTTGACTATGTAGCTCCCTAAATCAGAACTCACAAACTGCTTCACCTTTGTACAGTTGCCCTAGAAAGGTAGAAACAAATGGGATTTAGTGCTTTTTCTGGTACTGGTAGGGTTAGAGCATCTAGATCCACAAGGCAGCTCTTTGGACTTGATTGAAACTTAATGGCTTGGTTCCAGCCCATGAACTCTTAGGTTCAAGTGCTGTAATACAGGGGACCCAGACCAGCAAAATGAGAGGTGGTTGCGACAGGAGATGGAGAATATGTTACCATAGGCTATCTGAACTTGCAAATGGGCCCCAGCCTCAGCATATACGACCTTGCCTTCTTTCAGTTTACATCCTTTATTTCCTCCTTCTAGATCCCAAGTTAATGGGTGTGAGAAAAAGAGGAACAAACCCAAATTGAGAAATCGTGCCAGAGTTGCTGTCCTCTGGCCACCTTTCAGGTGTGTGTGTCTTTCAGGCTTGTGTTAGAACCTGAATCATCATGTTCTACCAAATTGTTATTGACTATCAACCTGAGCCTTCTGGATTTTCCTGTTAATTATGCTCAAATACCGACTGCCCTGGGATCTAGCCCCCTCTGTACAATTCAAAGACAGGAAAGCCTGGAAGGCTGACCAGGTCATTTGTGTGTGGTTCCTATTGTGTGTTCTAAACAGAGGCCACCTGGTTGTGCACTCAGCTTCCTGAGGATGCTCTTCTCAGGAGCCACATGGGCTGGAGGGGAAATGTCGCACCTGGAGACTCAGGTACTGATCCTCAGTTTCTACCTAATTCTCATGTGTGGACAGAGGAGACTTTTAAGTTTATATTGTCACAAATAGTTTCATGAACAATGTCTTGGTAGCAACAAATTGAGCCTGTGAAATTCTAAGAATAATATCAGATCACCATGAACTTGCAAAAAATTCAATTTAACAAAAAGCATTGAGGGCTTCCCTGGTTGCAGAGTGGTTAAGAATCCGCCTGCCAGTGCAGGGGGCACGGGTTCAAGCCCTGGTCCGGGAAGATCCCACATGCCGCGGAGCAACTAAGTTCATGCGCCACAACTACTGAGCCTGAGCTCTAGAGCCTGCGAGTCAAAACTACTGAGCCTACGCACCACAACTGCTGACGCCTGCACGCCTAGAGCCCATGCTCTGCAACAAGAGAAGCCACCGCAATGAGAAGCCCGTGCACCACAACGAAGAGTAGCCCCTGCTCGCCGCAACTAGAGAAAACCCATATGCAGCAACAAAGACCCAACACAGCAATAAATAAATAAATAAAAGCATTGAGGATACAAGTATTATAATTCAAGGCAAAATGCAGTACACTATAGGGATATAAACAAACAACATCTGGAAATACAGAAGAGATTGTGATTAATATGGATTGGAGAAAACTAGGAAGACTTCTTGGAGTAGGTAGTATTTGAGCGGGAAGAAATTCGAAGAGACATAACTCATATTTTAAATGCTATTAATTTTCAGCTAATTTCTCCATAGAAGAAAAATAAGTTCAATATAGATATTAAAAATTACCATCTGATTCCACTTCTCTAAATATGATATCATACATTTTATGTAATGGCTAAATGCAAGGGCTCCAAAGTCATACCATCTGTGGTTAGTGCCAGCTCCACCACTAGCTAGCCTAACTGTTACCCTAGTTAGATTTCCTTTCTTGTTTCCTCATCTATAAATGAGGATGCTAGTCCTTACCTCATAAGGGTTATTATGATCAGGAAGTGAGCAAATCCGAAACCAAAAGGCACTTAGCACAATCCTAGCATAGAGTAAATATTCAACAATCATCAGTATCATGATTACTATCTGAACCAAAGCTAATCTTTATGGAGCTCCTTCTATGTATCAGGTGCTGATTTGGACTTTAATTCTAAAGCAGGTTTACCATGGGAGACCTGAGAGCTCTGATTAGAGTAAGTTCTATAGGAAAACAGAGCAAATAATGTAAATATTGTGATATTAACTATACCGCCAAGGTACTGTCTTACCTCAGAGGAAGTCAAATTCATGTCTCCCCAGATAACGATGCCTGCAGCTCCCAAGGCAGCACTTTCTCCAATAGTACTGATTAGATCTTGCTAGAATGAAGAGAGTTCATTACACTGTATTCATTTGAATATAAACAACCTGCCAGGGATTAGGATTGGAGGCTAAATTCAATATAATACATGAAACTATTCTCCAGTTTCTTAAAGCAAATGTTAAATGAACTGGGGCTCAGAAATTTCACTCTATAATCATATAAAAACATATTAAATACATATTTTTAAACTTATATTTTGCCAAACAGGACATTACTTTTAAACAATTAGCCTGTAAATAGCCACTAAAAGTTGTTTAATTGAAGTTAGCTAGGAGTATATACATACAAACCAGCTATGAGTATATGACCTGGAAACAGAATCCAAAAGTTTTCCCTCTCTAAATGTGACGACTGCCTTGCATTCATCTTAGCCAAGTTCCCTTCCCAGTATGCAACATTCTCCTGAGAACTTTGCCTCTGCAGTGACTTGGAAGGCTTTTGTGTCATTTGGATTCCCAGGATAGGCAAAGGAGCACAGTGTTAAGGGCCCCGCAGGAGCCGATTTGATCCAGCCCTTACATTTGGTCCCTGAAATTATTTGTATTTAAGTTTAAAGTACCTGATTTAATTGGCTTTACTTATGATTCTTCCAGTCACAGTAAGGCTGCCGAGATTTTTCTCAATATGGTTAAGATAGATGAAAACTAAATTTCAGCAGGGAGAATTTTGGTTTTGTAATCCTAAAGGATTATTGTTTTAGTGTTTAAAGATTAACATGAATCTAGGTCATTTCAGAGGGAAATTAAAAGTTGAATGTGTGCAGTTGGTTTCCTAAATAAAGTTTCTGCAGTTGATTTTCTAAATAAGTTTCTTATTTTTTTTAAAATAAATTTATTTATTTACTTATGGCTACGTTGGGTCTTCGTTGCTGTTGCGTGGGCTTTCTCTAGTTGCGGTGAGCCAGGGCTACTCTTCGTTGAGGTGCACAGGCTTCTTATTGCGGTGGCTTCTCTTGTTGCAGAGCACAGGATCTAGGCACACGGGCTTCAGTAGTTGTGGCACATGGGCTCAGTAGTTGTGGCTCGTGAGCTCTAGAGCACAAGGCTCAGTAGTTGTGGCGCACGGGCTTAATTGCTCCGCGGCAGGTGGGATCTTACAGGTTATTGATCCATATTCAGTAAGTACGGAAACTACAGATGTTTGTGGTGAAAGCCACAGCTTCTGAGGTTTATATCAGGAGGGAACGTTAGTTTCTTTCCAACGTGTCCTTTAGCATCATTATCAAAGAGAGTTTATTGGGACCGATTCAAAATGGCAAGTCTTCTAGCACGTGTTGACTAGAGGTAAGGAGTCACTAGCAGATATTTAGGCAAATTCCTCTAACAAATTAGCCCACCGTCACCTAGCCGAGAGCAGGGTGCTGGATGAAACACAGAACAGCTATGCTTGGGGAGCCAAAAAATCAGGGTACTACTCAGTGAGGGAAGTCACAGGTAAGATGTCTCTAGGAGTAAATTGGGACCACCTGAGCGCATAAGCCACATGAAAAGAGAAATAAAGGAAGAGCACCTGATGTAATAGCAACACATCTTCCAGGTCCCAGCCTGGTGTAAGGGAGCCTTGCCCTACCCATGATTCTTGGCTCAAATCAAGGTTTTGGAAGTTAAGAGTAGGGACACCCAGAGGACTCATTCTTTACCCTTGGGTTTCAGTCCCTGAAGCTTTACGTGTAAGTAAGGAGCCCACTGTGGGGGGGCTGGAGCATCACTAATGTGCTCCCTTTGTGTGTTATCAGAGGGAATATGAATTAATTACAGGGGAAAACATCTTTAAACCTATAGTCAAGAAAACCCCTTTCATTATTTTTTAAAAGCATAGTATCAACGATATCTAAATTGCATTTATATATGTGGTATAGGCAATCTACTGTGTGAAATGAGGCTTTATAGCCCGCATATGATTCCCCCAAGCTATGGCTGCTGACTGAGATTTCATTCTTACATATTCCCCTTTCAAGTTTAAGACTCTGCTACTTGTTAAAAAGTGTTATCTATACCACATATATTTCTGTAGTGCTTTAAATGTTCATTTTTGTCTTCTTATTTGGTTTTCATAATATTTCTCCTAAGTAGATAAGGCAGGTAATATTGTGCCATTTTGTAGATTAAGACAATGAGGCACTGAGGTCTGGAGAGGTTAAAAGGTTTGGTACTTATTGGTAAGTTGTTTTTCTAATCCTAATTATATGTGTGTGTGCGCACACAAACATTTTAAAATGCAGATATCTTTGGGAAGGCAGAAATGGAAGCCATTACTAGTATTAACAATTTGGTATAAGTGAATATCACGTTTTGAAAAGTTTGTGGGCAGGTTTTTATTGAGGATGGAATAAAATGGTGGTTTGATGGTGTAAAACATGTGGAAATGCCTTGCCTTTCAGAAAGTTTACAGAATGATACCACGAGACTAACAAAGAAAATTGTTTCCAGGTGAGACCCTAACGGTTGTTCCTTCTTCCCTTAGAGGGAACAGAAATGTTTCTGAGGCTGTAGCTGTTCAAGAAGGAGCTTGCCGTTGGCTTGCAGAATGTGCAGAAGGCACCAGTAGTTTAAACTAATCTATTGAAATGAACACTTTGTCCTTTAAAGTTGATTGTTTCTTCCAAAAGTAAATTTGTTATCACTAAAGAAAGGAACTTGTTTGAGCCAAACACAGAAAAGCAAAAGAAGTTTCATAGAGGAAGGTGGTATTTAACTTCCAATTCTAGAGTCAAGACTATTTTATAAAGATGTAGATAACTTTTTTACACCTTCCAAATAGTGTTAGTTTCCTACCATTCTCAATCAGTTGTTGCTGATTTTTCTGGGTAGTATTAATATCAGTTCACAAGACAGAATTTTTTTTTTTTTTTTTTTTGTGGTATACGGGCCTCTCACTGTTGTGGCCTCTCTGGTTGCGGAGCACAGGCTCCGGACACGCAGGCTCAGTGGCCATGGCTCACGGGCCCAGCCGCTCCACGGCATGTGGGATCTTCCCAGACCGGGGCACGAACCCGTGTCCCCTGCATCGGCAGGCGGACTCTCAACCACTGCGCCACCAGGGAAGCCCCACAAGACAGAATTTTTATCTTTACTCATCTCATCAGTGGCGTCAGAGGCACAGCATTTACCAAATCCTGATGCATTTGTGTCATTTCTCCCTCTGAGGAGTAAGCTCTACTCTCTGTCTGCTCCACAGATACCTACTGCTCATGGTAGAGTCCTCACTGGGGTGTTTCCTGAGTCTCCTTTGGATACTGCATACTCAGAACATCTTTATATTTTGATACATGCTGGCAAATTGAAACTTGTTATAGTGGAGAAAAAAGAAAGGTGATCAACCCCTAGTGTGCAGCAATATCTTAAAATACCTCTGCATCACAAATATGAAGGTCTGAGCAAGGCTCAAGTCTTCTCATAATCACACATAATTATCCAAGTCCAAAGGTTAGAGTAGCATCTTCTTTGAAATTTTTATCTCTACAAGTTTCCATTTCAGTGACTAGAGTAGTAAAGGGAAAGTAAGGGAGAGAAAATTGGGCTGAAAGTTCATCTATCTTAAAAGCTACACTCACAGTTTGTGTGAGGTCTTTGGCTGCATATATGACTTAAGTAAAATAAACAGAATAAAACTTCTATATGTAAGTTTTAACCTAGGGTTATGAAACCATCTTCTAGTGATGAATTTACTATTGAATTTAGAAACTCACACCACTCTTACCAACTTTCCACTAATTGTGGTCATAGAGTCAGGAATAAACCAGATGGTTAAATCTATAGGGGTCACCTACTTTTAGCAGATTTGTAACTCCCTTATTCCTTAAAAAATTATTTTTAATTGTGTGAAAAAAACACATAAAATTTACTATCTTAGGTATTTCTGAGTATATTCATGTTGTTGTGCCTCCCTTATATCTTTTATAAAACCTGCTATTGTGCCTTAAAAAGAAAACACTATTTTCCTCTTAAGATTTTTTTTTTTCCGGTACGCGGGCCTCTCACTGTTGTGGCCTCTCCCGTTGCGGAGCACAGGCTCCGTATGCGCAGGTTCAGCGGCCATGGCTCACGGGCCCAGCCTCTCCGCGGCATGTGGGATCTTCCCGGACTGGGGCACAAACCCGCGTCCCCTGCATCGTCAGGTGGACTCTCAACCAACCACTGCGCCACCAGGGAAGCCCTCCTCTTAAGATTTTTAACAATGAGGCCAGCAGCAGAAATGTCTACAATTCTACTTCCACACATATGAGCAAACTACCCCATTTTAAAACCTCCTCTCTGTTTTCCCAACCTGTTCACCCCCAATTGTTTCAGTAACCTTCGCAAGAGGCCAGTTGTAAGGGAACACAATCAAGGTTGGGGAGCGGGAAGTAGTTGCTGACATTGCACTTTAACCCCTTCCCTCCTTACTTTGCTCCTTGAAAGACAAATAATAAATGAGATAATCAAAATTCAGTGTGTACAAATGAAGAATCTGAGTGATTGACTACTCAAAGGAAGAATTATGCTCCTATCTAATGGACCACTATTCTGGAATCCTTTAAAGAACATAATTAGCAAAGAAATGTCTCTTTTAGAGATAAGAGGAAATCTCCTTATCTTTGTCAAGGGGTATCTTTCTTACCTTAGAAAGAAAAAATAAAGGTTGGTCTGTGTAGCCTAACCTTGTGTAGACGAACACAGGCAGAGCATAATCATGGGATGTCATGGTGGAGATCCTCAAGGATTCATGCACCCGAAATTGCGAGAAACGCAAAATGTTTTTGCTGTCTCCAAGAGATCTCCTGACACCGATAGAAGGATATAAAGCAGCACTGCTGTTCCAGAGCCAAGAGAGCTCATTGTTCCTCAAAACTTCTTCTTCTGGGCATGACCCAGTATAGTTTGGGGCATAAACATTATAATTGTGGCAATCAGGATATAAATAGTAACCCCAAAGGCCCTTGGGTCTGCTCTTAATTCCCAGTTCGATGGTTTCCTTCATAAAAGCTTTTGCACTTTCTTCAAAGGTTGCTTTGGCTAAATATTCAATATCAGCAGCTGATACATTCTCTTGCATCTCAGAAATAAGCTTTCTTGATTTCTGTCTGTAGACATCTTTTGTGTTCCAGTTCCTGGCCCACTGGGGTCGCCAATATTCCCAGTCTATAACGGCAAGTCCACTGAAATCTTCAGAAGGGATGTAATAATTAATATCTTGGTCAGCTTTTTCCAGATGTACCTGCAAACTTATGTTCTGGGGGAGACCCCCATTAATGGGAACTCCCTGGGATGTATACCATGGATAGTATCCCAGTCTGTTGACATAAAATATAGTGACATTTTGCCCCCTGGCCCTGGCCAGTGGACTTCCAATCACCTGAAACATTTTCAAATTTAGTCTTAAATTATATTTTATCAAGCACTGATCTGTTGGAGCATTCCAGGCAGCTATAAAAGGTTTCCTTTGATAAATTGGAAGTTGGGCAGGTTTTAGGGAAGAGATAGACTTCAGAATGAAAAGTATGGGCAGCCATGATGTGAGATGTATTGGTTGAACAACACAAAACCTTAGTTGTCCTTCAGATAATGGTTTCATGATAAGATAAAAATCTTCTCTTCTGCTTTAATGCACTCTGGAAGACCTGAGGAGAGATTCAATTTTCTGTTAACGATAATTTTGAGGAAAAAGACTCAAATGCTGGCTGGATATTATTATAGTTCTTATCTATTTACATCTTTAAGTACATTTTAGTTAAAGGTCTTAAAGATCCCTATAAATACATTGAGATAGAAGTGAGTGCAGTGACCTAACTTCTATTCAGGGGGAAGCAATGCAACTCAACAAGCATCATGGAGCATCAGATGCTGTGTCCAGAATACCAAATGAATAAGATGTGGTCCTTGCCCTCAAAAAAGCTCATGATCAAATAAAGATGTAAAAGAGTATTCACTACCATTTTGGAAAACTCATCAAATCCCAGGCTCAGTGCTTACTTCCTGAATAAATATTTATCTCATTTAATTTTGTAATACCTTTTTATTATTTCATTCAATAAGCCAAATGTCTGGTTGCTTTCCCAGGCTTCCTTGCCGCTAGGGTACTGGTATGTGACCACGGACAGGACAATTAGATGCAGCCCACTCTAGACTTTGAATTGAGATCTTGGGAATCAAAGTGGCTAAAAGGTGGTGGTGCCAGTGATAACAGAAATTCCAGAAATGCCGGGAGTGGCAGTGCCTGTCAGGGCACCCACAATCTGATACCCATGGTGTTGATGTTAAGTGGCAGCATTGCCCTCACGG
Organism: Tursiops truncatus; assembly: GCF_011762595.2. Classification (NCBI taxonomy): domain Eukaryota; kingdom Metazoa; phylum Chordata; class Mammalia; order Artiodactyla; family Delphinidae; genus Tursiops; species Tursiops truncatus. Next base: position 78,604,365 of record NC_047042.1, on the reverse strand, counting down.
AACAGCACTCTTCTGCGCAGATCAGAGAGGTTTTGTTTTGGTTGCTTACAACCAGGAACTCTAACTGACAGAGATGCTTTCCATGCAATCTGTGGCTTGTGAGTACTTCCTCCGGCAAAGGTGATCACTGTGGGCAGCATGTTGTATGTAATTATCATTTTTAACCACCAGGTGTCACCAGGCAAACCTTACAGCATTTCTCAGGCCTAGGACACAGAGGTAAACAAAAATTATAAGTAATCTGTAAAACTTTATTCAGTGACATTAAGAAGTCCTAAGTTATACATAAAATATTAGTTGGGGATATACACAAAATACCACTTTTTAAGGCTATGGAGGTAGATATTTTCCTCAGCCATTCACAGAATAAATATCTGTATCCTTCCACAATGCAAAGATGAGTAAGATTACTTAGTAACATGAAATCTACTGAATGTATAAATTATGGTTTGAAGAGAACAGTATTTTCAAGGGAGTATAATTTTATGAGTACAATAAGAATTGCGGTCCTCAAAACTGCCTCTTGTCTTTGAATGTTTTTATCATATTCTGCCTCAGGGTAAGAAAAATGGATGTGCATAAGGTGTTCATTCACAGAAAAACATTTTTTCTTTGAATTTAAAATTCAGTTTATGTTGGAGAAGGCTACGTATGTATACAAAAAAAAAATCTATTCTCCCAGAACACTTCCTGCTTTGGGTTTCATGCAAAACATAGTTTTCCACTGATTATTGTTTCCCTTTTGGTCAGTCTCCTCATCACTGCCACAGAAAGTCCTCATTCATTTACTACAAAGTTACCAAGTGGTTCTGTTCTCCTATCCTGGAACATTGTTATTCTCCTTTCTCCAGTAAATGGTAGGTGCACTTTCCACGGCAGGTGGCAGGCAGAGCTCCTGATAAAATGTGCAGGTGCACAACCAATACAGGCGAAATAAACAAGGGAAATCCAGTGCCTGTGTCTTCTATTTGCTGTACGCCTTGGGTTTCTGCTTCCCACGCAGGTTTGTCACGGCACTGGTGCCCCTTCTCTCACTCTCCTAGTTAAGCATGGCTTGCTGGGAGGAGAGTCCCTCGCTCTGCACCTCCCAGACAATCTTTTCAGTCCCCTGCCCCCGCTGCGCTATTAGCTGTGTGCTTCTCCCACCCTCTTTCCTTCACCACGGAACCTGCGCAGGCCTGCCAATGGCTTCAGAATCCCTCTAAAACCCTTTCCGTCATCCTACCCAGGCCATCAAAATCCCCACTGCCAAGCTCTACCTGTATCTTGACTAGTTGTCACAGCATAACAATCTCTGAATTATCCACACTTAACCATGAGTAACCAGTAGCACTTTCCTTGTCTTTTTCCCTTCCCCACTCTCATAATCTTTCCAGGAAGTTTTTAAAACAAATCTCGAATTAGTGGGATTTTAGGAAGAATTGGCAGGATATTGGGGGTGGGTATGGCGAGGAGTTCAATCTGAATTTTTCCCCTAAAATTTTATCACCCAGTTTTCTCTTCTTAGGTTTGTTCTGAGAACATATATGAAAGACTAGTTCCCTTCCTCCAACTGGGAAACTTCCATGAAGATGTTTTGAAGGGCCCTGGATAAATGATTCCCAGCAAAGTGACACATCCGTGAAAGCCAGAGGGTAAAGGGAGGTAGATTTCTCCTCAGAACCAAGGCTTGGCCACCACTGCTTTGACCTTGGCTTCACAGCTCTGGACTTCTTCACCCACTGAGAAGAGAACGTGACACCAACAACAGGAAGTTGGGTACGGCCTTCCATTAAGCAGGCCTCAGACCTCATCGCAGTACAGCTACCCCTCCTGGTGGTGAAGGATGGTGAGGAAGACAAGGGGTCCCCTTGGGGGAGGAGGCCCTTCATGTGCAGATACAAGAGTCTGCAGAGAAGTCTCTATCCCCTGCTTATTCCTATTTCCCCTCTCACTCCTTCCTCCCCAAAGTTTACTTGCTTGTGATACATTAAAACAAATCCTCCCCCACCCCGATTTCAGAAGCTGACAGCACTCACAGCCAGGCCATGTTATTCTCCTATTAGACATAAACAGTCTCACAAAATGCCAACCTCAGGTTTATTCTCAGACTATAATAACATGAGATAAAACAAGACCACTTTTTCATTGTGTCTGAGCAGAAATAAAACGAAGATCACTGTGCTACCCACAGAACACCAAGCATCCCTCTCTTGCTAAATGAATGACTTCTGTTCTTTACCCACGTAGAAATGCCCCTGCTTTCTGACCACATCCAACCTGGAGAAAACCCCGGTTTCCTCAGACCCTCTGCCAAATCACCCAACTAAACCTAAGTTCTGTAACAGGTTCTTTCTGACACCGTCTTACGGGAACACCTCACAGCTCCCTGTGGTGTGTGTCTTCCTTTTTTGCAACATGTCATTACCCAACTCATGGAACTGCAGGTGTGTTCCTGGTGGTCTTTGGGGAATTGGCACCTGGGTGAGAGCAAAGGTATTGAACACTTTCTACACATCAGGCTCCCATTCCAAGTACTAGGAGCAAAACAGATGTAAACACCTGCCCTCACAGAGCTTAAATCCTTTCAGGGGAGACAGACAATAAGGTGAGTAAAATATACAATATATTGGATGGCGGTAACAACCAAGAAAAGAATTAAGCAAGGATTCATTTTAGATGGGAAGGCCTCATTAATCTGAAAAGAAGTGATCTGAAAAGAAGATAAAGAGTAAGGCTGGAGGATGTCTGGGGAAGCATGGGGGGAAAGCAGGTGCAAAGGCCCTGTGGCAGGCACATGCCTGCCATGTTTAAGGAACTTCAAAGAAGCCAGTTACTAAGTAAAAGGGACAGAGAGGTAAGAGAGAGGGTCTTGTAGGGCCTTGTTGGGGCTATGGCTTTCACTCTAAGTGCGATGGGAAGGAGTTGAGAGAGTTTGGAGAGAAGAATGACACTGTCTGATTTGGGCTTAACTGGATTCCATAGGCTGCTGTGTTGAGGCAAGCATGAAAGTGAAAGGGCACAAGAAAGAAGCAGCAGGAAGCCTGTAAGGAGGCTCTTGTCATAATCCAGGACAGAGATGACAGTGGCACGATCCAGTTATTTAGAAGAACTTCACAATATTTTTAATAATCACCAACACAGAAAAATAATAAGATTATAAAGCTATAAATTAATCTTACTAATTTTGTTTTAATTTTGATTACAACTCTAAACTTCTGTTATACACAATGTAGTTTTTTTTTTCCATACAGCATGGTGATTCTTACTAATCTTTAAGATTAGAGGGAATACTTTTGGGAGTATTCCCCAAAAACATACACGTTCATCTCTTAATATTAATGTATTAGTGGAAGGAATTAATTTTCCAAGTCTACAACTCTTCTGTTTCTTTTTTTCGCGATATTGGGATTTGTTTTCAAAACCTTTAGGACTCCAAGTGTCTTCCCCTAAATCCACAAGGGTTTAAAAAGGTATCCTGAAGGTCATTATCCCCATTTTTATTGGAAATTTAAAAACACAATGTTTTATTTCCAAAGCTTTAAGGAAATTACTGACTGAAGTGATATTTTGTTGCCAATAATAAATATATATGCATAATTTTTTTTTTTTTTTCAGTACGTGGGCCTCTCACTGCTGTGGCCTCTCCTGCTGTGGAGCACAGGCTCCGGAAACGCAGGCTCAGCGGCCATGGCTCACGGGCCCAGCCTCTCCGCGGCATGTGGGATCTTCCCGGATCGGGTCACGAACCCGTCCCCTGCATCGGCAGGCGGACTCTCAACCACTGCGCCACCAGGGAAGCCCTATATGCATAAATATTTATCAGAATGGAAAATAGAGCAGAGCTGCTGAGTTCAACTCAACTCTGTAGAAATAATTGTTAACCTGCTTTCTCATAAAAGCTTATTAGAGAAAAGGCCAATAATAGGCTTCCATTTTTTTATCTGAAGAATGTTATTACCTTAGTCTGACTGTTAATGTCTTATCCTGGTGGTTCTTAAGATCTTCTCTCATGAAATATCAATATTGTAAAAGCTGGTGCTAAGTGTTCCAGCAGAAGAAAAAATATAGTTTAATGAATAGAGTTTTTCCCATACATTTTTCTTAAAAACTTGATGCCTATTGGTTTACAATATAATATACTATATGATAAGATTTCTTTAAGTTCCACAATTCATCATTAGGTACTAAGTTTTATTATAACTCTATTTCATGTCATAATCAAAGAACACTGATGTCCCTCCATCTGAACAAATTTTAGAACCACTGGACTACCTTGATTGTACAAAACGGCTTCGCTTCCTAAAAATGAGCTTAAGTTTTGTAAGTATATAAAAATGACTATTTCAGTGTTGCTTGTGCTAATGGGAAATTCACTCTTCGGTGTGAAAGGCCACATTTCTTATGAAGCAAGAGCATTTTAAAACTTGAAAGAGAATGTAATTGTCTTTACATAAGCGTATATACTTAGTCTTTGTCAAGAAGTATTACTTCTCTTTTAGGACTTGAAATTTCTTGCAGCCAAGATCAACAGCTTCTAGGAAAAGCACACAAAGTCTTAGAACCACATTTTGAATAAAATGTTCCCTCTGTCAAACCATTTTTAACTAAGCTCCTTAAAATAACATTAGGTTGATTTGAATCCTCAGTTTTCTACTTGAAGTTTTTGAACTGTAAAGCCATCTAGTGGTCTGTGAAATGTTACTAAGGTTTTTTTCAATGTCCATAGTCAAGATTATAACTTAAAACACCCTCTACTCCCATAATATGACCCAAGCCATTGACCGGAAGAGCTGGGATACCAGGCAGGGTAAGCAGACAGAAACTAGGAAGCTGGGGGTGGGTGGTGGTGAGGCCGAACCTCAGGCCTGAGGACTACAAGGATATTTAAATAGGAGAGTTTGATCTGGGTTCTCTAGATACCAGATCTGAATGTCAGGGTACAGACTGGAGTGCAAGGGCAGGCACTTGAGAGGAAAAAGGTTGTGGCCAGGTCACATGGTTTTCTCTTAAGTAAGCATGGCTTAATTTCAATTTCTGCCTTTGTCCTGACAGGAATAGCTTGGAATCTAGGATTGGCCTGGTTTTATTAACAGCACCCATTCTTCTGTGGGAGCATACATATTTTAGCAAGGTAGGAAATTTGAGCAAGGTGAAATGTGCAAGCACTGGCTCGAAACTCTCTGTAATGAAGAAAGAATAAAGAATGATGGTGCATTCCTGGTGGAAACAGAAGGCAGAAAATTTTTATCTGAGTGACAAATGCACAAAACCTTTCACCTGGAAATTCTGCTTCTGTGTTATTCATTGCAGCATTGCCTATCATTTCCAAGCTGGAAACAAATGTCTATCATTAAGGGACTGGTGAAATAAAGCATGGCTTTCCACACAATGGAATACTATGCAGCTGTAACAAAGAACGAGGTTGCCTTTCCATGTTGATATGGATATTCACCAGATATCATAATTATTCTTTAAAGTATATATTTGTTTTATGTATATGTCTGTACATATACTTAAAATTCTTAAAAAGCTAGATATGTATAGAATGCAGCCATTATTTTTCTAAGAAAGGGATATATATATATGTATGTGTATATATGTAATATATATATACAAATATATATATTACATATATATGTAAATATGTGATCTGTGCAGTAAGGAATATCTCTGGAAGAATTATGATTGCATTACTTGCCTCCAGGAAGAGGAACTTGTGGCTGAGGGAGAGAAACTGCAGGGGTAGGATGAGATTTGGGGGAGGAGGAAACTTCTGTTGGGATTTTGTACTATGTTGATGTAGCAGCTATTCAAAACCATTACTCAAATTTAAAAAAATGAATAAAATTCTTTGGAAAAGAAAGAAGATGTACATTGATTCTGACTATAAGGAATCTGGCATGGCTTCCTAAACAAGGTAACATCTGAGTTGATTTTACTACAAAGATCATTTTTTTATAAAGTTATTTGAGAAAATGGTATGCTTTTCTGCAACAGGGCAAGAAAAAGACCTTTTCAGGAAATAAGAGAGGTTTTATTTTTTGTAGTTGAAGTAAACACCATCAGCCAGAGATTTAAGTTACCACTCTATGCTGTCACGCGGATATTAAGAACTAAGTATAGGTTGTTTAATTATCTATGGTAAAGGAAAACTAACAGTGGTTAATGGTTTAGGAGATGTTCAGTAGGAACACAGAAGATAGGCCTAAAGAAATTGATTAGGGCTTCCCTGGTGGCGCAGTGGTTGAGAGTCCGCCTACCCGTGCAGGGGACACGGGTTCGTGCCCCGGTCCGGGAAGATCCCACATGCCGCGGAGCGGCTGGGCCTGTGAGCCATGGCCTCTGAGCCTGCGCGTCTGGAGCCTGTGCTCCGCAACGGGAGAGGCCACAATAGTGGGAGGCCCGCGTACCGCAAAAAAAAAAAAAAAAAGAAAAGAAATTGATTAGTGTTATTATGCACCACAAAAGGCAGTGCACAATACCACTACATTACTTATTACAAGTGGGAAAATAGGCTGTAGGGTAATAGGCCTTCTCTGATTGCAAACAATGCAAAGCTCTAGCTATAACAGTAAAAGCATTTGGAGGGATTTGATATGAAAAAAATGCTTTGATCATTCTTTTTATTTCCTTGCCTATACGTTAATTTTGGTGATTTATCCAACTAATTTTAAATAACTCAGGAAGTTGCATTTTACCCATTCAACTTCAGATCATTTTTTCTTGTGTTTTCTTAAACACTTCAATTCCAGTGTATTTTATCCAATAGTACCTTTCTGACAGAAATTAACTTCTGACTTCTTTTTTTAATTCTTCAATGTTTATGGCATTATTTTTATTTTTTATTCTTCCTCACACTTCCCTATTATAAACCCTTTCTCAAATCATATTTCTTTCTTTGAGTTCTATCCAACTACCCTGGTGTGTTTACAACACAAAATAAGGAGATCTCAGTGCAATATAACAGAAGCCAGTATGAAGCAGAGGTTACTGGAAAAAGCACACTGGAAAAAGTTTCATTGTCTCACCTATTCAATTTTTATTTATATTGTTTTAATTTGCCTTTATAGCATATCACAATACTGTCTTTTGGGGGGGCAGCAAGGGTATGATGATAAATGATAGCATTTTATATATGCAAATATAGTACTGACATCTATCCCCTGTCTATGAGCTGAAATCTCAGTTTTTCAAAATTATACTTGTGAACTTAAATTCCACTTTTTAAATTTATGAATATAGGATAGAATCTTGCCCACCACCCCTTCCTCCACACCCCTCTGCAACTTTATAGCCCTCTGGCTGACATTTTCATAAAAGACAGATTTTCTAACCAAGATGGCAATCCCTCTGAATTGGATTGCTCTCTGGACATCTCACCACTATGGTCTCGCTTCCTGATACTCAGTTGATTCATGCCTGAGTTTGCAGTGCCCTTTGGCATTGCAACTAATGTTCCCTACCTAAAATATCCCTTTCAACCTTCAGTAAACTTGGTTATAAACTGTCAAACCCATTACAATTAAGCAATCTGAAAAGACTGTGGCACATAAAAAATTAAGAGCTGGCAAAATTATGTTTGCATGTACTTTTCTTCACTTTTCAGGTTTGGATCTAGGTATGCTTAGCTACCTAGATATCTCATATCTCCTTCTAAGTCTCTAGGCTTCCACTTCAGGTACACCTGCTGGATGTATGATAAAATTTTTGATGTTGCAAGTGAATGTGCTGGTCAGCCTGAGCTCCACCAGGTTTTAATAACAAATAGTATGTATTATCGTGTAACCAAGGAATTATGCTTTATTTTTTAAAAATTTTAATAAACTGTTGAAACACGAAATATAGTAGCTAACTAGTCATTAATTTGTATGAATTTGGAAAAGATCATTACTTGATCTCTACTTTGGTTGCCCTTTCACATGATATGAGAGGTGTGTTGTACTTGGATATTAGTAAAGAAAGTTGAGTTTCTGCATTAATTATAGTAGCATATACTAACCATAAATGTGAAGTAAATGCTTTTTCATACAATGAATTTTTAGTTCCTTAAAAAGTTTACTCGTTCATGACCATTAATTCCACGCAGTTTAATTATACAAACAATATAACTTGAAAATATTTTGAAATAGATTTTGGTTTCCAAATGTAACCTTGACAGAATCTCTTAATACAATAAGGAAATCTGGAAATGTTCCAGTCATGGGTTCTGGGTTGGACTAAGGATGCACCAAGGTTGTTCTGGGATACTGATGATAAAGGCAGAGCAATTCCAGCCTAGGACAGTAGACAATTCTTGAACCACCCAATATAATGCATCTAAGAAACAGTGTTCCTTGAAGAGTGGAATTTGTTTTTTTTTTCAAGTATACTTGATAAGAGGGAACATGGGATATATTCATTTGGATCTATTATGAACATTGGACCAATGCTTAGGTGAAAAGCTTCCCTCTGTGAAAAAGACAACTGGAGATTGTTCCTGTTAGAAATTCATAGCAACTGCAAGTCTATTATATGTAGAAAAATTCAAGGATGTGCTAACCTAAGGAGAACTAGATTTCAACAAACAAGTAATTATAGATGATGATGTAAATATAACTATAACTTTAATTACTGAATTTGCTAAAGTTTTTCCCAAGAAAGAGTCAGGTTCCCATAGAAGTTTATTGCTAAGAAAATATGGTACATATTATGATTCTCAAAAACATTATAAAGGACATGAATCCTGAATCTCTGCACGTGAGTTTTTTATAAATTGTTATTTTTAAAAATTTCCTTAACTTCACCATTTAACACCTTTTCAACTCTTTGCTCCTGACTCTACCTAAACATTAAGAATCTATGAATAAATACTTCAACAAGGAACCTTGTTTCTGTCATCAAACTGAATTCAAATTTACAGACAAGGCTGAAATAAATCATGTGACTAAACTCTCTTAAGTAAATCTACAATATAAGTATTTATTAGTAATATGAATATCTTAATTAGTAATGGCTCTAGATTAAAGATTGTTGTTCAGGAGCTGGCCATGAAGGAGTTAGAGATAATCAAGTTTCATTGCCTAAGCTATGTTATTCAACTCATAATTTTTCAAAAATTTCACTTTACCTTTGGTGTATGTAGCCACCAAAGTAGATAGCTTTTTTCTCCGTCTTTAGGCTATTTCTTGACTTTAAGATGTACTCTCTCCAATGGATTAAATGATTTAAGATTTGTCTTTCTCATATTGTTTTGGTAGTTGTTCTTTCTTTTCTGGAAAATCTAAATCTAACTATCTTTATGTATATATATGTTTACATCCTCTTCCCAATTACTGATTTTGTTATTTGAAGTGCCTGTTGATTTTCATCTCTGAATATTCAGTCCCTTTATTAGTATTTGGAAAGAAAATTTAAAACATATTTTATGACCAAAAAAATAACCATCTTCTGAACCATTTTAAATGTCATATGTTTCCTAAAAACTGCAATACTTGTTCCAAATAACAGCCCTCTAATACTATCCAATACAGTAGGTATGATAACTATGTAACGTATCTTCTAAAATACATTTTATTAACGATCATGCAAAAATAAAATCTTTATCAAATAAAGAAATATACTTATATGTAAAGAAAACCATTTAGGTATATAAAGTTAGCTTGAGGGACTCTGCACAGCTATCAGTTATAAAAAATATTAAAATTGTGGGTCTCTCATAAAGCCATATGTTCTATGGCTTATCTACAGTTAGTTTACTAACCTGCTTCAAGGAATACATTCTGATGCTATTGTATTAAGGATTAAGTATTAGGTTATGATAACACAATATACTGCAAAAAGCTGCTTTTCAGAGAAATTGTTCATATAGAAGAGAAATGAAACAAGTCTCAAATACATATTAATGTAAGAATCATCCTCAAATACAAATTTATAATAAAAAATGAACTGGAATTTAAGTTATATCTGTCAGCGACAAATGTACTTTTTACAATGTTAGGTTCATAAAAGCAAGTTCACATTTTGAAAGATAACTGAATTTGGAAACTAAATAAAATAAGTTAGGACAGAAAAGAAATCAGGATATTCCAAGAAATGAAACAAAACTAGTTTTCTTCTAACTAACTCCTCTGAGAAAGCATGTTTCTAAAAACAGTCCTCAAAAAATTTTCAAACAAAACAAAAAGTGTATTTTACCTTTGCTTTTGTTTGCTGCCCGTCCTTTAGTCACCTGATGCAAGCAGAGGTTCAGTGGCAAAAGGATGCCCTATGGCTGTTCAGAGAAACATGTCATTACAGAGGTGACTCAGTCCTCCAAGTTAAACTAGAGGCTGGCATTACATCTCTTTATAACCAAAGTCAGACTCTCTTAAAAGCACATTGGTATGAGTGACCATTGTTTCTGAAAATACCCAATTTAAATTCACTGACCTAAGAAGGAAGAAAGAAAACTTTGATTGAGACTTTAGTTGGAGAATAGAGGTAAAAATAACCATACATTGGAAAGATTTCCTAGGATGTGCTATCCTTGATGATAATGGAATAATTAACTCTTAGTAGCGTTTTAGTTATCATACTGAGTAAATACATTAATCTACTAGAACCACTGGTTCAAGATGATAAATTGAGATCATGTATTTACTGTGTCATCTGCAGTACATGTCCTTAGAAAAAGTACAGTATAAAGCTGAAAACAAGAAGAGGTGACATGACTCAAAGATCGAAAATAGATTGAATTGAATCAGAAATTTTTAACAGTAGAAATTTACTTTAGAGGTATGAACTGTCCCTTCCACTGGAGAAATAAACCTTAGGTGCAGCGACAACAGCTCCAAAAAATGCAAGTGCATGGGGAACCAATTATCTGAGCAATCAGTTAAAATATTGACTCCAGTATAGCAGAACCAGTCAGACCATTCAACTTCCCAGAGTATGGAGCACGACAAGTAAGAGAGCCATGTGACGCCAGGACGCTGAAATATAGAGAAAGACCTTCCCAGGTAGGGTTCAGAGTGTCTGTGAGACCCAATACAAGAGCAGTGCTGAGCTGGGTATAGTTGGGTCTCTCCAGTGGGCACAGAGGGCATAAAAAGGTTTCTCAGCCCTCGAGGGAATTACACTCCTCTTCCAAGGTAATTTTCTCCTTACTCTGATGATTGTGAGTGTTCCTACCAACCTGCCTGTTTTCTGCTCACATGCCCCAGATGGAATCTTACTTGTCAGCGTGCCTCAGCCCCTTTCACAGTCTACAGCCCATTCTCCCATTCAACATAGAGTCCTGTTGAGTAAATATACCCAAACAAAGGCAGGGGGCTGGCACGGGTTGGGGGATCCCTATGACGGTTTGCAATCACTCTGTTCCCCCATAAATATAAATGGATAGCCAAGGATCACATACACACACAAGAAAAGAATTCTTTGGAATTAAAAATACGAGTGTCAGAATATTGTGAAGACTAGACTAGCATTCCAGAAGAAAAAGTGGGCAAATCCATAATACAAAACAAAAAAGACAAAGGCTTAGAATACATGAAAGAAAAGCAACACTGAGTATAGATCTAGAATGGCTAAGATCCATCTCATAGTAATTTCTTAAATGAACAGAGAGAATGAAAAATAATGAAAGAAAATTATCCTGAGCTGAAGATGGGAGTTTGAATTAGGAGAGAAAGCTAGGCGGCTTTGTAAAGAATATCTCCAATATACAAATAAACACAATGACATGAATTTACTAAGGACCAGAAAGTATGACATACTGCTACTGAGATGAAGACATACATTCTTTCTGATTTAAAAGTTAATGGTGTGGAACAATTACAAGACTGGAAAAAAGCAAGTATCTCATCAAAAAGTTTGTGTCCAATAAAGGGTACTGTGATTTTTTTTAACAATTAATGGGAGGTAAGAAAGAGCACTGCCCTAGACAACAGACAAAGTATCATTGTTCAGGTAATTCGGGAGCGAGATGGGCACTCTCAGGGTTTCTAACAGGTATTACCAATCATCTTACAAGGTATGTTTCATTTACTAAAGTGGTTTGTAGTATTTATAAGATATTTTGATTACAGTGTATCCTTTATTAATGTCTCTTGGAGAATTATCATAAACATAGTAATGGAGTTTAAATTTCGATCTTTTATTTAAGAAAAATAGAGATGTATGTGTTTGTCTTTGGATTAGACATAATTGATGAGTTTTTATGAGACAGTTTACTAAGCACTATGGTCTGGAAACCCAAAGTTATGCAAGTCAAAATAAATAACAAAAATTCAATGTTTTTCATAATCTGTTTTTAACCTGAGCAGATTTTTTTTAACAAGCCAAAATTTTTGAAGTATCTGTTGTTAGAAATGTGGCATCCTTTGGTTTTAAAACGTTTCTTTTGCTTGCTATTAAATTTAAGTGAAATAAAATATAACGTTTTTTATTTAGAAAAAGTTAAATGATTATTTGTGGGGAATAGAATTGGGGGGTCCTATTTTCTTCTATGTCTTTTCCATACGTTTTCCCTTTTTCTTTCATCTACCTTAATCCTTCTTATGCCTTGACTATTTTGGAGGCATGTTAGTTTAAACAGTGGAAAGCAGTGATGTGTATGCCATCCTTTATGTATTCACAGATTAGTGGGTAAAATTGGCTATACCTCTCAATATCTCTGTATCTTATTTCCTTTATCTTCAAAATGGTGATAATATGTATTAATATTTGCCTTTGCCTGCCTTACTGGAATCCACTGCATATCGAAACTCGTATAATAATCGTTGAAAAACTTATTACTGTAAGGATAGAAGGAGCTATTCTTTTTCGCTTATCATGGCTTAGCACCAACTTTTTAACAGTTGTAGAAACATTTCTTGCTTGGGCACGAGAATCGAATTACTGTAATTGCAGTCTTGGTGCAGCAGGATACCAACAAAATAGGGGAACTTACAAATAGCCCCCAATTTAGCTTACTATATTTCACTGCCTCTTTAAAGTTACTTCTCCTGAAAATGAGAAAATAGACAAACAAATGAAGTTTGAAGCTGAGTGTGATCTACCTATCAACGTTCTATATGGCTGGATAAAGTACCAAGAAAAGTCTAATATTTGGAAAGTTTCAGGCAGGAAAACATCTTCCCTAAACTAAGGAGGGAAACGGTATTTGAGATAATATAATCTCTTTTGAATCTTTATGAAAGAAAATGATCTGGATTACAAGTAGGTCAGATCAAGTCGTCATATGAATTTTTCAAATGACTTGCCATGCATTCAAAACTCAAAGGAAATTGCTTAGATACAGTACACCTTAATAAACCAGCAGGTATCATATCAAAGAATTTCCTATACAAATTCCATTTATGGGAGTCTAATAGGGCTTACCTTCTGATACTGATGATTGCCAAATGAATTTCTAAGAGCCCTAGAGATACTTTGGATAAAATTGAGCCCTACAGCATTCAGTATAGATTCCCTCTTGCCCCATGACTTGGTATCCTGGGGTCACTTGTATCATGTAGGAATTCCCAATTGTTGGAACAGAAACAGCTATAACACAATGGTTGCCTTCTGTAGCTCCCATGTTATTGTACGTTCCATATCTCACATGACCTTATTACCAATTTCTCAATTTGCTATTAGCAATCAGAGTCTCAAAACTATCGTAGCAACATCTAATCATAATAGATGCTCCTGTTGCTGTCCAATTTAAGTGTATATTTATTTTTTTAAAAAATAATAAAATGTAGATAACATCTTACTTGACCCATTTTCTTCCAGAAATTTCTCTTATTTTTTTAAAGTTACCTTCACTCAAACTCTTAGTTCAAATAGAGTCAGTTAATGACCTGGCTCACTCTTCATCCTGCATCAGCCACAGTGGCCTTCTTGAGGCCCTGAAACCCTCCAAACCTGCTTCCACTTAACGACTTTTGCATTTGCTCTTCCCTAATCCAAGAATGCTCTTCTCAGACACATCTGTGATCTGCACCTCCTGCCTTCAGGTCCTCTCATTAGGCAGCCACATTTCACGACCTTAGATGTAATTTCCAGAGCTCTCCCACACTCCCTAATCCCTTTACCCTGCTTTGTTAGCCTCCACTGCACTTAGCACCATTTGATATAAACGTATTTGTTTATTTATTATAGTTCATTTTCCCACAATAATTTAAGCTCCCCAAGGACAGAGACTTCGGTACATTCACATCCTTATCCTTAGTGCCTCGCATGAAGTAAGCACCCAATAAATAATTGCTCTATCTAATGGCTCTATGGAGCCAATGAATACCTTTATTTATTTATTTATTTTACTTTAAAGCCAACAGATATTTTAGAAGTAGATTGAAGTTAAAGAAAAAAAATCAGCATCTCCTACCCTTCAGTATTTCAAGGAAATATTGACGTAGTCGTAGGGGGTAAAAAAAAATCAACAGAATCGCAGAGAAGGTCATGCAGAGAAACCGATAATTTAAAGTTAGCCATAGGAGGCTTATTCTTCCCTCTCAAGACATCCAAAGAACGTTGCTGGCAAGACTCCATGCCAGCCATGACAGCAGTGACACACAAGCCCATCCTTCATGTCCTTTATCGTCTTCAGTTTATTGGCTGGAGAAATGATGACTCTCAAGCTCTTACTTAGGGCATATTTCTTACTGCTACTTTCAGGCATATGCAGATAGGAGGAGGATTCAGGTGCTTTTCGAACACATCTTCCATTATTATGACATAGACTTTGCAGAGTTTGGCTGCTGTTGTCACATTAACAGCATAACGGTCCAATGGCCCTTGAATGAATTTTTGCACAGACAAGCAGGTCTCCTGTAGGAAAAACAGAGATCTATTCAGATCACTTTCATAATGTGATTCCATTATCCAGGTGGTATTTATTAATACCTGAATTTTATATCTGGTAAGGCTGGGAAGAAAGAGCGTTTCAGTGATTAATCATTTAAATGATAGACTAAGTCCTTATAAAGTCCCATAAGTGATGATCCATGCCTTTGATTAGGAATACACTAATGAACCAATTTCAAACCATTTTCGGGGGAAGATGATTCCACATTTTTCCACTAGAGACTATCCTTAAAGAGATATTTGTAGTAACGCTTTACAAAGAAATTTTTTTTTTACAAACAAAACAAATCATTTTTTTTTACAAACAAAACAAAATCATTTTTTTTTACAAACAAAACAAATCATTTTTTTTTACAAACAAAACAAATCATTAACGTGGGGTTTTTTTAATTTAAATTTAATTGTGAAACAATTTTGATACTGATACTTCATCTATGTTAATATCAGGTCAGATTTTTCTAAGACTGCCAAGTTATCCCACTCCTCTTCTTACCTCTGCCGAGATAACCGTCCTCCTGAAGTTGGGGGCGGGGCATAGTCCCTGCATCCATCTTTTTATAACTTTACTACATATAAATGTAATTATGAACAATATGTAATATTATTTTGCGTTTTTAATTTTTTATACTTTTCTTTTTTCTTTAATTAATTAATTTATTTATTTTTGTCTGTGTTGGGTCTTCGCCACCGCGCGTGGGCTCCCCCGTGCTGTGACGAGCGGAGGCCACTGCTCACTGCGGTGTGTGGGCCTCTCATTGTGGTGGCCTCTCTTGCTGCAGAGCACGGACTCTAGGCACGCAGGCTTCAGTAGTTGTGGCACGTGGGCCCAGTAGTTGTGGCTCGCGGGCTCTAGAGCGCAGGCTCAGTAGTTGTGGCGCACAGGCTTAGTTGCTCAGTTGCTCCGCGGCAGGTGCAGTCCTCCCAGACCAGGGATTGAACCTGTGTCCCCTACATTGGCAGGTGGATTCCCAACCACTGCACCACCAGGGAAGTCCCAGTGTGTTTTTAAATTTTTATATAAATTTATATTATTTGGGATATTTTATTTTATACAACTTGCTTTTCAAACAACATTCTTGAGATTTTTTCCCCCATGTTCATACATGTAGCCCTTTTTAATAAAAAAATTTAGCAGTGATTCAGTTTCATAGTATAAATATATCATCCATTATTTATTCATCAGTTGGGTTGTAGGAGAGTCTATAAAAGATCATTATTTACAACCAAATACCTAAGTCACTTGTATAGCATATAGAAAGTAAGGTTGTCTTCCCATAAGTCTACGGTTGGGTGCCATTGATGTGTCCACAATTTGGGGCTTTAACACTAGGACACATTTCCACCTGTGGATGATCACACTGTGCGGCTAGAATGGGCTAGCCTAACTGAAACGACATCATCAGCTAACCCAGAATAATCTGGCTAGAATCTTCATCAATGCCTGCCTTGATCCATAAAGGAAGGACCATGGGAAAATCCTAGTAGATTCAATAAACATCAAGTGTGTTTTCAACTAGCGCGTCAGTTATTTTGTAGAAAAAGCTCCAATTAATGTAAAACAGTGGGATAGTTTCTCTGGGAGGAGAGGCCCCGGAAATGTGAATCCATCTAATAAGGATTTAGGGGTTCAAATGCAAAGTCGTAAGGCAGAATAAAGCACCTAATGGCAGGCAGTTGAACAAGGATCACTTGGGCAATTACAAGTTCTGAAAATCCTGTGTGTAATATTTTTGTTCAAGGCACATTCAGTCTAGGCCAGCTTCATACTATATTTAGGAAAAAATGTCATTTTTAGTCAGGGCAAGACTCCTTATCTGAGGTATCTGAGGAGGTTTCTAGGACAGATGGAAAAAAATAAAACCAGGAAACCATAGAATAAAAAAGAAAGGAAGAAAAAGAAAGAAAGTGGGGGGAGGAAAGGGGGAGGAAGGAAGGAAGGGAAAGAAAGAGGAAGGAAGGAAGGGAAAGAAAGAGAGAGAGAGAAAGAAAGAAAGGAAGGAAGGGAAAGAAAGAGGAAGGAAGGAAGGGAAAGAAAGAGAGAGAGAGAAAGAAAGAAAGAAAGAGAAAGGAAGGAAGGAAGAAAGAAAGAAAGAGAAGAAAGAATGAAGGAAGGAAGGAAGAAAGAAAGAAAGAAAGAAAGAAAAAAGAAAAGAAGGAAGGAAGGAAGGAAGGAAAAGAAAGAGAGAGAGAGAAAGAAAGAAAGAAAGAAAGAAAGAAAGAAAGAAAGAAAGAAAGAAAGAAAGGAAGGAAGGAAGAAAGAAAAAGAAAGGAAGGAAGGAAGGAAGAAAGAAAGAGAAAGAAGGGGGAGGGAGGAGGGAGAAAAGAAAAGATTGCGGGGAGACTGTAATCAAAGAGAGCATAGAACACAGGTAAACCCAATCAAGTTCAACTGGGGCATCCCCTGTTCTGTCCCAGCCCTCTTCCTTGAAATTCCTTCTTCACTCATCTTCCAGGATGTCACACTCTCCTGGTTTTTCCTTATCTCACTGAATGCTCCTTCTTAATCTCCTTTACTAGCTCTTGCTCAGCTTCCCTACCTCTTAACCCTGGAGTGCCCTAGGCTTAGTTCTTGGACCCCTTCTCTTCTCCAGCTATACTCTCTCTGGGTAAACTCATCCCATCTCACTGCCTTAAACAGAACTCCCAAATGTGTATTTCCCAGACTTTCTCCCTGACTGACTGTACACCCATCTGCCTGTTTGACATCTCCACCTGGATGTCTCACAAACAGTTCAACCTTAACCTACTCCAATCTGATCTCCTGATCCTCTTCCCAGCCTGCTGCTCTGACAGCCTTCCACATCTCAGCATATGCCAGCTCCCTCTTTCCAATGCCTCAGGAGCAAAAGCTTGGAGGTGCAAGTTTTGTGGGTGTTGGGAGTGTCCCTAACCAAATCTCAAGGGCCCCTCATGCAATAAGGAGCCAGACCCTACATGGCAGCCATGTGCAAAGGTCTTCAAGAGACAACAACAATTATAAACGTCACCAAATAAATAAAAATTACCTTGCCCAGCTGTCTCCTCTCCACCCTAGTCTCCTTACCCATCCTTGAAGCAAATGAGCAACAAAATTGATGGTGCTCCTCTTCCCTATAACTGAAACCCAGGCTTGGGGTGTGGGGAGGAGAAGCAAGAAGTTTTAACCTGGAGAATAACAACCACCACCTATATGGCACTTACCATGTGCCAGGTACTGTTTTAAGTGCTTTACATGTATGAATAATGTCATTCTCATAACAGCCCTATGAGATAGATACTATTATTTGCCCCATTTTACAGATAAAGAAATTGTAGAGATTTGCTCAAGGTCAAATGGCTAGTAGGTAGCAAAAAGTGAACACTGGAACCCAAGCAATTCAACCCTCCTGCTCTTACTAACCCCACCACGCTGACTCGTGCAATGCCGAACGAGAAAGACGTGGCTGTTTTTATATTTCGTGAGACTGGATGTTTTAATACCTGAAAATTGAACTATGTGTTAATACCTAGAAGTGAGGAAAAACTGTGGTTTCAGAATTTTCACTTAGGTAGTGTGACAGGCCACCAACTGAACATGTCCAAAGTCATCTGTGGAAAAATAATAGAGTTATTCCACGTGAGCATTTCTATCAAGAGTAGATTGTTAATAAAGTTTATATAAATATATTTTTCCTCCCATGAGCATTTCTATCATAGATAATCAGAAAATAAAGAATCACTTTTGGAGAATCCATCCTCCATGTGGATGAAAAAAATATTTATTTTTAAAGTTTAGTATTCTTTCTTTGCCACATATATATTACATCATTTAATCTACCAAAATTCTGGCAAAGTTGGTTTTATTTCAATCCTTTTTTTTAGATGGAGAAATGGAGTCTCAGAGAGGTTAATTAACTTGTCCAAGATTACACCCCTAGAATGTAAAATTTGAATTCTCACTTAGGGTTGTCTGATTGGAAAACTTGTGCCCTTTCTACGCTACTACCAGCAACAGTGGCTGGTACAGAGTAAGTGCTCAATGTGAGTGCCTGTCCTCTTTGCGCTTTATTAAAGTCAAGTGAGTAGATAATCTGCAACCGTTTGTCTCCAACCTGAAAAATTAAAAAAATCAATATCTAGAAGACCTCCAAGATGCTGACGGAGTAATCACTGCTTACCTTTGAATCAGAATATTCATATCCTCCCCACAATATTATTCCTGCCGTCCCCAATGCTGCACTCTCACCAACTGCATGTACTAAGTCCTCCTAGAAAAGAGAAGGATCACAAGCGGTTTGCGCCAACCATATTTAGTCGTTGACAATTCAGTAATTCTCAATCCACCAACTGTGGTAAAGAGCACATTGATAATGTTATCTTTGTGTCTAAAACAAAGGACTATAGAGCAGAATTGGAAAGGGTAATTCTGCCTGGGATACTGACCTGATAAATATTTATGATGCTCCAGGCAATATTCTAGACACTAGGAATATAAAAATGAAATAGATTCCAGTTCCTGTTCTTGAGGGAGTGCTTTACTGTGATGATTGAGACAGACATATATAACTACAGCGTAACAAATTAAATTACATATTAGCACCAACAAGATATATATAGATTAGAGGAAGTGCTTAATGCTGCATGGAAAAGTCTGGGAAGACTTCCTTCAAGAGGTGAAATTTTAGAAGGGTCTTTGGAAATGAGTATAAATTGATAAAATAGACTAGAGAGAGCAGAGTTTTATATCCAGAAGGAAGAAAAATGGCAGAGGCTCATATGTACGAAAAAGCATGATCCATCCAGAGACGTGCCAGTAACTCTTACGGTAAAAAGCACAGGGGACTTGGGGAGAAGTAAAGGCATCTGAATCATTGTATATAAGTAGGATCCAAATACAAGTGTCTTTTATGCTATTTTATTTTATTACGCTATTTTAAAGTCCTAGGGTTTAGCTACAAGAAAGTTTTAGTACTGGAAGACAACACATTTGCAACTTTTTAAAAATAAATTTATTTATTTTATTTCATTTATTTATTTTTGGCTGTGTTGGGTCTTCGTTGCTGCACCCAGGCTTTCTCTAGTTGTGGCGAGCAGAGGCTACTCTTCATTGTGGTGTGTGAGCTTCTCATTGTGGTGGCTTCTCTTGTTGTGGAGCACAGGCTCTAGGTGTGTGGGCTTCAGTAGTTGTGGTGCATGGGTTCAGTAGTTGTGGCTCGTGGGCTCTACAGCACAGGCTCAGTAGTTGTGGCGCACGGGCTTAGTTGCTCCTCAGCATGTGGGATCTTCCCAGATCAGGGATGGAACCCGTGTCCCCTGCATTGGCAGGCAGATTCTTAACCACTGTGCCACCCGGGAAGTCCCCATTTGCAACTCTGATAGGTATTTTTGGCTGTCACAAAAAATCTTATTGGAGGGGGAAGTCAAGATGGCAGTCAGGGACCCCAAATAGGAGATGATGGAAACTGTTCAGTGAGAAAAGATGAGGGCCTCAACAAAGGCAAGGTCAGTCCTTGTAAAGCAGAGGAGACAGACTGAACAGTTATTTGGAAATTAAGATGGATTAGTTTTAGTTACCTACTGGGTAATGGAAAGAGAGGGGAGGCAGCCAAGTGACTCTCAAGTTGGGTGACTAAATAGATTATAATTCACCAAGATGAGAAAGAGAGGAGGTTACATTCATGATTATAGACCAAGAGTAAAGAAGCAGGAAATAAGGAGAGATGAAAGACAGAGGGAATGATTGACGGACCATCTGCATTCTTTCCTTCCCTACAAGGAGTGGAGAATCAGAGATCCAGTAGAAAGGCAAAGTGTTCAAAAGCCAGAATGAGAAAGTGGCCATGCTACAGCAAAGCTCCTCTGCATTGTATGAAGTCTCTACTAACACTAGTACTTGTGTTTCACAATTTGTCGAAGTAATGAAACAAGAAAGAAAATCATTCTTCCATTATACTAACTAGTATTCTGTTCATTAAATGAAAATCAAGTCTCTCAGTTAAATTGAGACACTGGAAAGAAAATATTCAGCAGAGTTGGTTTTAAGTGATTTTGTAATTATAATATGAAGAACATAATGATATTATGATAACATAATAAATGTTATTTAGACAATAAATGAGAAAGATCCATACTGTTTGTTGATATGTGAAAAATGGAAAGCAACAAGATAGTATTAAAACACTTCAATATACTATTATTCAGGTAATACTAGAGTTTTAGTCTTCTGAAGTAGAGCTCATTTATTTAGCCCATAATTTACTTCCAAAATCAAAAAGTACCAAAAAATGGGAAAGTTATGAAACAGACTTTCATTAAAATATGGCTCATCTCATTCTCTCATTTTCTATCAAGACAAACTATCTGCATGGATTATTATTATTTTCTACTCAATATTATTAATAACATATTTTATCTGACATACTGTAGCAACTCAATAAGTATTTTTTGAATGAATAAATATAACCTAGTCTTTTTCCCAAAAGGATTTGAGAAAGTGACATGATTTGAGAGATCTGTTACTTGAGGAATAACTTATTGAGAAGACTTTGGTAGGCATGACTGGTGTCTTCAAATACCTGGAGAACTGACTTTTGAAATAAGGATTTGATTTATTCTGTGTTGCACGAGAAGTTAGAATTAGAACTAGTAGTGGTATGAAGTTATCCAGAGGCAGAGTAGACTCAACATACTCAAGAACTTTCCAGGGATTAATACTGTCCCCATAGGGCAGTTTTCCTTCTGGAATGGGGAGAGCCCCATCAAAAAGTGCTAAAGCAGGTAAGAAAAGATCCATGTCTGAGTGAGAGGCGGGTTAGAGACCTCTGAGATCCTCCAACTTTTTGTCATGGTGCTATGTTTCTTTTCCTCCTAAACTTATTGAATGAACAGCTGGACTTTGGGAAAATTAAAGACTTCTGCTCTGTGAAAGATGATATCAAGAGAATGAAAAGACAAGCTGAAGACTGGGAGAGAATATTTGCAAAAAGCATATCTGATAAAAGATTATTATCCAAAATCTACCAAAAACTCTTAAAACCCAACAACTTGATTTTAAAAGGGAAAAGATCTGAATAGACACCTCCCTAAAGAAGATATGCAAAATGCAACAGCTAATTTGGAAGACAGTTTGCCAGTTTTTTACAACGCTAAATATACTCTTACAATTTGATAGAGAAATTTTGCTCCTTGGTATTTACCCAAATTACTTAAAAACTTATGTCCACACAAAAACCTGCACAAGAATGCAGCTTTAATCATAACTGCCAAAAGTTGGAAGCCGCTAAGAGGCCCTTCAACAGGTGAATGGATGAATAAACTGTGGTACAGTCAGACAATGGCATATTATTCAGCCTTGAAAAGAAATGTGCTATCAAGCCATGAAGTGCATATTACTAAGTGAAAGAAACCAATCTGAAAAGTATTCTCAGTATATAACCTGCTGGAAAAGGCAACGGAGACAGTAAAAAAAAAAAATCAGTGGGGCTTCCCTGGTGGCATAGTGGTTGAGAGTCCGCCTGCCGATGCAGGGGACACGGGTTCGTGCCCCGGTCCGGGAAGATCCCACGTGCCGCGGAGCGGCTGGGCCCGTGAGCCATGGCCGCTGAGCCTGCGCGTCCGGAGCCTGTGCTCCGCAACGGGAGAGGCCACAACAGTGAGAGGCCCGCGTACCGAAAAAAAAAAAAAAAAAAAAAAAATCCGTGGACTTCTAGGGCAGTGAAACTATTCTATATGATACGACAATCGTGGATTCATGTCATTTTTCAAAACCCTGATGTTGTAGAATGTACAACATCAAGAGTTAACCCTAATGTAGACTGTAGACTTTGGGTGATGATGATGCATCGCTCTACGTTCACCGACTGTAATGTACCGTTCTGATGCGGGATACTGACAGCGGGGGCGGCTGTGCATGTGTGGAGACGGGGTGGGGGGAGGTAGGAAAACTCTTTCTGCTCAGTTTTGCTGTGAACTTAAAAATTCTTTAAAAAATAAAATCGATTTAAATGGGAAAACATTGACAAAATTGTGTTCATGGGAGCTATATTTGCAATAGAGAAAAGCTAGAAACAACATACATATGTGATCAATAAGGAGTTTGTGAAATATATTATGAAATATATTACGTGGTTCCATTAAATAGCATGAAGTATTTCCCAGTTTCTCATCGTCTTTTAACTTTTTCTCTTGTTTTGCCATGAAAGCCCTCATAAGACAAAAGTCAGGTTTAAAGATTCAATTATAGATTGATACTTCTCAAGTAAACATTTCCTGCTTCTCCCTGAAGCCACTCCATCCCCTCTTCCACCCTGAAGGAGCCAGCAGCAGCCTAGTATTTGGAAGAAAGACAATGGAGAAGAAGCAAAACATACCTCCCTTCTCTCATGACAGATATGTTCCCAAAGGATTTAAGCCAAAGAAAAAAGAAAAATATTAACTTTTTTAAATTGAACTTTGAATTTAACTCTATAACGAGTGACCAAAGTGTTAAAATCTGGTCATCGCAACTAGGGATCTGTGGATGATGCAGCTCTGAGAGGTTTGGTCTGATGTTCAGTTTAAACTGATGCCATACGCTTCAGTAAATTGGGGTTGTCCAATAAGTAGCGAATGGAAGGGCAATGGTCCCAAACAGTAATGAGGAGACACCTGCTCCTTCCCTGTCCAATGGGAGGTGACAGGTGAGAGAGAAAATAACCATCAATCAAGAGGGCTTCAGGGAAACAAGTCCAGGAGGTAGACAGTGGAGATGATTGTACAACAATGTGAATGTACTTAATATCACTGAACTGTACATTTGAAAAATCATTAAAATGGTAAGTTGATTGTATGTTTACTTTACCATAATTAAAGAATAAACTTAAAAAGAATGCTGCAGGGGAAGCAGAAGACTGCCAGTTTTCTGTTATATCAAGAAAGTTAAGTGACCATTCAGAAAAAGAGATGTATGATCTAGGGGATTTTCTTGACGACAGATTTTAAATTACAGAGGATATAATGGACAGGTTTGTCAGGTCAGGGAGGGATGTGAATTTGGCTCCATGACAGGGTATAGAGGAAAATACAAGCGATAAAAATAACCTGGGAGTTTGGGCTTTATGTGTTAAAGGCATGATGGAATGCATTCTGATGGAGTCCTAAAGGGAGGTAAGTCATCAGTTCCAATTACAGCCTCCTACTTGTCATTAGTATCTTAGATATTCTGTAGTGAGAAGTATTGGGAAAGGGACATCATTTTGCCAATAGCATTCAGAGTTCTGTGGGCCTCACTTTCAATTCTGCCCAGGACAGTGTCAAAGGTGAAAAAGATGTGGTTTAGCTTTTTGTTATGCATGTTCTTCAACTAAAATGTGAACCAATTAACATGGTTCTAAACACACACGTGTGTGTGTGTGTGTGGTGTGTGTATAGAGACATATATACAGATATATATGTCTATATATATCTCCAAATTCATATGTAATTGGGGATTTCATTCTTTCCACTCAATGACAGTAAACTTTGTGACGTCTCCCAGATAGATATGTTTTTTTACATATGATGAAATCAACAACCACAAAGTTCATTATGATAACACTTAATTAACTTAGGATCCAGTAAAAAATCACACTGCCGTTTACAACAACTTTAAACCAACAAAGGTTTATAATAACATCATAGAGCCTCTTACAATGTGCTGTGGGGCATTCCAGACATAGGTGAAATTTTCTCTCAAGGCATGTCTTGTTTGCATGAAAGTTGGAGCCCTGTAGAAGCCACATGACATCAATAGATTTATTTTTTACCTGCAGGTTACTTACGGTTTTGATTTTCTCAGAGAGAGCCATAGTAGTTTTCTAAAAAGAAAAAGAAAGGAAATAATGATTAAAGCAGATTTGACTCCATAGAGCATCTGTTCAAATTCACCCATATTTCCAATTTGTAATAAAATGATGTCAGGTCAAATTCAAATTATTTAAATTCCCCTACAAAAAATTAATAACAAAGGAGTAAAAAATTTTCTATAAAGCTTATAAAATACAGACTTAGACTTTGGTTTGCTTACTTACACAGATTGCCATGGCATTAGAGCCACGTCAGTCTAATGACCTCAAGGACACTGGAACAGGAGTCCAGACATATTTTCTGATCTTCACTGAGTCTAGGACTGTGGGAGAAAATATGAATCTTCCCTGCAGATAGGTTTCCAATTTGTAAGATCTGTCAGATGAACTCAGGCTCCCTGAAAGAGATTCGGCTGGAGCGGGTACAAGAAGAGTATAGTATTCTTGAAGGGTAGGTAGATTGAGGTCCAGCACCCAAAGATTGGAGGGAACAGGTACAAGTACAGTGTGATACTGGGCTTGACCATCTTCTGACCCCTCTTTGTCTCCTCCCTTCAAGAGCTTGACTGCTCTGGATAAAAGAGAACAATGATATAGAAGAAAGCACTGTGATTCCTACTGCCACAGGGACCTATAATTTCCCCGTGGAATTAAAATAGCAAGCTTCTCAGATATCTGGGGAGAGATAAGATCGCTCTTTCAAGGAGTGGAGTAGATTGGTAGGCACACAGAAAAGGGGTGGGACAAACCCCTTGAGTGAACTGTGACAAGGGGTCATAAAGTCTGAGCAAAGGACACTGGAGCAGAAGGAATGCAACGTGCTGATTAAGTCAGGATCTTTCTTCTCCCTTCCTCTAGGACTCCTCAAGTTACAAATTGGAGGGGACAGAGTATTGTATAGCCACATGAGGGGGTCTCAGACACTGGAGTTTGTGTATTATTACACATGTGAACCATTTATCCTCAATGGTGGGTAAAGTCAGGAAAAATATGTGAATAACCACACTCATCACATGTTTCTTTAGGAAAAAATTGTCATGTCCTATATGCCATTTACTACTGTGCTTTATTCACATCAGTGGGTGGTGGCTTGTGAAGGTAATCAGCCTGGCTATAGGGGGGGAAAGCTACATTTTCTTAACATGTATATAGTATAGTACGAGTAAATTATGAATTACAGCATAAGGGTATATAAATAACCAACAAATTATACGAAGTTGAATCATTTCTGTAAGTTAGACAACCCAGAGTGCCACCTGAGTTCAAAACATGAAGATATCAAATGTGGTTAAAGGAAGTCTTGATAAGCTTTGAGCTGGAAGTGTATTTGAGGCTTGAACTTAAGCAGGATTTGAACAGGTTGAATTTGCAAAGGGGCTCCAGATGGAGGGAAGAGCAGGAAGAAAACTACAGAGGAAGAGAGACAAAGGGCCTGCGCAAATGGTAACACACGCTGCTTTGCGAGGTGTAGATAGCTCGAGGTGGAGAAGTCTAGCAGGAAGTTAGGAATTTTTCTAGAAGTATAGAAGTGGGAATCTTCTTTGTTGAGGAGGCGGTTGACACAAAGGAAGAAAATATCTACAGGCAAAAGGTGAGACAAGAAGATTTTGGAAATCACCTGAAAATTGAAGAAGGAGAGAAAATATCCACTAACAGAAGGAAAAAACAAAAGCCACGAGAGAATAGGGAAGTCAGGACAGTGTACCCAAGGATAAGAGTCCACAAGCATTTAAAGAAGGTAATGAGCTGTGCAAGATGAGAACCAAGAAAAGACAACTTGCTGAGGCAATCAGATGCTGACTAATGACCTTCAGTATAGCAGTTTCAAGACAGTTAAGGGTTTTATGAGTGAATCCACTTAGTGAAGGCAGCATTCTTCCTCAGACTCAAGTGCAGTCTCTGTGTCCTCTTGATGTCTCTCCCTAGAGATCCTTCAGCTAGAGTAAAGAGAGGATTCCGTCTCAAAAAAAAGATGCCTGGATGGTTCAGGCCTCTTGACTCCCATATACTCAACTGAATTTACTCCTGAAGAGGTAAAAGAACAAACTGACACTATATTTAGAGTCATAGTAGATAATCAGGAGCTTGATGTCTTTTAGTCCTGAAATACTAGTGGATTTAAGAGATACGGGGAATGCTAGCTGATATAGTAGTATACGACTGTAGATATTTCATAATCTAAAAGATATATTTGGAACAGTACTGCATCTTTCTTTGTGTGTGTGTGTGTGTGTGTGTGTGTGTGTCTGTGTGTCTGTGTGTCTGTGTGTCTGTGTGTGTGTGTGTGGTACGTGGGCCTCTCACTGTTGTGGCCTCTCCCGCTGCGGAGCACAGACTCCGGACGCGCAGGCTCAGAGGCCATGGCTCACAGGCCCAGCCGCTCCGCGGCACGTGGGATCCTCCCGGACCAGGGCACGAACCCGTGCGCCCCGCATCGGCAGGCGGACTCTCAACCACTGCGCCACCAGGGAAGCCCTGCATCTTTCTTTTTTATTTATTAAGCCATCTTATTTTTTCAAGCAGTTGAAAATAGGCATTTGTTAATGTTTAGCTTTGCTTTTTGTATCTTTTGTTTCTGTCTTTAAAATTAAAGATTCAATACCATGGAAAGATCTATAGGCTGCTCAAAAGTGACATATACTCATTGGCACTCTTTTGTAGGGAAGTCTTTAAAAGATGAAAAACAAAAACAAAAACTTCCCAACTTGAGCTCCACAATTTGGGTTAGATTTTAAATTTTAGATTAATAATAAATGTAGCTCAAGAATACACAAAATAAAGTAGGTTGAACTTGATTTGCACCCTTAATGAGTGCAAAAAGGCAAAAGCTAAATTTACATTTTATTAAACAGAGGATTCTCAGAAACAGAGAAGGCATCTTTTGATGATACGTAAAAATGAGAAGAAAGCTTTCCTTTAAAAAGAAGTTTCTACCTGAAGACTTTGAAAAGATTTACAGTAGAGGGAGTTGTAGTGAAGAGAGATATATTTTTTAATTTAATTTTTCAAAACTCCACATGGATATTGAAAATTAGAATTATCAAGCAAACATTTATCATTTTATATAATATCAGAACCTTCTGCAGCAAGCATCTGGGAAAATCTTTATTTTTGGAAGTATCAAGTATTACATTGGTTGCTTTGGCAGTGGTTGTACTTGGAGATTACATGCTCAGTTTTCTCCCAGACTCATGAATCTCCTCCTCTTCTGGGGAGGGATAAGGGAAGAGGCAGAGAAAAGATAAAAGTGTTTCTACCATACTATTCTGGAAATTTCTTTCCCTTCAGGACACAAAAACCGTGGAAAGAAATGTGCTTCTCCAATACATGTCTATAGGGTGATGAGATATTTTGGTGTGCTGGGGACAGTCACAATTACACCCATTGTCCTAGGTTCTAGTGCACCTTTTATTTCTCAGTTTTGCTCCAATTTAGAAAATAAATTATATGTACACCCTACATATGTAGCAATTGCCCTATATAGACTCAAGAGAAGTATAACACAGATCTTTCTCAGTTTACGGTGGATTAAGTCTCAATAAGCCCATTATAAGTTGAAAATATTAAGTTGAAACCACATTAATCTACCTAACCTACTGTACATCACAGCTTAGTGCAGCCTCCCTTAAATGTACTCAGAACACGTACATTAGCCTACTGTTGGGCAAAATCATCTAACACAAAGACTGTTTTGTACTAAAATGTTGAAATGTCACCTGTAATTTATTGAATACTGTAAGGAAAAGAAAAAAACAGAATGGGTGTATGGGCACAGAATAGTTGTAAGTGTACGAGTTGTTTATCCTTGTGATTGCGTGGCTGACTGGGAGCTGCAGCACTGCCGCTGCCCAGCATCACGAGAGAGTATCTTAGGGAAAATCACTAGCCCAGGAAAAGATCAAAATTCAAAACTTGAAGTACAGTTTCCACTGGATGAATATTGCTTTTGTATCATTGTAAAGTTGAAAAATCGTGGAACCACCATAAGTCAGGAACTGCCTGCACCGAAAATAGGAATTTCAAAGATTATGTTTTCAGGGATCATTTCTGTAGTTCATTATGAGAGAAGTTTCTCTGAATGTGCAGAGCACTTGAAACTCTGAGGAAGAAGCTTAGTGTTCTCTCCTGAGTGTGAAGCTGGTTCTTGGTGTTGGTTCTGCAACTGCCATTGGCCACTGATGATCATTCTTCTCTTCCTTTGGGAGAGCAAGAGGAAGAGGACACTGCCTGAGTAAAACAAACAACAAAAAAAGAAGTTTCAAAGTACTTTCTAATTAACCTACAAACTGGAGGAATATGAAATTGCAAAAAAAATTATAAAATCAAAACAAACAATAAAATTGGTGACATCAGTCAATATGATAATTTTATTTATTAACTTTATTCTTTATTTATAAGAGTTTAACGGCTTAGAAATAAGGGTAGGGTTTTTTTTTTAATTTGAAAATTCAACTATAGAATTATTAGTCATCTTCAATAAACCAATTTGTACTTTTTTACTCTTTCTCCTCATGAGAGGAAAGGCTTCATGTAATTTTTGGCTCAAGTTAATGAGCACACTGAAACATCTCATCTCTATTTAAGAGCATGTTAAGATCCATTTATACAGAATACACCAAAATTTCTTTTCTGGATTAATAACTACCAGTGCTACCCCCGAACCAACTCAATTCCACTTAAATTTAAGAAACAATAGTTTTGGACTCATAGATTGATGGAACAGAATACAGCCCAGAAATAAACCCATACATATATTGTCAAGTAATTTATGAGAAAGGAGCCAAGAATATACAACGGGGAAAGGACAGTCTCTTCAATAAATGGTGTTGGGAAAACCGAACAGCCACATGCAAAAGAATGAAGTTGGACCATTATCTTTTACACCATACACAAAAATTAACTCAAAATGGATTAAAGACTTGAATGTAAGACCTGAAACCATAGAACTCCTAGAAGAGAACATAAGTAGTAAGTTTCTTGACATCCACCTTGGTAATGATATTTTTGGATTTGACACTAAAAGTAAAGGCAACAAAAGTGAAAATAAACAAGTGGGACTACCTCAGACTAAAGCTTCTGCACAGCAGAGGAAACCATCAACAAAATTAAAGGCAACCTACTGAATGGGAGAAAATATTTGCAAATCTTATATTGGATCAAGTGTTAATATCCAAAATATGTAAAGAACTCACACAACTCAATGATAAAAAAACAAACAATCTGATTTTAAATGGACAGAAGATCTGAATAGACATTTTTCCAAAGAAGACATAGAGAAGGCCAACAGATATGTGAAAAGACAATATCACAAATCATTAGGAAATGCAAATCAAAATCACAATGAAATATCACCTGACACCTGTTAGAATGACTATTATGAAAAAGACAAGAAATAACAAGTGTTTGTGAGGAGGGATGTGGAGAAAAGGTAACCCTTGTACACTAATGGTGGGAATGTAAATTGGTGTAGCCACTGTGGAAAACCATATGGAGTTTCCTCGACAATTAAAAGTAGTACTATCACATGATACAGCAATTCCAATTCTGGGTATTTATCTAAGGAAAACAAAAACACCTAACTTGAAAAGATATATGCATTCCTATGTTCACAGAAGCATTATTTACAATAGCCAAGATATGGAAACAACCTATATGTCCATTAATGGATAAATGTGATACACACACACACACATATGTATACATAATGAAATATTATTTAGACATAAAAAGTGAAATCTTGCCATTTGCAAAAACATGGATGGATCTTGTGGGGATTATGCTATGTAAAAACAGAGAAAGGGGCTTCCCTGGTGGCGCAGTGGTTGAGAGTCTGCCTGCCGACGCAGGGGACACGCGTTCGTGCCCCGGTCCAGGAGGATCCCACATGCCGCGGAGCGGCTGGGCCCGTGGGCCATGGCCGCTGAGCCTGCGCGTCCGGAGCCTGTGCTCCGCAATGGGAGAGGCCACAACAGTGAGAGGCCTGTGTACCGCAAAAAAAAAAAAAAAAAACAGAGAAAGACAAATATAATAGGAGCTCACTTGTATGGGGAATCCAAAAAGAACAAAGCCCATAGATACAGGGAGGAGGGAGCAGATAGCTGGTTGTCAGATTGGGGGGTGGGAGGGAGGAAGTGGGATAAATGGGTAAAGGTAGTCAGAAGGTACAAACTTCCAGTTATAAAATAAATAACCCATGGGGATGTAATGTACAGCATAGTGACCACAGTTAATAATACTGTGTTGCATATTTGAAAGTTTCTAAGAGGGTAAATCTTAAAAGATCTCATCACAAGAAAAAAATCTTTGTAACTATGTATGATGACAGATAGTTAACTAGACTTATGGTGGACACCATCTGGCAATATATTCAATATCAAATCATTATGTTATACACCTGAGACGAATATAATGTTGTATGTCAGTTACACCTCAATTTTTAAAAGTTTTAAAATGTTTTAGTTGGTTCAGTAAGATTTTTTCAAGTGCCTCAGTATGGAAACCAGAAGTGAATGAGAAATAACATAAATATATGCCTAAATTGATCACATCCTCATGAGCCAACAAGGGACAGGAAATGAGGAGTGGGTAAAGGAAGATTAGTGAAGCTTCTTCTTCAAGAGGATGAAATAGACATAGAAACCAATGCTGCATAATAAATTATCTTTCAAAATAACATTGAGATTTGAAATAGATGAGTAGAAAGAATTTTTAAAATGCAGAGAAACAGAGTGACTGCATTCTAATTGAATCATAACAGATGATATAGACTTATTTGATTTTTTTATGTACCAAGGGAAAGAAACTTCTATTTTTACTTTATAATGAACTCATGTACCAAAAAAAATGTATTCAGAAAAAAATTCTTGTTGGAATTGAAGTCAAAGAAAGAGCTAGTTTAAAATGTAAGACATTCATTGTAGAAAAATATGTCTGATAAAAAGAGCAAAAAAAAACATGGAGTCAAAATGAATAAATAAAAAATGACTAACAGAGGAGAGGAACCAAGATGGCACAGTAGAAGGACGTGCTCTCACTCCCTCTTGTGAGAGCACCAGAATCACAACTAGTTGCTGGACAGTCATCGACAGGAAGACACTGGACCTCACCAAAAAAGATACCCCACATCCAAAGACAAAGGAGAAGCCACAATGAGACAGTAGGAGGGGCCCAATCACAGTAAAATCAAATCCAATAACTGCTGGGTGGGTGACTCACAGACTGGAGAACACTTATACCACGGAAGTCCACCCACTGGAGTGAAGGTTCTGAGCCCCACGTCAGGCTTCCCAACCTGGGGGTCCGGCAACAGGAGGAGGAATTCCTAGAGAATCATACTTTGAAGGCTAGTGGGATTTGACTGCAGGACTTCGACAGGACTGGGGGAAACAGAGACTTCACTCTTGGAGGGCACACACAAAGTAGTGTGTGCATTGGGACCCAGGGGAAGGAGCAGTGACCCCAGGGAGACTGAACCAGACTTACCTGCTAGTGTTGGAGGGTCTCCTGCAGAGGCAGTGGGTGGCTGTGGCTCACTGTGGGGACAAGGACACTGGCAGCAGAAGTTCTGGGAAGTACTCCTTGGCATGAGCCCTCCCAGAGTCTGTCATTAGCCCCACCAATGAGCCCAGGTAGGCTAGAGTGTTGGGTTGCCTCAGACCAAACAACCAACAGGGAGGAAACCCAGCCCCACCCAACAGCAGTCAAGTGGATTAAAGTTTCACTGAGCTCTGCCAACCAGAGCAACACCCAGCTCTACCCACCAGCAGTCCCTCCCATCAGGAAGCTTGCTTAAGTCACTTAGATAGCCTCATCAACCAGAGGGCAGACAGCAGAAGCAAGAAGAAATACTAGTGAATAGAATCCAACAACACATTAAAAGGATCATACACCATGATCAAGTGGGATTTATCCCACGGTTGCAAGGATTCTTCAATATATGCAAATCAATCAATGTGATTAACATCAATAACCATATTAACAAATTGAAGAATAAAAACCATATGATCATCTCAATAGATGCAGAAAAAGCTTTTGACAAAATTCAACACCGATTTATGATAAAAACTCTCCAGAAAGTGGGCCTAGAGGGAACCTACCTCAACATAATAAAGGCCATATATGACAAACCCACAGCAAACATCATTCTCAATGGTGAAAAACTGAAAGCATTTCCTCTAAGATCAGGAACAAGACAAGGATGTCCACTCTCACCACTATTATTCAACATAGTTTTGGAAGTCCTAGCCACGGCAATCAGAGAAGAAAAAGAAATAAAAGGAATACAAATTGGAAAAGAAATGTAAAACTGTCACTGTTTGCAGATGACATAATACTATACATAGAGAATCCTACAAATGCCACCAGAAAACTACTAGAGCTAATCAATGAATCTGGCAAAGTTGCAGGATACAAAATTAATGCACAGAAATCTCTTGCATTCCTAAACATTAATGATGAAAAATCTGAAAGAGAAATTAAGGAAACACTCCCACTTACCACTGCAACAAAAAGAATAAAATACCTAGGAATAAAACTACCTAGGGAGACAAAAGACCTGTATGCAGAAAACTATAAGACACTGATGAAGGAAATTAAAGATTATACCAACAGATGGAGAGATATACCATGTTCTTGGATTGGAAGAATCAATATGGTGAAAATGACTATACTACCCAAAGCCATCTACAGATTCAATGCAATCCCTATCAAATTACCAATGGCATTTTTTACAGAACTAGAACAAAAAATCTTAAAATTTTTTTCAAGACACAAAAGACCCCAAATAGCCAAAGCAGTCTTGAGGGAAAAAAACGAAGCTGGAGGAATCAGACTCCCTGACTTCAGACTCTACTACAAAGCTATAGTAATCAAGACAATATGGTACTGGCACAAAAACAGAAACATAGGTCAATGGAACAAGATAGAAAGCCCAGAGATAAACCCACGCACCTATGGTCAACTAATCTATGACAAAGGAGGCAAGGATATACAATGGAGAAAAGACAGTCTCTTCAATAAGTGGTGCTGGGAAAACTGGACAGCTACATGTAAAAGAATGAAATTAGAACATTCCCTAACACCATACACAAAAGTAAACTCAAAATGGATTAGAGACCTAAATGTAAGACCAGACACTATAAAACTCTTAGAGGAAAACATAGGAAGAACACTCTTTGACATAAATCACAGCAAGATCTTTTTTGATCCACCTCCTAGGGTAATGGAAATAAAAACAAAAATAAACAAATGGGAACTAATGAAACTTAAAAGTTTTTGCACAGCAAAGGAAACCATAAACAAGACAAAAAGACAACCCTCAGAATGGGAGAAAATATTTGCAAACGAATCAATGGACAAAGGATTAATTTCCAAAATATATAAACAGCTCATGCAGCTCAATTTTTTTTTTTTTTTTTTTTTTGCGGTACGCGGGCCTCTCACTGCTGTGGCTTCTCCCGTTGCGGAGCACAGGCTCCGGACGCACAGGCTCAGCGGCCATGGCTCACGGGCCTAGCCGCTCCGTGGCATGTGGGATCTTCCCGGACCGGGGCACGAACCCACGTTCCCTGCATCGGCAGGCGGACTCTCAACCACTGCGCCACCAGGGAAGCCCATGCAGCTCAAAATTAAAGAAACAAACAACCCAATCCAAAAATGGGCAGAAGACCTAAATAGACATTTCTCCAAAGAAGACATACAGATGGCCAAGAAGCACATGAAAAGCTGCTCAACATCACTAACTATTAGAGAAATGCAAATCAAAACTACAATGAGGTATTACCTCACACTGGATAGAATGGGCATCATCAGAAAATCTACAAACAACAAATGCTGGAGAGGGTGTGGAGAAAAGGGAACCCTCTCGCACTGCTGGTGGGAATGTAAATTGATACAGCCACTATGGAGAACAGTATGGAGGTTCCTTAAAAAAGTAAAACTAGAATTACCATATGATCCAGCAATCCCACTACTGGGCATATACCCAGAGAAAACCATAATTCAAAAAGACACATGCACACCAATGTTCATAGCAGCACTATTTACAATAGCCAGGTCATGGAAGCAACCTAAATGCCCATCAACAGATGAATGGATAAAGAAGAGGTAGTACATATATCGAATGGAATATTACTCAGCCATAAAAAGGAACAAAATTGGGTCATTTGTTGAGACGTGGATGGATCTAGAGACTGTCATACAGAGTGAAGTAAGTCAGATAGAGAAAAACAAACATCGTATATTAACACATGTATGTGGAACCTAGAAAAATGGTACAGATGAACGAGTTTGCAGGGCAGAAGTTGTGACACAGATGTAGAGAACAAACGTATGGACACCAAGGGGGGAAAGCAGTTGGGGGGTGGGATGGTGGTGTTATGAATTGGGTGATTGGGAATGACATGTATACACTGATGTGTATAAAATGGATGACTAATAAGAATCTTCTGTATTAAAAAATAAAATTCAAAAATTAAAGAAAACATAGGAGAAAATTTTTGAGATCTTAGGTTAGGCAAAGATTTTATAGAACATATATAAAAAGCAGAACCCCTAAAAACTGGGTAATTGAATTTAACTCCCTGCTCTTTGAAAGACACTGAAAAGAAAATAAAAAGACAAACCAGAGACCAGAAAGAAAATGTTTGTAAACACATATCTGATGGGAGACTGTATCAATAATACATAAAGAACGTAAACATACTCATTAAAATATTTGAACAGATGCATTACCAAAAAGAAATGATTTGGAGAGCAAACACATAGAAAGGCGCTTTCTTTCCATCAGTTTTCATCAGAAAAACTCACATTAAAATCACCATGAGATACTAATACACAGCTACTAGGAGAGCTAAAATTAAGCAACAACAACAAGAAAAATTGGCAACATTAAATGCTTGAGTGTGCAGAGCTGGATCTCGTCTACGTTGTTGATGGGGTGCAATGGTGCAGTGTCTTTGAATAGTCTTAGGTATTTATGCAACAGAAATGTAAAAAATACCCACACAGAGATTTGAACATGAATGTTTATAACAGCTTCATTCATTATAGCTACATACTGGAAACAACCCAACTATCCATCAATTTATAAAGAGATATATAAATTGGGACATATTGATCTAAAGAAATAAGGGCTGAGCAATAAAATGGAGTGAACTACTGATGAATAACAGGGTTAATTTCAGAAGTGTTTTGGTATGTGGAAAAAGCCAGGTCATTTATAAAACGTTCTAAAAACGCAAAACTGTAAATACAGAGATCAGTAGCTGCCAGAGCCTGGGGGTGAGGGATTGACTCTAAAGGAGCAGGAGTTAATTGTTTTTTTAAATTAATCCCTATTGGAGTGTAGTTGATTTATAATGTTGTGTTAGTTTCTGCTGTACAGCAAAGTGAATCAGTTATCCATATACATAGATCCACTCTTTTTTGGAAGGAGTTAATTTTTGAAGTTATAGAAAGGTTTTCTATCTCAGTTGGGGTGGTGATTATCCTTTATATGTGTTACAGCTCACCAAGCTTCACACTAAAGGTGGGTGAATTGTGCTGTTTGTGAATCGAATTTCATTAAAAGTGACTTAAAATTTCATTATAGCAAAATGTATAACCATACTTTTAGAGACATTCAGGAAATTATCAAATGCATTTTCTTGAGCTAGGAAAAGTGTTTCAAATTGTTTCACTAATTTTCTTCTTTTTATTCTTAGAAATTTTCCATTTCCATTATCCTCTCCTTTTATATAACTTAGGTTTGGGTCTTTTCATTGACCAGAAAATAAACAATAATCTGTTCCGTGTTAGGCTTCTGTGGGTCTCCACACCTGCGAGAACTCAGCCAGTGCCTCCAATCTTCTCACCACTGGAGGCCACGTTTGATGCCTCTTTCCCACCTCAGCGGGTGTGAGCCGAGGGTCCACGGTGGAGGGCTGCCAAGTCCTAATAGTGACTTTCCACAAAGGTAGCCTTTGAGGTCTGTGGTTGCCATGGCTACTGGCACGACCAAATTTGAGTACACCACTGCTTTAAAACAGTCAAAGAATTTAAAAATAGGGTTGATCTATTAGATTGAGACATGGATTATAAGCCATCTTGACATAAGAGAAGGTGACATTTTCTCTGTGATACAAATTTTAGAGATAGAATAAATAAGCTTAAACATACTACAGTTTTCTTTTTTTTTTTAATAGTCTATCATTTACTTGAGGAGAAAATGAGGAAACCTGGACCAGTAATAAAACATTGACATTGATTGGCTCATAGAAACCCAAAGGGTCAAAATGGTCACCCCATTAAAGTGGGATCTAAAGGGGTCGGGGCATCTTGACTCAAATGTGGCTCACAGTGATCACGTCTCCAGTACCCACATGTATATTTGGGGATGATATATTTAGTAGTTGCAATAACCTCATTTTGGTTTCCAGTCCTGTGGGTAAGACCCGTCAGTGTAAGGAAGCCCTGAAATTGCACCCAAGTCGAGGTAGTAAATGAAAACCAATTATTACATTCTAAGTGAGAGAGTGGAAATTAATGTCACCGTTAAAATCCTGGGATGCAGAGGTGGTGGTCACCATCACGTCACTGGTGTTTAATTCACCAGTCTGATCTCTGCAAAAACCAGAGAAAGCCCAGAGAATGACTATAGAAGGTTGTACCTTCCAGAAGTCACCGGCCTCACTGAATGCTGGAATGGACTATTAAAGGCAAACTTACATGGCCAGGCAATACTCTGAATAGATGTGGTTCTGTACTTCAGGGTGCCATATTTGTGATATGTCAAAGGTTTCGCTATGGTGATTTTTGCTCAAAAAAAAAACCATGGGTTTGGGAAAAAAAATGACTAACAAAAATGTTAACAAAAGAATTCATAATTGCCTTTCAAAGTACTATATGTTTGAAAAGACCTAGAAAAATTAGTCTGCTGATAAAAGAGTAAGAATTGAAAATATTAAAAAGGAGCTATGAAAGTAAGTGATTTTTTTTTCGGTACTGCCTTTTAACAAGAAAATTACAGGAAATGTGCAATTAAGAAATAACATCTTTACATAAGGCCATGAGGGGAAGAGAAGAGAATACATTGAATGTGACTCAGTCAGAGGGAAGTGGCATCACTGTAACAATACAAAAGGAGTTTGTAATGAGCCTACTGATGTATTTAGAGTTAACTGATAAAGTGGTTGCCTCCCCTGAATGATTGTAATAGCCTCTTACAAGTCTCCCAACTTACACTCCTGTGTCCTCCAGTCTAGTTGCAGCATGGCAACCACAGTGTCCTCTTAAAACCTTAAGTCAGATCATACCCCTTCTGTGCTCAAAGCTCTTCAATGATGCCCCATGTGCCTCAGAGTAAAACTTAAGGTTTTACATGATCCTGGATGGCCCTGCGTGATTGGGACACAGTTACCTACCTCTCTGACTTCCTCTCCTGACTCTCCCCTGGATCACTCTCTGGTCACACAGGCACCCTTGGAGTTCCTACAACAGACCAGTCGTGTGCCTCCCTAAGAGACTTTGCTCCAGCTCAGTAGTTCTCTAAGGATGCCCCAGGGATCCCTGTAAGCCCAGGACCCTTTCATGGGATCTAAAATGTCAACTATGAAACAAAAGCTCAACAAATTTGAAGAGTGTAAAGGAGACCTGAGACCAAAACACTGAGAATCATTGCCCTAGCTAATCCACTGCAGCTTGGAGGGCTCTTCCCTCACATATCTGCTTGGCTCAGTTCCACACCTTCCTCAAGACTTTGCTTGTGCTTCACTCTCCCAGTGGCCCTACCCTGACCACCTCCTCTAAATCTCAGACTTCTGAATCTCACTCACATTTTCTCTTTCCCATGACGTTTATTACCTTACAACATATTATATAATTTACTTAAATATTATACTTATTGTCTATCTCTACAACTCTACAACGCAAGCTTTGAAAGGGTGAACGTCGTGGTCTGTTTTGTACACTGATCTATCCCAAGAGCATAGAAGAGGGCCTGATACTTAGTGGATGTTTGTTGAATGAATAAATGAATGATGAACAGCTGATAAAAATAGATTTCCAAGACACGTTGAAGTAATAGCTTTACAAAACAAAGCAAATGTTACATACATTCATCAAAATTTAATAAATGGGGAAAATGCTTAAGTGTCTATAAGCATCTAAAGAACAAATAATAATAAAAAGCAACATAAAGACTACTACTTTCTCTGGTGAACCTGTTGGCACAAGAAATCTTTGAAATCTTTGAAAGACCTTGTATCAGTAATTACGTGCTCCAGTCTGCGAATGAAACACACCACTTCCATCACAACTAATTACTCATTAGCTAGAACTAGCCACGTGGCCCCTCCCAACCAAAAAAGGGACCAGAAAGTACACTCCCACCATCCACCTGAAGGCAAGAACCTGGAAATATTTGATGACTAGCACTACCACATGGTGAATTATGTTTCAAATTTGGTAAAACAATTTAATAACCAAGATTAATAAAACTTCCTGGGCTTCCCTGGTGGCGCAGTGGTTGAGAGTCCGCCTGCCGATGCAGGGGACACGGGTTCGGCCCCAGTCTGGGAAGATCCCACATGCCGCGGAGCGGCTGGGCCCGTGAGCCATGGCCGCTGAGCCTGCGCGTTCGGAGCCTGTGCTCTGCAACGGGAGAGGCCACAACAGTGAGAGGCCCGCGTACCGCAAAAAATATAAAAAATAAATAAATAAAATTTCCTGTGACATTAGTTCAGAATATGCAATGATTGTAAAAAACAAATAATGCTAATTTTATTATAAATAATAAATGGTTTATTAAGACTTATATAGCAGAAAATAGGTTAGGATATGTTACAGTCATTATAATGAATTTTATAAATGATTTGGACTTGGGAGTCTTCATTTGTTACCCACATCTTTCCTTCCTTCCTTCCTTCTTCCTTCTCTTCCTTTTTTCCTTCCCTCTTCCTCCCTTCAGCAAATAAGTATTGAACTCCTCTATGTATAGCTAAGGGTACTGGATGATGAAGATACAACAGTGAATAGATTCCTGCCCCCACAGAGCTCATAATCTACTGACGACAAACAGGTAAGCAGAGTTTGCAAATGAAAATAGTTATAGATTGTGATAAATGTTATAATGGAGATAAACATTTGATAAAGAATGAGCAGGAGAGTCAGGAAAGTCTAAAGTGATACTGGAGATGAGAGCTGTGGGCTGTGAAGGAGCTAGTCCTGCAAAGACCCCGAGGAAGAGAATTCCAGACACAAAGAACATGAGTGAACAATTTCAGAGTCCTGCGTGGTCTGATCTGTGGGAGGAAGGGGGAGAGTGGTGAGGGAGAAAGAGAGGCAGGCAGAGAGCGACCACGCAGGGCTTAGCTGATGAAGGTGATGAGGTTCGATTTTACTCCAAGAGCAATGGAAAGTCATCAAAGTCTTTGTAAGCAAGGGATTGACCAGATTCCTCTTACGTCTCTAAAAGATTACATTCGCTTCTGGGAGAGATACAGAATGGATGGGGGACTATTAGGAAGTTAAATGCAGAAATCCAGTTGGTTTTGATTAAGTTTAGATAATGAACATGGGGAGAAAGGAAGATTCAACACATATTTAAGAAAGCCAACAAGATTTCATACTGGTACATATGGAATCTAAAAGAGAAAAAAAGTGGTTCTGATGAACCTAGGGGCAGGAAAGGAATAAAGAATGGACTTGAGGACACAGGGAGGGGGAAGGGAAGGCTGGGACAAAGTGAGAGAGTGGCATTGACATATATACACTAGCAAATGTAAAATAAATAGCTAGTGGAAAGTAGCTGCATAGCACAGGGAAATCAGCTCCGGTGGTTTGCGACCACCTAGAGGGGTGGGATAGAGAGGGTGGGAGGGAGACACAAGAGGGAGGGGATATGGGGGTATATATATACATATAGCTGATTCACTTTGTTATACATCAGAAACTAACACACCATTGTAAAGCAATTAAACTCCAAAAAAGATGTTTAAAAATAAACAATCAATTAATTAATTAAAAAAAGCAAAGACCAAGTGCTGACATTAAAAAGAAAAAAAGATATGCTGGATTAGATGTGGAGTTGAAAGAAAAGGGAAAACTCAAAGACTGAGGAAATTGGCTGGATGGTGAGGCCATTTACTGAAATGGAAAAGGCAGAGAAGAAATAAATCGGAATTGTGGGCAGTCAAGAATTCTTTATTTAACATACTAAATTTTATGTGCTTCTTAAATATCCAAGAAGAGATTCCATGCATTCTGGAAATTTTAACATTAATTTAACATTTATTAAGCACTTATTATGAGCACTGTATTCAGAATTTAATATATATAGCAGGGTCAGAATTTTACATCATACTATGTAATGTATACATTTTACATATACATATATATGTTTATTTATGAATGTACTTCTTATCGTAAATAAATTACATAAAATGTAATTGCTTTATTTTGTCTACAACTACTTTGGTTTTCAACTTGAATTCCCTACATTTGAATAGGAAAAAAATTAACTGTCCAATTCCATTTAAATTTAATCCAATCCAACATCTTTAAAAGTATAATGTTTCTGGGCTTCCCTGGTGGCGCAGTGGTTGAGAATCTGCCTGCTAATGCAGGGGACACGAGTTCGAGCCCTGGTCTAGGAAGATCCCACATGCCACGGAGCAACTAGGCCCGTGAGCCGTGGCCGCTGAGCCTGCGCGTCTGGAGCCTGTGCTCCGCAACAAGAGAGGCCACGACAGTGAGAGGCCCGCGCACCGCGATGAAGAGTGGCTCCCGCTTGCCGCAACTAGAGAAAGCCCTTGCACAGAAACGAAGACCCAACACAGCCAAAAATAAATAAATTAAAAGAAGGCTCAACATTAAAAAAAAAACAAGTATAATGTTTCTTTCTATAGAATAAAAGTCTCATAGGGTCTTCTCCATTCTTCTGCCTCTCTCCCTAAGGATGGTGCCCTCTCATGCAGGGGTACAACTTGTACAACTGCGTGGCAACAGGGAAGTGTCAGGGGCCTTGAATGTAATATCCTTTGCCTCTTCTGGTTTCTAGTGCAATATTCTTTATCCACCAGGATGTTGCTGAAAGCTCTCCAGCCCAATGCTCAATCTCTTGGGGTCAGTCTACCGCACGCAGGATCAAAGGCAACGCAGGAAGCCTAAATACCCAGGCCTTCCTCCACGTGAACATAGTTCATTCTTATGTGCCTGTGCTGCAACTTGGGACATGGCAGCCCGCATGTTTGCTTCCTCCCAGAATCTCAAATGGTGAGTAGAAGGGTGAAAGAGTACCTCTCCATTCTCTGTGTTCCTTGCACTTAAAGAATGCCTGGGTCTAGGCCAGAGCCAAAACCCAGAGAAGGAAAAATGCAGAGACATCCACTCTCTTCATTCTCCTACTGTCCTCTTCTTCCCATAATTACCCTTAGTTTGAAAGGAGTGTGTTTTACCCCAGAGAGGGCCTCGCTGGCCACCATAGGTAGAAGGGGAAACATCTCTCCATCACTGGTTAACTGCTAAGCTGAGTCCTCTAAGCTTATAAGGCTGAAGTCTTACTGCACAATCCAAATGTATAAGTCAGAAGAAGAATTTTAATTTATTCTATTTGCATTCATCATATAAACAAATTTTAGATTCATCCTGCACAGATGGAAGCTTTCTTAACACCAAGGTAAAAGTCATGAGTTCAGAAAAGCAAAAAAGAAAATTATATTATTTATGTTAAAAATTACCAATCCTCACATCAAACTTCTAAGATTGGTACGCTTATTAATTCTATTTTAGAAAAGAAATAATCGATGCTCATAAAGGTTATGTAACACAAATTATAAGATGACATTATTGGGATTTCAAACAATTCTATCTACCAAGCTCCTGCTAAAATGCCTTTTCTTGAAATTTTTGTGGTTAATCCTTGCAAAGAGAAGAAAATGAAAGTAGAGGATTCCAACACAATATGTAATACAGATGACTATAGACTGACTTAAAGTCTACACCCTAACAAGGGCCCCAAAAGTAAATAATCTGAAACAGAATCAAGTCATGTATTGGTTAGGAATGACATAAGAGAGCAGAACATCCTTGCAGAGAGAAAGCTGGCATTATTCTGGGCATGTGCTCAAGGGTTACGATCAACTCCAAAATCTGAGTAGCTTAACACATAAGTTTATATTTTTGTCCACATTACACCGCTCATATGAGTTGGCAGACTTTCTGCTCCACACGGTCATTGAGAGACCCAGGCCAGTGGAGATGCCGCCATGTTGTAGGTGCACCAGCCTGAGCACGCAGCTTCCTCTGGTGTTCAGTTAGGGAAAGAGGGAAACGAGGCACTCGCAAAGGCGTTTCAAATAATACACTTACATCCACTAGTATTTCACTAGTCAGAACTAGTCCTTTGAACCCATCTAATTGCAAGGTGACCAGGAAATGGCAGGAGAGCAAATGGGTTTGATCTGCCCCTGCCACGGCCCCATGAACATAATTCATGTATCCAGCCACCTGCCTCCTCCTTACTTAAGTTCTTTCATTTCCAAGGTTGCCTTTAAATTCAGGATAAATATTATTACCCTTGTTTTCAGGATAAATATTATTATCCTTGTTTTAGAGACTGCTTTAAATATTGTGATCAAGGAAAAATATTGCAAGATCTTTACAAAGCTTTATTAAATGCTAAATTACTGTTCTAAGATCATTGTAGGTAATATTTTGTGTGTGTTTTTTAATGAAGCAGTGTTTATGGCACGAGAACTCATCTACTCTTATACCTGTTAGGAATAAGGCACCACACAAGTAGAAAGGTGGAGTCTACTGAATGCATGGTTTCTATCACCACAGCTTGCCCATAACCTTGGCCTTACTTCTGGTTTAAATACACAAGAGTGACTTCAACGTTAAACATCTGATTGTGTTGCAACTGGCTTTTCAACTACAACTGACTGGTTTCCATTTACAAAATTCCTTATTATATTATGAGTCTCGAACAACAGAAGTTTGTGAGTCAGTATTAACACAGGGAACTTGAACCTACTATAAAAAGTTACTTCAGAAGTTG
Source organism: Tursiops truncatus (assembly GCF_011762595.2). Taxonomy (NCBI): domain Eukaryota; kingdom Metazoa; phylum Chordata; class Mammalia; order Artiodactyla; family Delphinidae; genus Tursiops; species Tursiops truncatus. Next base: position 78,560,760 of record NC_047042.1, on the reverse strand, counting down.
AGGTCTTTAGGAAACGTAAGGAAGTAGCACCACCTGGTGGGTAAGAATGACAGGAGAAATTGGAGATTTGCTTATTAAGAAATGAGTAGTTGTGGGCGCTTTTAAATATTATTACAATTGCTGTAGATATAATCAGTTTTCCAAACAAAAGCCTTTTGAGAGCTTTGGAACTTATACCTGAGGAATGAAATTCTCTCCTTAGAAAACAGGGACAAATAGAGGGTGTATGACTTTTCACCTTATCATTTCTGATTGATGGCTGTTCACCGGGATCTGGGGAAACCCAGGTCAGTGAAAATGGCCTGTGGTAGTGATGAGAGGGTGGTTTACAACCAACCCAAGACTATTATCATCAAAGAGCCGAGAGTCTTGGTAATTTTAGAAAGTTTACACGTGCTAGGCCAAGGCACTGAGCATAGGCCTCCAACTCACTTAGTACTTATTAGTAAAGTGTGAGCAGGGGGCCCTTCCTCATATCTGTTTATTGGTCAGTATCAGAACTTAATGGTGAGATTCTTTTTGAAAAAGGCATGAACAACAAAAGTTTTCAGCTTTTCAGCTTTCAAGTATCTGTGCCCCATTTATTTAGCTGACATTTTCGCACAGCTTGAAGATTGCTTTGTTAACCTGAAACAAATATTTCTGCCATAGTTCTCCAGCCAAGATAGGTTTGTTTGGGATCAGTAAAGAACTGCAGTTCAGGGTCTGCAACCATGTCAAGCCATGTGCAAGTCCCTGCATGGCAAGGGAAGGAGCAAGCTTTTATACAGGGGAAAAGGAAGTTAGGAGGACTCTAGTAAACAGAGTCCATGGCTTTTCATTGCCTGAGTCCTTGCCAGGAAAGAAGAGGGGTCTTTTTCTGTCCAATGGGCTCTGCCATTTCTACAGGGTATGAGAGCTCCTCTTTCTGGTCTCCCAACTCTATTTAACTGAGGCTTCTGTTTATTAATTTTTCATAGCTTCCTTGAGAAATTAAATTTGGGGTTCTACTTAGCCATTTTTGAAAGCTGAACTTAAAGAGAGCAACAATGTAATGAACCTGCTCTGGAATACCCCACGGTAACACTTTAATCCCAGCTTTTTCTGATATGTTCAGCAGCAACAGGACAATGGTAGACCTGATCTACAGTAAGGGAAGGTACAAGAATAGTCAGCAAACAGATGTTGAAACCTCAACATGTTACCCATCAGTTTATCATTGAAACTCATTAAGCCAGGCTCCCTTAAGGGACTGTTTTCACCTGACTTTTCCCCCCTGTGCATATCAAAGCCAAATGTATTTTATAGTCTTCAAGTATATAGAGCAAGAAGTTGTAGTCAGCAGGCTTCGGGGGTCAAGAAAGATGCCTTAGTCCAGGAGCTGAAAGTCCAGATTTTGAACCAGATTTTTTTCTCTTTTGAGATCTTGTTACCCATTAGCTTTACCCTCCCCTCCCCACCCCCATTTCCCATCCCTCTCACCCTAAGCAACCACTAATCTACTTTCTCTCTACAGATTTGCCTATTTTGGACCTTTCCTGTGAATGGAATTGGCTTCTTCGTTATTGGCTTCTTTCACTTAGCATAATGTTTTCAAGCTTCCTCCATGTTGTAGTATATATCAGCACTTCATTCCTTTTTGTAGCTGAATAATATTCCGTTGTATGTATGTACCACATTTTGTTTATTCATTCGTCCTCCAAATGGCATTTGGATTTTTCCACCTTTTGGCTATTATGAATAATACTGCTTTGAACGTTAGTGTACACATTTTTATGTGAACATATGCTTTAATTTCTCTTGGAATGAAATGACTAGATCCTAGAAATGGAATTGTTAGGTTATATGATAACCATGTTTAATAAAGAGTACCTGATTTTTAATCCTGGCTCTGGTGTTTCTAGCTCTGTGTTTTTAGGAAAGTTATGCCTCAGTTACTTTACCTATAATATGGAGCCAACAGTACTTCATACGCTTGTTTTAAAGATAAAGGAAGTTACTATATAAAAGGCTCATAGGGACTTCCCTGGTGGTCCAGTGGCTGAGACTCTGCGCTCCCAATGCAGGGGGCCCAGGTTCGATCCCTGGTCAGGGAATTAGATCTCACACGCCACAACTAAAATTAAAAAAAAGATCCCCACATGCCACAACAAAGATCCCACATGCTGCAACTAAGACCCAGCGCAGCCAAAATAAATAAATAAATGTTTTTTTTTAAAGGCTCATAATATATTTATAAACATCACATAAGTGTTTTTTTTTTTGTTTTTGTTTTTTTAATCAATTCCCATATCCTCTTCCCTGCCCCTTTCGTGACAAAAGGAATACTTTCAGGTTTGGTCAGATCTGGACAATTCTTCCTGTATTGTCCCAACTCTACTAACCGTTTTCTGTTTTCCCAGAATGTCTAACCCCACATTGTTCTGTGTTTAAATTGTGGCTTCTTTTCTTTAGTGCCTTATAACGGTTAATAAATAGTGCTTATTCTTTACATTGGCAAACGATCAAAGTTCACTTAAATATAAGCTTTATAGAGGCTTCGTTTCCCTGCAGTATAGCTTGCAAACAGTTGCCTTCCTGCTTTACTTGTAAGTTGTGGGGAAGATATTTAATTATTTGCTTGGCCCAATACTCTTAACGCTAGTGTCTTACCCTATATGTCTCTGTCCCACAGGACTCAAGGAGCCAGTTTTATTCTGCTCCATTTTTGGTAAGGATTCCTTGTTTGTTGCGGTCCAAGGTGAAATGGCTCCCACCATGGTGCAGTACCATGACTCTCCCTGGTAACTATTATACATTCCACTAATCATATTTCTGATTAAGCCAGTCATGCTTACAACCATGGAGACTACGTTGATAGTAAGCTCTCAAGTCCTGAGATGCTCTATTTAACAATATGACTCAAAGGACATTGGGTCTCAAATTTTATCACTGTAAAAACAGTCCGCTTGGCATAAAGATAAAATATGCTTAAAGTCAACTATCTAGCAAATACATCAAATTGTTCTTAAGCAAAGAAGACAGAAGGGGACTTTTATTTACTGAGAGCTTACTATGTGGCAGATGGTAGCTGCTTTAAGTAATATTTTGGACCCGCTCAAGGCTGAAGCATGAAGTCCTCTATTTGTGCCTAATAGCACAACTTCTTGTTACAAAATGTCCCAGGGGCTTTGTGACCATCACAGAATGCTCCTAAGGACTAACACAGATGCCCAGACACACATCTTATTTTGCATGGGCCCAGGATATCTGTAGGTGAGAACTTAAACCTGGTCCACATATTGTGTTCAGGCATCCACAAACCAGTCTAGGGGACTGGGATTCCTTGAAAGAGGCTGGCCTGGAGAAGGGGACCTTAGAAACTGTGAGAAGATATGGAAGAGCAGGTCTAAGCTGGTACCTTGTCTGAATGTCAAAGGGAGCCATGGATGTGGCAGCAGGAGGCTGCACATGACCTTCCCTGACATTGTTCCTCACCAAGCGTGAGTGTGCTATGGCTGGGACCTACCTGCAGATCTGGTTCTAGGGGCCTAACTTGAAATATCTCTGATCATGAGACTTGAAACGAGTTTTTCTACTGTCCAGAGATGGAGAGAGGCAGGAGGGCAGCAGCCTGGGGCTAAGAGCAGAGGACGTGAGAACAAAGTGACTGCAGGCAAACCTCACCCACGGGGCCTCCCAGACACAATTAAATGAATGGGAAGGGCTGCCACCAAAAAACTGATTTTTCTACTAGTCGAGCAGCTGTGGACTCAAAGCCTTGAGATTCGGGATATTATTATAAATGTGAAATACTTATATGTCCCGTCAGGTGAAGCCTAAGGCTATATGGGTTATGTGCATTTAACCTACACAATTGATTTTACAGAAGAAAGACTGAGGCTGGGTGAGGTAATAAGTCACCTAAGTGCACAGAGATAATAAGCAGTAGAGCCAAGAACCAACACCCGAGCTGTGTGACTCCAAAAGCCAGGATCCTTCCCCGATACAATTTGCTTCTGGAGATACAGAAGATTCAATGCAGCATAAACAGCACGCACTTATAGTCTTCCAAATAACAGTGGTAAAAAGCAACACATGTTGAACGACTATTCTATGCTAAGTGATTTGCCTAGGCATCAGTGTGATTTTCTGAGAAATTAGTTAATATTTTGATTTTTTTTCTATTGTCTTTACACCAAAGAATAATGCTAGTGCCCTACGCCTTTGAAATCTAGATTCCCTTTATCCTCAAAGTGAGAGTAATAGGACTCATTTCAAAGCCCTCAGCCAATATAGGGATTAAACTGAACTATCCCAAAGGGGATGAAAATGGAGGCTTCAGGAAATTGGCCCAACCCTGGAGGTTGTTCCCCGATTGAATCATGGGAAGGACTGTAGATTTCTTCAAGTGCCTGGACTCAGCACTCTGTAGATAACAAGTCCTTGTATGAGAATGGATGTTTGAATGCCTGTGAGAATTGGCCCTAAGTGCTGCAGCTTGAGCACCTCGAGTAAGTCGTTTGTGGCTAAGGAATCAGCAGAGAGGAACATCTCGAGTATATATTGGTCAGCCCACCCAAGGAGGCCATCTCCAGTATATGGCATAGAAGTGGTGCCCAACTATTGTTGAGCATTTAGAAGACTGAGCTACCATCCGTGTCTGTGAAGGTTGTGTCCCAGTATATAGCAACTAGATGGAACCACGGGGAAAAAGAGCCATCCCTATTGACCAAGAGCCAGGCCCTTCCCCATGTTCCTAGGAATATGTAAGCCCCAAGGATTTTGTAAGCTCAGTTAATCACTTACATTGGACTTCGTAAGTTGACCTTGATAAGTTGTTAATTTGGAGATGGCTTTATTTAGAAAATAAGGAACCATGACATCTCTTGTACCTTGAGTGTTATGGAGATATTCATACTTATTATACACTTTCTATTCACATAAAACATTCTTGAGGTTCTAGTATCATCTTCTATTTTACAGATAAAGAAATTAGACCTTTGAGAAGTTGAGCAACTTGCCCATGTTCACACAACTCATAAGCATTTCTTAATACAGAGAATTTAGGCCTTTCACACTTGCCAGCCATATAGAAGGCACTGAAACACAGCATCATCCACATGCCTTGAAAACTAATTCAAGGAGTCTGTCACCAGAAGCTATATAAACAAATCGTTACCTAGTGTAAATAGGATTTGTAGCAGAATTCACTCTTATAAAACACTTGTTGATATTCAATTATATATAGGACATAGCAGGGTTTTCTATAATAAGGCACGTCTTAGAATTTAGTTGGCGAGTAGAACATATATCAGTAAAGGTACATTTAACTGTCAAGAGACTGTTACAGATAATCAATGCTATAGGAATTTGTACTGGATCACTAGTAGATGGTGCAATGGAAAGACCATTAGATAACGCGTCAGAAGACATCAGTTCCAATTCTGACACCAACTGTGCTACTTCTAGCTCCGTAACCTTCAAGATTCTGAATTTCTCTCTGCCTCAGATTTGTCATTTAGAAACTGTTGCTAGCAATATGCTCCCTTCTTTCCTCACAGGGTTTTTAACATTTGCAAAAATGTTTACAAAACTATGATGAACTACACAGAGATACTGTTTCCCTCTTTTCATTAGCACCATGTTTTCATGATTCGTGGTAACTATGATTATTATTTTCATGTGTCAACTTGACCAGGCTATAGAGTACCCAGGTGTTTCATAAAATATCAGCCTAGATGTTGCTGTGAAAATATTTTTTTTACATTGTCATTTAAATCAGTAGACTTTGAGTAAAGCAGATTACCCTTCATAATGTGGATAGGCTTCATCCAATAAGTTGAAGACCTTAAGAGAAAAAACTAAAGTTCTCTGAAAAAAAAGGACTGACTTCAGACTCAAGGCTACAACACCAACTCCTGCCAAAAATATCCAGCCTACCGGCCAGCCCTACAAATATCAGACTTGCCAGCCCTACACATGTATGAGCCAATTCTTGAAAATAAATCTCTCTCCCCAACCAATATGAAAGGTATATGTATATGTGTGTGTGTGTGTGTGTGTGTGTATACATACATGAACAGTCATCCCTTGGTATCTATGGAGGATTGGTTTCACAAGCCCCCATGGACACCAAAATCCATAGATACTCAAGTCACGTATATAAAATGATGTAGTACAATGAATAGAGTTGACCCTCCTTATCTGCAGATATGGAGAGCTGACCGTATGTGTATATACACATATATGTATATGTACACATGCACATTCATACACACACACACACACACACGCACACATCCTATTGGTCCTGCTTCTCTGGAGAACACTAATACAATAGCTGCTCTGAATGAAGAACTTACTTTGACAAGAAAAATGTGAAAAGCAATCAAAGAAAACTCTGAAAGTACTATTTTATTCTTAACATATTTTCTGTTGGTCCAATTTTGAATGTATATGAAATAGTAAATATATAGGATGTTACATGATAATATTTCATTATTCCAAAGAAATACATATACTTGACATACCCAAGTAGAAAATATGATAGAAAGAGAATGTTTGCTTTTCTTTGGGGGAGCATGTTGTGGCATGAGTGTGTCTTTGCTCAAGGCACTCCTTGCATTTGGAATCCTTTCCCTCCTAGTCATCCTTTGTCCAAATGGTATGTAGCCCATTTTCTAAGGCACAGTTCAATGACGCTTCTAAGGGGAAATGCCCAATTCCTCTAACTGAAAGTTGTCACTACCTCTTTTGAACTCTGTTCCTCTTTACAGTATTCATCACTTTATGTCCTGAATTACAGTTATTTGTGTGTTTGTGTTGTTCCCACCTCTGGAGATAGCAATATTCTTGAGGACAGTAGTTACTGATAAATCATAGTTTTCATCAGAGCCTCCTATAGCTCCTTGCCTAAGGTATCTTGATAAATACGTACTGAATAAATAAACCTTCGTGGGTCATTTTGGTCTCTCGAGTTTCAGCTGTTTTCTCTAATTTGTGCTATAACAAATCCTATAAGTAGTTTCTATCAGAGTGACTGATATGTGGTAGTGGTCTGGTGGTGAACATTTATTAGGTAGTGAAGGAATGAAAAGCAGCAGCATGGGGCTTTAGCTGTGAGGTTGAAAGTTGGCTTAAAATGACATTTTAAATGAGGGAATTTTATGAACAGAGGTAGTGAAATCACACAGGCTTTGAAGCGTACTCTGATGACTGCATGGTAACCAAGGTACTTCCTTGTTCTCCCATGAAATGTTCTTGATATTTATCAGTGATATAAACCCGCTGCTAAATATGTAACAAAAGCAAAGTACAAGCATCTGTGTACACAGCAAATATTTCACTTTCAAAGATATTGCTCTGCCCTCAATGAACAGTGTGTACTTTCCATCTAAATTTGGAACACTTTACTAACTTCACATTATGTGAATAGACACAGTGTCACAAAGAGTTAAAATGACTTCTCAGGGGTAAAAAGCAGAGCTGAAATCTATTTTAGATCCCAGAATTTTAAAATTCCAATTTACACGTTTGGCAACCAATATTCCTTACATCTCTAAACGAAAATTCATTGAAATTTATGGTTGGAGAGCAGGGATTTTTTTTGAGTTCTATTCAACTAGTTTTACACTTTGATGCACCTAAAAGTTCTAAAACCAGCATTTCTGTAAAAGATGAGAATAATAATCTATAATACACTCAATTCATGGATCCAGTATCTATTGATTGATAACATATAATAAGCACTATAAGCACATAAGCACTGTATTGAGTGCTGAGGATCCATCCATGAAGAAAACATCGCTCCCACCCTCAAGAAGACCACTGACCACTGGGAGCGGGTAGACATACACACCAGACCAACTGGTCAATCTTGATTGTTGTTTAATGTCAGTTTTAGTTTTCCCTGCAGTCAATTCACTGTGGTAAAATAAATTATCTCCTCTTCTACCTTGCACCTGAAAAGGTGAGATCTCTTCTCCCGTTATATTGCAATTGCCCCATCCCCGCTCAGTAAACCCAGACGGAACTCTTCAGAAAGAAAGTTAAACTGTTCTGGATTCAGGCCTACTCAGCAAGATTATACTGGATTATCACAGAAGGGGAGTGGATAGAGGTTATTATTTGGAATTGAAGAAGGGGTGTGACTGAGACCTGGAGGTGATTTCCTGAGGTGGGTAGGGACTCCGATCTTATTCCCACTCAGAATTTCATTAGGTGGAAGGACCCCTGATAGGGAATGTATGTAGGAAGCTGGTGGCTCAGTCTCTATTGCTGTGGTCTTTTGAGCCTTGGAGAAGGCTTCCGGGGTTGAGACGACAATGGAGGAAGGGTACTACACAAGCAAGAGAGTAGCCTACCTTAAAATAGGTCACGTGGGCTTGAGCAACGGGCATGACAACTAAAGCAACTAGAATGAACTCAAGTCAAGAACTCTTTCCTGGGGACTTCCCTGGTGGTCCAGTGGCTAAGACTCCACGCTCCCAATGCAGGAGGCCTGGGTTCGATCCCTGGTCAGGGAACTAGATTCTGCATGCCGCAACTAAGAGTTTGCATGCTGCAACAAAGATCCTGCACACTGCAACGAAGAGCCCTCGTGCCGCAACTAACAGTGCATCGAAATAAATAAATAAATATTTAAAAAAACAGAATCCTTTCCTCCATGATGACATAGGATAAACTATATAATGTCCCCTGGGAATCACGAACAACCTCAAGGAGGAGCTCTCTAGTAATTGGTATTAAACATGTTGACAAGAGAGTTCAGAGCAAGACTTATTTTGATTTTTCAAAATAAGTTAATATGATTTTTGTTTCACCCAAATCTCATGGGGAAATTCATATTCCTTACAGTCAGATACATGGATATAGAAGTACTAAAACAGAGAATGTACTGTGCTAGAAATGTTCCTTGAAGAAAGGAACTACACCACTTGCCAGATTTTAAAACTTGCTTGATCACTTTAGTGTTTCTCTATTGGAACATGTCTTAAACCTGATGCATATCTTTAACGTTCTATTTGTTTTGCTTCGATTTTCAAAAAACGCTGCTATTTTAGAATCAAGAAAATATTATCAATATAATTCCCTGTAGGAAACTAAGGGGGACAGGAAGGTATCATAGAGCAATTGATTTTTTTTAATGGACTCAAAAGATGAGTAGTGAACAAAGTAGAGTAAATACAAAATATTTGTAGATGGAAATATATGGAAAAAGCACCGTGAATGCAAGAAAATCTAAACATCATTGGCAGGCAAACGGCCTGGCACCTCTTTCAACCAATATACAAAAACTACTTGTTGAAGATTTACTTAGGGAGTGTGGAAAATTATATCAACAAAAAATTCTTCATAGAAACAAATTCCTTTACTGATTGACGTCTACTGGTCAAAGCATAGTCAATGTTCTGAAAAAAATGTGACCACTTAGTGGGATGCTTATCCATAGATTAAAAATCTAAATAAAAAGATCAATCATGTCCCCATTAAGCAGCATTGTGACCCGTATCCTGGACCTTGGCATCTTGACTGTTACTGCTAGTTTGCGAGAAAACTCAGTATAGCTAGCTAATTCTAGCAAGAAGAGTTTTGTTTTGTATTTTTATTTCTGCTCAAGGGCTTGCCTCTTTTGGCAGAAGTGGGACCAAAATTTGCATTTTGCCAAGGATGGCAGGTCAAAGCCTGCATTATCTGGCAACATATTTTCAATGTAATTCAGGGCTGTGCAGCACTTTTATAAGTTGGCACCTGGCTGGGGCTGTCCATGTGGCCCATGCCTTAATCTAGCTCTGAGATCAAGGAACTTTAAGAAGCAAAAATGTGTTTATGGCAGGGATGGCAAATGAGGCAGTATAGTAAATTACTGTTTTAATGAAATACTTTGGCAACACACCATCTCTCTTGATCCCTACATCATTCTGCTATAGGTATCATCACTTCCGTTTTAAAGATGATGAAACTGAAACTGAGGAAATTAACCTACCTTAGGATGAGACTAATCAAACAATAAATAAGTAGAAAATGGAGTGTAGGTCCTCCGAATCTCAATTCATGCACTGCCCACTAGCCCCCTTAACAGGCACTGTGATTCTCTAATCCAAGTGAGAGATTCCTTTGCTTGTTCAAAGAAATCAATATACTTAATTTTTCAATGATTGTTTATGCCACAAGTATTAAAGCAAATGAGAGAATGAAAGTAAATCATCCAACTGGTTTAGATTAGAAAAACACCACATCTCCCTTTTTGACACTCAATGTAAAGGGGTCCCTACACAATTATCAGGCTCCCAGTTGCTAATGGTGGAAGCTACAGCTCATTATCTGCCTTCTTCTAAAATGTGAACCATAACAAAAGGGACAACCACATAATTGGACCCTGTGACTGCCAGGGCCCCTCCCATATCCTGGAAGGTTCCTGGTTTTCAGTGGAGTTGGGAGCTGTTGTGAAAACTGGCAAATTCAAATCCAAGCAGTTGTGGTTTGTAAAGCTCTTTATAGAGTTAAGGTAAGCAAATTTATTTGTAGCAAAATATACGCAATGAAAGTCCTTTGGAATAAACATTCCTAAATAAGTCGCTGAAATACTGTGGATTTTTAACCACTAAGTAATTCCCTAGTAATCAGTTTTGAATGTTTACAGGCTTGTTTTCTTCCTCGTTTCTTATTTCTGAACCTTTTAATTCCTTTCCTTAGCAACAGTGAGAATATTCCAACGTAATTCTTTCCAAGGACTCTCTGTCAGCAGCTGTGAAACCTCTACACTCCTGTTTTTATTCGGCTAGTCATTAAGTGAGGTCAGTGTGGAGTTTATGTCACACTTTCTAGTGGAATTAAGCAGCTTCTCAACTGGTGAAAAATGAAGATTCTTGATTACAAACATCCCAATAGTTTCTAAAACCTACCATGATATTGCTATTATGGAGTATACGAAAAGTCTGTGCTAAATTTCCAACATGTTGAACTCATTCATCTGACAACTTATTTTTTTATTGTGTAAATACACAATATGTTTAGTTTTTCCTTGCCGTCTTATTTTGGTAAATAGACTGAAATGAAAGAATTTGAAAAAAAATCAAAACTAGAGATACTTTAATATACCAGGATAATATTATTAGACAGATGGGAAACTAAAGGAAATCACATTCAAACCACAGAATTAAGCCCCCTTTTACAAGTATACTCTGCTGCAGCAGCAGCAGCCAGGTTCCTTCTGCAGGAAGTTCTTGCTAAAATAATAAGATTAGCTTATGAACACAGTTTATGACTATTATTTGATTGAAAGGGAGTGACTAAATGCTATTATGCACGATGGTGATTCAGCATACTGTATTGTTTTGGTAGAGTTTTAACACGCCTACGGAAGTTCCTCTTCAGGATCTTAATGAGTTGTCTGAATACAGATGTGTACTCATCCAGGTCATAAAGTCATAGTAGTGAGAAGCATAGGTACTTCTCAAGATTTCTTCAAGATCCTTAAGTGGTATTTAAAGAACCTTTATATTTGGTTCACAATTATCTTTCCAAACTTACATTTATCCCCTGTCAACACCTAACCTACCCACAGCAGCATGAAACAAACTTTTCTGGCATTGCTTCTTTGTACAAACAATTCTCTTTGCCTGGAAATACTGCTACTCCTTCTGTGTCTGTGAGCATTTTAACGTTCTCTAATCACATAGCACCTCCTCAGTGAAGTACTTTTCAATGACCTTGGTGGGGTGGTGTTGAGCAGTTACCCTCTCTGTGTTTTACTAACACTTTGTTTATACCTGTGTTACAGTACTTAACAGGATAATGTGCGCTCTACCACTAAACTCCACTAACATTTACAGAATTTTGGAAATGTGACAAGAACTAGAAATACAATTAGAAAAAACAACCAATCAACCAAAACTTGAGGAAAAGTCCCTGATAGAGGAGGCAAATCAATCCATATAATTATGTGCAACTTGAGGCTAATGATCATGCCTGATTCATCTTTGAATTATCAGTACTAGGCCAGGACTTGATGTATAAAAGGCATAAAGTGAAAATTTATTGAATTGAATCGGAATTTCAGAGCTGAAACTCAGATTTCCTGATCATGAATAAAAGAGGAACATTTCCTTAAACAGGTATCTGTTCATGTCATTGCTACACTCTAGAAAAAGGCAGAGGTATATTATATATTTTATAGAGGTATAAGAGGTATAAAGGTATAAATATTTTATATTTATTTTCATAATGATAAAAAATAATTGCCACTATTAGTTAAAAATCTGGCCTTGAAAAATTCTAAGTATGGTTAAACCAGTTTTAAGTGTGTTCTGTGGGATGTTAATATGTATTACAGGAAAAAACGAATTCCACAATTAAGTAAATTTAGGAAACATTGAGTTAAATGAAGTTAAACAAGTTTCTTTATTGTATAACTTCTCAAATGCTGGTATGTGTTGGAAACTTCTAAGAGAAGGATGGAGTGTGATTCATTTCCTAAACTTATCTGACGAAGGAATCTTTTCATCAGTGAGGATTTCATGAAGGATGACCATGAACTTATTGCTCAAACTGAGCAACTGCTCTTGAATGCAAGAGAGAGCTGTTAATAATTATGTCAGGACAGTAGGTGTAAACTGGGATTATGCCTGGCAAACTAGGATGTATGGTCATCCTAATTCTACAGGATTAGTTTTCTTTTGGAATGCACTTTGAAATAAAACTAAACTAACAGGTCAAAGTTCAAAACTATTTTTATGTTAATACATATCCAATATTAGTATTTGAGTTGAAAACAGCAACAGGAAGATCACAAAACTATTAAACACAATGATATATTTTTATTTTTCTAGCACAAGAATCCTCACCATTTTTACCACTTTTCCTTTGAAACTGTATAATTTGAAAGATGGAAGTGATGACAGAGTTATGCTGTTGGGGAAGAATAATACACAGTGGAATTCCTCACTTAGCAGCTGGGAAGATGATTGAAAAATATTGGCTTCTGCCCATGAGGTCATCCCCATGCCACTCAAAATACTAGGATTGCAGAGACTAATGCTTTCTCCTTTCTTTTACATTATGAGCATTGACCATATTGTAAATGATTTCAACTACAGAAAGGTAGCAGTATTTCACGCTTTGGTGCAAGGGTTAAAAAAAGCTCCATAAGCAAGTCAGCACTTGTGAAGTAACCCAAATTCTAGACTAGCACCGTCCATACAAACACAATGAGAGCCACTATGTAATTTTAAATGCTCCAATAGTCACCTTACAGAATGTTTTAAAATAACAGGTGGAACCTAGACTCTGTCATACAGAGTGAAGTAAGTCAGAAAGAGAAAAACAAATACCGTATGCTAACACATATATATGGAATCTAAAAAAAAAACGTTCTGAAGAACTTAGGGGCAGGACAGGAATAAAGATGCAGACGTAGAGAATGGACTTGAGGACACGGGGAGGCGGAAGGGTAAGCTGGGACGAAGTGAGAGAGTGGCACGGACATATATACACTACCAAATGTAAAATAGATAGCTAGTGGGAAGCAGCCATGTAGCACAGGGAGATCAGCTCGGTGCTTTGTGACCACCTAGAGGGGTGGGATAAGGAGGGTGGGAGGGAGACGCAAGAGGGAGGGGATATGGGGATATATGTATACATATAGCTGATTCACTTTGTTATACAGCAGAAACTAACGCACCATTGTAAAGCAATTATACTCCAATTAAGATGTTAAAAAAATAATAAAATAAAATAACAGCTGGAATTCACTTCAATAATATTTTTAACTCAACATATCCATAGTAATATTATTTTAATATACAATCAATGTATTATTGAGATATTTTCTTTTTCATACTAAATCTTTGAAGTCTGGTGTGTATTTTACACTTACAGCCCAACTCAATTCTGACCAGCCACATTTCAAGGGCTCAGTAGCCACATGTGGCTAGTGGTTACCAAACTGGAGAGCGACTTCTACTATCCAGATGATTTCTGGGTAAAAATAAAAATATATCATTGTTTTTTTGGCATTTCTTATTTTCCTACATGCTAGCCACTTGTGTCAAGTGTTTTACATACATTGTCTGATGTAATCCCTGTGCCTGTGAGGTAGCTACTATTTGTATCCCTATTTTATGAAAGAGAAAACTAAGGCTGAGAGAGAAGAAATAATTTGTCCAAGGCAGTTAGGTGATAAATAGGGCAATGTAGTGCAGTGGATAAAGCAAGGATGCTGATCCAGCTGATCCAGTGCCCCAGCTTCGAATTTCTGCTCAATCCCTTATGAAATGTGATCATTTGGCAGGTCATTTCCTAAGCAGAGTAACTTCTGGTTCTGTGGTAAGGATTCAGTGAATACACTAATGTAAAGATTTAGCACAGGGCTTCCCTGGTGGCACAGTCGTTGAGAATCTGCCTGCCAATGCAGGGGACACGGGTTTGAGCCCTGGTCTGGGAAAATTCCACAGGCCGCGGAGCAACTAAGCCCGTGCACCACAGCTACTGAGCCTGTGCGTCTGGAGCCTGTGCTCCGCAATAAGAGAGGCCGTGACAGTGAGAGCCCCGCGCACTGCGATGAAGAGTGGCCCCCACTCACCCCAACTAGAGAAAGCCCTCGCACAGAAACGAAGACCCAACACAGCCAAAAATAAATAAATAAATATATTAAAAAAAAAAAGATTTAGCACAAAACCTATCACATATTAAGCTCAATTAATGTTGGCCTTGTTAGTACATTATTTCTGTTATTGTTATTATAAATATTATGAAGTAGCAGAGCCAGGAATCAAACTCAGGTCTATCTGATTTTATGGTAATATATACTTCACGACAGCTAATTCCAAAAATACAATAATATTACTTGTCATTTTATGAGTTTTTGATGTGTACTCAATGTATTTGTTTTTATTTTGCAAACTTCCCTAAGACGTTCAAAAGGTCAAAGAAATATATGAGTATTCATGTTGTAAAAAACAGTCAAGGTCAATCAGTTTGAACTTTTTAGAAGAAAGATATTTACATAAATCCAAGAAAGTATAATTAACATGTTTTAAATTATTATGACATTTCAGGCAATCAAGCTTGATTCTCTCCTAAATCCATAACATTAAAAAGTTTATCTAGAGATGAAACATTTAAAATAAATTTGAAAATCTTCAAACATACTCAAAATAGAATTTTATAATGAACCCATATGTACCAACCACACAGCTTCAACAGTTAAAGCACAATCTCATTTCATCTATACCCCTACCACCACCACACCATCATTATTGCCATTGTATTATTTTAAAGCAAATGTCAGACATCACATTATTCCACCTCTCATTACATACTTTTTTTTAACATCTTTATTGGAGTATAATTGCTTTACAATGGTGTGTTAGTTTCTGCTTTATAACAAAGTGAATCAGCTATACTTCTAAAAGATAAGACTTTTCTGTGGAGAATTTCAGGCTTATACTGAAGATACTACTGTCCAAAAGATAGACTTCATTTGAGAACCTCAGTTACAATTTCCCCTCATTGTTACTTTCCTAAGAAATTTCCAGATTATAGCAGTGATGTCAGCATTTCACTTGGTTCTGGACAATAGTTCTCAAACTTTTTGTTCTCAAGGCCTCCTTACACCCTCAAACTTATTGAGGATCTCAGAGAGCTTTGGTTTTTGTGAGTTCTTCCTATCGATGCTTACTATATTAGAAATTGTTGCTGAGAAATTTCTTAAAAATTCATTCATTTAAAAATAACAGTGAAGTTTAGTTGAAATGTGGAATCATAAACCCAATAATACATTAATATGAGTAGCATATTTTTATGGAAATAGCTTTATTTTCCAAAACAAAAAATAAACTAGTAGAAGAGTGGCATTGTTGCACATTTTTGCAAATCTCTTATTGTCTGCTGGATAGAATTCATCTGGATTCTCATATCTATTTTTGTATTTAATCTGTTGCAATATATTGGTGGTTGAAGAATATAAAGTATAGTCAATTCAGGTAAGAATCATCAATATAGGATAAAAATAAGGGTGAAAGTTTTAAGAGGAATAGGACATTTAGCTAGTTAAAGTATCTCCCTCCTAATTATTTATGAAGTACAAATTCATAAAAATTAAAATTTGGGAATTGCAATTGTAACTTAACAGTGGAGAAACCTAGTGGACACCACCTTTATAGAGCTGACATCATCAAAATGGGAAACTGACATCATGTTCTCCTGATGTGGTTCCTGAGAAGATCACCTTTGTTATACTTGTGTCAAAAGATTCATAATCTGCCTTCTAATCGCTAGGAAACTCCTGTCAAAGAACACCATACAAAACAACTGTCCCAGACTCTTAAAAATATCACTGTCATGAAAGACCATACCAAAACAAACAAACAAAAGGCTGGGGAACTTGCTCTAGATTAAAAGCAACTGAAAAAGACATGGCAATTAAATGCAATGCATGCTCTTGAATTGGACCCTGGATTGGCAGGGGTGGGGGGGTGGGGAAATAGGGGGTGGGGATGGAGGTATAACACAAAGAGAATTGCCAAAATTTAAATATGTATCGATTAATAGATAATTGCATTAAATTAATGTTAAATTTCATAAGTTTGATCATTGTACTATGATTTTATAAGAGTATCCTTGTTCTCAGTAAATACTAACTTAAGTATTTTGGGGTAAAAAAGTATGTCTGTGTCTCTCTCTCAAATGGTTCATGAAAAAATTAATAATATGGATAGACAGATAAAGGATAAAATACAGAGTAATAAAACAAATGTGGCAAAATGTAAATAATTGATGAATCTGATTGAAGGGTACACAGGAGTTTCTTGTGCTCTTCTTATGTCTTCTGTAGGAAAATTATTTCAAAACAAGTAGTTAAAAATAAAAATACTAATTTGGAATTTTAGAAATTCAGCTAAAGTTTCTCCCAATTAGACTAAGTTATCAAAAGGCTTATAGAAATAAACACGTTAATGAAGAAAATTGCCCTAATGCCTTTCTTAACTTTCATTTTAAAAACTATAAAGAAAATGGATAAATGAGCTCATGATGGAATTAAAGTAATTGTTATTTATTAATACCTTTTCTGAACTGAATACTTTTTGTAACAATACCAAGTTCTGTTTATAACCAAAATACACTTATCTAGGACACAATCTAAAAGTACGTCACAGTTTTATAGAAATAAACGAATAGTCTTTTTAAATCAATTCAAATGAACATGCATGCAGTAAAACCTATCACATACTATCAGTGATATAAGTACCTGGAAAAATGAAAAATAGAAACAGAGAACTTATCCTTAAGGAGTTTATAATTTTATCAACCTAAAAATTTTTGTATGCATAACTTAAAAAGTAAAATAAATGGCATACGATTGACTGGCCAAATGTTAATTATCGGTTAGCCTTGTCCAATGGAAATACAATGCAAGCCACTTATGTAGTTTTTAATTTTCTAGAGCCACATTTAAAAACGTAAAAAGAAACAGATGAAGTTAATTTTGGTAATATGTTTTATTTAACCCACTATATCCAAAATATTACTTCCACATACAATCAATATAAAAATTATTGAGATATTTTACATTCTTTTTTTAATACTAAGTCTCAGAAATCAGTATTTTATATTTACAGCACATTTCAATTCAGATCAGCCACAATTCAAGTACTCAACAGACCAATATGGCCAGTGGCTACAATTCTGCACAGAGCAAGTATAGATCATGATGGGAGAATTTCTTCCATAAAAAAAAAGCAAAAAACAAACAAACAAAAAAAGCCGACACATATGGAACAGGATATGTGGAACAGATCAATGGAACAGGATAGAAAGCCCAGAAATAAACCCATGCACTTAAGGTCAATTAATCTATGACAAAGGAGCAAGAATATACAATGGAGAAAAGACAGTCTCTTCAGTAAGTGGTGCTGGGAAAACTGGACAGCTACATGTAAAAGGATGAAATTAGAACACTCCCTAACACCATATCCAAAAATAAACTCAAAATGGATTAAAGACCTAGATGTAAGACCAGATACTATAAAACTCCTAGAGGAAAACATAGGCAGAACACTGACATAAATCGAAGCAATATTTTTTGGGATCCCTCTCCTAAAGTAAAGGAAATAAAAGCAAAAATAAACAAATGAGACCTAATTAAACTTAAAAGCTTTTGAACAGCAAAGGAAACCATGGACTAAACAAAAAGACAACCTACTAAATGGGAGAAAATATTTGCAAATGATATGACCATAAGGGATTAACATCCAACATATATAAACAGCTCATACATCTCAACATGAAAATAAACAGCCCAATTAAAAATGGGTGGAAGAACTGAATAGACATTTTTCCAAAGAGGAAATGCAGATGGCCAACATTTACATGAAAAGATGCTCAACATCGCTAATCAACAAGGAAATGCAAAACAAAACCACAATGAGATATCACCTCACACCTGGCAGAAGGACTGTCATCAAAAAGAACACAAATAACAAATGTTGGTGAGAATATGGAGAAAAGGGAACCCTCTTACACAGTTGA
Organism: Tursiops truncatus; assembly: GCF_011762595.2. Lineage (NCBI taxonomy): Eukaryota > Metazoa > Chordata > Mammalia > Artiodactyla > Delphinidae > Tursiops > Tursiops truncatus. The sequence continues at coordinate 78,542,271 of NC_047042.1, read as the reverse complement.
TGGCAATGTCAATTGGTATAGCCACTGTGGAAAACAGCTCAGAGGTTTCTCAAAAACTAAAAATAGAACTACCATATGAGCCAGCAGTTTCATTCCCGGTTATATATCTAAAAAAAAGCAAACACACTAATTCAAAAAGATTCATGTACCCCAATGTTCATAGCAGCCACGATATGGAAGCAACCTAAATGTTTATTAACAGATGAATGGATAAAGAAACTGTGCTGTGTATATATGTACACACACACACACACACACACACACACATATATGTATATATATACACACAGCCATAAAAAAGAATGAAATTTTGCCATTTGGAGCAACAAGGTTGGACTTGAAGGACATTACGCTAAATGAAATAAGTCAGAGAAAGACAAATACTGTGTGATATCATTTATATGCGGAATCTAAGAAATACAACAAACTAGTGAATATAACCAAAAGAATCAGACTCACAGATATAGAGAACAAGCTAGTGGTTACCAGCTGGGAGAGGGAAAAGGAGAGGGACAATATGGGGTAGGAGAGTAGGAGGTACAAACTATTATGTATAAAATAAGTTACAAGGATATATTGTACAACACAGGGAATTAGCCAATATTGTATAATATCTATAAATGGAATATAACTTTTAAAACCTGTGAATCACTATAGTGTACATCCATAACTTATATAATATTGCACAGCAACTATACTTCAGTAAAAAATATAAAATAAAAAAACAAAATTTAAAAAATAGCACAATGGTAATTATGGCTTAGACTGTATCTATATGACCCTTTTGTAAATTTAATCCAAGTTTCCCCTGGTGTCATCATCCTAGGGATACAAAAGAGTTGTTTTTATTGATAGCAATTACTCAGATTTGGTGAGCTTGTTGTTCTTTACACTTCACAGGACAATAGTCTGTTGCAATATTCCACTTCATCAGCATATTTTTTCAGTGTCCAGGGATGTCTTGCCTGTGTTCACAGCCAATCCCCATACCTACTTCAGTTAAGAAGCCACTTGAAGGGATGCACCATCATTGTCAAAAGCCGTGTCTCCCAGTGCATCCCAAATCTGCAGTTGAAGGATCAGAAGTGGCACCACATTCCAGTCACAATTTACTGTGCCAGTGCAGCAATGTCTTGCTCCAAAATGTAGAAAATGTCCCTCTCCCAAATCTCACCTTCTGTCATAAAAACAGCTCCTTCAGCTTCCACCCAAATCACTTCTTCCCCAAAGGCTCTCATTTAATAGGAGATCGGGAAAGAGACATGGTGCCCTCCATAGCATTTGTTTCTAGAGCCCAGGCTCCCATGCACTAAACTTCCTCAGACTTCCCATAACTCCAAACCAAAGTCCTCCTGACAAGCAACCCATGAAAAGCAGGATCTTCTGAGGCTTGTGCAAGCAGTTTTCAAGAGATGCTTAGTCAAGACTAAATCCTGGCGGTGGACCCAGTCCACTTTGAAGTTGAGATCCCTGTCACATAAGGATTTACATGTAAGTTAAGGTAATTCAAATGCAGAGACCTATAGAAATATACCTTACTTTATGTAGTATTTTCCTGAAACTTTTATATAAATTGAAAATTTGTAAATTAATTCCTATTTAAAATGGAATATAGAATAGTAAGTATTTGATGTTCTCCGGGAATAGTCTCTTCTGATCCAATTCCTCTAATTTCCCAGATGAATAAAGTGGCCCAACCAGTTTAAGCCTGCCCTTGAGATAAATGTAGTCTCCCCTATTTTTCCAAATTGCTGCAGGTCTTCCACTTCTGGTTCAGTGGGCTTTCCATTACACCAGTTGTCTAGGAATGTTTGCTACTTTAAGGATTCATACGGAGAATGATGACAAAAAGGTGTGTGTGTTTGGGGGGGGCACTCTTTTTGTGTGTCATTTAATGGGGAAAAAAAAGAAAAGGGAATCCAGAGATTGAAATTAAGAAACCTAAATCTAAGTCCCTGTCGAAAATTGGCTGCACTCAGCATTTTATACATGACACAAAGCAAAGTGACTCTATTCCTGCATGTATTTTTTTTTTTGTCTTATTCCAGACATGGTTGAGAACTAACAACAAAGTCATTAGTTATTTTCTATTTATAATCCTAGTATGGAGTATAGAACATAGACTCTAATGGCATTTTTTAAGACTTAGAAGGTTGTTTTTTAATATTTGAGATACTTGATGAGTTGTTCACTTGTTCAATCATTCATTCATTCAACAAGTACTTATTTAACACTTATAATGTAACAAGTACTAAGCTAGTTTCCAGGTATAAAGAGTGGAAAAGACAATTCCCTTGTCTCATAAAGACAAGAAGAGACATAAAAACAAGAAGACAAGGATATAAAGGATAGAAGGACAAGAAGAGTTTCAGGGAGGAAGTATCAAGAGATGAGGCAGGTGAGATATACTTGAGTCAGATCAGGAAAAGCCTTGAAGAATGTTAATGATATTGACTTCACTGTAGGAGAATGGAAGGTTTCCAAGGGGTTATGAGTAGCTGGTTTGCATTTCAGAAAGATCCTATGACTGCAGAGTTGAATAAGAATCAGAGGAAGAGAGATTCATCAGTCGTAGGTATCCCAGTGACAAAAGATAGACACTTGATCTAGGAATGTGGTAACAGAGACAGGTAGGAGCAGCAAAGGACAGATTTAGCAGTTGAAAAAGAGGCAGACTTGACAGGATTTGCTCACTAACTTAAGGGCAGGGCAGGGGAGCATACCTCACTGGTGAGCAAAGCGTAGAGGCAAGAATCTGGCTTGTGAGGTAATGTCCATTCACTGCCTAGCCAACTGCCATGCAGGACATAGTGTGAAGCAAATATTTTATGAACGGATGGGTGAATATGGATTCACTGATTGACTGACTACTTACATTTATTCATTAAAAAAGCACAGAACCTGAGGGGAGAGATTAAAACAAAGAATGAACATTGCTAAAGAAGAAGAAAGCTCAATTTGAACAGCTCGAAATTCCCATCTAGGTTGAGATTTCTGTGGTATCTTGTGAGATCTGAATCATAAGCTTAAGGGATTTAAGTAAAGCAAATAGTAAAGATTTGACTCAAACAATGCATTCATTGGTTGATGTAAAGAGAACACACACACACACATACATACACTAAGGTAAAACTGAGAAAGCTAATACCATGTGAGAAATGCATGCTAAGTAAAAACATTTTATGTGATGAGCATATAAATACACTGTAGTTATCCTTTTCCAAACTAGTATAAAATTGAGCTAGTACAATTTAATATAAAATTTAAAAACCAATAATGTAATCTCAGGTAGTGATACTTTACACTTATCTTATTTTCCATAGAAAAGAGGGAAAGAAATTAAAAAGAATAACAGAGCAAACTTTACATTATTCCTTCATATATTATTCATAATTATAATTATTAAATAACTGAAATAGTAAATGTCTAATTTTTTAAAAGTGTGAAACTAGGGACTTCCCTGGTGGTGCAGTGGTTAAGAATCTGCCTGCCAATGCAGGGAACACGGGTTCAATCCCTGGTCTGGGAAGATGCCACATGCCGCGGAGCAACTAAGCCTGTGTGCCACAACTACTGAGCCTGTGCTCTAGGGCCCGTAAGCCACAACTACTGAAGCCTGCGCACCTAGAGCCCGTGCTCTGCAACAAGAGAAGCCACTGCAACGAGAAGCCCACACACCACAATGAAGAGTAGTCCCCGCTCGCCGCAACTAAAGAAAGCCCACACATAGCAACGAAGACCCAATGCAGCCAAAAATAAACAAATAATAAATTAAATAAATTTGTTTAAAAAAATGTAAAACTAAGGCTCAAGCCTGATAAACTACAGCTTGTGCAATTCTTTCCCATACAAGTGCACAAACAGGAACTCATACAAGAAGAACATGGACCATTGTATTAACAGCAAAAACTTCTGAATTGACTGCCAAATCTAAAGAAGCAAGTAATAAGTCTGAGCAAGAACCAGGAAAAAGATTAAAGACTGCCAGTAGCTTCCACAGACAAGAATAGACTTAAACCATTATAAAAATATTCTACTGAGGCAATACAGGTTCCAGTGACATAGAAAAAAGAAAATCAAATCATGACAACCAATGAATCTTAGGAGACATCATGTTGTGTCATCAATAGTTGGTACTATGAATCTTTTTTCAGAGGTGTTGTATAGCCTGCCATCAAATCCAGTTTTTTAACTGGAACATCGGCTATCAGCTTCCATTGCTCATCAGTTGGCAGATAGCCCTCTGGGTTCTTTGATCTGCTCACCCCATGGCACTTCCACTTTGACTTGAGGCAGAAAGTGCCCAAGAAGCTTTCATCAGGCAAAGCTTAGTTTTAAGCCAGTTTTCTATAATTCTGTTCCAAAGATACCTCACTTACCATTGGTTTCCCTTACTATTCCATAAGTCACAATTTCTATACCACATAGTTCAACTAATGGGACCTCTGTGCTGTCCAGAATTCTCAGTTTCAATTCCAGTTTTTTGCCTAGTTGCTCATTCCCACCACTTAGATTAGGGGCCATTTATTTTTTTAAACTTCAGTCTTTGGGTTTGAAATTTTGTTCTAGAAACATCATTTTAATGGTTGGAAATGCTATTATTTGTGCACCACCCTCACAGATGACAAGTACATCTAGACGTCAGAGTATCACATGTCTGATGATGCTCTTTCCACCCACTGTAAATTTTGGTGCCCACTTTACTTGAATTGTGACCGGATATTGCAGTTATCCATGGATTCTATCCACTAACCACTCAGCTTCCAGTCTTAGTGACCTCTCTCCAAATCCAAGTAATTAGAGTCATGTACAAACTACCCATAACAAAAATGCCAAAATATTATAACAACCAAAATGTTCTAAACTGCAACCAATATACTAGCAGGAAGGTGAAATGCTATAGCATAGCTCAACTATAAGAATATATATGGAGGAAAATTATAGAATTACAAACATATGCACATGATGAGCTGAAGAGAAGAACAACAATTGATATGGATTGAAATCAAATACAATTTCAAACATAAATAATGGCTATAGAATTATGTGTGAGAGCAGCAACTGACAGATTCCCCTGATGTACAGTAAAGTTGTTTTCTCTCCTTTGTCATGCAAAATAATTATGAATCCATGAGGTAGAGATACAGAAGCACAAGCAATAAATTCAATAAATCTTATCAGTGACCATATAACTAAGGATAGTCTTTATGTAGATGTAATAAGGAAGGAAATGTTGGTCATGGAGTAGTTATAATACCATCAATAGCATTTTACCATTAATCACAAACCTGGATCAGCAATGAGGCTCATTTCTAACTGTAAATGTCATTACATTTGTACATCTATATCTACATATATTGCAGTGGTTCTCAACTGGGGAAACTTTTCCTCCCAGGGGGATTTGGCAACGTCTGGGAATATTTTTGGCTGTTACAATGGAGGATGCTACTGGCATCTAGCGGATAGAGGCCAGAGATGTTGTTAAACATCTTAATGCTGCACATATGCTGCATTAAGCAGCATTTATTATATAAACATGGCTGCACTTATTTAAACAGTTGTCCTTGGGGGAGGGGGAGGGAAGACTGGGAGGTTGGGATTGGCATATACACACGACTATATATAAAATAGATCAGGGGTCCCCAAGCCCTGGTCCGCGGCCTGTTAGGAACCGGGCCACAGCAGAAGGTGAGCAGCGGGTGAGGGAGCGAAGCTTCATGTGCAGCTCCCCATTGCTCGCATTACCACCTGAACCCCCCAACGCTTCCCTGAAAAAACTGTCTTCCACGAAAGTGGTCCCTGGTGCCAAAAACGTTGGGGACCACTAAAATACATAACAATAAGGACCTACTGTATAGCACAGGGAATTCTACTCAATACTCTGTAATGACCTATATGGGAAAAGAATCTAAAAACGAGTGGATACATGTATATGTATAACTGACTCACTCTGCTGTGCAGCAGAAGCTAAACAACATTGTAAACCAACTATACTCCAATAAAAATTTTTAAAAATAAAAAAACACAACAAAAACAACAAAAAAGTAAATAGTTATCCTTGATTCTGATATTTCAACTTAACTTTTAGTTTAAAAACCCTCCAAAGTGAAGAATTAGCCAGTCCAAAATATCAACAGTGCCGAGGCCCAGCAACCCTAATATATAGTTGCTAAAATCCCACTCTTGAAGGTTTCAGCCTCATGACCAAACTACCTCCCCAAAGCACCACCTCCTGATACCATCATGTTGGGGGATTAGGATTTCAACATATGAATTTGGGGGAGAGGAGACATAAATATTAAGTCTATTACAGCTGGTAACCATACCCTTTTTTACTTTAGAAACTATCTACCCTAGTATTCTTATATCTGCTGTGGGTGGAACTGACCCATCTTCCCCAGGTGCATGACGCAAATTTATTAGTCAGACACTGCAAAACTCCGTGCTACAGTGATTAGTTAAGTAACATGATGTTTGTCAGAGTAATGAGAATCAGACCTAAGACTTTTGCTCTCGTTGTGCGAAAAGAGGAATTTGCTTGTGTGTTTTCCCCTGGAATTATTGCTAAACTGGTAGGTGATAAGTCCTGGAGCTGCAGGGAGCCAGTACCCTGAGAGTCTGACCAAGAATCATGGCCACATAGAACAAAGCTGAAAGGTAGAGAATGAAGGGCTGAGACATACTGACATCAATGAATGACAGATCCAGCTAAGCCTTAAGAGGTCTATCTTGAACTTGTCAGTTAACAGACCCAGTTCTCTCTCTCCCTCTCCTTTTTCCTTCTTCTCCTTCTTCTTTTCTTTACATATGCTAGTTGCACTTAGATTCTGACACCTGCAGTCAAGAGTCCCTTTTATCAAAGATATTTTGAGGCAACAAAAAGCATACACAATAAAATTATTTAAGAGAAAATCAGAACCAGGTATAGGAGAGCAAAATAAACTAATCCTAAGTTAACACAGTTCAATGTTTTCCAGTGCATGATATATGTACTACTGATAGTATGTGAGATGATTTTAAGCATTATACAAAGCATTTATTTTGACAGTTTAATAATATTTTGATGTGGATTAAAAATATAGCTAGCATATCAAACCCAAGTTTTCTTTTAAAATACAATTGTTAAAGTAAAAAACTGCTTTGATTAAAATTAGAATATAAATTCTTCTGGAGGTATGAGGATATGGCAAACGTCATGAAGGTATCATGCAAATGTCTGAAATTTTGAAAGCATTGACATAGTTGATATGATAGCATCAAATTTTGCTCTGAGTATTTGAGCAGCCTGAGGTGGGGCAGGTGGGGTTGGGAGGGGGTGTGTGGAAAGAAATACATTATTTTACAACTATCATCGGAAAAGAGAAATTGTACCAGTGCTTCTGGACAGCTTATTCTCTGTAACTAAATTCCGAAAGAAACTTCTCACTTAGCACTCTTATAGAGAGACTATTAACTTATATTACTTAATAAAAATATCCTGAACAATAGTTTTATCATCAATATAAAAGTGAATTCATAATACTTTTTCTTACAATAATCTATTAAAATCAAGAGTTTTACACTATAACTTAGTGCACTTGATTCTATAAGTGGCTTAAGTTAATGCAGTACAACCATGCGGCCTCCCAGGGATTGAATTTAATGCAAAAATAAAAGTTAAGTTACCTAGGGGTTTCGATGGAGAGCATTTCCATTGAAAACTTTTCAAAATCCCACATTTCTCACTGGGTTTTGAGAGTAGCTGAATAGCAAAAAATTATGGTTTATGCTGTCTGAGGTGGTTTTGAAGGACTGGTGTTCTACATTTCTACTTGAGGACAGACTCAGACGTTTTCAAACTCAAGAAAACAAAGGCAACTATTATTGATGACCAAAAGAAAAGGCTTTTTGTAATTCAAAGAGTTCTGTAGCAACTACAATTAGGAACCTTGTCATAATAGGTAAGATATCAACATAATGTCCCTCAGAAGAGAAAATAAGCTATTAGAAATCCAAATTTAGTAGGCCTCTTCAGTTAGGAACTATAGGAATAGAAGTTGGAGAGTGGGAAACCTAACAATCTATTTGTTGGAGAAAGAATAAGTATTATAATGGAACAACAGCAACAGGCAAATGAGAGAAACATCAGGACTTGGCCTTGGAAAGCTTATCTTCAGAAGGAAATTAAAATAGCTTTAGGAAGAGTAAAGCGATAAAAAATGAAACCTGACCTAACAGAAGAGAGTGATAGAACATATCGATAGACTAAAGCTCCTTGGGACAATGTTTTGCTATACTAAGGAAGCAAGAAGAGTATATTGCTTTCTATTTTTAGGTATGAAAATAGTTTTAATCATAGCCTTAGTTTAAATAAATATGAAGACTAGGATAAAGACCTGAACTGTTTTTGTAGTGAATTAGTTGAAGAAATGATGACTCTAGAAAGATGGACTACAAAAGCAGTTATTCCTTTAAGTCTTCATTTCTGGTAATTTAAACATGTAAGTTATTTTTTCTTTTACTTGCATAAATATTTGCAGGAAAAACTACTTCATTAGCATATATTACTTCTCAGAAATTTATGGAAACTAAGAAGGGAATTAAAGGCAAAATATTAGAGTAAGAGACCATAAGTCCCTTTCTTATCATATTTCCCATAGAATTAACAGATACCCAATAGTGTCTTTTTTTTTTTTTTTTTTTGGCGGTACGCGGGCCTCTCACTGTTGTGGCCTCTCCCGTTGAGGTGCACAGGCTCCGGACGCGCAGGCTCAGCGGCCATGGCTCACGGGCCCAGCTGCTCCGCGGCATGTGGGATCTTCCCGGACCGGGGCACAAACCCATGCCCCCTGCATCGGCAGGCGGACTCTCAACCACTGCGCCACCAGGGAAGCCCCAATAGTGTCTTAAGAGCAGTGATTTCTCCACCCAATGATTACAGTTTAAACCCTTGACTTGCAAAAACCCCTAACATACTGTTTCCCCAACAACTGTATACTGTCAATTTCTCTATTTACTTATACTGACATGGTCCCTCTTTCCTACTCCTGCCCAACTTGCTTAGAAAACAAGAAGATTGTTCTATACAGGCAATATCAGTGTGACAATTCATTTTCTTTAGTTATCACTTGTAGCTTTGTTAATTCAAAAGAAATACAAGGCAAGAGCTTCCAGAAAAATGTATGTTCAGTTTTCCATGAGAAACTGACAAGTTTTTTGACTAACATATACTTTGAATGGTGAATAAAATGTCCACAGTGATTAGCTTCTATGTCTTTAATGTTGCATTTTTGCAGTAGAAATATATTTAGACAGATTATTTAAATATAATATATAATTCCTGGGCAAACCAGTACTACTATTGAATGTATTTCTATTATTCAGAGTCATTGTCACCTTCAAAATAAATTTTTGTTTTCTTTGCTTATGAGAGTGTTATGTATCAAGAGTGTCAAAGAAAAGCAAGTAAGATTAGAGAGGAACCTGGTACCTGGCAAAAGATCTCCCAATGAAAATCGGAGAATTTTGAAGTCTCACCTGGCTGCAGAGGGTAGCTTCAGCATTTATATCCTGATGGGTGAGAACAGAAGTCTCGGCCATGATTCAAAAATTTTGCATTGGGAGAGCCAGGATTATTTAGAAGAAAAGGATATTGAGAACTACAAGGATATGAAGCAGTTTCTTAGAACTCTGAACAGTCCTCCTTTAGTTTTTCCCTCCCTTCCTTTCTTTCCTCCCTTCCCTTTCATGTTTCTCTAATTCTTAGTCAACAAATATTTATTGAGAATCTGTGCTAGGCAGTGGGGGATCATGTAACTGAAAAATACACATATATGGGGTCGTATGCACATAAAAATACAGGATCCATCACCTTAGAGTCAAATGAGGAAACAAGTAAATACACATCAGTTTAATTCATTTTAAGCTGTAGCAGAATTGCGTGCAAGTTTCGATGTGGGAACCAAGGAGAAAAGGGCACCTTACCTGGGAAATTCAGAAAAGCCTTCACAAAAGTGGTAAATACTTGACCTGGTTGTTGAAGGAGGGCTTGCCACACAGACAACCTTAGGGAAACAGGAGAGGACACACCAAGCAGAGGGAATAAGGTGTGAGAAATGTTGCCTGTAGAAGCAACTCTAAGCACTGACGGAGTGTGAAGTGTAAGAGGTTGGGCGCAGGGGGAAGAGTTACCAGAGCATGAGGCTGAATAAGTTGGGAGGGATAGATATTGAAGGGCCTTATATATCTGAGTGAGGAGCTTAAATCTTACCCTGTTAAGTAATGAGGAATCTCTGAAGAAATTTTTAGGGAGGCTAACATGATCGGTTTCTCACTTGCTGGCAAAAATGTACAGGATGAACTGGGGGCACAGCAGTGAGACTTAAAACAGGGAGACCAAGAAGGCAGTCAATGATGGTCTGATTTGGGGCGTAGGCAGAAGAGACGAAAAAGAGGTGATGATAGAGAGTGAACAGGAGGTAAAACTGACAGGCTACAGCGACTGGAGAGAGGACGGGGACAGTGTGAGGGATAGGAGGACAGGACGGTTTTGAGGTTTCTGACTGGAAAAGAGTACACAGCTGTGTTATTCACTAAGACAAGAAAACACCTTAAGAAGAAAGATTTGCAACCAAGATCAATGAGTTCGAATTTGTGCACCATGCCTTTAAGGAGCTTATCAGTCGGAGCTACAGATCTAGATTAAATCCAATGGTGCTTGGAGAGCCTGAGGAAGATAAGATTGGGATGTGTATGAGCCTGCATGAAAACAGCAAGTTGTGAAAGAATGACACATGCTCCTTACGTGTGTCAGAACACTATAATGTGCATGCACATAGACACCATCATTACGTAGGAGCTGAGTCATCGTACCAAGTCAGTCTGGATGCTTATTAGAACTTCCCTCTTTCATCAATTCAGAGTCCTAGTCTAATTGAATATAACGTAAACATACAGGAATTTCAGTATGAAGAGTATCCAGGTAAAAAAGAAGTGCCAGTATTCCACTGTCTTTATCTTCCTACAAATCTTAAAGGAGGAAAATGGAAATGGGAGAAAGAAAATATGAAACTTAATTTTTAAACAACTTGTTCAAATTAGTTTAAAATGTTATCTTGGTCAAGGATCTTTTAGGTGCAGGTAATAGAAATGAGACAGGAGAGAAGGGGGCAGGGCACAACCATTAAAAGAATGACATAGCCATTGAGGATTAAGACATAAACTGGTTGGAACCAACTAAGCCCAAGACGGTGGAAGATTAGACTTTCAGTAGACCTTGAGCCTCATTATACACTCTTTATAATACACTAGCATGCTAAATGACACACCCACAGGTGTTATGTCAGTTCTGAGGCCAACCATCAAAGGCCAAAACATAGCCCAGTTCCTGGAAATCCCCACCCACACCCCCAAAAGAGTTGGAATTATCTTCCTACTCCTTAGCCTATGAAATTACCCAGCCCATAAAAACTAACCACTCCTGCAGCCTGGGGGCTCTCTCACCTCTGGGATGGTCCACACTCTTATCTATGGAGTGTGTATCTCCCAGGGCTGTCTCACTTTCTGAGACGGACCCCATTCTGCCTATGGAATGAGTATCTAAGTAAACCTGCTTTCACTTTATTCTGGCTCGTTCTTGAATTCTTTCCTGCACGAAGCCAAGGACCCTCATTTGGCAGCCTGTCCCAGGGACTCAGCTGAGACCCGGGATATGACCATCCTCTCATGCCCCATTTTCTTGCAACATCTTTTGAGGAAGGTGGTCTTCTACCCTTCCCCACTTTTCTTTTGATTATAAAAATGTAGCCCACTTAGTTCTTGGGGCAGAGCCCTCTTGCCTGCCCGCTTGAATCCTTCACAAGCGTCCTATTTTAATAAATCTACTTCTTACCTATCACTTTGCCTCTTACTGAATTCCTTCTGTGCCGAGACATAAAGAACCTGAGCTTCATTAAGTCCTGAGATGAGTTGTGGTTTTCAGTTGGAAGACTGTGGGTTCAAGTTCCAGCTGAGGTGCAACTGGGTTCCAGTACCACCTGAGGTGCACTTTCAGAGAGCTCTGGAATAAACCAAAAAAGAGGAACTTACATAGGACGATGGAGAATCCAGGAACAAGAACTGATACTGGCCCTCAACTAGGAAATGGAAAGCTAGCAGGGATGGAGACTTCTCTTCCTTTTATCTCCCTCTCTAGAGATCCCATGATCTCACATCTTTGCTTCTTTCTTTAAGTCCGCTTCATTCCAATTTCTCTCTGTAAATTGCTTTGTTCTTCTTTCATGAACACAGCAGAAAATGGCCACCCCACATTCCTTGAATTTATATGTCCTTAGTTTATGCAATTAGCGTATACTAACATCTAGAATACATGATCCCCAGATCTCAGGAAACAAATTTGTTGGCCCAGAGATTATTTAGCCCTGGTCCAATCTTCTATGGCCAGAAGGGCCTTAAACCTTAGATGTGACCTCCTAAGGGCAAGGTCACAAAATATAAATGTGGCTACCACTACTCAGGATCATGAACATCAGCTTTTGAAAAAGAATAGGTATCTATTACAGGAAAATATAGAAGAGTAAAGATGACATATGGATTCCAGCGATCAGTAAGTGATCTGAAAGCTAGCAATGAGCGGAAACTGAATGGGAAAAGTACAGCCAAAAGGAAATGATTTGAAAACATATATATATATGCTGCTATGCCCAAAGGAGATACAGGGACTGGGAACTTAGACGGCCAAATACAACCTTCTAAGGTTATTTTAGCAAATAACTGTACTTGTCCTTGAGAAATTGCTATCGAACCAATTTCTCACCCTGTCTCTGCTCGGTGGGTCACCCTTACAAGATACAATTCCCAGCTTCCAAATCAGCTGATTTCCAGCTGGGTTCACTCAGTGAGAGTGCTGACCAAGCAGAGAAAAACAATTATTGGACTTTGATGAAAAGATAACTTATATCCAAGTCCTATTTCACTTTAAACATGTCAGTATTGCTTTCCTTGCCCTGCTCAGGACTAGTTATTGAGGCCCTTCACTTGCAGCTTATGCTTTAGAGCTGTCACTAGTCTATTCAATGCTTTTGTAGGAATTAGGAAAAGATGTCTCCTCTGGGTGCCAGGGCACACGACTTGTCTAACAGAGTGTGAGCCAGATATCAGCTTGTACAGATATAGAAATTATCATTTGGCATCCTGTGAGTGCAATGGAAAATCATGGATTTAGAAACCTTCCACTTAAAGGAACTACACTGTTGACAGTTTCCCTTGACCAGTTCATGCACCCAGCTCCCAGCTGCTGGAAGTGTTGCCTGCTAACAGCTCACAGTTGCTCCCTTCTCCAGAGATTTGGCATTGCTTTTGGCTAACGGGAGTCAGCACCCAAATCCCAAAGCTCCCTCTTCCCAAAGCCAATGGCTGAGTGTGTAATAAGTGACACACAAAAGGCTGAACCTCTTGCCTCAAGGTGACATTTCTGTGAAGTGAAATTTCATTTATGATCCAGTGTTTCATTGTCTTGGATCAGGCTAAGGCTAGACTTCATCAGACATGTCAACTGTGCAGTGATTTCCCCTTCCCTATGCAGCTTCCTTCATTCCCTTGTAAGTGTTTCCTGAAGAACGTTCTTTCAATAAAGCATGTGTGCCTGAACCCCTGTCTCAGGCTTTGTTTCTAGGGAACCTGCTCTAATACAAGTACTAATGATGATTTTTTTAAAAAAAATCTCGAGGACAAATAGATTCTGGAGAAACACAGGAATAATTTAAGCAATAAGATAAAATGGGTACTCCAATACTAAGATTTAGGGATTCGATCCTTAAATAATATGCAAAGTTGTAATTATTGATGAGATGACAAAATATTTTGTTTGGTATTGGAAACTTAAGAACTGAGAAAACAGAAGGGAAATAAGTTTTAAAACTTGTTCTACACTCTATAGGGTGTTCAGGTTACAAGTTTATGGCTGAGTAGAAAAAAGGATTCTGGAAAATCTTTTTTTTTGTGTGGGAGATCCATTAACTTTAGTTCTATTTAGTAGCAATAGCTACCATTCAGTGAGCAACCATTAAGTGCCAGGTTTTGTAGCAGGTGCTGTTATATACATTATTTCAATTTTATTCCCTACAACCATGAGGTAGGTATTATCTCTATTTTACAGATGAGAAAACTGAGCTACAGTGAAGTAATCTGACCACTGTAGAGCTGGTCTTCACCCTAGGTCTGTCAGACTATAAGGACTGCATTATTTTCATTATATCATGCTGCCTCTCAGTGAAATTTTTAGACACATTTAATCGACAGCTGTTGCTAAATAACAAACCATATACATCCACATATTCTCTTATACTTTTCTGCCTTTTCCATTTTTAGACACGGGTGAACGAGGAGTTTGAACAAATAATTGCTAAGGCCCCTTGATTCCCAAACAAGGAATAAGGAACTTATTCTAACATGACCACTGACTTTGGCTATATTATTTGAGTGTTCAATGTTTTTCCTCAACTACTTAAAAAAAACAAAAAAACCCCAAAAATATTAACTTCCAGCCATGGGGAATTGAGAGGCATGACTGATTTAACAATGATCAAGTATTATGCAATCTAGTTTTGAATATAAATATTAGAGCCATAATTCCATGAAACCACAGTCACAAATCACCCATTCCTTTCTACTGAGGTAATTAAAAGTAGGATATTTATGCTCAAGGGATTGTAATTCTTATCACCCCCTCTTAGAGGTAGGCTTATAATAAGGTTTACATATTCATTTCTATACCACCAAAAGGTTGTTTGTAATAATAAAAAAAAATATTGTTTATATTCTCTTTTGCACTGCCTTTTTACCCATTACTTTTTAAAAAGCTGGATGTCTTTTCCCATGGGATTGATTATATAATTTTAAGCTGAAAAGGACCTTAGCAATCAGTAATTCATTCCTTTTATTTCACAAAGCAGTAAATGGAAGCATACAGAAGCTGAGTCACTTTACTAAGATTACATGGCTAGTTAATATCAGAACTCAGATTAGAACAGCTAATCCGTTTGCCCTAGCAGCTGTTTTGCCAGATGTGAACAATGAAGACATTGTCCCTACAGAGCCTACACTATCAGGCCTCAAACTGACAAGAATATATCCCAGGGGGTTTTATAGCTCCCTCCCAAAAAAGCAATGGGATTCAGATACAGCCTGACATACACTACTGAGTGTCATATGTTGGGGGAGGAGAGGGAAGGTGCTTGTTGGTGGAGGTAACTTGAATCTTGAATCCCCTGGACGCCCTCATGGAGGCCTGGCCATCGTAATCACCCGGAAGGCTCTTTTAAACATGAACTGATGAGGTCTACCTCCAACATTCCTAATTCAGTTTCTGATTCAACGTGGTACCTGAGATTTTGCATTGCTGACGAGTTCCCAAGTGATGCTACTGGTCAGGGGAACCACATCTTCAGAACTACTGGTCTATCCCCCCAAGATCCTAGGGATGGCCAGTCTACTATATCTTGTTCTGGTTCTTGTTCTTACTCCAGTATTTGCTTCCAGAGTTGCTTTCCCAAACCAAGTCAACCTTGATTTACTGTTCTGGCAATTGCACCAAGCTAAAAACTATTACTCCCAGAAACCCATAAAACATACCCTGTATTTCTCCTCTCAGACTGGGACCCTGGATATCTACTCCTGCTCAGGAAAAAAAAAAAAAAAAAAATCACTTCATGCTCTGGACTTGCATTAATTTGCTGGTCATCCAAGGTGGAGGCCATTCCTGTCTACTGCTGTTAGCCACGACCCCTCTCCCTGCTCCCCTTAGGTTGTGTGCTGATTTCTGCAGATTGCATTTTCTCTCCCAGGGCTCGCAGAATATCACATGCTTAATACTCTGTGGCAGAGTTTGGACAAGACTCTAAGTTTCTTGACCTGATTTCAGACCATGTATAGCTATCTTTGTACCTCATGAAAAATATTCACATATTGTGCCTTGGATCAGATGTGATCACTTGATTTATAAGTATACATTTAATATTGTATAGGTTCAACATTAAGAAGATATCAAGATGAATAAGACATGCTCCCAGCTCTCAGACAGCCTTAAGAATAACAATGGAGACAGACATTTAAAAAGTAATGATAATTTCCAAATGGAAAATCTGTATATCACTGGCTATGACAATATATTATATTAAAATGATACACTATGATTTTCTTTAATGGATTAGCTAGGTAGCTATTCATAGATAAATGACATCAAAATGTATTATCTTATGGTACCAATCCATTCAACCATTACTAGCTTTCCAAGGGCAAATAACCTAATTTATGTGGAGGGAAAAAAAATTGCTAGTTCATATTAAAGACAAAAAATGGAATAAAAAGGACTGCTTACTTCGAAGAGACAAAGTTTTATAATTCTCTTAGGTATGTATGTTATATGCATGTAATGCAGTACACAAAATGCTATCGTTATCACTTTCATAAAATTGGAAAGCAAGTACTATTTATGTTTAATATTTTATATTCTTGCTTTGTCTAAAAAGACCTCCTCTCCAGTCATCCAGTGTCCTAAAGTTCCTACTGTCTCTTGCTAACTTCTCCCCAACTAAATTAACTAGTTGCTGAGTACCTATAAATACTCCTCCTATGTTCAGGGAGCTTCTGACCTTATGAATCTGCAGATCCCTAAAGTTGAACCTGAAATCTCAGGCTCTCTTCCAGCTAGGGCACAGCTTTGTGACTTTTCTCTAAACAGACAACTCATGGGCAAATGTGACTTCAAAGCACATAAAGAAGCAGGTGGCACAAGGGTGGCAGCAGAAATATACAGCTTCTAGAAACCCAGAAGAATTCTAGTTTCTAGTTCTCAACTTTAGCATTGGATTTACAGTGTCTCTCCAGACATGACAACAGATCACTGTTCACTGCAGCAGTTCCAGAGTGAAACCTGGGTGTAGTTCCTAGTTGCATAGAGAATGAATCAGGAGGCCTAACATATGACCAAGAGGTATTTCAGAAAGAGAAGAAAAAAACATCAAAAAGAGAAGAAAAGAGTGGAGAAAATGATGAGAAAGTGACACAAGAAAACTTTCCAGTACTAAAGGACATGAGTTTTTAGATAGAAAGGGCATTTGAAATACCCATTTAATACAATAAATGTTAAAAGATCCCACTGTTGGTATATCATCAAATTTTAGAATTCCATGAGCAAATAGAAGATCCTAAAAACTTCTAGAGACAATAGCCACACACAAAGGATCAGCATCAGAATAACATCATATTTGAACAGCAATGTTAAAATTAGAAATCAATGGAATAACACATCCAAATTCTGAAGGATAGAGATTTTCAATCTGAAATTCTAGACCCTGTTAAACTATCAGCCACTTGTGAGATTAGAATAAGACATCTGATGTGCAAGGTCTCAAAAATTTTACTTTTTACATATATTTGTCTAGGGAAGTCACTAATGAATACATGCTATCCAAACAAGGGAAAAAAACAAGATAGTTAACATAGGATCCAAGAATCAGAGAACCCAACACAAAAGAGGTGAAAGGAAATCCCAGACAACAGCCATGCAGTCAAGAGAGCAACAGTCTAGATTAAGCGGAGGGCCCTGGGAGACAGGTCTCTGATTAAAACAAACAAACAAAAACAACATAAGTACATCTAATAGATTCCTGATACATTTGATTATGTGGAAAAGAGTATGGGGAGGGATTTTACAGTTGTTAAAGAATACAGAAGAAATGAAACAATTAAACAAAAGAAAATTTGAAGAAATCATCGAGGGGAAAATAAACCGAACAAAGTAAAAGCCCTACAGGAATGTAAATATTGTAATGTAAATACCAAAAGAAACAGTTCAGAGTGGAGGATGACTCTGGGGGGGAGTAAATGGGGGTAGAGAAGGAAGCATGGAGCTTCTGGGTTATGCTGTTGTTATAAGCTTTGTAGTATCATTTTATTTTTTAAATCATGTGAATGTATCATTTTTAATAAAGCTAAAAATTGATTTTTAAAAATTTATATGTATTTTGCAATATGTACAAATATTGAATTACGTTGTACAACTGAAACTAATATAATGTTATATGTTAATTATATCTCAATTAAAAGAAAAAGAAAATATGTAAGCCTAGATTTCAACTCTGAAATGGAAAATGAACTACTAATAAACCTGAAGAAAAGAGTAATAAAAATGAACGCAAAAATTACTGAAATAGAAATAACAAATTTGATCAAAATTACAACAAAAAAGTTATATGGTAGAAGAGTCCATATCCTTCATCTCAATACTTTCAGTGAAGTAATCCATGGAGACTCAAGACATCGTCAAAACATCATAAGTATCCAAACTGCCTACTCATCCATAAGGTAGACTGACCTTGAGCACACTAAAATAAAGAAGCCAATGTCTGCCCTCTCTCATTTGGAATAATCCAACTGAGGACCACTGAGTATTCATTAAAGTTAAAGAGCAGTGGAAAAGAAAAAAAACAGTTAGCAGCATCCTGGGAACTATAACATACATATTTCAAATAATTTCTTGAATAAAGCTATGTATTAGGTATGTGGAGACTAGTGGTACTGGCCATGTAGTGGTAGTAACTATCACTGGTAATTCACTAGCACGATTAAGAATTCAGTTTTCCACTAAGACCAATAAGAAATCAGAATGGGTTGTAAATAAGCTGTCTATTTCTAAAAAAGTAAGCCCCAGAGAGGCTTGTACTCAAAATGAATTTAAAAGGGAGAGGGAGTGGAATATCATTTGCTAGCTTACTTTTCAAGATTTTAGTTGATGAAAAATAAAACATTTAACTTGGGAGGACAAGGACAAATTCTCTTAAACATTTCTATATGCAACATTCGCATAAACGTGCAGAGATATTTTACAAGGCGCATATTCTAAACCCATGGCACTTGGAGGTTGCGTGTGGGAAGTGACATTCACCACTCCTGCAGCAGCCAGGTTTGCTGTTGTTCTGTCTCTACAACTCAGCTCTGCCATGGGAAAGCAGCAAGTCAGGATTGGTAATTATGACTACAATGGCTGTTGAATGTCACAGATCCCTGTGTGCAGCTACCTCTACATTCCCCTACAAGGAAGGGTGTCATTCCATTTTTAAATGATTAACATTAGCAAGGGGAACAGGGTGCTTCAGAGGACTTGTAACAGTACATAAACAATGATATTTGTAAAGGAGAAAAGTGGATTAACAGAGCACTAGGACAGGAGAAATTGGCAAAGTATAACAGTAACGGCAGGGAATGCATCTGAAAAAAATGCCTTCGTTTCCGTAAATAAGCTACCCTAATGTTTTCTGTTAAAATGAGGACTTTACCTTAAAGGATTATAGCAAAGAGAGAAGAAAATAAAAGACCTAAAATAGATTCTAAGTGAGTCAAGGAAAGTCAATAGGAAAAATTAAACATGAATTGCCTTATTCTGAGTGATATCCATAGACATTTTAAGACAGCTTATGCATTTTATACCTACAGGAAGATAGAATCCCTACAGTCTTCTTCACCTAGCTTACAAACTTCAAGATACTTAGTTGAAGGGAAATAGAATCCTTCTTATTTCCTGGATCAAATCCAGTCTCTCAAACTGGGTAAAAAGAATTTGAGATAAGAAAATAACTTGCCAAAGAAAACAGAGAGAAGGTTGTCTTGTGTTCTGCCAAATAAAGGATATGCTCTCAAGAATCAAAGCAAGAAGGGGACTTGCTAAAACCTTTCAAACAAATACAGCTGGTACTGCTTGGTCTCAGGATGATCGTGGAAAAATAGAATCCTTGTATGCATGGTAAGGCAGGAAAATCCAAATATTGCTTGTTCACATGTTCATGAGAGTAAGGAAGTCCTATTGCCAATGCAATGTCCACGCTTACATTTCCCACAATTTAAGAATTAAGAACAAAAAGCTGGAAAAAGCCTAGAGAAAAGCAAAAACGACAATGAAGGGGTAGAAAATAAGAACTTAAATTGCAATTCTGTGGACAAAACCATATTTAAAATTTTGAGGAAAAGTTAAAGACATGTTTTGGGCTTGAGACAAAAGCCTATGGTCGTTATAATTTCCCATCCTCATTTCTAAAGAAAAAAGAACAAGGGCAAAAGACTCAGAAAATTGCATTTAGAAATAGATAAGTTGTTGAAAATTTCCTGAAAGAAAAAAAATCAATTAAAACATAAATAGTCTAGACTAACAACAGGTTGTGAAAGGATTGGAACCCAACAGTTGTCAGCACGGGACAGATTCTTCAACTCATAGCTACTGTCCATTCAACTATCCTCCTATAGCTTCTTTTTTCAGTCCTTTTCCACATCTCTCTCTCCTATCTTCAAAATAGTTTGGTAGTCTGCAACGTTTAAAAGCTGGCATTCTGGCATAAAAATTGCTATCTTTCAGTTTTTATTAGAAATTAATATGATTCTGTCTCTAGATTGATAGTTTCAAAAAGTTTTGTAATTTCAGCATACTGGGACACATAAACCTATGTGACATAACATATAGCCTAACTAGAAATTCTGCTAACAAAGAAATTATGCCCCAAATTCACCACTATCTATCTGAAAAACTATATAGAGTCCCAAATACGAAGGACAATTTTCAAAGTAGCATGCTTAGATACGACCAAGGTAAAAGTACACATTTCAGCTCAACGCTTGCTCCCTTAGCTAAGGGAAGGCAGAGCAGACCACAGGCAAGGATGGTCAATGACAGGACAAATAGTATTTGAGTAACCACTCTGTATCAGGTATTTTACACGTTATCTTGGTAAATTTTGTAACTTTGAAGTATGTTGAATTATCTGTTTATGCTACACCTTTATTCAACAGAAATTATTTTCACTTTATGGATGAGGAAACAAACTCAGAATAGCAACTTGGCCAAAGTCCGTAAGGTTAGAATGACAGAATAAGAACTCCAACTTAGGCCTATCTGAAGCCTATACTTCTGTTACTATCCTGGTTCACAGGTTTGAAAATATTACGGAACTAATCTCTACTTCTCAAGAATTGGTAATGCTTTCCACTATCACTGTGGCTTTTATATATAGGAACCTCACTTTTTTTTTTGTTTTGCGGTACGCGGGCCTCTCACTGTTGTGGCCTCTCCCGTTGCGGAGCACAGGCTCCCTACCCGCAGGCTCAGCGGCCATGGCTGACGGGCCCAGCCGTTCTGCGGCATATGGCATCTTCCCGGACTGGGGCACGAACCCCTGTCCCCTGCATCGGCAGGCGGACTCTCAACCACTGCGCCACCAGGGAAGCCCAAATTTTTTATATTTTTAAAGTGTATTGATAATGGTTTAGCAATCTGTTTAGTACATCCAAGATTTGTACTGGGAGCTTTCAGAAATATTAAAATCAAATAGTTTTACCAAATTTCATTTGGCAAAGGACAGATGTCCTAAGTTTAATATAGGTAACTCTTTTGTTTTAACCGAATAGCAAGCAAACATGATGGTAAAGTTTATGCAATAAATGCTAATTTGTTTAAAGTGGAGATGCTTATTTATAATTCACAGCAGTGGGTATTATTTATCATTTACATATTCCAAAACTTGGTTTTAATACAGCTGTCTAGTATTTAATTTACTGAACAAAGGGGGTTATCCTAGGTGGCTTTCAGTATTCTGAGACATACAAAAACAAAAACAAAAACAAAAAAACTCCTGAGATCTATAAGTTCTAAGGATTAAATCACAATATGTATTTCCCTGGGTGACACCCCAAAATGGGCACATTCATTTTGGATAAAGAGAACACAAAGTCTTTGGGGTTTGAGAGAAAGAAAAAGACGAGAGGGGGGAAAAAAGAAATATTTTTTAATTCACAAAACGGGGGGGGGGGGAAATGTGTGGAGGACCCTTCGAGAAGAGGCTGAACTGAAATGTTACAAACACATTTGTCCTACGAGACACACCAGCGGGCGGTAGAAATCTTTTCTAAGTGCGTCTGCTTTCTCGGAACATCCATCAGCAAGATCTCTGTTTCAGAATTCTGGGAGAGACCTGGTCCTTCACTCCCACTCCCACTGCTGAAGTCTGGACAAACTCTGAGAAACCGTAGGCACCTGCGGCTCTGACGGAACCAGCGAGGAGCACGGGGGAGCGCGTCCCTTCTCCCATTTTCCGTCTGCAGATTCCAGACCTTTCTGACAAGCGGCGTGAACGTCCGGCTGTCGCGCCCCAGAAATGCGACCTCGTCCGCGGAGGATGACCTGGGTCTGCACTGAAGCTCCGCAAAGGTGTGCGTCAGCATAAGAGAGACGGGCAGCTCGGCCACGGAGACCAGACGCCTCCTCCCTCCAGGGCTCTGCCAGCGGAAAACACCCGAGAAAGAAGCCCAAACCCGGGAGCCCGCGCCTGACCCGCAGCCCCGCATCCGGCCGCCCCTCGGCCGGAAGGGGGTGTGGCCTCGGTCCGGCGCGGCGAAGCCAACCGCGACGTGGGGGGGGGGGGGTCCTCCCGGGGCCGCAGACGCGCGTTTCCGGCGCGCTCCCCCGCGTCTTGCGTCCTGTGGTCTCGCCCGTCCCCGCTGCCATGTTGAATTGTGCGGCCGCCGCCGCTGCCGCCGCCGCCGCCGCCGCCGCCGCCGCCGCCGCGGAAGGAGGGTTGGAGGAGGAGTTGGGAGTTTAGCGCAGTCGCCGGAGTGCGAAGACAACGAGCCTCCGGCCAGAGCCTGGGCCGGCCGGAGCTGGGAGCTTCCCTTTCTCAGCGCGGCCCGCCGTCGACTCCTCCTTCCCGTGGCCTCCTCCCCGCGCCGGCGGAGCTGCGAGATGCTGCGCCTCTGATTACCCTCCTCCCGCCCCTGTCACCGAGAAAGGGGACGAGCGCTCGCCCACTCGCTGGAGGAGACTGCCCTGGCCTCCCTACCCCGCCGGCGAAACCATGAGCTCCGGCCAGCAGCAGCCGCCGCCGCCGCGGAGGGTCACTAACGTGGGGTCCCTGCTGCTCACCCCGCAGGAGAACGAGTCCCTCTTCACCTTCCTGGGCAAGAAATGTGTGGTCAGTGGCCGAGACCCGCGTCGCCGCCCCCGACCTTACCTCACGGGCCCGGGCTGGAGGGCCGGGAAGTGGGAGTGGGGAAGGAGGCGGGAGCGGCGCGGGTGGGCGGTGGTGCTGCCGGCCAGGCCTCCCGTCGGCCCCGGCCCCGCGTCGGCCCTCCGGCCCGGCTTCCTGGGTGCGGGCCGGCGCGGCCGGACGCCGCCTCCCGGACCTGCCCGGGGAGCACGCAGGGAAGTGTCACCTCCGCAGGCCTGCCCTGGAGCCCTGCTCGGTCGGACCCGGGTCCGTGCCCTTGCTGCTGATTCAGACTTTACTGTCAGGCCTCACGGGGATTTTCTTCTTGCCCGAGATGCTTGATCTTAGTAACTGGGCCCCTGGACTGGCCCTCGCTTCTCCACCTACAGCCGATCTGGGGGCGCCTTCCTTCACAATGCCAGAGGTTTCAGGAGTGGGTCGGTCGGGGACCGAGGCCCAAATATGAATGAATCGGACCATAAGGTGGTTTTTTAATCTCCTTTGAGGATCTTCATTCCTTTGAGGAATGAAGTCGAGTGCGTCTGTTCAGAATGAGGGCAGGAAATGCTACTGCTCCCCATTGCAGAGAAACGAGGTTTATTTCTCCAGCGGTCTCGCCCAGGCCTGGTTTTTCTCTCCTCTCCACTGTTTTTTGATTTTGGGGTTTTTTTTGTTGTTTTCTTTTCTTTCTTTCTTTCCATTGGTGGGAGATGTTGCTCTCCCACACCAAGCGCAGAGGAACCGCAGTCTCCAGCAGTTCTTGGCCTTTGGGGGTCTGAGAATGGTTCTTAGGTTGGTGCAGTGCGGCCTGGTCCAAGCCCCGATGGCCGGTTGGGAGCGAGCAGCTTTGCTGTGGGAAGGGGAATGTGTGCTGTTGACGGAAGCGTTCATTACACGGGCCGCTGGCACTTCTGCGGGTGGGGAGGTTCTGCTCTGCGGGGTAGGCCTCGTTAGGCTGCATCTTACTGCGCTGGCTGGGTTGAACTGTGGTTGAGTTTGTTGGAACGCTGTTTGGGTCCCTTTCTCCCCCCTTTACTGCTTAACACCTGCGGAGTATGTGCCACTGGAACCCGGGAAGCACCGAGTGAAATGCCAACAGGGCTGTACCTTTTACAGCTTTTCTTAGTAGTGCTAAGTGTGTCAAACCAGACTCCACCTGCTTGTTTGAGAAGTTGGGATTAGACAGGTTCTGGGAAGTTACCAGATTAATTGTTAATTTTCTAGGAGTTTACCCTTTGTATCCTGTGCCATCCAGTAGGAGATTGAATCATTACATTCAGTTCAGATGTGTTTCAGATTTCAGAAGTTAGACCTGATTAGAAGAATAAAATGAGGGGGGGTGGCTTAAAATGAGAACTGGGGGAAACAACTGTAAGGGCAGTCAAGCCCTTTACTCCCCACACACACTGTTTAAACCAATGAGAAAACTGAGCCAGTGAGCCCGAAGTCACCCAGCAATTTAGTAATGTAACCAGAACTAGAAAACCAGGACTCCTGATGCCTACTCTGTTGTACTTTCCACTACATCATGTTGTTTTAGAAGAGTTTTTTTTCTTACTTGTTATTGACTTATTTAAAAGTGGTATGAAAGGAATAGTAACTTCTATTTTTCATCGGAAACTGATATAATTAAAGTGTAAGACTCTTAAAGCAGCACTAATTTTTGAATATTTTCAACTTAGGAAAATCTTCAGTACTTTAAAAATGACATTATTTAAAGTTTGTGGGTTTACCACTTTTGTTGTGTAATCTGTATCAGAAAGCAAGTAGTTGTACCGTGTGTAACCTACCAGACGCATTAACTTTAAGCAGGAAGGACATTACATTTATACCCAAGTATACTGACTAATTGCTCTGTGCTTACCTGTAATGTTTACTGGTTTCAAAAAAATGACTGATGTGGAAGAATACAGCGATAGATAGAGAATGAATTTCTGTCATTTAAAACCACACTGTTGTAGTTACCTGCTCTTGTGGTGTGAAATGGTTGTGGAGATTAACTTTAATATTTGAAGTCTCCAATTACAGAGTAAAGAATGATATGTTAATTTTCTGGAACAGTCCCTTTTTTTTTCCTTTGCTGACTATGCAGTTTTTTGTACAATACTGAAATACATGGTCTCATTAAAAAAAAAAAATGAAGCAATGAGATTTATAGGTCAAACCAAATTTGTTTAGCAAGATGTATTCAGAACTCTATCTAAGAATTCAGGAAATGAAACAGGTGTAGTTGTAGTTCCAGCTCTCAAGGAGTTTCATTCCTTCTTTCACTCAGCAAATATGTATTGAGTAGCTAAATGTTGAGGTCAAAATCAGGGTTGATGCCTGCACTAAGGGAGCTTACTGTATCTAAAAAGAGAAACAAATGTGTAAACTGATGAGTATGTCAATACTTCAGAGTGATGTGCAAGAGGCTGCATGTCACAATGGAAAATCCTGTATCCTGGCTTTGTAATCAGCAGATCAGGGTTTAAACTCATATGGTCACTTTGGACAAGTTTCTTAAGCCCCCTGTCCTAGCATTGGTTTTCTCTTTTCTAAAATAAGGATACTATCTCTTGGGGTGGTTGTGTGGATTAGAAGGACTATATGTGTAGATGCTATTATTTTTATAAAAGTTTAGGAGATCAGAAGAGAGGATGAGTAAACGCTTTTTAGAATGGTCAGTACCTGAACATTGAAGATTAGTAGGTATAGTCGTCATCGGGTGCTCAAGTCCCTTGCAGTCAGCCCTCCATGTCCAGAGATTTGGAGGGCCAACTACCCCCCAGATTGATGAGAGGTATGAAACAGCTTGGGAAGTCAGGGGACCTCCTAATAGTATGTTATGGAGCAAGAAGGGGTCTCAAGTTTAGGTATACATTGGAATCATTGGGGAGATTATTACAAATGCATATGGCTAGGCCAAATTCCTAGATAATATTCAAATTCATTGAGTCTGAGGTGTAACTTGGACATTTCTATTTTTAGCAAGCTTAATAGAAGTCTCCAACTTATATCAGGGTTTGAGAACCACTGCTAAAATCCACTGTTTTCTAATAGGGTAATTCTGAAGCACTTTGGAAATGTTAATAGGTTTTCCCTCAATCTTTGGTCCATAAACTCTTTCAGGACAGCATTTCTCTAACCCCTTCAGATAACAATGTGTATTTCATAGGTGTAAGAGATGCAGTTGAGGAAGTATTGCACTAGTTAGTGGGGTACCACAAGATCAGATTTGACTTTTAGAAAGTTTGGGGAGAAAGGTAGAGGCACTCTATTATAGAAGGTGGATTGAGGGTTGTTAGATTGGAGGCAAAGGAGATCAGATACGTGTTTACAATCACCTGCATGAAATATGATGATGATGTGAATTAAAGCAGTGCTAGTGGGATAAAGGAGCAAAAGACTCCAGTAAGATTTCGTCCCCCTTAGGTAAAGGGCATGAAGGAAGGGAACTGGGGAAAAGTCAGGTATAAAACCACCAGCAGAAAAAGTATGCAGAAACAGGCATGTGTCACTAGATGTAAATATGCCTAGATGTTAATGAAACCCTAGGTTGCTGATTGTTTTCATGGAGGAGGTGAATTTTCAGTAAAGCTATAGTTTTACCACAGTTTTTAAAAATAGATTTTGAAAAAGTTGAGGTTCATTTAAAGTTATATGTAAATATATGTTATGTAATTTTACATAAAGTTAATAGTTCTGTTGCAATTTATTAGCTGGTGGTATTTTCT
Organism: Tursiops truncatus; assembly: GCF_011762595.2. Lineage (NCBI taxonomy): Eukaryota > Metazoa > Chordata > Mammalia > Artiodactyla > Delphinidae > Tursiops > Tursiops truncatus. Next base: position 78,515,552 of record NC_047042.1, on the reverse strand, counting down.
TAGAACAATTAAGAAGGGTTAGAAACAAGATTACTAGGTCTAGTTTTGTAGTTAGTTCTGTTGCCTTTCTTTCATGTGTGTGATTTAACTTATTTTCTGTAAAGAGTATATCCATCTTGCCAAGAAAAGTTAAATATATACATTCCTGAATAAGTAAGAAATTAAGGATTGGGAGAAAACAAAACCTTATACTATCCCTCTGGTCCAGATGGATTGGGGTTAGAAATGTTAACTATTACCATTCCCTGCATACTCATTTGGTTTGTTTCAGGATTTAGTGATATTTAAGAAGGCATTTTTATTAACTAAGTTTAATTTTTATTTTCTTTAGTTCCTCAGCACTTGTTTTAAACTTGCTTAAAGTCTTTAGTTTTTTGTTTGTTTTCTCACCCTATATACAATTCTGGGAGATTAGACCTTATGCCTACATAGTCTTCTATAATTTTTATAATAACCAGCATACAGATCACTGAATACTTACTGATTGCATACTTATAATAGCTAACTTGTTTACTCCTTAGGAGTTCATTCAGCATTTCTCATTGCTTGATCAGGTTGTTAAAACCTTCAGTTTCTAATACAGATGGTATCTGGACTTCAGTCTTCATTTATTAGGAGAACAAAGTGGTTTAATTCTTCTGCTGAACTAATGTAGTTGGTAGCAGTAGCTGTCCAACATTTGTTTCTGTGCTAAATTCTTAAATAGGTTTAGAGAGAGAGGTGCCTATGAGGGATGATTGTCTTGATGAAGCCCTAAATTGAGGCGGTCCCGGAGGGAAGTTAGTGCTGGGAATGTATTTCACCTTGAGTGATATTTAAGGAGAAAAAAAAAGGTAAAAATTCACAGGATTTGGAATAGACAAAGACATGAAGGCAACCTAGGCTAGTGAAGAGGGAAAAGGTGAGTACAAAAGTGAGTGTCATACGGGGTGAACTATAAGCACAGGAGATTTAGAAGAATCCAGCAGATCTGGGTTTATATATCCTTTTTTTTATTATTCTTAGCTCTATAGTATAGTCATATTTCTTAACAAGTATGAGCCTTAGTGTCTAGATTTGTAAAATGGACTTAGTCAAGGATTTCAGAGAATAATGCAATAATGTGTGTAAAGCTGTTAGAACGCCGGCCACTTACAAAGTGTTCTGGGAGTTGGAGAAGCATGTGAAAGAATGTTGTCATTAATACTATTCACTACTTGGTTTAGATTTCTTGTTACTGGCAGAGAGGTTTTAAAGTAAAATCTTGAACTGTATATTGTATTTGTTTTGATTTAGGTAAATTAATTCTAACATTTTGGCTTAAAGTCAGTACATTATAGAGTATGTAAATTAAGAGTTAAGCAGCAGCTGGAACAAATCTCTTTGGGGAATTTCTGGGCAGCCTAAGCCCCTCTGGCTGCTGACCGGAAAGGAAAAAAGGGATACTGGTATAAGAGTTAGGAGTTCCTGGGTTTTAGTCCATGCTCTGCCACCAATTAATTGTGAATGTGAACAGGTATCTACCTTCCTGAACCTCACTTTCCTGGTCTGAAAAGGAGTGGTTGGACAGGTAACACCACAGTCTTTCCACCTTTAATGTTCTACCACTCTAAATGTTCTAGTTGCCAGGGACTCTAGCAGGGAAAGAACAGAGCTTCTGTTAACCTTGGAATATGTGTGTTTTGCTCAGTGGAGACAAAGATAGTATATATCTAAGTGCAAGGTAGATAATCTACAGTCATTTCACTGCAGATTCCCATTTCTAACTCACCTTTTTCTTAGCATCATAATTTGATAGATATTTTACCGTAGAAAAACCAGGGTAAACAGAATTAAAAAGCATTAGTAATAGAATAATCAGCTCTCACTAACTTTGAATTATTAATTATTTATTCTAATTACAAGGAATTTTTGGCTTATTATAAGTATGCCTTTTAATTAAGATGGAGTTATTTTAAAGAGTTCCTCTTTTGTTAACCAGTTCCGTCTAGAACCTCATTTCTTGCATGAAACTTTATTAGTGATATGATAGTTTGGTGTTACCTTTTATTGCTTATTATCTAAGGTTAAAAATAAGTTTTTTTTTTTTAAGTTTTTAGTTTTAAGTGTTAGACTCAGTAGTTATAGTGAACTGACTTGGTTATTTTAGAATGATTAAAAGTTGAGGTTTAGAAGAGCAGATGGAGTTCAGCTTCATTATAAATTATTCTGTCTGAGAGTCATAGCTTTGATCCAACAGATGAGAACTCAGCATTATTAAGAGTTCACTTTCATTGTAAAGGTTCTGGAAGCAAAACAAGTTTATACACTCTTCTCCAGAGTAATCTAATATATATTGTTAACTGTAAATAAAATTCTTATTGCTGTATAACTGAACAATCTAGTATTTTTTAAAGTATTGTTTACTAATTAGAAGACATTTGGCATATTTAACTATATTCATAAATGTAGTGTAACAAAAATGTATTGTTTTTCTTTATTGTATCTATCAGTATTCTAGGAAATAGAGGATTACATCACTATAGTGTTAATATAAGAGAGTGGAATTATTAGAAAACATCAGTTTCCCTTTGGAGTTAATGTGTTGTAAAGGACTTTATGACCCCTTATTTATTTAGAAAAGCATATTTTAAAAAAATTATTTATTTATTTGGCTGCGCCGGGGCTTAGTTGCAGCATGCGGGATTTTCACTTGCGGCATGCGGAATCTAGTTCCCTGACCAGGATGGAACCCGCGCCCCCTGTACGGAGCATGGCGTCTTAACCACTGGACCACCAGGGAAGTCCCTATTACCCTTTTTTTTTAAAGAAACCAAATAACTGGTGTAATGTTGAAGAGGTGAATCTAGAAGAACTCCCTTTAGAAAATAAAATCAAATGAAAGATTTGTAGTAACTTCATATTTCAATTACTATGACTATCTGTTAGTTTAATTGTTCTCTATGTCCTTGGTTCCTCTGCCATGATGATTTGGCTTTTTAACTTATTTTTTACTTGACCTGAAGATTACTATAGAAATCTGTCTCTATAAAAGGAATACTCATTAAAGACCAGATAAATTGAAACAAAAGGAAATGCGAAAGACATCTGGGAATATAAAATGCTGTTAAAAATATGAGGAGATCGAAATTATCATCAGACAAATGCACAGTAACTTTAGGACAATGAAATATTTTAAAGTTTGATTTTAAAGTTAAACTTTCATATTAAACTTGGAGAAGCTCAAATTATCTAGTGTTTTTAAGTATTAAAATAGAGGTGAAGTTGTTTATCATTCTTTTTGGTTCCAAAATAAAAAATTTTAAGTGAAATTCTCCCTCCAGTAAGGTGAATACTTTTGTTGCCATAAAAATATCAGAGGATACCTAAATACCTAAGAAATATTCATAGTAGTAAAGGAGCTTATTGATTTGTATGCAGTGCATGAAGCTAATCAAATGATTTCCTCTATTCTTATTAATAAAATATAGTCATGATCAAGAATTGAGGATTTGCTGAGTACATAACACCTTCCCGGTATCTTGGACTGCATGGAAAGGGTAGGGAAGATTTAGTCCTTACCCCTCAGTTGTTCACTAAGCCAGGGAAGACAAAAATTATGCATGTAAAGATAGTTTTACAAGCCAGCATATAATAAAGTTTTGAATAATAGGAGAGATAGGTGTATCACTGTGGGTTTTAATACATCATTGTGGGGTTTGAGCATGAGAACCTTGAATGGCCTACAGAATTTATGTCAGAATAAGGAAGTAGCCCAGTTCAAGTGTAGGAAAATGTGTGAGCAACTTAGGAGTAGAAAATTTTCATGGAGTGTTCTGCAACACTGAATAGACTGACTTGGCTAGAACTGAGAATGGTATTTGCTTGAGGAGATAGTGAATGATAAGTTCGAAAGATAAATTGAGGCCAGATTTTAGAAGACCTTGAACGTCAAACCTAGGGATTGAACTTTAGTCCCTAAGTAGGGAGAAGTCGCAAAGATTTTGATTCAAAAAATGTCAAGATAGGAAGGATCTAGGAATGGGGAAAACTGGAAATTATTATTCGTAATAAGAATAATTAACACTTTAAAGTTTACTAAACAATTTCTTATTCATTATCTTAGCAGACCAGACCTGGCCTGGCTAAGGAACCTGAATTGTAGCAGCATCTGGTACGGAAAAAGGATTATGAAGGATAGTAAATCCTTGGCCTTTGCTCTCATGGCAGACACCACTTATCACTAACAGCATTTTTTCCTACTTTGTCCTACACACAGCCACTACCAATCAGTCCATGTTCACAGTTGATGAAATCTAGTTGCCATTCCAAGGCTCTATTCTAGAAACATTGTGAAGAAAAAAATGTCAGTACTTGGTTGGCTTTGTGAATTCAAGATGACAACAGAACCTCCTTGTGGAAATGGCTAAATTGTAGGATTAGAGCTGTTGGAATCCTTTTTACAGTGTTGGTTGTCGAGGCCTTAGGAGTGGAGTTAGATCCGTGAAGGTGTCAGTGCACGTGAAGATTACAGAGGGAGGCAGTCTAGTCCATATTTGACTTGACCAGCATTTGAAAAGGATGGGTTTCAGTGAGGAGTTGAAGGGGGAGAAAGATGTTCTCTTTAAATTACCAGAGAAGTGGTATTCTGCAACTTAACTTTTTCACTTATATTGTATATCTTTCAAACATTTCCATGTTCATTTATATCTGGTGCATCCTTTTCATTACTACATCCTATATTTTATGTATTGCTTATAGCTTATTAACCTCTAATAGTTTCCTAGGGCTAGTTTAACAAGGTACCACAAACTGTGTGGCTTAAAAAACAAATTTAATCTCTCTCATTTCTAGAGGCTGGAAGTCCAAAATCAAGGTGTTGGTAGGGTTGGTTCCTTTTGGCGGCACTGAAAGAGAATCTGTCTCATGCATCTTCTAGCTTCTGGCATCTGCTGACCATCCTTGATGTTCTTCAGCTTATAGATTCATCACTCCAGTCTCTACCTATGTAATCATCACAGGATGTTTTCTACTTGTCTGTTTCTCTGTCTTCTTTTTGTATAAAGACACCAGTCATTGGACTAGTGTCAACCCTAATGACCTCATCTTAACTTGGTTACATCTGCAAAGAATCTTTTTCGATATATGGTCACATTCACAGATACAGGGGTTAGGACTTAAATGTATTTTTTAGGGAGACACAATTCAACCCATAACAATGGGTATTTTTATAAACAGTGTATTTTTAGAACCAGTGCTGTAATGAACATTCAAATACCTGTTTCTTTGTATCCTTTCCAAGTATTTCTATAGAGTAAATTCAAAGCAGTGAAGTCAGAGAGCATGAGTATTAAAAAATAGTAATAGATACTGCTGAATTATCTTACAAAACAGGTGTTACCAAACTCTGTATAGTCACATCAACACTAGAATTTAAAAATCTTTTTTTGCTTCTGACAGTTTCACTGGTCAAAAAAATCTCATTGTTTGATTTGTAGTTTTTAGTGAAGTTAAATATTTTTTCATGTCTGTTGGTCATTTATATTTCTTCTGTGAAATGCCTATTCTTGTCTTTAGACCATTTTTCTATTGGGTTGTTTTTTCTTAGTGACTTAAAGAACTCTTTAGGGATAGTAATTTTACAGTATTTTTTGGCAGTCATCATTTTATTTTTCAACGAGTATTTTTGGTCATTGCATAAGTTTTAAATTTTGTGTAGTTAAATATGATAATCTTTCTAGTATATCAAGTTCTTATTTAATACTGTCCTAGTTGAGAACTGCAAAAATATTTACTCACATTTTCCTAGTACTTCTATGGTCTTATTTTGTACGTGTTATCTTTGATCTTTCTGGAGTGATTTTGGAAAACAAGGGTAGTAGAAAGCCAGTGCTACCTTTTTACAAACGATGTCATTTATTGAGCAATTGATTTTCTCCCATCTATTTGAAACGCTGTCTTACCAGATGTACTTAGATCATTTCTACATTCTCTTATTTTTTGTTTATTTCTTTGCCAGTATACTGAATTTTTAATTAGTGTAGCTTTATAATTATGACATAGTTTGATTAAAGTCCCTCATTACTCTCCTTTTCAGTATTTTCTAGCTATTTTTATGTGCCTATGCTTAGTATTTTTTCAAGACTACCTCCCACCCCATCTCCCACCAAAAGCATATTTGCTTCAAAATAGCATTGGATTTGTAGATTAATTTAAGAAAAATTGACATAGTGGGGATTTCCATTGGCAAGCAAGTCTGTTTTATTTGCCACTTGTCTTATTTCCTTCTGTAGTTATATAGTTTTCATATCATCCGTACTAGCCATTAAATTTTTTTTTTTTTTTTTTAGGTACAAAAGCGATACCCATTTATACTCATTGTTTAGACACACACACACCACGCGCACACACACACACATACATGCAGTCTGCACTATATGGAGTTAAAAGGTAAAACAGCCCTTTACACTTCTCATCCCCTAATACAATTAGGCTCCATAGAAAGCTCTTAAGGTTTTGATGTGTCTCTTTCCCTTCCTTTTTGTTTGTAAGTATGTATATGAATACATATCTCTGCATTTTACCTGAAAGGGGTCATATTCTGGGCAGATTATATTATGTACATATAGATTGACCTCATGCTTTTTTTTTTTTTTTAACATTTTTATTATGGAAACTTTTAAACATATACGAAGTAAAATAGGATAATGAATCTACGTGGACCTGTCACTGAGCTTTAGTAGGTATCAACTCATGGCCAGTCTTGTTTGCTGTATATCGCTACCCACTTTTGCCTTTCCTGTATTATTTGGAAATAAATAGCGGGCATTATATAAGGTTTTTTTTTGTCCTAATCAGTCTGGCTAGAGGTTTGTTATTTTTATTGATTTTCTTAACAGATTTAAGTTTAACTGATTTCTGTTGTTTTTCTTGTTTTCTATTTTATTGATTTCTGTTCTGATATTTATTATTTCCTTTTGCTTACATTGGGTTTAAATTGCTTTTCTTTTTTAAGGTGGTAACTACTTAGGTAATTGATTTGAGACCTTTTTCTTTTTCTAATGTAGAGATTTAGTGCTATACATTTTCTTGTAAATACTGCTTTACTGGCATCCCACATATTGGACATGTTGTATTTTATTTTTTATTTAATTTAAATTACTTTCTAATTTTCCTTCTCATTTCTTTGACCCACAGGTTTTCTAGAAGTATGCAATTTAGTGTCCAAAGATTTAGGGATTTTCCAGATGTCTTTCTGTTACTGATTTCTAACTTAATTCTATTATGTTAGAAAATACATGGATCCTTTTTATTGATAAGAATATGGTCTAAATTGGCATTGCACATGCCTTTGAAAATAATGTGTACTCCACTGTTGTGTGGAGTGTTCAGAAAATGTTAATTATATCAAGATGGTCCGTAGTGTAGTTTAAGTCGTCTCTCTCCTTACTGATTTTCTGTCTACTTGCTCTATCAATTTTTTGAGAGAAAGGCATTGAATTCTTCCACTGTTATTACGAATTTGTTTCACTTTGCAGTTCTATCAGTTTCCCTTCACTTGTTTTGAACCTGTTTATCATGTACATAAACATTTGCAACAGTTATGTCCTGTTGAAGAGTTGACCATCATGAAATGACCCCCTTTGTCCCTGATATACTTTGCTCTGAAAGCAACTTTGTTATTAATAAAGCTACTGAAGCTTTCTTTTGATTGGTGTTATAATGTTTTTTGCATTCTTTTATTTTTAATCTCTTTGAGTCTTTATACTTAAAATGGGTTTCATATAGGTGGCACATAGTTAGGTCTTGCTTTTTAAGCCCAGTCTGGTAGTATTTACTTTGGGTGTTTAGACCATTTACATTTAATTAGATGATTATTGATATGATTGGGTTTAAATCTACCATCTTGCTACTTGTTTTCTGTTTGTCTCACATTTTCTTTGTTCCTTTCCTCCTCCTCTTTCTGGCTTTCTTTAGATTGGATTAGTATTTTTAAATTTTCTTTTAACCTCCTTTTCTGGTTTATTGGTTGTAACTCTTTATTTTGTTTCTGTAGTTGCTTTAGAGCTTACAGTATATAACTTATTACAGTCTACTTTCAAAGGCTATTATATCACTTCACATTTAGTATAAGAACTTTACAATAGCACAGTTCCATTTCTTCCCTTCAAGCCATTATCCTATATTGTTGCCATACATTTTACCTTTAAATTCCTTGATACATTGTTATTTTGCCATAATGATTCAAGTATCTTTTAAGGAGATTTGATGGTAAGGAAAAAAAATTCTTATATTTATCCACTTGTTATCATTTCTGTTGCCTTTAATTCCTTTGTCTAGATCCAGACTTCTCTCTGCTATCAGTTTTCTTCAGAGTTTTTTTTACTCTCCCTCCCTCCCTTCATTCCTTCCTTCCTTTTATTTATTTTCTTTATCCCCCCCCCCCCCCAAACATCTCTTGTAGTACAGGTCTGCTGCTGGTAAATTCTTTCAGCTTTGTATCTCTGAAAAAGTCTATATCTTGCCCTGAATCTTGAAAGATATTTTTTCTGGATATATATATAATTCTAGATTGATAGTTTTTTTGTTTTTCTTCTTTCTGTAAAGATGTTGCTCCAGTATCTTTTGGTTTGCAGTTACTGCTGACAGGAAATTTGCTGTTGTCCTTTTCTTTAATCTTCTGTATACAACATGTCTTTTTTCTCTGATTACTTCTAAGATTTTTCTCTTTATTACTGGTTTTAAGGACTCTGATTATGATGTGCTTTGCTCTAGTTTTCTTATTGTTTCTTATGTTGGGATTTCTTAAACTTCTTGGATATGTGAGTTTATAGTAAGTTTATATCAAGTTTGGAAAATTTTCAGTCTTTTTTCCCCCCAAATATCCACCCCCCTAAAAAAAAACCCTTGACTTCAAAAAAGCTAGACACATATAGACTGCTTGAATTTGTCCTAGACTTCACTACTGTACAGCTCTTTTTTTTTCTTTCCATCTTATTCTCTCGCTGTTTCTTTTAGATAGTAGCTAATGCTATGTCTTTAAAGTCACTAATCTTTTTTGTCTACAATGTCTAATCTGCCATTAATACCATTTAGATGTTAGTTTTTTCATCTCAGATGTTATAGTTTTCATCTCTGGGGTTTAATTTGGATTTAAAAAAGTATATTCTGTGTTTCTACTTAACATGTTCTATCTTTGCTCTAGCATGGTAAGAGCTTTTTCACATACTTGGTAGCTTTTTTATTGGATACCAGATATTGTGACACTTATCTTTGAATTTTTAATGGTAAGGTGTTATTTTTTATTTTCCATCAAAGTATTCTGCATTTGCTAGTTGCTGTATTTTAAGAGCAGCCTCCCCCCTCCTTCTGCAATAATAACTAATTAAATATATCTGAAGATACTAATTTTTTTTTAAGTTCTCATCATTGAAAAAAATTTTCAATTAATATTCATATAGTTGCTCTCTTCTTTGCTCCCGTTTCCTCAATTATCTGATTATTCTTGGCTGTGGTCCAAATTTATGTTTGAAAGTCTGATTTCTAATATAGATAGTTAGCTTGTATTTTTTTTTATTAATAGACTTTATTTTTTCAGCTGGTTTAGATTTACAGAAAAATCGTGTGGAAAGTGTAGAGGGTTTACGTTACCCTGTCTCCCTCTCCCCACCCCCACTTTCCCCTATTATGAATACCTTGCATTAGTATGATACATTTGTTAAAATTGATGAACCACAGGCTTCCCTGGTGGCGCAGTGGTTGAGAGTCCGCCTGCTGATGCAGGGGACATGGGTTCGTGCCCCGGTCTGGGAAGATCCCACATGCCGCGGAGCGGCTAGGCCCGTGAGCCATGGCCGCTGAGCCTGCGCGTCCAGAGCCTGTGCTCCGCAACGGGAGAGGCCACAACAGTGAGAGGCCCGCGTACCGCAAAAAAAAAAAAAAAAAATTGATGAACCAATATTGATACATTGTTACTAGCTAAAGTCCATAGTTTACACTAGGTTTTAGTCTGTACAGATATATAAGTTTTGGTTTTCACAAATGCATGTCATATACCCACCATTGCAGTATCACACAGAATAGTTTCACTGCCCTAAAACTACCCTCTCCTCCACCTATTTATCCCTCCTCTCTCCTGCTGAAACCCTAGGGTCCATTGATATTTTACCTTCTTTATAGTTTTGCCTTTTCCAGAATGTCATAGTTGGAACCGTGCAGTAGGTGGTATTTACAGACTGGTTTCTTTCACTCAGCAATATGCATCTAAGATTCCTCCATGACTTTATGTGGCTTGATATCTTGTTACTTTTTATTGATGAAAAATATTTCATTTTAGTGTGGATATACCACAGTTTATTTATCCATTCACCTATTAAAAGAAATCGCAATTTCTTCAATGTTTGGCAGTTATAAATAAAGCTGCTATAAACATTCATTTGCTGGTTTGTGCATGGACGTAAGTTTACAGTTGATTTTGGTAAATATCTAGGAGCATGATTGCTGCCTCATATGGGAAACATGTGTTTAACTTTGTGAGAAACTGACAAACTGTCTTCCAAACTGGCTGTTGCATTTTGTATTCCTACCAGGGATAAATGAGAGTTCCTGTTGTTACACATTCTCATCAGCATTTGGTGTTAGCAGTATTTTGGATTTTAGTTATTCTAATAGGTTTATCGTCATAGCTCATCCTTTTAATTAGCAAGTCCTAATGCCATATGATGTTGAGTATCTTTTTGTATGCTTATTTGCCATCTGTGTATCTTCTTTGGTGAGGTGTCTGTTCAGTCTTTTTGCCCGTTTTAGTTGGATTGTTAATTTATTCTTATTGAGTTTTAAGAGTTCTTTGCCTATTTTGGATATACATCCTTTATCATATATGAATTTTGTATATATTTTTATTTAGTCTGTGGCTTTTCATTCATTTATCAGTTTCTTTTGCAGAGCAGAAGTTTTAATTTTTTTTTTTTTTTTTTTTTGCGGTACGCGGGCCTCTCACTGTTGTGGCCTCTCTCGGTGCGGAGCAACAGGCTCCGGACGCGCAGGCTCAGCGGCCATGGCTCACGGGCTCAGCCGCTCCGCGGCATGTGGGATCTTCCCGGACCGGGGCACGAACCCACGTCCCCTGCATCGGCAGGCGGACTCTCAACCACTGCGCCACCAGGGAAGCCCCAGAAGTTTTAATTTTAATGAAGCCCAATTTATCAGTTTTCTCTTTGACAGGTTGTGCTTTTGCTCTTGTTCCTAAAAAGTCATCATGAAACCCAAGGTCATGTACATTTTCTATGTTATCTTTTAGAAGTTATTTAGATTCACACTTGACAATTAAATCTGTGATCAACTTAGAACTAATTTTTGTGAAATGTGTAAGATCAGTATCTAGATTTTTTTTTTTTTTTGGTAAGTGGATGTCCGTATTTCAGAAAGATTATCCTTTCTCCACGGAATTGTTTTTGCTCCTTTGTCAAAGATCAGTTGGATATGTTTGTATGGGTCTACTTCTGGGCCCTGATGTTATTAATTTGTGTCTTATCTCTTTTTTGTCTTTTGATTTCTTTCCTCCTGTTTTCAATTGCATTGATTTCTGCTATAAATTTTATTTTTCTTCTTTTCTTTTGTTTACTTTGGATTTAATTTGCTCTTCATTTTCTAGTTTACCAAAGTAGATGCTTAGGTTATTGATTTTAGATCTTTTTTTCTTTTCTCATACATGCATTCAGTGCTATAAATTTCCCTCTAAGCATTGCTTTTGCTGCATCCCACAGAATTTGGTAAGCCATGTTTTAATTTTCATTTAGTTCAAAATGTTTTAAAGTTTCTTTTGAGACTTCATTGATCCATTTGTTATTTAGAAGTATATTTAATCCCCAAATGTTTTGAAAATTTCCAGCTGTCTTTCTTATATTGCTTCCTACATTGTTGTCTGAGAACAGACAACAATGTATGAATTCCTTGTTGTTGTGTTTTATGGCCCAGAATGTGGTCTGTCTTGGTGATTATTCCACGTAAGTTTGAGAAGAATGTGTGTTCTACTGTTGAAGTATTCTATAAATGTGAACCAGATCCAGATGGATGGGATTGAGTATTCTCTAAAAGATGAGCACTGTCTATTTTTTAGGTTCACTTGAAAACCACAACATTGTTTGTTTATTTAAGTGAATGTACTGGAAATTATTTCCTGCTTCTGTGCTCATCTTACTGGCCTTGACATGCTTTGAAAATTAGTGGGGAACGTACATTCTTATTTTTAAAAATATGTTTTGACTTTGGTATGCTTTTTTTGTCCCCAAACCCTTGCTCACTCCCCTTTTCTGTGGGTGGAGGTTGTGGTGGAAGCAAATTCCTGTGTTTTGTGGCATTTAAAATATTAGGAATGTGGTTGCATTGACTGAAGTTTTTCACTATGTCATGTAGATGTTTTTTTCGGTCAGTGAAGTGCCAAGAAGAGAACTGTTGTCCTCTAAAAATAATTTAAATAGCACAGATTAGCAATTTCTACCTTTTTGAAAAAGTATTTAAAATAATTTTGATAATGTAGCAATAATTAATATGATTCTAAGAAAGAATCCTTTCACTTTTCACCTTTCTCAGTTTATTTCATCCAGTGAATGAGTGCACACTGCATTTTAAGTACTGTGCTAAGGCTGAGGGACATACATGGCCCTTGTCTTTAGAGGATGAACAGTTTATTGGTGAAGCATACCTCACATAGGAATCTATAACAAGTCATTCAGTGATAAGTGCTTCATTGGATGTGTAAATGAAATGTTATGGCTTAAGGAAAAAGGAATATATTGGCTACCAGAGGATCCCATGGAATCCAAAACAGAATTGAACAATAAAGTTTCAGGAACAGCAGGAGGCTGGGAAGCTCTGAGAACAACAAGAGTCAGTGGAACTTCTCTCAACTCCATTCATCTCTTCCCTGAACTCCTCAGTCTTATGACTCAGTTTGGAATTCTAAATTCCTGGGAGAGAATCTAAACTGACTGAGCTGTAGCGCCTGTGCTTGTCCCTGGGAAGAGGCAGCAGTTCTCTAACAATTAGAAGTATTGGGGGTGGGGGACAGGCAGGACCTGCAAGGTAAGTTTATCATATATATAAAAGCTAGTGAAAATCCTACCAAGATACAGTACATGATTATTTATTTGGTCTCTCACTGACCTAAACCTTCTTTAGGTGCCATTATTAAAAATGTTTACTCTGTACTATACTGGCGTACTTTTTTAGTCACAACTTTGATCCTAGATTTGCAGATAGTAAAGGTGTAAGAGTATCTTTCGTGTTTTTGGAAGCTTGGGGTTTTTCCTGGTTCTCTTTATTTTCATTGACCAACTTGCTGAAAACTGAGGAATGCTGGAACTCCAGTTACTAGTTTTTATAAGCTGGTAGTAGAGCTGTTCTTATTATATAAAATCCTCACATCTTCCCCACTCCCCTGCCCCTGCTACCCACAAGTTCTTGATCTATTAAATGGTAAAGTTCTTTAAAAAAAAAAAACTAATATGATATACCTTTTAAATACAGTCAGTTTCCTACTCCTTTGTAGGGGTTGCAGTCTAACATCTAGATATGCATGGTCATTCGATTTCAGTAATAATAACCAGAGTTAGAAATGTTGGCTCATGCATTTAGAATAAAAATTGCCTTTTGAAACTAGCAACATTGAGCTTTCTGAGGAAGTATATAAAGCTTGTTTTGTTGAGTAAATTTATTTTTCAAATTACTGACTAGATCATTATTAATGTTTTACACTACAGTTTTAAGTCTCTGAAATTGTAATAAAGTGTAAATCTTTTTTTTTAAATAGGTGCATGGAAGCTTGTACATATCTTTTTTTAAAATATTATTTATTTATTTATTTTTGGCTGTGTTGGGTCTTCGTTTCTGCACAGGCTTTCTCTAGTTGTGGCGAGTGGGGGCTACTCTTCGTTGCGGTGTGTGGGCTTCTCATTGTGGTGGCTTCTCTTGTTGTGGAGTACAGGCTCTAGGCATGCAGGCTTCAGTAGTTGTGGCTCACGGGCTCTAGAGTGCAGGCTCAGTAGTTGTGGCTCATGGGCTTAGCTGCTCCATGGCATGTGGGATCTTCCCAGACCAGGGCTCGAACCCGTGTCCCCTGCATTGGCAGGCGGGTTCTTAACCACTGCACCACCAGGGAAGCCCTATAAAGTGTAAATCGTAAAAACAACTTCAGAACTGTTCTTGCCTATCTGCAATCCCCACCCCCCTTTTTGCCTATCTAATTCTTATGCATAATATATGGGAGAGTCTCAGATGTTGTACTTAAAGTCCTTAAGTTAGGTTGTACATTGAATTTAAACTGTTACTGACTCTTAGATTAACCTTCTCTTTGCATGTTCTTCCCCAGCTTGATTGTACATATGAAAGTCAAGCAAATTAAATGTGCTTATATATATAATATATAAGCACATTCCTGTGATTGTCTTTAAAAGCTTGGATAATTATGAATTGCTGCATATATAGTAACAAATATAGGCGATAGAGCCAACTGTATTTTAAACTTGCTTACTTGATTAGTCATGTTTAAGAGTTCAAAAGACTCAAAGGGAAAGTTTGTGAAAGAAATCATAGACTTTGACCTTCATTACAGACATAGGCTATCTCCCTGTACTAGCCAAAGTTTGCTTTTCTCTTACTTTATAGCTTTAGACACTGTAGTATGTTATTTTCATCAGTGTTCACTTCTAATTCTTTTTAAGGGGAAGGCTTTTAAAAGCTACTAGAAATGCTTCCTCAGTTATAATTTTCTAAATCAGAAAGATGATGTTTTTATTTTTCTCAGACTTATACCACGATATGACACGAATAGGTCTTTTGTTTTTCTTTTGTGTGTGTATTTTTCAAATCAATATTTAATTTTTTGAAAAGCTAAAATATTTACTTGGTTTAAAATTAAGTGTATGAAAAGTAAGTGAAAAGTTTCTCTTTCATCCTATCCTACATTTATTTGCCCAGTCCCTCCTTGCCCGACAAAACCCATACACACACAGAAAACCCCTAAACAGCTGGCAACTGTTACTAGCTTTCTGTGTCTTTTTCCAGATGGTTTTATGCATATTTAGGCAATGCAAATTATTTATTCTTGCTTCTGCTATTGCACACAAATGTTAGCGTACTATACCCTTCATTTTATATCTTGCTTTTTTCTCACATAACAATGTATCTTGAAGGTCTTTCTTTATCATGAGTTAAAGAGCCTCTTTATTTTTTTTTTTAAGCAGCTGTATAATATCCCATTGTATAGCTGAATTGTGGCTTATTTAATAAATTGAGTGGGTATTTTTCTTGATGATCTAGAAAATTCCAGTTGCCTGAGTAATTTTGGATAATTTTAAGGTTCTGAAGGTTTGAATTAATAAATGTAAGATTTGAATTATTTTAATTGTTTTGATGGAAGTGTTTCTAAAATGAGTTATTCCTTTACCCTGGTTTAAATAGACCGAACTGAACTTATTTTAACGCCTATATGATAAGGTAGGTCATCTATGTGAACATTTTGGGTACCATATATTTTACTGTGTTGTATTTCCTTGCCCCAAAGTCTGTTGTTACTGTAGGATGCAAATTATCTAATCATCTTATGAATTTATTCATCTTGACCATGGTAATACTTTTTAGGGTTATTGCCAATCAGTTACAGCTCTTCTTTTATACTGTATGTTATATTATCTTTGATTATGTAATATTTCTCATCCCTCTTAATTACTAAAAACTTTTGTCTCAGTGTTTTATAAATTTATTACTGTTCCACATAGGCAAGATTGTTTGAGTAATGCTTGCCTATATTTTTTGAGTGCATGGGCTAGACTGCAGAGGATTTATGGCAACTCTGCTGTCAAGGAAACATTCCATTAGGCTTCCTTCTAGGAGAGTTGTTCTTAGTATCTGTGAGTGCTAATGGGGAAACCCCTGTACTAGCTACATCAGAGATTGTAATTTTTCCTGTTCCAGGCTTTTTTTTGTTTCCAAATGAACTTTAAGTTTCTCAGCATGTTTGCTTCTTGTTGGCTTTTAATTCTGTATTTCATTTTATTCTTTAGTATTTCCAGTCCACTAAAAAATACTTAACCCACTCATTTGTATAGTTTGAAAGGACCTAATTACCTAACCAGTCCATTGGCATTTTTGAAGAGTCTTCTTTGTTAAGGCCTAGTGAAAAGAGGCACTGCTTTCTCCCTCTAGTTTTTGATGGCTGAAGCTGACCAAAGTATTTTGTTAGGCAAGCTCATGTTGCATATCCTCATAAGTAGTAGGCTATAATAGTAGGTTAAGTGTTAACACTTAAGGCATCCCATAGATGACCCCCGAACTGAGATTTGAAAGATGAATAGAGTTAGCCAGGTAAAAGGAGGGTGAGATGCAGGGTGTTTTGCCTTTGGGAGCATGGAATTGAAATGGAAGATCAGGATATGAGAAAGGATAATGAGTTAGACAAAGACAATCCCGTGTGTCTCCAATATGCAGTGTGATAGATGAGAATGAGGCTGTACATGCATTCCTTTTTGTGATTGGGAATAAATTATTTCCCCATCATTTAGCTAATATCCTGCATTGATGAGACCACATCTAAATATCATCTACTTCATTTTACCAGACTGATAAGGAATCCATAAATCAGGTCAGATGATGAATGATCAAAATAAATTTTAGCTGGAAAGGAGATGACCTGAGAAATAGGGTTGTGGGGACACATCTCTAGGGAAGTGAATGTTCTTGCCGCTACACAGGAGTCAGTACGCTGTAATTAGTGAGGACAGTACACACCTCCACTTTTATATTGCTGTAGCTACAGTACCTAGCGCTGTGCCTATCACATAGCAAACGCTCAACAGGTGTTTAAATGGATAATTAAAGATTAAAATACCTATGAGTGGTAATTGCTAGGAAAACAGGTTTAGGTTACGTATTAATAATTTTCTAACTGAGCTGCTCCATGATGAGATAGTTTTTTCCCTCAAGTTGTAAGCTCCTCATTACAGCAGGCGTTCAAGCAAATGCTATTTAGTCATCTATTAAGAATGTTATATGAAGGATTTGACTATAAAAGCATCCCCTCCCTCCTTCCCCCCCCAAAACACATAACTGGCCTTTCCAGCCTGTTTTATTTAGTGGGTTTTTTTTAAGTTGCTTAGCCTGTTTTCTTAGTGGGGAAAGGTCATTGTATGTTAAAAAATAACTATGTTAAATTTGGTTTGGCAAAAGGAATATATTAGCTTAGATAGTTCATTTTCTTTAGATTCAGAATTTTGTTGCTCTAATTGATGCATCATTTTCTCACTCCAGGTAAGGCTGATCCAGGTTTTGTGGTCTGAAACTTACTCAATTTGGAGAGGCTGTCTTTAAGAAAAAGAATCCAAAAACTAAATACAAAAATGAATGGTTATTTAGTATGAGCAAGGATCACAACAAATAAAAAATACCATAAACATTACAAAATTCAGAAAAGTAGCTCCTTAGTATTATAACTTATTTCTGCTACTACTGACTGATACACCTCCTTAATAGTTTTTATCTACTGTTTTTGGCCACATATTTATCAGCGCCTCTTTACATGACAACAATCTTATATTTTCTATAGAGAGAATCTTTCCTCTTGTCCAAGGCTTGGCAAACTATGGCCTCTATACCAAATCCAGCCTGCTTGAGTTTGTAAATAAAATTTTATTGGAACACAAGCATCTCCAAATTATCTGTGGCTGGGTTTGCACACTACAGTGTAGAGTGGAAAGAGACCACCAAATGGCTCACAAAGCCTAAAATATTAACTGTCTGGCACTTTGCAGAAAAAGATTCCTGCTTAGTACATTTGATCAAAATTTATTGTTTCTTATTATTTATTGATAGTTGTAAAGCTGAAAGAAATTTTTTGAAAGCAGTTACAGGTAATGGCACATCTCTAATTTCCTTCACTTTGCTTAGAGGGTGCTTCTTGCCTTGGGAAAACTCCACCTCTTTGATCTCAGTTGGCTGGACCGCTGCCACCACCCCCAGAAATGTCCATGAAGTTTGGTCATAGTATTCCACCCCCAGCAGGGAGCTGGACAGCACTTATTCAGATCCTTCTGCTTAGAGTTAAAGGTTGGGTCTGCGTGGATCATGTGGTCCAAGAGGGACAGGTTATTTCTGGGGCTGGGCAAATGTTGGGATAAGGCATCATTGGTGGAAATACCAAGATTACCACTAGGGATAGCTGGAGAGGATCCCCTGGGAATGAGAGGGGTTGCTGCTACTTCATGTGTCCTCAAAGGAGAATAAGCCAAGCCTTATAAGGGACTTTTCCAAGTAAAGGAAACTTAACTTAACCTGACTTAAACTTAATTGACTTCATAGTAAATCTGCCTATAACTTAAACTTAACTGACTTCATGATAAATCTACCTGTGTCCTCAGAACATAGAATGTATATCTGTTTGAAGTTTTTCTTTTCACAAAGATCCTTTTCTGTCAGGCACTAGCAATCTTCTATTTCCCACCACCTTCACCACCGCCAGCCTCTCCCTTCCCTCCCCCAAAATAAGGTAAGAATCTTAAACCAAATGGGATCAGTAGAGAAATAAAATTATATTAAGGGTATATTTTTCTTAGAGAATCATTTAGATGGGATAGGGCAAAAATATGACAATATAGGAACTAGATGAATCAATGAGTATGGTGTACAGTGAATAGAAAATGAGCAGCTAATTGGAAAATGCATCCAGAGCTGACCAATATATGACCTTTGGCAAATAAAGTGACCTCATCTATAAAATGAGGGGATTGTTTGTCATCAGAGAGCTTGGGTCTCAGCTGGTAACGTTAAACTTTGGTTAGCTGAGGTGAGCATCCTAGGGAACCCTTCCCACCTTCATTCCCTGAAAACCCAATCCTAAACTTCAGGTTTTACCATAAGCCAACTGACCTTGCAAGAGAGAAGCAGACAAAGGGAAGAGGCAACAAGAGAAAAACCCCTTTTAAGTAGGTCCACTTAAGCTGCAGCGAAGGGAGAAGCAGAAGAGAGCAAGCCATACCTGTGTGCTCACACTTTTAACAGTGTCCTCACCTGCTTGCAAATGTGACCCAGTCTGTAATGAGATCAGTATCCCTCTCAGAGCCTTAATCTGTATATAATTATCCTTGAAGTAGAAAATTAAGAATACAGTAAGCCTTGCCATTTGTAGTTTTAGCATCTGTAAATACCAGCATTTGCAGGTAATGCTGAAGATCTGTGCCATATAATTTACAGTGTTCTAGATGTATGAATTTAAATCACAGGCACCGTGTGAGATGATGTGTGGCTGTGAGTTTACTGAGTGAGCTTCGTCTGTTGCACAGCGTATATCTTTTAGTAAGGCTTTCATTTATAAAGTGATTTTTTAAATGGTTTCAAAAAAGAGAGTGTACTGGTAATGAGAGTGAGCTCTAGAATTTTTATGATTTTACTTGTAATTTTAAACACAGGTCCAATGTAAATGGAATGGAGGCAGGAGCTACAGTTACCTATTATAGGTTACTGTGCTTTTTAGTATCTTAAAACAATCCCCAACATCTGTTATGTATTGCCACAAACAAAGCATCTAAAATTTTTGTGACTTAAAGCAATATCAATTTATTTTGCACGATTCTGTGGACTGGCTGGGTGTTTAGTCTACTCCTGTCATCTGGGCTCACTCATGCAGTGGCGTTCACCTGGCAGGCCTGATGGGAACTGGGCTCAGCAAGTGCAGGTGACATGATTGGGCCCATGTTCTCCGTGTGGTCTTTTACCCCAGGGCAGCAGTTCTAAGAAGGCAAGGCACAATGTGCAAGTACTTTTCAAGCTCTACTTTGCTGAAATCTTACTGGTTAAAGCAAGTCATATAGACATACCCAGGGTCAGGCGGGGAGGAGAGTTTATAAAAGAACCTGGATTCTGAGAGGAATCAAGGGCCAATATGGGAACGATTAACCCGCTGTACCACATCTCCAAACTGTGTATCTCTGTTTATCTCTCTCAACTGGAGTTGAACTGTTTGATGTTGCTTTAATATTGGCTGTAACTTCATTCCATACCACTCTTTTCTTTCTTATCTCCCACCCCAAACAGCTTCTAAAACTCCCCTAGCACTTTCCCGTGGTAGGGTCTTTGTTGATGTGTCTACCTAGAATGCTGTTTCCTCTCCACTTCCCCCCAACTCTTTGCTCACCTGACTCATCCCTTTTCATCCTTCAGGTATAGTGTCACTTTAGGGAAGCCTTTCCATGCTCGGTAGACTGTACACACTCCTTGCATACTGGATTTTTCCTTTATAGCATTTGTAATAGTTATTAATGTCTGTCTGCCCATTAGAACTCATGTTTCACGAGGACCGTGTCTATCTAATTCACTTTTGTGTTTGACCCCACTTTTATTCCTCCCCGCCCCCATTGATCAGTCCTGTGTTCATAGTAGGTGCTCAGTAAACATTTGATGAATGAATACATCCAGCACCAGTTTTCTTAAATAGCTAATAAGACCTAAAAGACTACTTGTGCTTGGTCCTAAGGCAGTAGCTGCTTTTATATGGCTCCATTTTTCCTCACTGTTGGGATCCTGCTTTTTACTTACTGCTTTTGTGCTCCTCCTCTTTCAGTCCTCCAGCTTTGCTTTTTTAAAATTACTACTCCTTGTGGAGCCTTTTGTCTTTGATGTATTCTTTTTCAATCTCTACCTTCTCTATTGTTTTTTTTTTCTTTCTTTTTCTGGTTATTTCTCATTGTGGAAATTACCAGGTAATAAAAATCTCTTCTTTCCAAAGTGAATTATTTGTTTTCTTTTTCTGGATAATTTTTACTGGTACTTACCACTTATGAATCTTGGTTCTGTTTTTTAAATGGGTGGTTTCTGTATTGGGTTTTTAGGTTGCCATGTAACTTAGGTGGTGTTATAATTTAATTATTTAGAAAATTGCTCTTTGAGATCACTGTATAATTAAGTAATTATAAGAATTCAAATTTTTTACAGTTAAATTTTTTTTAATTGAGGAATAACCAAACTCCTTATCTTTCTTTACTTTTAAAATTTCTTTTATGTTTCATATTAAAATTTCATGTTCAGGATAATAATGGGACATTTCATGTGAATGTGTCATCAGAGTATCTAGGAACATATTTAAAGCTTAGTTTTTATGTATTAAGAAAACTTAGGATGGATTTTCCCAGATTCGTTTTTAGGAACTTGGGGCCACACACGCACGTAAAAAAAGCTGAAATCTTTTTTTTTTTTTGCGGTATGCGGGCCTCTCACTGTTGTGGCCTCTCCCGTTGCGGAGCGCAGGCTCAGTGGCCATGGCTCACGGACCCAGCCGCTCCGCGGCATGTGGGATCTTCCCGGACTGGGGCACGAACCTGTGTCCCCTGCATCGGCAGGCGGACTCTCAACCACTGCGCCACCAGGAAAGCCCAAAAGCTGAAATCTTCTGACTATTAATCTAGGCCATTGTGATTGCAGAAAAGACTTTTATTTATTCAATCATATGATTTCCTTTTCCATACTCAGTTTATTTTTCATATTCATTGAAAATATATTAAAAAATTTTTCTTTAACACCATTGTATGTTTTTTGATTATTAAAACAGTAATCATTGTAGACAATTATTCAGTATTAAGTCATAGTACTTGTTGTAGACGGTTGTCAAGCAAGGATCTGTAACTCCTGGTGTTTTTCAGTCTTTTCCCTGTCATTAGCTGATTCTAAAATAAAAATCTATTTTCTTGACCTAAAATTCTTATTCTGACCTGTTATATAGTATGGTTGTTCTGATAATATGATTTGAGTCTTATTCAAGATGAAACTCCTTTTAACAAAGTTAGTATTAGTATAGAGGGACTTGGAAGAAGTGGCAGTTTTCTTAGTTTTGGGTCAGAGTGGCAGTGGCTAACATGTGTAGAGGTAGCATTGACTCTGAGAAGAGAACCACCTTCGCAAGCCTGTCATGACTGTGGAAGGGGGTTAAGAGTCTTGCATTGTTTTGAATCATTTGTGCTTTTAAAAATTTTCTATTTCAAAATAATTTCATAACTTACAGAAAAGTTGCAAATGCAGTACAAAGAATTCCTGTATATCCTTCGAATATATTTGTCAAACATTTATAACATTTTACCATGGGTTACCATTTTACCATTTATAACATTTTACTCTTTGTGTGTATATACGTGCATATTATTATTTTCTGAATCACTTGAGAATAAGTTGCTGATATGATGCCCCATATACTTCAGAGTGTGTATCCTAAAACAAAGGTCAGTCTCTTTTTCATTATCATAGTATCATTATCAAAATCATAGTATGCAGTTTTTAATTTAATTTAACACGTGTCTGCTTACTTGGGGCAAAGTATAGGTGACGTAGAAATATAGGCTTACAAAACTATTTTAGGTGCTTAAGGGAGTTACAGTCTACTTAACGGATAGTAAATCAATATAGAAAATTCTATTTTAGAATAAGATCTGTCACATGACAAGATTTTATACAAGATACACAAAAAGGTACTCTAGAAACACGAAGAAAAAGCAGTCGTTTCAACCTAGAGAATCAGCCAAATACTTCTTGACTGGTGCAGTCAGCCCCAGAGAGGTGGACATGCCATGCTGAAGGAGAGTGGGAGGGATTCACATCCCAGAATTCATCCTCCATTTTATTTCTGCCCTTGACAGTGAAAGTTCTGAGGACGGATGTGCTATTTATTGCAGTAACTCACTACTGAAATATCAGGAATGTGTGAGATAGGGCAGGTTCTGTTTCTACAAAAATTGATAGAGTACTTTTTTCCCCTTTTAATTAACAAATTTTAACCCTAACATTATTGAGCTAATAAGAAATAGGTTTCCTTTCCTAAGCACTTGTCCTTAGGTTGTTTTTCAAGACTACCTTCTTGATTATGAAAGACAAAAAGTAATAGAGTTGATTAGCTATAATTACTTTAAAGGAATGGAAGGAATGTTTTTAAAAACTTAATTAAGCGACTGTCAATCTAGAGTTCTAGGGATAGTCACTGTTGTTATTATTTCTGGCATTTGTATATTAAATGTTATGCTATTCTTGCATTTACTATAATTATTCTGAATTAGTCAGAAAAGGCTTTTATAAGGTATTATAGTATATAATTTTCAGACTTTTGACAGGTTAAGATAAGAAGGAATGAAATAGGCACACTTAGACTGACAATAACATTGTAGCAAAATTTTGAAAATCCCATTACTGAAAATTGCTGGTTAGTTGAGTTCTTTAGTATTAAAAGTTTATGAATTGGGGCTTCCCTGGTGGCGCAGTGGTTGGGAGTCCGCCTGCCGATGCAGGGGACGCGGGCTCGTGCCCCGGTCCGGGAGGATCCCACGTGCCGCGGAGCGGCTGGGCCCGTGAGCCATGGTTGCTGAGCCTGCGCGTCCGGAGCCTGTGCTCCGCGACGGGAGAGGCCACAGCAGTAAGAGGCCCGCGTACCGCAAAAAAAAAAAAAAAAAAAGTTTATGAATTGTTTATAATGCCAAACATGTTTGTGTGGAAAATTATAACATTGTTTCCAGGGTCTTTATTTCTTAAAAGCAGATGTTTTAGATTTTGTTTTAAATTTATGTAAATGTTTAAATGGGATTTGGGGGGTTTTGTTGTTGTTGTTATTAAGTTCACATATACATCCAGACAGTGTTTTACATTTGGTTTTATATTTGGTTCTTTTGACAAGGGGATTTCCATAATGGAATTTCATACTCTATTTAATAGCATATTTTTTTCTTTTGCAAGCTGTAACTTCTTATTTTCTAGTTAAAACGTAAAGTAAGGTTCTTAGAACTTTATCTTGGTATCTAGTTTACTAATTGCTTTTCTGTTTCGAAATGACTGCAGTTTGACAGCACCATACTAAAAAGGGCTGTAATTTATATGAATTTTCCTTGGAAAACAAATTTTCTCATCTGATTTTTAAATTTTTCAGCTTGGTCTTTAACATCTTTGTATAATGTATGCAAAATCCATTTTTCTGATGGTTTCAGTGCTAGGGGTTTAGGGTCAGGGGGCCTGTGGAGGTATCATGCTGAGACTGTGCACTTGCAGCACACTGGTATGTTCTGAGCAGGCCAAAGGCACACCCACATTCTTCAATCTACTTTTTAAAAACCCAATGTCCTAGTTTCTAAGCTATCTTCATAATTTTTAAAATGGCTCTTGTGGAACTTTTCCTGCTGCTTTGTGTCCTGTTCATGACCGTCTATGAAATTCAAAGATGAGTTTGGTCTGCAAAAGTTAAAAACAGCATCGATCACTGTTATCTGGGAAAGAAAGTTCTTCTGAAATTCTGATCTCCAGCAGTACACTGATCTTACATTTCTGACTTTATTATTATTAGAAAAGACTCCTGTGTAGAATAGGTCTTTGGAATTCTCTTGTCAAAGGAGGGCATTCCCTAGGCATAGTTAAGTAACCCAAAACAGTGTCATCTCCAAATCTTAATGTAGTCTGTTTTTTATTACAGTGCCCAGTATTCATTGAACTGATGTACCAAGTTACTTAATTGTCTCCTATTTCTGGTTATTTAAAAAACCATAATTAATATATATTCATATAACTATTTTGGTTTTATATTTATATTAAAAATACAATTTTTGGTTTTATTTTAAATTATTTCCTTAATTTCTAATTTAGGAGTGAGATTGCTGGATCAGAAGAAATTATCATTTTTAGAAGATTTGTAAGTGCTGTACCAGTAATGGGTGTATTAATAACTCTTACAGAAACTGGGATTGAATAGTTAACATTCTAGATTATAATATACAGGAAACTTAAATTAGAGTTAAATGAAAGTTTCCACTGGTTCATGATATAGTCATGAGGGAGGTGGCAGCGTGGTGTACTGGAAAACCCTAATGCACGTTCTAAGGTGTCCATTGTATGTAATGAATTAGCTTCTTTACTGTGCATCTAAAAGAGTGCTAGTTAGGTATATCCTTGGGATAATTGGGACAGTCGTCACTCAAATCACTTTCCATATCTTCAGTATAGCTTTCAAGCTGTATGGCCAGGTGCAGTTCACTTTAAATCTTTTTTTCCCCTCAGTTTTATCATCTTTAAAAAAGATGTTTGGGCTTCCCTGGTAGCGTAGTGGTTAAGAGAATCTACCTGCCAATGCAGGGGACACAGATTCGAGCCCTGGTCTGGAAAGATCCCACATGCCGTGGAGCAGCTAAGCCCATGCGCCACAACTACTGAGCCTGCGCTCTAGAGCCTGCGCTCTAGAGCCCGTGAGACACAACTACTGAGCCTGCGCTCTAGAGCCCACGAGCCACAACTACTGAAGCCCACGCGCCCAGAGCCCGTGCTCTGCAACAAGAGAAGCCACCGCAATGAGAAGCCAGCACACCACAGCGAAGAGTAGCCCCCGCTCACTGCAACTAGAGAAAGCCTGCGTGCAGCAACGAAGACGCAACACAGCCAAAAATTAATTAATCAATTAATTATTTTTTAAAAAGGAGATGTTAGAATTTATCTTCATATGATAATATGTTCAAAGTTTCCAGCACTGTAATTAGTAAACATAAATCTTGCTTTCAGGTTTGACTTAGTATCTTTACTTAAGGGGTTAACTGCTTTATGGATGTCAGACTTTATTGATACTACTACTTTGTTGATCAAATGTTCATTTTATTGGAAAACAGTATATAGTACAGGGAGTAAGAATACAGGATCTAAAGTCACAAATTGCCTGGATTAGAATTTCAGCTCAGCTGTGTGATATTGGGCAAATTATTTATCCTCTTTAATCTTGGGTTTCTCAAGCATAAAGTGAGGTTATAATAGTAATAACAATTGAGTTATGTTGGGTTGGCCAAAAGGTTCATTTGGTTTTTTCCATAAGATGGCTCTAGTAGCACTTAATTGTCTTTAACTTCATTGCAAACAATTTTGTTAGATTGTATGTGACAGCTGTCATATCAGTGTGCATTTAAAAAAAGACTTATCAAAATTGGTGAATTTTTGTGTAGCCATTTTAATATTGAAGATGGAAGAAAAAAAGCAACATTTTCAGCATATCATGCTTTATTATTTCAAGAAAGGTAAAAACACAACCGAAACGCAAAAAAAATTTGTGCAGCATATGGAGAAGGTGCTGTGACTGATCAAACGTGTCGAAAGTGGTTTGCGAAGTTTCGTGCTGGAGATTTCACACAGGATGATGCTCCATGGTCAGGTAGACGAGTTGAAGTTGATAGTGATCAAATCGAGACATTAACTGAGAATAATCAGTGTTATACCATGCGGGAGATAGACGACATACTCAAAATATCCAAATCAAGCGCTGAAAATCATTTGCACCAGCTTGGTTTATGTTCATCGCTTTAATGTTTGGGTTCCACGTAAGTTAAGCGGAAAAAAACCTTGGCCATATTTCCACATGCACTTCTCTATTTAAACGTAATGAAAACATTCCATTTTTAAAACAAATTGTGACGAGCAATGAAAAGTGGATACTGTACAATAATGTGGAGCAGAAGAGATCGTGGGGCAAGCGAAGTAAACCACCACCAACCACACCAAAGGCCAGTCTTCATCCGAAGAAGGTGATGTTGTGTATATGGTGGGATTGGAAGGGAGTTCTCTATTATGAGCTCCTTCCGGAAAACCAAATGATTAATTCCAATAAGTACTGCTCTCAATTAGACCAACTGAAAGCAGCACTAGACGAAAAGCATCCAGAATTAGTCAACAGAAAATACATAATCTTTCATCAGCATAACACAAGACCTCATGTTTCTTTGATGACCAGGCAAAAACTGTTACAGCTTGGCTGGGAAGTTCTGATTCATCCACCGTATTCACCAGACACTGCATATTCAGATTTCCATTTATTTTGGTCTTTACAAAATTCTTTTAATGGAAAAAATTTCACTTCCCTGGAAGACTGTAAAAGGCACCTGGAACAGTTCTCTGCTCAAAAAGGTGATAAGTTTTGGGAAGATGGAATAAAAAGATGAATATATTGTTCAATAAAGATCTTGGTGAAAATGAAAAATGTGTCTTTTATTTTTACTTAAAAACCGAAGGCACTTTTTGGCCAACCCAATATTTTAAAGTGCTTATTAGCACATTCCTTACACATTTTAAGCCTAAATGAATGTTAGCTTTCAATAATTATTTTTAGTATAGTTATTATATTAGTTATTACTACATAAGAAATTACTTCAAAAAGTAGTTTAAAATAACAATAAATGTTTATTTCTTCAGGTCCAGAATTTAGGAGCAGGTTGGCCGGGGGTCCTGGTTCAGGGTCTCTCACGAGATTGCAGTCAAGGTGTTAGCAGAAGCTATGGTTATCCTAGTGTTATTTTGAACCTAATGGCTATAAATTTTATATTTTGCAGACTATGTCTTCAGCAGTGGTACAGTTATATGCAGCAGATCGGAACTGTATGTGGTCAAAGAAGTGCAGTGGTGTTGCTTGTCTTGTTAAGGACAATCCACAGAGATCTTATTTTTTAAGAATATTTGATATCAAGGTGAGTTTTATTTTGCTTCCACTTAAACTGTAGGGTTTTCTACCTCAATTGTAATTTATAATAGTATAGATTTGTTTATCCTGTATGTAATATTTATATTCTACTTCAGTTAACACTAGAAGAGTGAAGCTTGGTTTTAGATACTGAACCATGGGCACTGTGACCAAATTGGGAATACATTCTAAACCAGGACATGAATAGTTCCCCATTTTATCTGTCTGCACACTAAAGGTTTTGTTGGTTTGTCTGTTTTTATTCCTTTGGGTCTTGAGCTTTTCCCACATTCTCTCTTTTTCTAATGATACTCTTTTTATCCCATCCTGTCCATTACAGACTAGTGTATATAGTTCTTTCAGAGAGCTACAAAAGTATATTTAGCCTGGTGTGTACTTACTTACTTCGGCCTGGGTTTAAAGCATTATACAATATCTATAATAAAGTATTTGCTACCCATTTTATGTTGTTTGTCAACATAGGTATGTTCCGATTTTCACAGCTTTGTATCCCTCACTCTTAAACATAAATCCACCTTGTCTTAGATTGGATGCCCTTTGTCAGGAATTCATCTCTGATAGTCACTAAAAATAATTTTTTGGCTGAGATGAAGTCTCCATTTATCTTTTAAAATCTTTTCCGTGGGTAAGCCTCCTTGCTTAATATTCATATGTGGCTATAAGTGTAATGGGATTGTAGTTACAGAAAAATAAAACTGAGTTTGAACTCCTGGACGATACTTACGGTTAGACAGATTGTATTCAAACTGGTTTACTTCCCTGGGCTCCGGCTTACTTATTTGTAAAATGGGATAACCATCTGGATCTGTTGCAGAGTATTCCCCTGAGATTAAATGATATTTAAGTTACTGCACTTTGTACATTAGAAATTTGTAACATCCCCTTCTCCATACCCCAAGACAGCTGAGAGATGTGGCATACTCCTGTTACTAACAGTAGCTTACTTACTATGGCAGTGATTCTGGGGGATGGGGAACACATGCATAGTTTGAAAGACACTCCTAAGTCCTTTGATATATTTATTTCTCACTACCAAGGAGAAGCACTGTTTAGAAATCAAACGTACATATAACTCCACTGAGAAGAAAGGGATTCTATTACAATGGTCATAATGTGTGTACAACATTTTAAAATATTTTAAAATTGTGGTCTATGTAGAACCTTGCATTTCAGAATAGGGCAATGGGGGCTTCCCTGGTGGCGCAGTGGTTGAGAGTCCGCCTGCCGATGCAGGGGACGCGGGTTCGTGCCCCAGTCCGCGAAGATCCCACATGCCGCGGAGCGGCTGGGCCCGTGAGCCATGGCTGCTGAGCCTGCGCGTCCGGAGCCTGTGCTCCGCAGCGGGAGAGGCCGCAACAGTGAGAGGCCCGCGTACCGCAAAAAAAATAACAACAACAACAACAAAACCAGAATAGGGCAATGATTATATTTGTCTAACCATTCATCTCCAATTATAGATAGCCACTGCTAAATACTTGGAATTAGCCACCTTTGGTATTAAGGTTAATTATATTTCTTGTACTACAGCTATCAATATGACAATCACCATGGATCTCTTAACCATAGTTTAACCTCGGTGCACTTTAATCCTCAGTCTCCTTCTGCACGTGATTGATACTGTTTATACCAATGTTTAATTAGACCACTCTGCAAAACTTAGGAATTCAAAGATTGTTAATGAGCAGTACAGAGAAGACTTATTTGACCCTCCCAGCATCTACAGAATTGAGGAAAAGAATGAAATCCTTCTGTAATATTTGATAGCATACAGTCTAGGTACTGCTGATGGAACTATGCATTGATAATCAGTGCATATATAAAAGTATCCTACCCCTTCTATCTGACGTTGATGATCTAGTAAGTGTTTGGTTATGTATTTGACCAAGTAACTATATTTGGAAATGCTTGGCTAATGAGATTATATCTTAGCATACTGAATTCAACTCACTTGGTATGTAGTTTTTATGAAAGAAACATTATCCAGTATTTACTGTTACTACTTACTAAATTATGTGATATGTTACTTATGTATTATATATATATGTGGTCTGTGTGTATGTAAAAGCTAGTATTAATATAAAGTTTCTTTAATATGAGTCATCTGCTTTTTTTTTTTTTTAATTGGCTGCATTGGGTCTTCGTCGCTGCACGCGGGCTTTCTCTAGTTGCAGCGAGTGGGGGCTACTCTTCATTGTGGCGTGTGGGCTTCTCATTGCCCTAGCTTCTCTTGTTGCGGAGCACCGGCTCTAGGCATGCGGGCTTCAGTAGTTGCAGCATGCAGGTTCAGTAGTTGCAGCACGCGGGCGTTAGAGCTCATGGCCTTCAGTAGTTGTGGTGCGTGGGCTCAGTAGTTGTCGCTCGCGGGCTCTAGAGCGCAGGCTCAGTAGTTGTGGTGCATGGGCTTAGTTGTTCCACGGCATGTGGGATCTTCCCAGACCAGGGACTGAACCCACGTTCCCTGCATTGGCAGGTGGATTCTTAACCACTGTGCCACCAGGGAAGGCCCATCGGCTTTGTTTTGTGTGTGTGTGTGTGTGTGTGTGTGTGTGTGTGTGTTTTCCAAGAGGCTTACTTATTGGTAGTTCTTACTTTAACTTTTACTTTTTTCTAGGATGGGAAACTATTGTGGGAACAAGAGCTATACAATAACTTTGTATATAATAGTCCTAGAGGATATTTTCATACCTTTGCTGGAGATGTAAGTCATATTTTCTTTATTGCCCTGTTTAATGTAATTACTGTTACATTTGTCTATGGAAAGTATTTTTGAGCTTTTTGTGTAAACATTGTATAAAATATAAAGAATTATTTTACTTTTAAAAGCCTCCATATTATGGCTTAGTAGGAAGCAATGGCTAAGATTTTAAGGGAAAAAAAAAGGTTTCAAAGAGTACTGTAAATGTAATTTGGTATGTAGAAAAGAGGTTTGTTTTTTCGTCTTCTCTTTCTTTAGTCAGATAGTTTTACCTCTGTGTGACTTTGGACAAATAGTTTAACCTCTCTTGAGTTTTAGTTTTCTTATCTATAAAAGTGAAACCACTAATCCATGGTAACTTTTAAAAATTGAAGATTATATTGCTGTTCAAATTATTTTGTGAAAGAATATGATCTAGAAGAATACTAAAATATAATAAGTAGAAGGATTTTTATACCATATACTCACAGGACTTGTCTGAGTGACTGGATTATGGGTGACTTTAATTTTTTTTGTTTTCATATTTGTATTTCCTAAATTTTCTACAATAAAAGGTTGGATTAGATGATATGTCCATCTTTTCAAAAAGTGTTTTCTTCCTTATTTGTTATTTTTCACATTTTTCTGGATTGTATATAAATATATGTACATATATAAAAGTGTGGACTAAATGCCATAATAATTCAGGGTGTTTCCACACTTCTAATAATTTACATGAATTAAGGTTATAATTTAAATAATATCTGAAAAACATAGAGTTGATCTGCATTTGATCAATGTTTCCAGCGTTTGCCTTTTCAAATCCAAATGTTCATAGAGCTCTTTTGAAGGATCAAATTCTATTTACTATTTTGTTTTTTTAATTGAAGATGAAGTATTCAGTTTAACATTTGAGTGTCTACTGTGATAGGTAACCTCTCTAATAGTACTCTTTTACTCTACCTTCTCTATGCTTTTTGCCTTCTTAAGTTATAAGTTATAACTTTTAAGTCATAAAGTAAGTTCTTGTCTGCTAATAAAGTGAAACTTTTCTTCTTCAGAGTGTACTTCTATTGGTTATTAATTTTTTTGTTAAGTAAAGCTAGATTTGTGGTTTTTGTTGTTTACCTTTTTTGATGAAAATATTTCAGACCTGTCAAGTTGCCCTTAATTTTGCCAATGAAGAAGAAGCAAAAAAATTTCGAAAAGCAGTTACAGACTTGTTGGGCCGTCGACAAAGGAAATCTGGTAAACTTTTTAAACAAAAATTCCTTTAAACAGGAGCTGGCTATGGCTCATGGGGCAGATCTGGCCTGCCATCTGTTTTTGTAAATAAAGTTTTATTGAAAAACAGCTATGCTTGTTGGTTTACATACTGTCTTTGGCTGCTTTTTTTCCACAACACAGTTGTCTAGTTATGACAAAGACTATGTGACGCATATCTGGCCCTTTACAAAAAACAGGTTGCTAATCCTTACCTTACAAGAAATACTGTTTTCATTGAGAGCTGATTTTTTTCAGGTTTATTAAAGAACTCATTCCAATAACCTTTTCTGTTGATAACATTTTACATATACTGACTCTTAACTTTGCATTTTTATGACATTATTTGTAACTTACATTTACAAAAATATTTTATAGTTTGTGAACAAATACTTTAGGCAAGCCTAGAAGCAAATAAGCAAAGTTGCAAACAAGATCTGTAAACATTGCCTTGTCTCTATTTTGTCCCTAATGTTGTATATTGTAAAATTATAAGGAACTTAGTTTAATGCATGAGACTTTAATACATATAAGACAATTAGAGAACGACGCAGGATAGTGTAAAGCTTTAAATTCATTGATGTGGAACTATTTGACAGCTGTCACATACCAGGCCTTTCTGTTGTAACGTGGGAGAAGGGTGATTAGGAAAGGTGAACCTCTCCAAAATCATCTTCTTAAGCAGGTCACTTTTAGGAGAAATAACATATGGGAGTTGAGATCAGCAAATAAATCCCCTTAAAACTAACCATGCCCATATATTCTTTGAAAAGTTTGTACATCCAAGTATACATGTTACCCCAGTCTGAAAATCACTGTATTCAAGGATGTGCTTTACCAATAGGAGGGAATAAGTCATGAAAAAGGAAGGCACTGGATCCTGAAAACAGAAATGTAAACACGTGTGTTACATTTTATATATGTTTATTGTTATTTTAATGGGTTTCCGAGAGGAAGGTAATGTAAAAATGAAAATGAAATGAACTAAGTTGTTGCCTTACTTACTGCCATCTTATATATCCCCCTTGTCATGAGTGAATAGGAGAATGATTAGGAGCCTATTGTTTTTTGTTACTTCTTTTTGGGGCCAAGGGTGTTTACCACTTGATTCCATGCTGTGGAAGAATTTAATTCTGTGGAATAATTCACGGTTCAGTTCTTATTTCAATGACATGTTGTGGTGCCAGGCCAGGGACTCCCTGGGACTTCTTTTAGTCAAACTGTGTGACTAAATTTTCAATTAAAAAAAAAGTAAAAAATACTTCTTAAAATATCGAATAATTGACTTTTGAAATAGATAGGTCACTTGAAGGTGTCTTTTAACTGGTATGGGAATTCTGTTTTATACAGTTCCTAAGCTGTTAGGCATCGTGTTTTCAGAAGCAGAAGATCACAGCATATGGGAGACAGCTGATTGATTGTGGGGTAGCCCCTTCATGCTAAGTCAGCCTTCAGCCTTGCCTCTCTTTAACTTAGATGCATGGGGTCCAACTTTTGGAGCAACAAAGAATTAGTGTTTTCTTTTCCTTCCATTAGCCATTTAATGTTGGAAGCCATCTACCATGCCCTCCTTAGGCCTACACTTCTTTAGCTTAACCAGTTCCAGTTTCTTATTCCTCACATGATATGATTTATAGACTCATCATACTGTATAACTTACAGACTCATCATACTGTATTCAGAGCACTATATACTGTGCTCTGAATGCCCTGTACATTTTTATGTCTTCTTCAAATGATGCAGATTTGAGAAAATGGTCCAGCTCAAATATGATGTCCAGATTTGAACACAGTAATCCAACAGTAGTATGACTAGTACTGTGATACTAAAAACGTCCCCTAATATGATTAAACACTGTTCTGCTAATGTTTCTAGCAAATACATCACACCATCAACTCCCATTCTTAGTTCAACCAAACCTTCTCTTTTTTTCATAAGAATGGCTCTCAAGCCACGATAGTGTCATGTTTCTAAGTAATTGCTTTTTAGGACTTACACTCTGAACTTTACATTATCTCAGCATATTTGTGGCACTGCCAATTTAAGAAGTATTTCCTTTGTGGATGCAGAGGTAACATCACCTTGGAAATTGGGGATTTGACATTCATTGACATTAGATAGGATGTGCTTACATCAAATGTTTCAGAAAATTACTTCATCAGACCACCAGATGGAGTAATACATTTATATTTCCCATTGCCAGGATTTTCAACTTGTCCCTCAATTAAATCCGATTAATTTTAGGATTGTGGCTGTTTATAAACTAAATATTTTATTATATTATTATTATGGCTATTTGTCTTATAATTTTGGAAATTTTTGTATTAGAAAAATCTGTGGAAATTATATTTGTTGAAAATTCTTCAACCAGTTTTGAGCTTTCTTGAAACCAAAATTGTGTCAAACCTGATATGTAAGAGTATGAATGCAAAGGGTTAATAGAAGTTCTCCTGGTATTACTCCTACTTAATTGGCTATAGCTTCTAAGTATTATTTTGGTCTCCCCCATAGCTCAGGCATCTCTAGGTATTTTCATTATCTTTATGCTTTCGTTCAGTCCCATAGCTTTGAACACTGTCTATATACTGCTGACTCCCAAAGTTTTCTCTCTCCTGTTGACCTCGCCCCTGACTTTCAGACTTGTGTGCTCCAGCTGGGTGTCAGAATAGCCTTCAGACCTAGTATGTGTGAGCAGAACACCTGACCCGTGTTCCCCAAGCCCCAGTTCGACCTGCTCCTCCTCCTCTCCTAGCCGTCCCCATCCCAGTAAAAGGCGTTGGCTCCACCTTGTCAGTCTGGCTCACAGTGGTTCTTCATAAGCCCTATCAATGAGTCCCATTTTCTCTATCTTCAAAAACAAGTCCTGGATCTGTCTCACCACCTCTGTTGCTACCACCCTAATCCAAGCTACCGTTGTCTGTCATCGGGACTATGACGGACTCCCTGCTGTCACTGTATGCCCCCTAGTAGCTCTCTCCCACATAGTAACCAGGCAAAACTTTTAAAAACATAGATTGGATCATGTCACTTCCCCTATTCAAAAACCTGTAAGAGCTTCCTATCATGTATAGAACACTATATTCCTTAACCCATGCCCTGTGGGACCCTACACGCTCCAGTTCCCTGGTTCTCCTTCTGACCTCTCCTTCCACTCTTCCTTTGGCTCACTGCAGTCCAGTATTATGGTGTTCCTTCATGTTCTTCCCTCCTGAGGGCCTTTCAATATGTTGTTCCCTTTCTTGCTTTATTCAAATGTCTGCTCCAATGTCAGTTCCTCAGAGAAACTTGTTAACCACTTATATATGGACGTAGGAATAAAACAGTTTAGATGAGTTGATTTTTTTATGTTGATTTTTGTATTGCATATGTCTAATAATATTCCTTTATTTCCTAACAGAGAAAAGACGAGACCCTCCAAACGGTAAGCTCTTTGATAATTATTGATCAGAAAGATTTTAGATTTAATTTAATCTTGTGGAAACATGTATCATATATTAATACCTAGTATTTAATATCTACGATTAAATACTGTAGTTTATTGTGTTCTTATTTTAAAATAAATAACAGATGGGACTTAGAAATGTACTATTCTTTGGCTTTTTTCTAGGATGAGGGAAGACTGTATAGGGTGAATATCACTATTACTTATATCTTAATTCCTTATTCACAGTTGTTTAAGTTTAGAAATTGTACAACCTGGTCTTAATGTCTTCCTTAAAAGTGGTAAGTTTTATCTAGCATATTTCTTCATTTCCTATTTTCATGTTAGTCTTTTTTTTTCTTATTTCAAAAGATTATTTCACACTGGGAATATAAAACTAGCCCCTTTCAAGAATGAACACTTAACTATTCTGGTGTGTTTAAACAAATAGTAGCTATGCTTACTGTGCTGGTGCGTTTAGAACACATAGTAGCTGTACATAATTCTCCTTAATTTGCTAACGAATACTTGAAGTAATATGGATTCATTTAAAATATATGTATTTATACCAAAGAATAAAAGCAGAATACGAAGGTCCCAGATCTCTAGGGCATAGAATCTCATCCTGGGCCCCATAAACCCTCGCTGAAACTTTGTGCCAAATATTGTAAGTATATATGTTCTTTTCTCTGGGGAGAGAGGATCCGTGGATTTCATCAGATTGAAGTGGGACCCCTGACCCTATGATAGTAAAGAACATTGCTCCAGGAGCCTTCGTTATAATGGGGAATATAGCTGCTGCTTTTTAAAGGCATCTCAAATTCTCTCATCAGAATTTAGAGTGATTATTCAGGGAAACACTTAATATAGTACAGAGTCCTTAATATATGACAACTGTTAGTGGTTGTTGGGTATTTTTTCTTTTAAACCAATATATTGCCTTCTGATTTTGTCC
Source organism: Tursiops truncatus (assembly GCF_011762595.2). Taxonomy (NCBI): domain Eukaryota; kingdom Metazoa; phylum Chordata; class Mammalia; order Artiodactyla; family Delphinidae; genus Tursiops; species Tursiops truncatus. The sequence continues at coordinate 78,479,767 of NC_047042.1, read as the reverse complement.
TTAAATTTGTTTTCCTGATACAAAAACATGAACCAAATACTGCTGTATTAAATTTTGGTTTACTTTAGTATAATTTTAAAAAACTCTGACTGTACCTTCAGTAGTGCTTACCATGTGCCAAGTGTTGTATACTTTGACTTTCTCTTTTAAATGGAAATTTTTAATACGTTATAGGGCTGCTTGGAGATAAATGAAGTAATCAAAGTGTTTAGCATGGTGCTTAATCAGTATAGTTATCACGATGAAGGCAATGACAGTGATAATAATAGCAGCTACTATTTAGTGATCACTTACTACCTGCCAGGCACTGTCCAGAAACCATATGAAGTAGCTGCTATCATCCCTACTTCAGATGAGTAAACAGGCACAAATAGGTAACTTGCTCAGGGTCACAAAACTAGGAAAGTGGAGCAAGATTCAGTCTCAAGTGTTCTAACTCAAGAGCCTGCCCCCTTAACCACTGTGCTGTGTCAAGATGATTTTGAAGGAGAAACTGAGACCTGAAGAGAGTAAGTAACATGCCTTGAGGTATGCAGCTAGTATGTCACAGAAACAAAGGAAGCAGAAGCAGCTGAGCCAGAAGTCCTTCATCCGTGAACCTTTAATGTGGCGTTAGAATTTTTCCCCCTTGTTCTGTGCTCAATATTTTAATGTCTTTTTTAATTTATTAAACTATTTGGCATTCTGTGAGCATATATTAAATACCAGTGCAGAAGGCTTCCTAGTGGTACCATCTTTGGGGAAAGTAACCTGAGTGTGATTTTAAAGTGTAGATGTTGTACAAATAATATAATTAAAGTTAAGGATGTAAATACTTCATGGTTTTTTTAAAATTTAATCTTTTCAATACATATAAAATATATTTTTGAAAAGGCACCTAATCCATAATAGAATTTGGATATTCTTTATGTGACAATGGTGTCTTACAATTTTATTACCCATAGTAAGAGAGATACTCATAATTAAATGCAGTTTCTTTCTCTGAGTTTGTTCTTGGTTTTAAATCTTTAGATCTAAAGTTTTAACCCTTTGATACAGTGGTGCCAAACTTTTTTTCATTAAATGAAAGGAGAGTTTAAAAAAATGGCATTGTTAAAATGCGAAATTATACAGCATGTCTTGACAATATTTGCATACTTATATATTTTTTAAATATACATAACATAATTATTAATAGAAGTTTTAATATTTTCTCCTGCTGTGCAGTGGGTTCCCTTGCTCTCCTCATGGTGTGGAGACCACTATTTTGCAGGTGGCATATTACTTTTTTGCATTTGCTGCACTGCCACTAGGTGGCAGTGGACACCTTAACTGCCTAGCAGTGTCCATACAGGAGCTTTGTCCCAGATCCTCATTTAGAAGATCAGTTTAGCAAACCTTTTTCACATTGTTAACTATTAAAAAGACACTTTATGTAGAAGTAACATATATTCCTGAAATACAATTCAGTGTCTTCCTCATTAACTCCTAATCCATATATTTTTCTTTTTTTTCTTTTTTGGTCAGTCTCACCTTTTAGCTTAGATGCTTTCCAATGATTTGTTCTCAGCTTCATGACTGCTTGACATTGGAGGCCTCTAGGCCCCCTATTTCTCAACTATTTTACCTTGGTGAGAGCTCTCTGCTTTTTATGTAATTAAGGGGAAGACTTTAGTTTGTTCTTTTAGTTTTAAAATTAACTAGAAATGCTGTTCAGTGAGAATATTAAAAAATCTTTTCTCTGACAGTTGTCCTTAATCAGAAGAAGGTAATTTGTCTTTTGACTGCTTTTTGAAAAAGAAGGGAAACAGTCCCCTTTATTATCTGTTTACTTCGTACATGTTCTTAGGATGAGTGTAATTTCAGAAATGGAATAATTAAACTTTACTAGATATGATTTGAGTATTTCCATTACCATATCTTTCATAAAGTTTATTAAAAAATACCTCTGTGCCTTATACAACTTATCACTTTTTTGGTCTGTCACTTTTGAAACAAATATTTAATTGGGCTTTAGAACATTATTTTAAATTTATTTCCTAACATCTTCAAACTGTAAAATGACGCTTGTCAACAGGAATATCCAAATACCTAATCTCTTAAATGTGTAAAAAGCCTTTTTTCTAAATATTGAAAGTTATTCGTAAGTATTTCTTGAATGATGAACTGTTGGACTGCAAACTAAGAGAACTGATAAATTGGTAAAGAAATAAAATATAACATTTGTAAAGTTAGCATTATCAATCACCTTGTCATTTAACTTTTGTGAAAAAAGTTATAATAGTTAATAGAGTAGTGGAGTAGGAACCAAGATAGTAGAGTCCACCTTTCCCTTTGTCACTAATTGTGTGACTTTAGACAGGTCACCTGACTCTTCTTGTCCTTAGTTTTTATCTATAAAATGAAAGATTTAGAAAAGCTCTTTAATTTCCCAGCTAATATCAATTTTCTGTACATCTCTGTAATCTGGACTTTTCTATGTAGAGTTAATTAAATAATGTTTTAACCAGTACTGATGAAGTTCATGTGTAAGGACACTAAGGAGCTAATGCCACAGCTTTATGAACTGCTTGGTGGATGCATACAATATATCCACACCTGATTTTGGGGTAGAGAGAGGAGGGGAAACTTTGGTATTCATTCTGCATATCACTTATATTTTATTCCTGTCTTCTTCATCCTTGAGCTTTCTTCAGAGATGGCTGAGTTATTTTCTCTAGTGAGTTATAAATCAGGCTTATAAGAACCTTAACTTTATTGTTTCCCAGAAAAGAATTTACTGGTTTGGATAATTTAAACTATTAACCTTACCAACTCTATAGCATTTAGGACATCCATAGTATAATTGGTTACTTTTACGTAAACTAAAGTAGCATCAAAATGTTTTTATTTTTGTTTTTTTCCTAAAAACTAATTATAATTTTTAAATTTTTGTTTTCATTTTTTTGGCATGCCACATGGCTCGAGGGATCTTAGTTCCCTGACCAGGGATTGAACCCCGGCCCCCTGCAGTGGAAGCATAGAGTCCTACCCACTGCACCGCCAGGGAATTCCCAAATTTTTTGTTATTTTTTAATGGTGAATCTGGTTGTTCCTTCATTATTACTATTTGGACACCTATTTCAGGAAGGATGACATGTATAAAGAGAGTGCCTAACTCTGACTTAACCTAAATCTGTCTCAAGGAAGTTCTTAAATGTTATTAAGTGTAAAGATAGGAGAGTAATAATTTGCAACATCTTAATTTGGACGGTGTTGCTGATGATGATTGGTAATGATAAACTATAAGAGGAGAGAAAGCAGAAAGGGAAGAATGAGAAGTGAAAACATATTACTAGATTAAGTCTATGAAAATGTTAGTATCACCCCAATTCAACCCTCTAACGCTCAAATTCTGGATATTTTTAATAAGTCCCTTATTTTGTGAAACTACAGTGATTTCTGAAATCTTGAATCTGAACCAATTTGAAAATCCAGTTCTTTATCTACTATTTAATAAGCCTTCTATATTGTTTAACTAACCTTTAACTTTTGATCCAATTATTTTCAGATTATTCCTTGACACTGAATCAGCTTTTAAAGGTTTTATCCGTATTGTTCACTAGCTTCCATTTTTTCCAAGAAGAATTTTTATTTCTTGCCAATATGAGCAACTTCCCATGGAATTTTGTGTGAAATTATAAATAGAACTTTAGACATTTACATATTATACTTATGTAATTAGACTTTGAATATTAAGGGAAAATAGATGAATTTTGCACCTCTTTCAAAATTGTTTGTCTGATAAAGTGGCAGATGGCATTTATAATTTTATTTTAACTCTGTTTCGTCTTTAATAGTAGAGTTGAGGGAGAGAAAATTAGTTATAGATAATTTCCCATATAGGTAAATATTTTATTGCAGACAACTTTTATGAATAGGATGCATTTGAGGTTTTCAGCATAATTGAAGAATTATAGTCAAGTTAGCATTTAGTGATCACTCGATATACATTAGCCTGTAATGTCTTGGGATTTCTGTCTGCCATTCTATGCTTGCGTTGGGGATTCCACAGACCACTCCTCCAGTTGGTGATTCATTAGGGCTCACAGGACTGAGCACATAGAGGTACTCATGGCAAAGATTTATTACAGTGAAAGGATATAAAACAAAAATTAACAAAAGAGAAAGACACATGGGGTTAAGTCTGTGGGAAACTACACACAAGCTTCCAAGAGTATTCTCTCATTGGTCACAGGGGATATGCTTAATGTCTCCAGCAATGAATTGTTGCAACACACATGAACTGTTGTCTAAAGAAGCTCAGTGCCTAGGGTTTATTGGGGGCTAGTCACGTGGGCATCTTCTGTCTAGGACATACCAAGATTCTAGACTCCCAGAAGGGAAGCAAGTATTCAGCATAAACCACATTGTTAGCACAAATAGTTGAGACACAATGAGCCCATCTTATCAGGGGATAATGGGAACCCTCTTGAAATCCTAGATCCTAGATGCCAGCTAAGGGCCAACCTTGCAAAGCAGGCCTTTCTAAAGATAGCAGTCTCAGGCCTGCTATGTTGACTGTTTCTCTGCACAGTAGTGATTATATTTTATACAGTATTTTAAAAGTCATCAATAATATCATCTCAGAGGAATTTGGTCTAATAGGAAGTTATATCAGAGAATCATATGTTAAAATGGGATCTCTAAGGAACATGTGTTGCCCTTTGGTTAAATTTTTTAAGGAATTTTTAAGATGAATATATTTCATTCAGACTCTCATACTTTTAAGACCAAAATACTTTTGTGAATTACAAAACAAATTTTTGTGTGCTACGTTTAGTGTCATTCCTGATGATGCTATTAATAATACCTGAAGATGCTTGAGATCTTTTTACTGTTGATCCTTGTGGAAGATGGAATGTTTTGAGAATTTTTCTATTTAAAATTTTTGAGCTCTGTACTTCTGCTAGCCAAAGTGTATGTATAATGGGGGAATACTACTAGACTTAAGTATGACAGTTTTGGAAAAAAATGGTAGTAATATTTGTATAAATTTTTGTTCATCATAGACTAATAAAGTTGAAATAAAGAAGTAAGACTAGACTTCTTTACTAGATTTAAAACAAAGTCGATGCTTCTTTTACTCTTCCTATGTAATATATGCCACTTTACCAATGAGTAATGTGTTGGATGTGAGGCTGTTACAGTCAAAATTTGATGGATCAGATCAATTAAATTTAAATTCTTGTTGAAAATTTATATTCATGAGATTTAATGTTATAAAAAGAGTTTGCTTTGAAATAATGTATCTATGCTAATTTGTTTAAGAATTTATTATAGTTGAGGTCTATCCCGATGGGGCTTTTTCTGTAAACCTACATCGTTGGAAACGCCTCATAGATTAACTGCGTGGTTTCCTTTACTCATAGAACTACCTGTTAGATCTGTGGGAAAGAACTACAAGACAGAGCTGCCAAGTAAACTGTGAAAAACCTAACAAACTTTTTATCTTAGGTATTGGCATATCCCAATGATCTGTACTAGGTTGTGATGGCTTAGGAGTGACTATGATTTGAACCTAATACGTTTTTAGAGGGTGTCAAATTCAGAACCAGGCAGATCCATCTCCTGACCCTAAACATGGTCCTAAAGTAAATTGCTTGAGGAAATTGGATCCCAAAGATTACAGGTGGGGAATTTTGAAGTGTGTCCATATTTCATTGGAGATCAAAGAAGCCTAACTAAAAGAATTGTGGGCTGACTCACATGATAACTTCTTTTTGAAAGGGCTGTTTTATCTTGAAGATTATGAGTTTGGAGGAACTAAGGTGATTGGCAATGGAAAGAATCAGAACGTGTGAAATTCCTTAAAAATTTATTGACTTAAATAACTTTGTGTTACACATAATAAAAAAAAAAACCCTTTACACTTTGTACGGAAAGTCAGCATATATTTTTGGCTCGAGGTGTCTCTAATGTTTTCTGTGGAGGGAATAATAACATTTATCAGTTATAGTTCTGATGTGCCTTAGACGTAAAAAATTGGGGGGGGCGGTGGCTGCTCACCTTATGAAATTCCTTTGCCCTTGCTCTGTTTTGGGCATATGCGTCTTGCTTTGCTTTCTCTTTTGCTTTTTCACTTCGGGTAACTGATGGTATAATCTGTAAGAAAGTTATATGGAATTAAAGACAGACACTTTAAAAAAAAAAGAATTTATTATAGACTTTGGAAATATAGGAATTTTTGAAATTATAAAAAATTAACATGCAGGTTTAAAATTTAAATAATTTATAGTAATGAAGTGGTCCTACCGCAGGAAAAAAATATTTAAATTATAAATTATGATTGTAATAATTGTTATCTTAAATTATATCCCTTTTATATTATTTTGACTTTATTTGCAGGTCCTAATCTACCCATGGCAACAGTTGACATAAAAAATCCAGAAATTACAACAAATAGATTTTATGGTCCACAAGTCAACAACATCTCCCATACCAAAGAAAAGAAAAAAGGAAAAGCTAAAAAGAAGAGATTAACTAAGGCAGATATTGGAACACCAAGCAATTTCCAGTAAGACAGTTCTTTTATTATTCTTATCTTTACTTTTGATTTACTCATTTCTGCTCTTGGTTTTTTAAATTGTTAGAAAGTTTGGTTTGCTTTTTGGGAGAACCCTTATATTTATCACTTGCATACCTTTTCAGCTATAAATTTTGTTGGAGTTTTTTAAAGGCTATTGCTCAATAGACATTTTATTAATCTTAGTTTATTTACTTTTCCACCCATGAGAAAAGAAAAATTAGAGTTGTTTTTTCAACTAATTGTTGGACATGAAAAGGAAATCTCACTTTTCCCTATAAATGATATTTGGAAATTGCCTAAAGGCATTGTCCTAATCTGTTTGGGCTGCTGACAGAATACAATAGACTGGGTAGCTTATAAACAACAGAAATTTATTTCTCACAGTTCTGGAGGCTGTGAGAAAGGAAGAGGCAGGCAAGATTCGGTGTCTTGTGAGGTCCCACTTCTTGGTTCATAGACAGCCATCTTCTCACTGTGTCCTCACATGTTGGAAGAGGGCGAGAGAGCTCTCCAGGACCTCTTTCTTAAGGGCACCAATCCCATTCTTGGGGAATCCACTCTCATGACCTCCCCAAATCCTCATCTCCAAGAACTATCACATTGGGGATTAGGTCTCAAGATAGGAATTTTCGGAAGACATACTCAGTCTATAGTAGGCATCATACCTTTGGTATTTATTTGACATATTTCAAGCATTCTCTTATCCATTATTTCATTACTTCATTACAAAACTCCTGTCCTCTCATACATATAATGCTTGTGTTCTTATGCTAGTTTGTCAGTTAAGGAAATGGATACTCAGAAAGATTGTGTAAAAATGTTACGGCCCAATTAGTAGCAGAGCCTGGGCTAGAATCCTGGTTTCTTGACTACTTGTACAGTTTTTCCCTGAATATGGTTATGTCTGTGAGAACTGTTAGTTCAGGCCAAAAATTCACTGAGTGGATTGGATTTCATATATATTAGGTTTTTAATGCCATTTATGCATTTTATTTTTCTATATTTTTCTATCTACTGCTTTAGGCACATTGGACATGTTGGTTGGGATCCGAATACTGGCTTTGATGTAAGTGTCTTTTCAAGCCATAAGCATTATTATTCTAAATATGTGGGAATGTCATGGCCTATCTTTAGACTTCTATTCTTATTCATTTTTGTTAACTCTAGTGTTTATTGGAATGTGCTTGTATTTATGTTCATATTCCACTGAGGTTTTAAATCATAGACTGTTCTATCATTGATGGCTAAGTCTCTAAAGAGAAAGTTTTTTTTAACTCCTTGGCTTTATCTACTATAATGTAAAAACTCTATGTTTTGAAAGCCAAGAGAAGAAAATTATTTCTGCAAAGTGATCATTCGAGGGGAATATATGCCAAATTACTGGAAAGTACTATAATAAAATTCTGAATATCCAATTGTTAAAATTATCTAGGTCTTTTTATTCTATTATTCTTTTTGGCACTTTCATCATTCATTAATTTGTAGCATTGTGAGCAAAATAGTTGAAACTTGGTTACCTAAGTTACGTATTTAACATTTGGCAGATAATCAGGGTTTGGAAAAATTATTTGAAAAGAAATATTACTTGTGATTGGGGTCAAAAATTATTTTGGTTATTTTTGTTAGAACTACAATGTTAACACCACAGTTTTTTTGAGTGCCTCTTTGTGTTGGGCACTGTACAGGGTGCTTGGGTCATAAAGAGGTCCTTGACCTCAAATTTTCAAATGATTTACTTTTTTTGTGGTATTTGTGATTATACCTAAATCTTATTTAGGACAAGGTGGAATAGTAGGTGAGCATTAGAGGTGTCTGAGTCATGGAAGGATTAGTAAAACTTTAAATGAGATGCCTTCTTTTTAAAGGTAGGGAACAGAGAGATGAGATAAAATATAAAACCTATTCTTTGTTCTTATCTTTTCTATTTTTTGTAAGACAGTTTAGTTAGCATATAAATAATCTAACTATATTAAAAATTTATAAACATAAAAGAAAATAATTTCATAAAGGGCATAGATATGAGAATAATATTTCAACTTGCTATTGTAAAAAATTTGACATAGGTTTTATAGTTAGCAGTTATTTTGTCTGTTGTAGCTGAATAATTTGGATCCAGAATTGAAGAATCTTTTTGATCTGTGTGGAATCTCAGAGGCACAACTTAAAGACAGAGAAACATCAAAAGTTATATATGACTTCATTGAAAAAACAGGAGGTGTTGAAGCTGTTAAAAATGAACTACGAAGGCAAGGTAACTTTTATTTCTATTCAGGCATTCTGATCTATTTTTTCTTTTGACTCTTTTGAGGTCAGTTTCATGGACGACAGCTACATACATTCACGTGAACCTTCCTTAAGCAGAATGTTCAAATTTATGGAGAACTAGTTTGGCCCAGTGTACTGTGTTTTACATTATTTCAGTATAATTGAAAAACTTGTCAAGGCTTTCCTTATTATTAAAAAGTCTTATATTAAATTAATGAAAATTCATACAAAATCTTCTGGCTATTTGTTTTAGAATAAAAAATAATAGTTGCATAATATTTCACTTACTGAATCTTAGAGACCACTATCAATGTTGTTTTTATTACAATTCAGAAGTAGTAATTTAAATATAATCATGAATTCTGTAATGTATAATAAGCATTTTCAGAATATAAATAATGAAAAATCTATTTATTTTGAAATACATTTTTTTTCTTGGCTAAAGTATAAAATTTGTCATTCGGTACCTGAGAGCACAAACAACTTGCAACCTTTTAAGATCTGATATTTTATTTAAATCACCTTGTTTTTTGGTCATATCTTAATAATTATCACAGTAAAATGCAAATACAGTTAATTCTGAGTTTTCTAATATAACTGTTATCTCTTTGCCACCTTATTCATTTGGGGTTACTTTTCTTCTTCCTAGTCTTTGCATACTCATGATAGATAGTGTAGCAAAACAAAAGCTCCAGTTAATCATAGCATTCTTCTGAAGAATTTAACTCATTTTCAATTAGGTATTTGACTTACCTGTATCTTTTTCACTGCTGATGTTCATTCATTCACTCATTCATATATTCAGTAAACATTGTTATGTCAGCACTGGTCTCTACTCAGGATATTCGATATAAAGGTACGGTTTCTGCCCCCAGAAATCTTAGTCTGGTGTGACAACAGGTATATAAACAAGTATACAGTCATAATTACTGTTGTGGAAACACAATGCTAGTCCCACTGAAACTAGTATGATGCTAATTTATCTTATTTCATGAAGAGATTACATTTCCAAATTCTGTGGATTTTTAATAAAAACATCTGGGGCACAGCAACATTATTGTTTTTTAATGTGGCCAGAATGAGTTGTAGTTACCGTTAGTATACAGATGATGGAAGGTCTTGTGGACCTCTAGTTTGTTCCTTGACTCTCTTTTTCTCCACTGTTACCACTCACCTTCACCTTATACCAAAATATTTTCAGGGTCTCTCTGAGTTCTCTGAATTTATAAGTTTATAAATACTCTTGACATTTGTTAGTCCATACTGCTGCCCTCTCACCTGAATATCTGTAACTGAGAGTTGTCTGTATTAACTTAATTGAGTTTGTTTTTTAAACTTATTATTACTGCTTTTTATTCTAATTGCTTTTAAAACATCAAATTAGGCAAGGTCTTTCCTCAATTAAATTACCTAAAACAAAAAAAATTCACAGGCATTACATAAAACATGCTTTGGGAACTTATACTCAAGATTCATATACTCAAGAATCTAACTCCCAGTTTGAAACCTTTTAGACAACCAAGATTGATTTTATAGAAGGTACATTTTTTTAGAGGAAGAATAAAAAGACAGATTAATGATTTTTATTAAGGAAATGTTTTCTAGGCAAAACATATAGTGTGTTCAGAAGTATGAAAAAAAATTAGAGACAGAGAAGTTTATGAAGTTATCATAAAAATATATTTTGTAAAACTTAAATCTCTTGAAATTTATTTTGTAAAATCATGTAATCAAATTTGTAAAAAGTAGGAGACCTTGTGATTTCCACTGTATCTTTTTGTGTGTGTGTCTTTGCAATTGTTTGAAGTCCATTAATTTCTAATAATCTGTTCTTAGGTCCACCACAGTGGAGTGGTATGTATGGGGGATGTTATTTGGCCCAGTGTACTAAATTATGCATGTGTTTATTTTCAAAGAAGCTACAACTCATTTATCCTGCCTCCAAATCTAACATCCAGTAAGGTTTTCTGCCTTCTATTCAAACTAATGTTTGGGGCTATGTAACTAATGTTACATAGATGCTAAAGTAAAAAAGGAAGTTTATTTCTATATGAGTCAGAGCTCATATTTCATCTGTAATTTAGATAATTTTTTTGAAATTCTGTGGATTACCTCTTAACTGCACCACTGTTTTTATTATTAATATACTTATTTTTAGTGATTGCTTTTCACAATTGGTATTATTTCAATAACCTACATAAAATATACTTACATTTTTACATTAATTTGGGGCAGTGGGGAGGACTAAACATAAGCAAACATGCAGTTATAAATGACTACTCAGAGAGTTGTTAGTATTCCCATAAGTTTAAATTTGTCTTGAATAATACTTGCCTGGTTTACTTCATCTTCATGAGAGTAGTTTCCTGAATTCTATAAAACTACATTTCTTTTAAATATTAGTTATATTTATATTATTTTACAATTTCTGCTTATAATTCCCTTAAATATCTAGAGTTATCTACCAATTACTCTTAATATTAATTTGATCTGAAATAATATCTGAAAGTTAAGTATATCAACTTTTCTTTATAGTGCAGCATCAAGACGGGGTTTTTTCCATAAGCCTCAGTCTTTCTTCTTTTCTAACTAAGCTTTGATAGTAAGAACAGTTTTATTTGTTGTAACGTTTGTGTCATGCTTTTTACTTTATGTATTTATTAAATATCTAAGAACTATCATTGTCATTCTGATTCTGGTGTTCGTGTGACTCAGTTTTGAAAATCTGTAGGCCGCCAGACTTTCTCACAGTGGTGTGTGATCTGCTCAGCAGACATTTTTGTGCATGTGAACCTAACGTGCTATCTCTCCTCTCCTCCTGTTTTAATTCTTTCACCTTTTTACCTTGGTATGATATGGCATATCTTCTGCATACTTTCCTTTTTTTATGTAGGCATAATACAGATTTTAAAAATAGAAAGTTGGTAATAGATGTTTTCCTCATGAAAATACAGAGATGTTACTGCTCACTTTTCAGATAATAGAAATGCTGAACTTGTGCTGTACCCAAACTTGGTGCAGTTGATAATTTATTCACTATCAATTAAGGCTCTCCCTTTGCCTGAACAATAATTTACTGTCTCTTTGAATGGGTATTAGCTGAGTCCCAAATTATTCCAATAAATGTGCTTATTCCCAGTTCAAAAGAACTTTAAATCTATCTATTGAAGAGATACATCATTGTACATAGAAAAGATTATGGTTCCAGAGTCCTTGGTGAAACCACAGGAAATGATGGACTAATACCTTTTGTAGTAGAATAGAGTGGGTCCTTTTCCTCTTGATTAACAAACAACTAAATCATAAAAATGCTAGTTCAGACAACATTGATTTTTGAAATGTAAACCTCAGCTGATTAAAATGAAATCTTTGTATCTGCTTGAAGGATTTGATGTACTATCTTATTCAGGGAGTATACATAATATACATATGCCATATCCTCTTGGTTTTACCCTGTTATTACAAATTATGTTAGGAAAAGAATTTGGTTTTAGCAAGTTTAAACCTCCTTGCCTTGGATCTGGTGAGAAAATTGGGTGAACCTTAGCTGCAACACCCAGATCTCCAGTATGCCTTGAGTGTAAATCATAGGAACTTCCCTCAGTGATGGCCTGTATCCAAGTAGGATGACTGTCCTGTTTGCAGCTATATATTATTTCCAGTTTTAAAAGTTTCTATGCCAGGAGACAGTACCCTTGTGAGCTTTGGCCTTTCCGTATATTTCATCTAATGTTTATGACTATATTTGATAGCATATTTTAGAGTGTATTTCCATGATAGTCCCAAATAAAATCAGAAGATAATGTTTGATTTCCTTTGAACTGAGGGGGGCCTTTTCTTCTCTGGTATCATTGCATTATTGAGCATCTGAGCCTATTATTATTTGAAATTAAGGTAGGTATTTTTATTATATAGATTGTCGAAGTATCCATCAATAATATATTAGTTGGTACCAGTAAATACAAATAGCTGTTATGGGTTTTAGGATTTCTTTATTCCTAAAAATAGTTATTTTTTCTAGTCACTCTTTAAATGAATGGAGAAATAATGAAGTTCATTATTATGTAAGTTTGTGTATGCTGTTGGTAAAATCATGTCTCTAGAAATGTAATAAATTTTGTACTTTGAATTTGTTTCTCTATTTTAGCTTACATTTTCCCTTAAGTAAAATAAGAATGTATATGTCATTACTACCAGGATAATGTTAATATTTTATTAATAACTTTAATTTTACAGTGTTTAGAAATTCTCAGTTAATTTGTTAATGGATAAGTAGTTGAACATTTCAGCTGAGCAACCAGCCTCCCTTAATGCCATCACTGGAATTGCTGACCATCTTTTATTAATGTAGTACAACAGATACAATATATACATGATATATTGTATTATATATCACTATAATATATATTTATTACATAACTTGTATTATATGTTATTATATGTTCTATACATGTAAAAATGTAGGACAATATAAATTACAAATGTAAGTTAGGTGACAAAGATTTACATTGTCAAAAAGTTGAGTTTAGCTCAGATTAACTTGAATAAATTCTAATAGATTATACTACATTAGCTATTTAATTCTGAATGTAAATTAATTTTATAAAACAACTAAATATACTTGATTCTTTAAAGAGAGAAGGTATCCATTTTTATGAAAATGTAAAATGTTGCTTATTGCCCAAAATGTTTGATATCATTGTTATAGTTTTATTATTATTACATAAAAATGTGTTTATTCCCTTACCTTGATAAGTGGTGCTGATTCCTAAAAACTAAATTCTACTATTTTAGCTAGTATTTTTTCAAGATAGACCACGAAGGCGATCTTCAGGCCGAGTAGTCCCAAACAGAGTTGTAAGATATCATCTGTGCCCAGGTATCTTTGTAAAGTAACATACAAAGATGAGGCCTCTTTTTTCCCCCTCATATTGGTTTTTTTTAATACATGTTGAAATGAGCCGCTTTTTCAGTATCATGTTTTGGGGGGGGGAAGCATGCTTTTCTTTTTTTCTGTTTTCATTGCAGCACCACCACCTCCACCACCGTCCCGGGGAGGGCCGCCTCCTCCCCCGCCGCCTCCGCACAGTTCGGGCCCTCCTCCCCCTCCTGCCCGGGGAAGAGGGGCTCCTCCCCCGCCCCCTTCAAGAGCTCCCTCGGCTGCGCCGCCACCGCCGCCTCCGTCCAGGCCAGGTGTCGGGGTGCCTCCGCCACCGCCAAACAGGATGTACCCTCCCCCTCCTCCGGCCCTTCCCTCCTCAGCGCCTTCCGGGCCGCCGCCACCTCCTCCGCCAATGTCGGTGGCGGGGCCGGCGGCACCGCCCCCGCCGCCTCCACCTCCCCCGCCGCCGGGGCCGCCACCTCCCCCCGGCCTCCCTTCCGATGGTGACCATCAGGTTCCAACTTCTGCAGGAAGCAAAGCAGCTCTTTTAGATCAAATCAGAGAGGGTGCTCAGCTAAAAAAAGTGGAACAGAACAGTCGACCGGTGTCCTGCTCTGGAAGGGATGCGCTTTTAGACCAGATACGGCAGGGTATTCAGCTGAAATCTGTAAGTAATCTGTTCCTTTCGGTTTAGACTGCCTGTCTTAATGGAAGTTTAAAGCAATTATAAGACATCTTTGAAAAAAATTTTTTTACTTTTTCTCTTGGTGTGTGTTTTTCCAACCCTTACATACCCTAAAATGCGTAAGTTTATACCTTTACCTGTGTGGTCCATACTTCTGTATCAAAATATCACCCCAGAAAGTTCCCTCATGCCTCTCCCTTCTCAGAAAGGATCACTGACCTGATTTCTATCACCATAGGTTTAGTTTGCCTATTCTAGAACTTCATATAAAGAATATTGCACTATGTTTGCAATCTGTCGTTCTACACTTTTAAATAAATTTTAATTTAAAGAAAAATCTTTATTAAACTATACAGAAGTAAAAATAGCCCTGTTGAAACCAATTGTAATCATTTTGGCAAAGTCAAACCATTAACTTTATGAAAACTAAACCATATTTTAAAGTTTATGTGTCTGAAATTTAGATTAGTAGAGAATGAGACTCCACAGAAAATTCAAAGAGTTCTAATTAGAATTTCTATAGTGACAGATAATTTTGGATTCTCTGAATTGGTTGAGGTCATCGTTTCATCTTCCAGAGCAGAGGTTGGCAAACTTTTTTTTTAAAGGACCAGATAATAAACATTTTAGGCTTGCAGGCCATATGGTATCTGTTACAGCTGCTCAACTCTGCTATTATACCACAAAAGCAGCAGCCATAGACAGCACATAAGTCAGTGGGCATGATTGTGTTCTATAAAGCTTTATTTATGGACACTGAAATTTGAATTTCATGTAATTTGCACATATCACAGATATTCTTGTTTTGTTTTCTTTCAACCATTTAAAAATGTGTAAAAAATCATTCTTAGCTTTAAAAAAGTTATACAAAAACAGGGGACAGGCTAGATTTGGTCCATGGCCGTAGTTTCCTGACCCCTGACCTAGAGCCTAACCTGGCTAACATTCACATGCTTCCTCTGGGCCTTTATGTGTGGTCTCTCAGTTCCAGGAGGAACATTTGCTCTGCAGGGCTTCAGGCAGGTTACGGATGGTAGATTTTTCTATGAAGTAAATGGAGCTGAAAGGAGATTTTAATTGAAAATTATTTTGCAGTGTGTAGAGAATTATGATAACTTACTAAATCTCAGAAGCTTTAGCTAGGAAGAGAATGATGGCTAGGGAACACAGCTAATCGAAGGAAAGCATTTAAACATCAACCTAGCACAGATTTAAGAAACTTCTTTAAAATGTGTCTACATCTTTTCTTAATATGTATTCAGGATGATACTTAGATCAGCCTGTGAACAATCACCTCTGCTCCCTCTCCCCATTTAGTTCAGACTACAGGTTTCTCAGGAGCAGTTGAAGAACTTTGAATAGTTGTTGGGGGGGGGGAATTATTGTCAAAATGACCACAGCCCAGGTGAATAGCAGATTTTAATGGGGTCATATACTTTAGAATTTCAAATACATAAGTTGACCCTTGGACAGCAATGGGAGTTAGGGGTGCCAGTCCCCTGAGCAGTCAAATCTGTGTATAACTTTTGACTCCCTAGAACTTAATTACTAATGGCCTACTGTTGACTGGAAGCCTTACCAATAACATAAACAGTTAATTTAACACATATTTTGTATATGTATTATATACTGTATTCTTACAACAAAGTAAGCTAGAGAAGGGAAATGTTATAAAGAAAATCATAAGGAAGAGAAAATACATTTACAGTACTGAACTGTATTTATTGATGCTGTAAGTTTACATCATCTGTTTACAAGATGAATAATCTATCTGTTAGTACCTACATCAATTTGGTCAATATTGTCTTATTAATATAATACAAACACTGTAGATGTTATATGTAATACTAACAGTAGACATCAAAAATGAAAAGAATGTGAGAAATTTATATTTATTTACATGTATAATAATTCATGCAGCGTTAACGGAGAGACAGCCATATGATTGCTTTATGGTAGCCTAGCATATTCGATATGGTTGCTTCACAGTAGCCAGCCTATATACTAGTGAATGAATCGTTATAAAATTTTTATGGCATATGTTAGTACAGTCATATTCATAATACTGTATTGGGAACATTGTTATATGTTTTTTCAAAAACCACTTGCCTGTGAAGGTAGGCAGATACGCAGTTTCTCCAGTTACGAGAGAGGGGGGCATACTGTATGGTAATGTAGTTCTCCAAAAGCAAAGTTGTAGAACAGTAAGAAAACTAACACAGTATTAATTTTATATTAAATATCCCTCACCTTACGCCTATGTAAGGAGCGGCTATCCACTTCAACTCTTACACACAGTGTTCTACATGATGAATACTTAGGTGATGATGATGACACAAAAATATTTCATACACTTCTTGCCATATAGTTATTAGATTTTCACACAGAGACACACATACACAACAGATAAATTTATTAACTGTACAGCATGATGATTACTATTCATTAAGTGGAAGTAGGTCATCGTAAAGGGCTTCATCCTTGTTGTCGTCACGTTGAGCAGGCTGAAGAGCAGGAGGAGGAAAAGGAGGTGTTGGTCTTTCTTGCTGTCTCAGGAGTGGCCTCAATGGAAGATGTGGAGGGAGGGGTAAGGGGAGGCAGGAGAGGCAGGCACACTAATTTTATAGAACTATATCATACTGGGTTGGCCAAAGAGTTTGTTCGGTTTTTCCCGTAAGATGGCTCTAGTAGCGCTTAGGTTGTCTTTAACTTCATTCGAAACAATTTTATTAGATTGTATTGTGACAGCTGTCATATCAGCGTGCATTAAAAAAAAAAAACTTACCAAAAATTGGTGAATTTTTGTGTAGCCGTTTTAATATTGAAAACGGAAGAAAAACATTTTCAGCATATTAAGCTTTATTATTTCAAGAAAGGTAAAAACACAGGCAAAACGTAAAAAAAGACTTGTATAGCGTATGGAGAAGGGGCTGTGACTGGTTGAACGTGTCAAAAGTGGTTTGCGAAGTTTCGTGCCGGAGATTTCACGCTGGATGATGCTCCACGGTCAGGGAGACCAATTGAAGTTGATAGCGATCAAGTCAAGACATTAATTGGGAACAATCAGTGTTATACCATGCGGGAGATAGCCGACATACTCAAAATATCCAAATCAAGCGGTGAAAATCATTTGCACCAGCTTGATTTATGTTCATCGCTTTGATGTTTGGGTTCAACATAAGTTAAGCGAAAAAAAACCTTCTTGACCATATTTCCACATGCAATTCTCTACTGAAACATAACGAAAACATTCCGTTTTTCAAACAAATTGTGATTGGCAATGAAAAGTGGATACTGTACAATAATGTGGAACGGAGGAGATTGTAGGGCAAGCGAAATGGACGACCACCAACCACACCAAAGGCCGGTCTTCATCCAGAGAAGGTGATGTTGTGTATATGGTGGGATTGGAAGGGAGTCCTCTATTATGAGCTCCTTCCGGAAAGCCAAACAATTAATTCCAGCAAGTACTGCTCCCAGTTAGAACAACTGAAATCAGCCCTTGATGAAAACATCGGGAATTAAGTCAACAGAAAACGCATCATCTTCCATCAGGATAATGCAAGACTGCATGTTTTGTGATGACCAGGCAAAAACTGTTACAGCTTGGCTGGGAAGTTCTGATTCATCCTGCATATTCACCAGACATTGCACCTTCGGATTTCCATTTATTTCCGTCTTCACAGAATTTTTTTAATGAAAAAAATTTCAATTCCCTGGAAGACTATAAAAGGCACCTGGGACAGTTCTTTGCTCAAAAAGATAAAAAGTTTTTAGAAGGGCTTCCCTGGTGGCTCAGTGGTTGAGAGTCCGCCTGCTGATGCAGGGGACACAGGTTCGTGTCCCAGTCCGGGAAGCTCCCACATGCCGCGGAGCGGCTGGGCCCGTGAGCCATGGCCGCTGAGCCTGCGCGTCCGGAGCCTGTGCTCTGCAACGGGAGAGGCCACAGCGACGAGAGGCCACAGCGGTGAGAGGCCCGCGTACCGCCAAAAAAAAAAAAAGTTTTTAGAAGATGGAATTATGATGTTGCCTGAAAAGTGGCAGAAGATAGTGGAACAAAAGGGTGACTACATTGTTCACTAAAGTGCTTGGTGAAAATGAAAAATGTGTCTTTTATTTTTACTTGAAAACCAAAGGAACTTTTTGGCCAACCCATAATTCCTTGTTTTAGTTTTAGTACCCATATCATAGAAGGGTCCGTGTTGTAAAGGAAGTCAAATGCAGTCTTGAATAATCCGAGAACCCTTCTTTCTTCCAGATTGTCTCATGTCCATTTGTTTTCCTGGCACTGCTTCTTCTACATTTTCTTCATCATCATCTGGCACTGGTTTGGAAACACTCATCTTCATCAAGTCATCTTCTGTTAATTTTTCTGGTGTGGTATCTGTTAGCTCTTTTATTTCTCCAAGATCCATATCTTGAAACTCTTCACCACCACTGCCACCACCTCCCGCCACCTTTTTTGCCATATCAATGATCTCTTTCATGATTTCCTTGCTTGGCTCTGTTGTAAATCCTATGAAGTCATATAGAACATCTGGACACAGTTTCTCCAGCAGGAATTTATTGTTTTGGGCTTGATGGCTTTCACCACATTTTCTGTAAGAACAATGGCATCTTCAATGACGTAATCCTTCCAGACTTTCATGATGTTCTCTCTCCCGGAGTTCTCTTCTATAGTTGACAGTTCGTCACATAGAGTACCATGTGTAATGAGCCTTAAAGGTCTTTATGACCCCCTGATCTAGAGGCTGAATTAGAGATGTTGTGTTGGGGGCAAGTAGACCACTGTGGTGTTGAAGTCATGGGGTTCTGGGTGGCCTGGGCACTCTCCAATATCAAAAGAACTTTATAAGGTGGTCCCTTACTGGCAAGGGACCTCCTAACTTCAGGGACAAAGCATTGATGAAACCAATTCAGAAAAAGTGTTCTCCTTGTCCAGGCCTTTTTGTCATCTAACCAAAAAGACTGGCAGCTGGTGTTTATCTTTTCCCTTCAACAAGAGTTAGCAAATTTATAGATAAGAGCAGTCCTGATCGTAAACCTGACTGCATTTGCACAGAACAGCAGAGTTAACCTATCCCTCCTCAATCGTGGTGCTTGCTTCTCTTCCTTACTTATAAGTGTCCTTTGTGGCATTTTTCTTCCAGGGCACTTCTAGGACACTTTCGTCTACATTTAAAACCTATTCAAGCAGATATCCTTTCTCCTCTATTATTTTCTTAATGGCATCTGGGAACTCCTCTGCTGCCTCTTGGTCGGCAGAAGCTGCTTTTCTTTTAAAGCCAAACCTCTTTCTAAAATTATCAAACCGTCCTTTGCTGGCATTAAATTTTCCAGCTTTAGATCGTTCACCTTCCTTTTCATTTAAGTTGTCATGTAATGACTTCACTTTTTCTCAAATCATTAGAGTTTATAGGTATGCCTTTCTTATAGCAATCCTGCATCCACATGGAAGCTGCATTTCAATATGAGATATAAAGTTATTTCACAAAAAGTGCAAGGTTTTTGCACCTGATGATGTAGCTGCAGCGATGGTTTCATGAATTTCTTGTTCTTTTTTTTATTATGGTCCTTAATGCCAGATTCATTTGTCTTGAAACAGTGGGCAGCTGCAGCTGCAGACCTCAGTCTACAATACATATCACACAATTCAGCTTTTTCTTGTAATGTCATGACTTTTCTCCGCTTCTTGGGAGCACTTCTAGCATTACTAGTGGTGCTTAGTATGGGTCCCGTGGTTTTGGTCAAGGTTTGCAGTATTGCACTAAATACAATGAAAAATACATGAGAACTGCGAGAGATCACTTTTTACTGTGATACGCAATTTATTGGAGGGACAAACTGCTCACACTGATAACATCACAGGGAGTTTTAAGCGTATACTTACAACACTTGAGCATACTGAAATAGCAATAGGAGGTGGGGACAAAATTATTACAGTAGTACAATGTGCACTACAGTTAATCCTATGCAGTTATGATTTAAAACTGCATCTTTATGTTTGTTTACATTTCTCTCAACAGGGAATGGTGCCGTGTACAGTCTGTGTATAAGCTTTAATAAATTCTTTTTATAATAGATTCGTGTATATTTTATGGTAGTAAATGATAAAATAGATGTGTATATATGTTTTATGCAATCATGACATATCTAACTTTTTCTTAATTTTTTCCATACTTCTAGGCAGTGTGATTCATCTGTAAGTTTTTTCAAATGTAGCAAATCTTTAAAAAGTTTTCCAATATATTTGTTGAAAATAATCTGCATATAAGTGGACCCATGCAGTTCAAACTCGTGTTGTTCAAGGGTCAACTGTGTGTGTGTGTGTGTGTGTGTGTGTGTGTGTAATTATTTAGTATAGCTGTGCTATTTCATTTTTAATTATACCAGTATCATCCCAGGGACAAAGTTAACAAAATGACTGTTTTGTATAAACGACTGCTCATTTAAGTCAGAGTGCACATACAGCAATAGTTTCTAAATTGTATTTTTTTTTCCTAAATCTCTACAAACTTCCTGTAGTTTCTTTTTTAATGAGTGTTGGAATCAGGGATTATTTTATATAGAAATTAGATTTTAATGAGACCCTTTGATATTGATTTTTTTCCCCCCAAATGTAGTTTATATTAGGTAAAGTACTTTAGTTAGGGATAGTTAGTTGCCTTGTGAGGTACATTTTGAAAGCTACGCATCTGATCTCCTCCTCCTACATGATATGAGAAGGAAGGTTCATTTTGAATTCTAGTATATTATATATTGTACATATTTACATTATAACTTTATATTAAGTATAATATTTAAAGTTATAAAGCCTATTAGTAAAGCTGAGTTTTTCTAGGAAACCATAAGTCTCTTTAATTGCTCTTAGATATCCTAAAATGTTCTTCTCTAATAACTTTAGGCATCTAAATACTACCTTAGTTTTGTAAAGTGATGTCCTTTGATAATCGTTTTAAAGTTTCTCATCAGCCAAGGCTTTGTGTACTAGAATGAACAGAAGTAACCCAGCTGTAAGGGCAAGTATTATTTAGGAAAAAGTTTGACTGTTGTATTAAATTTGGAAGTGTATTAATGGCTTATACATTAAGGAGGGGAAATGTATCTTGGAGAATTATTTTAAGGCAGCAGTTTTTTTTCTTCTTAATTTTGTTAATCCTATTCTAGGCTTGATTGTTTGCTTTTTTTGTTTTGTTTTGTTTTAAAATAATAAAGTGATTCTAAGAGAGAAAGATTTTCTGGAGACAGAGATTTGTTGCTAAGGATGTGTTACTAAATTTTGCTGATTTTCCTTTCCAAGGTATCTGACGGCCCAGAGTCTACACCACCGACACCTGCACCCACTTCAGGAATTGTAGGTGCATTAATGGAAGTGATGCAGAAAAGGAGCAAAGCCATTCATTCTTCAGGTATATTTGCATGTGTATATATATATTTAATAAATTTGAATATTTGAAGTTCTGCTTCTCTTTTTATTCTGTGACACAGTCTTTGCTAGATTTTCCCCTGCTATTGAATAACTTATTGATGTAGGTTCTAGGATATATTTTAAGTTGTTGCAACTGTGACTAGTCTATTTGAAGCTTAATGGATGTCAAGACACCACTGTCATAATCATAAATTGGAAGAACGACTTTAGCAAAATGACAATTTTGTTTCCTGAACCAGAAATACTAATAGAATGCCTGGCAAACAACTTGTAAACAAGGCTGGAGAGTTCTGAATCTCATTCCTGTGACATTCTTGTGACATAAGAAATTTAGGTTTCCCTGATTTGCAAGAGTTGGGGCTGAGAAATGAGATAATTTATACTGTTTCTAGGGTTTAGTAAAGAATCCTAAAGTTTTTTGTTTCCTCTTTTTTTTTTCCTAAAAGGTTTATTTGAATAAACTAGTACTCATTTGAGGTTATTAAACATATACACACCACCACGTAAATGAATATCACTTTTAAAAGAGAGAAAGAATATGGGTTTTGCTGATGTGATGGTTGAGGTTTACTGGAGAGCATGATGTACTAGAAGCAGATCTTTGTTCTTATTAAATCTATTACTTACTCCCTGTGGTGGACCTCAATTCTCCAGTTTGTTACATGTAGAGAATTCATAAATCAGATGATTGATATGAACAGTAAGTAAACTAATATGCAGCTAACCAGCAGATTGCCTAGCACATAGTAGGTGTTCAGTAAATGTTATTTTCCTTCTCTTTCTTTCTCCTTAAGGATGTGGGTATCTAAGATCTTTTAGCAACATTTGTTTTTCTTAAATAGGCATTTTTATTTCCGTACCGTGTTACAAAGATAGGATAGGTTAATTCAGTCCACAAATATTTATTGTGGAATAATAATAAAATAACAAAACAACAAAAATTCCTGCCTTCATGGACCATGCATTCTAGTGAGAAAGAGAGAGACAATAAATAAAACAAATTAGAAAATATGTATATTAAATGGTGATACGTACTAAGGACAGAAATTAAGCAGAAAAGGGAGATATAAGGACTAACAGGCCGTGAGAGGGAAGTTCATTTTGAAATAGGATAATGAGGCCTACCTAAGATGTCATGTGAGAAAAGACCAGACGGAGTTCAGGGAGTAAACCATGTAGAAAACAGGAAAGTGTGTACAGCCAGTACAAAGTTCCTGAGGTTGAGGAACAGTGCCAATCAAGGTCAGTAGGGCTGGAATAAGAGAGCAGGAGAAAGAAGAAGGAATGTAGTTTGAGAGGTGGCAGCGGGTCAGGAGTAAGGCTTTGGAAGCCATGAATGTGATGGGAAGCCACTGGAAGGTTCTTAGCAGAGGAGTGGCAGTGATCCAAGCTAGAGATGATGCAGGTTTGAATCAGGTTGGGAGCACCTGAGAAGTGGTTGGATACCAGTTATACTTTGAATATGGAGGTCATTGGGTTTGCTGATGGATTGGAAGTGAGGTTTGGAAAAAAAGGAGTGATGGATAACTCTGAGGTTTTTGAACTGAGCAGCTGAAAGAGTGAAATTTTCTTTAACAGAGTGGGAAAGATTTAGGAGTAGCAAGTTGGAAAGGAAGGATTAGGAATTTGATTCTGTACAAATTAAATTTGAGATACTTATTAAAAAATTAAAAGTAGATATTGAGTAGACATTTGGTTATGAGTCTGGAATTCAGGGGAGAGATGTGAACGGTTAATATAAATTTGCATGTCATTAAGATATACATGGTATTTAAAGTTATGGAACTGGATGAGATCATCAAAGTGGGTATAAATGGAGAAGAGAAAGTTTAATGAGTTTGGAGGACTGGAGAGTGTGGTATCTTAGAAGTCAGGTGAAGAAGTGTTTGAAGGAGGATGGAGTGATCATCTGGGTCAGGTGGGTGTGATGGGTCAGGAAAATGAGAACAGAGAATTGAGCTTTAGCTTTAGCGACGGTAGGTCCTTGGTGACCCGGAAAGAGCGGTGTCAGTGGGTTCAAGGGAGAATAGGGGGTAGAAGAGGAGATTAGGTACTGGGACTGCCTACTCCGTTTCCTTTATGGCTTAGTGCTGATGCGGTTCCCACCTGTCACTGGAATTATAATTAAAATTGGTAGCCAAACAATGTGCTGGTTATATTTTTTACAACTTTTCTTTAAAGACAGTCATTGAAGGGGCCTTTGTTGGGTTTGCGATATGTGAGCCTAAAATTCAGAGAGATCAACTCAAATGTGATTTTACATATAAAGAAACGCAGGTTGAAACTGGTTACATAGATACTTAGGGACTAGAACCCAAGTCTTCTTAGTCATGTTCTAATCTTCAGCTTACTATCCAATACTCTTTAGATGTATTTTACTGATTCATTTTAAACCATTTTAGTAACTAGATTCCTCCAGGTTTGTGTTTTAGAAACTGAATAATTAGAGAAGTCCCCTAAGAATTATGAAATGTCATTTGATTTATACATACGTTTTAATTGTTTGTATTAATGATTCTCTTCTAGATGAAGATGAGGATGAAGATGATGAAGAAGATTTTGAGGATGATGATGAATGGGAAGACTGATCTATATATTATATATATATTTTTAAGGTGAAATACTAAACACTACTTTCTGTCTATGGATTCTGTAAAATTATCATGTAAATGTTCTACCAATTTGCTGTATATTTTTGTTGCCTTTTTTGCTTTTTTTTATTAATCTGTGCAATACCTCATTTAATCTGTAAGGGTTTGTCATAATCCTCTGCAAAGCTACTCCCTGTTACTGTGTGCACGTTTACACCAGGATGCTCACTTAATTTGTGAATATTTCTCATTCCATCAACAAGGGAGTTTAAATATTATATGTGAGACTGACAAAAACCTTAATGTAATTTAGTTATAATGCCAGAAGGAAAACACTATTTTCATACCCTACTTTTTCTGTACCTAAATTTTCTTATTAAAATCTAGTATAGCACTACATTCTTTTTTAAGTGATGCAAACTTTAGTTTATTTAGCCCCTTCATTTCGAACACATGCCACATGAATGTCGAAGCTGATACATTGCACAGTTCTCTAGACATCACTACACTGATGCAGTTTCTCAAATTTTAGCAATATGCGCTATGTAAAATCACTACAGAGATGCTAGTTGGGAAAATGGTAACACACCTCTTACAGCAATATTGCCTGTTACTGTACAGATGTGGTATTTGGAGGCTGGAATCATAAGGAGCCCTTGCATACCTATGCTTGACTGAGGTTATTTTTGTGCTATAGCAAATGTGGCAGGCTCTTTTAGGCAAAAATTTAAAAAATATTTTTGGTACTATTCTGAAACAAAAGTTGTTGGGGTTTGGGGATCTTAGAGATAATTTCGTTCTACGTGAACTGAAGGAGGCTATACATTGTGGTTACTTCAATATTTGGTTAAATATACTGTAAAAATCAGAACATCATAAAAGTGGTGTGGAATTAAGTATTTTTATTTTGCAGTCTGTATAGATTGAGGTATTCAGAAATACCAGACATAAAAATCTTACCTATTTGGCAAAGGTATACACTGTAATGATGAAACTATTATGCTGTTTTTTTAAAGTTTGATAATTTCTCAAGATTTTTGTCAAATGTCAGGTGAAGGGTTACATTTTTCTTAAAAGATTGGTGGTCCCAATGTCAAATTTCTTGAAATACAAAACTGAATGACAGGTTTAAAAAAAAAAAACAAATAAAACTTTACAACCTGCACATTTGTTATGTATGCTAAATGATACGATGCCTCTCTACAATACACTAGTCTGCCTAAAGGTGGTTGTTTCATATTTATAGCATTAATTATCATACCTACCTACTTTAAATTTTAGGTAGAAAAATTATCTGATTTACATACAGACACCTATTTTTCTCACATTGAGTCATACTCAGAATGTAGTTGCAAATGTATTTCATTACTATAGTCACAATATCCAACTAAAAATTAAGCTGTCTATAATTGTACCGACCAAAATCTGGTGTTGGCATGATCTTGACAGGCTGGACCTGCAAGATGTGGCTTGAATTTTAACCAGTTATCACATAATCTCTAGTGATCATGCGTCTAGTTATCATGAGAAATAATTTAAAAGGTTTTGTTGCTGAAAGCAGTAAGTGGTGCAGTAAAACAGTTAAGTTATTCAAAGAATGTTACCTACCTTGCAGGAATGATTTAAGAACGTGGGAAAGATTCTAGACTTTTTGTTTCTTGCAAAAACAGTGCCCTCTGCTGCTGGAAACCTTTTTCTGCTTACTCTCATTTTTATTGTGGCTTGAGCTCTGTGGGTCTGGTGTGGATGAGGCTGGACAACTACTAACCAGTAAAATTAGAAATTTGTGCAAATGGTAAATAGAACATTGTAATTATTTTAAGTAATAATAAACGTGTTCCTTTCTTTTATTTTAGACATTATACAGAATTTTTAAAATATCTTAGAAATATCTTTAAAGTAATGCCAATCTAAGATCTCTGTTAACTTTGGGGCAAGGAATTCAGGGTTTCCCCGCTGACTTTGTTATGATAAAGATTTATCAGGAGCTGCTCTGAGCAGAGGATATCAATTCTTTGAATTGGAAACGCAATTTGAAATACGTCAGGTGGGTATAAAATTTGCCAGTGATAATCGAGTTTATTCTTTCTTCTTAAAGGAAAAGTAAAAGACTTTGTTGTTGTTGTTTGTTGTTGCACAAAGTCTGAGGCGCTATTGGTTTAAACACAGCAGCTGTGGAGCTCCGTCCAGCCAGGAAGACTAAATCCGCTTTAGACGTAAAGGTTGCATGTTTCAGTCCCCCACTGCCTTGCGTTGTGGACAGCACTACACCTGTGCACAGCCTGAGGGCCTCCCACGTGTGCTCCAGCTAAATGATTGTCTGACAGCGTTCGCCTTTAACAAACTAGCATGAGGCTTTTTATATCTGAATGCTGCGTGATAGTTTCAGCTAGCCACATGCTGTATGTATGAGATTCATAAAGACTCTCAATCATTCACTTCCATTTATCAACTGAAATTTTGTTTAGTTTGTGAAATATTTTTTTGAAATGTATAGTGAATAGGATGTTGCACTGGTGGCAATTCATCATGGAGCATAATAAAATTAATTTGACCCAAATAGTATAAAATAGTGTGTTTCTTATTTGTTTATTGTCAAGAGATTAAAATGGGTAAAAAAATCTTAAACTGTATAGTAACGGGTTCATAGCAGTGAACAATAGGGTTGAAAGTTTTAGCTGACTGCATGCCCTGAGAGTTGGAGCATGCCGTTAAATAAACATGGTGAGCAAAAGAATGTTACACCCTGTTCTGGGAAACGTGACGGCTGCTCAGCTGTTCCCCTGGGAGCCACTGCTGTGGTACACAGAGCATTCACATTGCAAGGTCAAACCAGAACTCTCGCACACCGAAAATGTTGCAGTTTCCTAAATCAGAGTAATAGTGGAGTTTACTGGTAGTTGCAGTAGAAACCAAATGTAAAGTTCATGTGGGACTTAAACAGCTTTTAATAAATGGTATCAAACATGGTGCTTCCTTTTAAATAGGAAATTCAGTTTTTGATAAATAGGATTTTCTGTTCTCCTGGCCCTGGCACAAGTGGGTGTCTAAAGATTAAACTGAGTTACGGAATCCAGCGTGTAGGATGCTACAAAAATGCCTTCTAAGAGTGTTAGTCAAATTTAAACATTTCCATAATGATATGTCCTATTACAAATTTTGTTTCTTAAAAATTTTTTTAAAGAGGGAAGTGCCTCAGAATTGCTCTTGTCGCATTATATTAATCTAATCAGTGAAGAAATTCCTGAAACAACTTACTCTGCTTTAGAAAGGGAGTTCTTAAAGGACAACTATAGAGATAAGGCCTGTTTATTGTACAATAGAAAATTATTTATGGAAAAGTTGAGACATTTTATTTTGCACACCTATCTTACTGACATTGTCACATCATACCTCCAAAACACAGCATACTCTTTGTAATCACTTGTTCTTTTATTCATAGATTGTTTTTTTAACTTTGCTTTTAGTGAAGCCACTGGAAAAAGGTGTAATAACTTGGCTGTTATGAATATGATGGGGAACTTACTTTGCAGTTAATACGAAGACTGCCTTTACTTCCATATGTGATACATGGTATCCTCCCTTGCCATGAGGGAACCCATTGCAAATTTTGGCTTTAGAACAAAATCTAGATAAATCAACCATAGCTTAAAAAAACATTTTTTAATATATACCAATGGCCATACTAACTATTGATACACATATAGTATTACTTTTTACACAAGTCCCGTGTATATCTAAACTGGTCATGTGTACCACCATCACGATTGACAAGTCAAGATATGAATAACAATTATTTTGAGTAAAATGTAACAGTAGCTTATGGGTGGTTTCTGGCTTAGATGTTTGTGTGTTGGGGAATTTCTAGTAAATCGAAGTAGCCCCTTAATTTTTTAACAACCAAAAAAATTTAAGGATTTAAAAATTTTTTTTATTTAAGAAGAAGTACAGCTTTAGCAGTATCAAATTGCGTTGTGGAACTTGAAGTTCCAAGTGTCATGTTGGCATTTTCTACCTTGAATTGGTTGGCGTGTCCTGACCTAAATTCAGTTTTATCTTAGTTATTGCTAGATGTGTGAGGATTTTCATCAAGGCCTAAAGTCTAAGATTTTTGTTTTTGCAGTACGCGGGCCTCTCACTGTTGTGGCCTCTCCCGTTGCGGAGCACAGGCTCCAGACGCACAGTCTCAGCGGCCATGGCTCACAGGCCTAGTAGCTCCGCGGCATGTGGGATCCTCCTGGACCGGGGCACGAACCCGTGTCCCCTGCATCGGCAGGCAGACTCTCAACCACTGCGCCACCAGGGAAGCCCAAAAGTCTAAGAATTTTTAAGCATCAATATCACCTTATTTAAACAACTGTTTATTAAAATTAACTATGTGATGGGTATTGTAAAATATAACAGTTCAGTCAGCTTCCCTTCCTCCTGAAATGTAAAATATTTAACTTCACAATTGAAAGACAGTTGGAGACAATCGAGTTATATCAAGCCTATTCTCCTTTCCTGGGTGAGAGGGTATCCAGGGTCGTTGAGGGCCTTGCCTGAAGCCCATTAGAAAGCTAGGTACTAGAAGCCAGATCTGGCTACTAGGTCAGTTGCTCTTTTCCATTTATTACCATAATACTGTTTTATCCTTGTTTTCTCTATTTTCCTTAAGTTGTGGATAAATTGCAGATTTACTTTGTTTCTGAAAGATTTATGGCTACAAATGTCACCCATGTCAGCTGGGTGTTGATAGAAGCCTCCAGCACATCCTTTTGTCATCTGCCCCGGAAAGCTGGCTTACTTTGAGGAGCCAGCCTCTGACTCTAAGGCATGTGGTAGTAGTCTGGCTCAGTGATGGCGGCCACCCTACATTGTCAAGGCATTCAGTCGTCACAGGACACTCCTGTCATTTAGTACTGGGTCGAAATGAAATTGAGCTTTCTATTCTACATCCAAATTATTTTCATTCGTTTCTTATAGATGTAAAATGGGCAATGCCTTTATATAAACATATGTATTTTGTAAAACCTTAGTCAACGGCCTCACAGAAAATTACTTTGAGGATGTATTAATCTTTCTGTATAATTTCCAATCAACAGCTGTACTGTCAATTTAAAGACCAGGAGTTCTTCCAAGGAGTACAAGGACAAACTGAACACTTTAAATCCAATTTCCTGGTTTTCTTATTAGTGAGACAGGGGAGATTCTAATTTGGTTGCATGTACTTCACCCTTATTGTAAAAGAGGCAGGAAAATAAAACATATTTAGTATTTGTGGTGTTGAAAGAAACAAGTGAAAGGAAAAGACATTATGTGCAGTTAACTGTAGGGAAACAAATCATCAAAGCTGTTCATAATATCTCAATTCTGTAGTTGTCTGTAAGACAATTCTGGTTCTTAAATCAGTTTCTGGGCCTAAAAAGAAGCAACCTTTCCTTTTTCTTCTCTTTCTTTCTTTCTTTTTTTTTAACTAGAGTGGGACTCCAAGGAGGCAGAGAACAGAAGGGATTTGTGTCTGCTGCCAGATTTTTGTTTTCAGAATGGGATTGGGAAAACACTCGGCAAGTAAAATTAAGTATATTCACATCTCCATTCTGAAGGATGATAACTAGTTAGGGAGAAGCTGATGAAATATTCAGCATATCTGGGTTTTGTTTATTGCACAAGGATGTAAACGTAGTAAGGCCAACATCTTAGTTGTGTATTCAGCTAAAGCTCAATCCATACTAGCCCATTCAAATGGAAATTAAAAAATTTTTTTTCTTTTTAAGACTCCTGTGAACTTTGCTATGGATATTTGCTGAAGGTTGTGATGTAGTTAACATTAATAGTTAAGTGATTATGAGAGTCAAGACTTCCCTGGCGGTCCAGTGGTTAAGGCTTCGCCTTCCAAGGCAAGGGGGGTGCAGGTTCTATCCCTGGTCGGGGAGCTAAGATCCCACATGCCTCATGGCCAGAAAAACAAAAACATAAAACCAGAAGCAGTATTGTAACAAATTCAATAAGGACTTTAAAAATGGTCCATATCAGAAAAATCTTTAAAAAAATAAAAGCAACTTTAAAAAATTATTATTAGAGTCTAACTTAATAAGCGTAGTTCTAGAATTGCAACCACTTTCCAAGCCACCTGTAAATGGATTCTCTCCTGTAAGTGGTCTTGCTTTGTTCATGCATGAATGCCTCTGGCCCCTATGGAACATGTTTATAAGGACCTGTTGCCTCAAGATGTTTAGAAAGTTCAAGTAGATTCTGAGCCCGATGAATGCTTTAGATCTGTACCAGTGCCCCACGGTTTTACAGCCAACATGTCTGGGACAGCCTGATGAGGTTTATGCCAGTTAGACCACGAGCAAAGAGAAATTCTACACACAACCCGAGCCCTTTCAGCATCCTTTTTACTTTCCATTTTCATCACTTTGTTTTCCAGAACGCAGAACAACAGAAAAACTGGTTTGACGGGGAACACTACAGTCAGCTCTCTGTTCCCGCAGGTGTCGCATCCTCTAAAGACGAAGGGCCAACTCTATTCCCTGTACTACTCCATTTTATTTTATTTTATTTTACTTTACTTTTATTATTTTATTTATTTACTTTTATTTTAAATTTTTTGCCTCAACGTGCAGCTTGTGGGATTTTAGTTCCCCAACCAGCAATTGAACCCAGGCCCTTGGCAGAGAGACCACAGAGTCCTAACCACTGGCCTGCCACTTTATATAAGGGACTCGAGCAGCCTTGGATTTTGGTATCCATGGGGTTCATCCTCTGTGTGTACTGAGGGACCGCTTTATATTTTTCTTATATGTTTCTTCATTTCCCAGCTAGCTAAATCTGAAACCAATCATCATTACGTTGGCTATTCCAATAGCCTGCGTGGGAGAAGATGGATAGGGGGAAACATTATGCATTTGAGTTCAGTTGTAATTCTGTAAAGCTTACTCCTCAAGTGGGATTTGGTGGTTGTTGGAAAAGATAGGATACTTGTAGGGAAAAAATGTGGTGGTATTCTTTCCACTGCATGGCTGGTTAACACTTAGATGTAGCACTGTTTTCATATCTTGGTCTCAGTTCATGATATATGGTAAATTATAATTGCAGTAATGACCCCGCATATGAACTGTCCGACATTATAATAAAACTTTGGAGTATCTTTCAACACATGAAAACCATTGCTGTGTCTTTATGTTGATAAGATTTTCCACAAAACTGAGGATGGGGATGGGCGTTGTAAAAACTGTTAACATTTTTGGAGAATCTTGCCCCCAAAGCCTTCAAATACACAAGTTTCTTAAATATTAATAGGAACCGGTGAATCAAGCAAGAAGAAACAGAAACATAAGGAAATGTTCTCCTAGATCATGTTCCCAAGTTGTCACAAATTCCCAGACATCGTATTTTCAGAGCTACTAGGTGAATGCACTTGAACGCAAGTGTTATCCTAATGCCCTATCCTAAACCAAACTATTTTAAATGATTATTGTTACTGTAAGTTGGAAGTAGGCTTCAGAATAAAACACATCTCTCATTCCATGTATTAATATATCTACATCAGGGTAATAGAGGAAATTCATGTGACCACGTAATTCTAAGACCCATTGAGAAATCAGGCTCCCCTCTCAACCCCGCCTGCCAGCTCCCTAGCAGGTTTTTGTAGTTTACTCAGTTAGCTTCACACAATCAGGAATAGAAGGTGTGCTCATGACCGATCATGAAAGAATGGCAAAAAGGCACACGGTGAAGAAGAAAGAAGGGCTGGAAAAAACGACACTAGATGTTGGAGAAACACTTGTGTGGGTTCCTCTAGCAGGTCACTGGGGAGACACTTGACGTTATTCAAGAAATTTTCTTTGTGTTAGGGTGTATGAACAGGAACATTTATGTATTTTGATGTATAGAAAATATATTTATGGAACTATCCTGGCCTGTGGAAATTACTAACTTGACCAGGTATAAGTAGGAGGAATTAGTGCACAGTTTCTCAGCTGACTCCATTTAGATTGAGAAATAGCATTTTAGCCATAGGTCATGATTCTTAGGGAGTTCACAGGACCGCACTCAGCATCTAATGAGAAAATGTGGGGAAGACAGAAAAAGATAGGGAAAAGGCTTCTATTGGTAAGTGTTACCCACAAGATTGGCAATGAGCTTAGTGATGAAAACTTAGGCTAGTTTAAAGATTTGGTGACTCCAGACTGTTTTATGTAGGAGTGTTAACATCAAATTGCCATAAGATTTATCTCTAAATATGGCAAGAGTTTGAATCACTGATGTAATATAGGAAATACATCTCAAGCTTTGTCAACGCTATGTCAGCATCTCTCCATGGCTGTTTGTTCTCTTATAATTGGGAAAAACGACCAACTGTTAGACATGGACAAATCTCGATACCCTACACACTATTCAGTGAAATGCAGGCCCAGGCAACATTTAGACTGTCATCTATTTCTTCTGGAATAACTGGCCTGAATAAATGTGCGCCTTGACGACGGTATTAATTGACTCGAGATCTGTTCTGACAAGTCTGAAGGAACAAAAATAATGCCATGTAAAGTTCAAAATATAGAAAACTTTCCCCCAAGTTGTTTGGTTTCCATACCTGAATTCCCAATGGCATTTTTTTCACAGCATCTCCCCCAGAGATAGAAATTACTACACAATGTTGACTAGGGAACTGGAAGCAGCAACAGGTTTCAGAAAATTATGGGGGCTGCTTCCCGGTCTTCAGTTACTGCTTCTCTTGAAAGCATTGTCCCCTTAAATCATCCTCCAGCTTTACTCTTTCTCTGACTATTAAAGCAATAACCTCCATTCTGCTTACCTCTCCTAGAAATTATCCAATACAATGTTTTTCGTTGTTGTTTTATGGTTCCTGTCATCCCCTCCTACATGTCTCCCCCATGACAGAAGTTAACGGTAATTATCTGGTAACCAAGAGAGCTAGGGGGATTTGGTTTCGCACGTGTGGGTTCTTGAGACTTGTGAGTTGATACTGGGATTTGGGGAGCACAGTGGAAATTCAATGGATTTCTTGTATAAGTAATGTCAAGAACACCTTCAAATAGGGACTCCCCTGGCAGTCCAGTGGTTAAGACTCCATGCTTCCGCTGCAGGGGACGCGGAACTAGGATCCTGCAGGTTGCATGGCGCAGCCAAAAAGGAAAAAAAAAAAAAAAAGAACGAACACCTCCAGGTATTGGTTCTGCTTTGTACAGGGAGTACATTCCCAGCCCATACAAGTGTTTTTCTGATAAACACTGTCCCCAGAGGGCACGGTCAACACCTGCGCACTTAGTGTGCAATTCCCAGTGTAGACTGCTCTCTAACTTCCACAGGGAGGCATCCCCTGGCCCTGTCTCCTTTCTGCAGGGGATGCTGTAATGTGAGCAATCAGCTAGTTCAGACCAAGCCACGTTTTGATGATAATGATGATGCCATTTAAAGGGGCTTCCAGAAGCCCCTTGGCTGTGCTTATTCCACTCCCGGACCTTTCATAACTGAGATGTTTTTCCTTTGAGAAAAGTCATGTTTAAAAGGACCCATCATAATACTAACCACTATTTATTGGACCACTTATTAAGTGTTGGGCATTACATGAAATGTTTTACATGAGGAGGTTATTATCCCAATTTTTCAGCCAAGGCAAATGAAACAAACAATTTGCACCAAGTTAAATAGTAAATGGCAGAGCTGAGCATCAGACAGGTCTGTGTTAATACAAAGGACGTACCCTCGACCACTATAGTTCCCGGCCTCTCAGGTGCATCAAGACACCAGCAATGATCTGGATAAAAAATATCACTCCAATATCTTTACTTCAAATGTAGGAGGCTTGGGATTGTTCTGCTTTTGCACATGTAAAGACCCAAAGGGAAATGCTGTCATTCTGTTTTCCAAAAGAAAAAAAGCAGGAAGGAAAATATGTTAAAATCATGCAGCCAAACCAACAGCCACTCAAGCAAAAGCCAAGGCCAGCTTTGAGATCGGTACAGCCTCAGATGGTTGTACTATTCGGTAAATAGAATCTTTCATAATTGTTGTGTTTGCTCATCCCCAATCCCCATTCCTCCTTCCATCGCCATTAAAATTTTTTTTCCATTTAAATATTAGATTAGGTAACTGGCACGTTTGAGTAATCCCAAATGCTTAATAAATGATTACACAAGCATTTATTTGGAATTACCTCAGAATCTTCTCTCTGAATTTCAAGTAATCTCTGTCAGTGTGTCTCTTTCCTTAAGCATTTTTCATTGATGTCATATTTTTCATCACCCCAATGGTGACTTTTAACTTGTGAATATCATGTGTAGAGAAGAAGCTGGATTTGTTTTGCCTTTTTTTTTTTTTTTTTGCTTCTGTTAAAAATAATTTGCATTTCTTTAAAAACAAACTTATTAATGACAGCTTCTGGGGTAAAAGCATAGTTACCATCCCAACAAGTTCTGACAGATCAAGATTCTTGTTAACCTTCTTATGAGTGTCGCAGAGAAGAATCACCAAAACTTCCTGGCAGCGTTTAGAGAAAGATAAATGAACACGTTGGTGAGTATGATCTTGTTCTTTCTGACTGTGATATTTTCAGCTTTCTGCTGGTCTCCTGCATAGTCTGCAACTATGAGGCAACAGCTGAGGGCAAATTTCAAATTGTGACTTGAGACTGACTTTAGATGATTTGTTTTTGTGTTTATGTAATGATGATTACTCAGATGGATCAGCTGAGATTTCATTCAGGAAGACAGAGAATTTAGCTGTGGGTACGAGTGACAACAGTATTTCGATCAGAGGAGATGGCTAGACTTCAAATACATGCTTCATTTTTAAAACTCCTAAATCTATAACCCCACAAAAGTCGTGTTGCTAAGAACCTGCTGAACTTGTCATAAAGACTAGATGGCTAATTACACAAAGTTCCAATATGGAACAAGTGATTAGTCATCTGAAAATTAGTGCAAAATAGCCAATGTACGAATAGATAGTATATCAGAGTAAAGACTTCTGCTTCGACGTG
This sequence comes from Tursiops truncatus, assembly GCF_011762595.2. Lineage (NCBI taxonomy): Eukaryota > Metazoa > Chordata > Mammalia > Artiodactyla > Delphinidae > Tursiops > Tursiops truncatus. The sequence continues at coordinate 78,444,381 of NC_047042.1, read as the reverse complement.
CAAATTTGTGTAATGAATTCAAGGGTTAGGGGTTTAAGGATGATACTCATTTGACCTCAGGATGTAGAGAACAGGACTTCCATCCGCCAGCTGTCAGTCCTCGGCTTACCCGAACACTCTCCCGACTGTAGCTTGCGCAGCCGCTCGTGACTACATCCTGACCATGGCCCCAGATCACACGGGAGAAGGGGTGGAGTGAGGCTTTGAGAGAGGAGGGCCAGCAAGAGTGGATGCAGATATTCTTAGAGCTCTGGCCCTGCAATGCACACAGAGGGAGTGCCTACCACTGGCTGCTCCCTAGTGATGCACTCCTTGGAGCCCCTCAGCCTCCACATGTAGGTCCTGCCCTGTCACAGACCCTGGGACCAATCTCGCCTCTAAGCTTGGTTTCTCGACCATGATCGTTTTTGGTCCCGCATCACCCTTTGGCCACCCTGGGAGGGATGGCGAGAAGATACCGTCATTGGTCTCTTCATTGTTGCTGAGCAGCTAATCATCTCCGTCTATTCAGATATATGCATTGAGTGTTTGCTGATAAAGTCCCAGATCTCCACGATATAGAATCCAGTAGGATAGTAGGAAGATTAAGACATCTACACAGGTAGTATATAATGCAAGGTAAAATGTATTGCGAGATAGTGGGATACAGACTATAACAGGAGCAGTGTTGGAGGAAAAAGATGAGTTCAGCCTTAAATACGTTGTGTCTGATGCACCTGTTCTTTTGAACGTATGGGTTTAGAATCACGAGGGTGGCATTTGTGCTGGAAGTAAGGATTTGGGCATCACGTGGTACGAGTGGAATTTAAAGATAGGCGTTTGGTTGAGGTCACCCAGGGAGAGTGTGGAAGAGAATAGAGTCTCCTTTGAAAGGCGCCCTGTTCCCCATCTCCTTGGTTCAATTAGCTACTCATCCTTCAAGGTCTCTTGAAGAATGAGTAGGCGCTCCCCCGAGGTAAAGAGTGGGAGGGGAATTCCAGGCAGGTAGGATGGTATGTGAAAGGTGTGTGTCAAGAGGCAGCATCACTGCTTCAGTGAACTGCACGATGCTAGGATGGCTTAAGCACAGGGCACGTGAGGACAGATGAGGTCGAAAGATCAGCAGGGCCATGTTTGCCAGGCCAAGGGATTTGAAGTTTATTCTGCAGAATATGGGTTACCACGGAAGAATTTCAAGCAGGCGACTGATGTCAATAGAATTGCATCTTGGAAAAATCTCACTCTAGCATGTGGAGGAGCCATGTGGGGTGAGGGAGAATGGAGACAGAGAAACCAGTTAGGAAGCAACTGGTTAGGAACCAGTTAGGAAGAAGCCAGTTCAGAAGCAACAGTCCGGATAACAGATTGTGAGTGACCCACCAAAGGTTTTTGTGGTGACCAATGAGAGGATATGCCATTTTCAAGGGGAGAAATTCTATTCACAGCCATAACCTTAGGGAGGCTCCTGTTAAATAAAAGCATCTTTTGATCTGCACCACTCTGGCCAGTTTAGGGATATGCAAAGGTAAACTGGAGCTGCCCTTCGCCAGGGGTTGGAGAGAGTTGAATTTGCTGTGCAAAACAAAATGAAGAGAATCTGGAATTCCCAGGAGTGACTTAGGAGGATAGTAATGAGGGTGAATCATGAGAGAAGAGGCAAGTGTAATAAACTAACAAGAAAATACAGACTATTATGTGCGATAAAATAACCAGTGGGGGAAAAAAATCTCTGATGGGGAATTAGCCCCTCTGTTATTGTTATAACATCTCATGTTCGATACCAAGTCATTTGTGTTGCTGTAATGTCAACCTTACCTTTATTTCCCAAATTTTCATGTAATGTTGAACCTGTGGAAACCAAGAAAGAGGGCTGATTGCCACAGGTCTATTTCCATGTGGTTTGAAATAGGGCCATTAAACCATAGGTTTGCTAGATGCATGCTTGGTGCGTGGAGCCAGAGACAACGATGGGCAGATAAACCTCCGGCCCCCAGCCCCTTCATCCCAGAAATTCTCAGAAACCTTGCAGAAGACTTTGGACTGTCACAGAGGTGGACTGAGGTTTCCAGTGAACTTTATCTAGACTGTATATATACATGTATGTGCACAGATATGTCCTTTCTATTTGACATGAGGAAAGTATGTATATAATATATAAATGTATTTACAGAGAAACATATATAACATTTTTTCTCACATAAAGTAAAGATGATAATGTATGTATATATTTGTGTATGTGAAAATATAATATAATGTAATATAATGTAATGACATACCAGGAAGATGTGCCTTTTTAATTTTGAGATTTGTGGACCGGCTGACTCTGCAAGAGAGCAGCACACCCATTATTTGAAGCATCGCCCTACATTCTTCATTGCAGTGGTAGAGTCGCCCCACTCTACCCCTACAGTCTAGTTTCCATCTCCACGGCTCCCATGGACTTGCTCCCACCAAGATCACCGGCTCAAGTAAACCCTGTCAAGCTGCAGAACTCACTGAGGCATCTTATGCTGCCGACTGGCCCTTCCTTAGCGCAACTCTCTGCTTTGCCACCTGACTCTCGTCTGGTTTCTCTCTGGACATACTCAGCCTCTGCCCTTCTCCACGGTCTCCCTGAGTGACCTCGTCCAAATCCCCATCTTTAAATGCTACTCATATACAACCCCCAAATCCTCACTTCCAGCCCGAATCCCACCCCATGATTCTAGACCCCTACTTTCAAATGGACAGGCAACTCAGACATGATACTATTCAAAACTGAGCTCACCTTCTTCCTCCAAGCCTGCTCCTGCTGTGTGCCATTGTCCCGTTTTGCGGCACCACTACCCACCCAGGTGGCCCAGCCAGGATCGGATCCACCTAGACTTCTCTCTTTTGTTGCCTCCTGCCCCCTACGTCTAACCAGTAACTAAATTCTGTGGAGCGTGCGCCTTCTCAGTCTCTGCTCTGTTCTGACCTCTTCATACCTACACAGCGGTCAGTTCGTCTGCATTACTTTGTTTCTAGATCATTGCAATGGTCTCCTAACTGGTGTTCCTGTCGCCAGCCCAGGCCTCACTGAGCCCATCCTTCTCTCGGTTACGCAAGCCATATTTTTGTAAAGCTGTATAAACATCATGTCACTCCTCCTCTTGAAATCCTCTGTGCTCTCCGTGACTCTCATAATGAATCCACATTCCTTAGCCCACACTGAGTTGTTCAGGACGGACTTTTGTGACTCTCAGCCCCTCCCAGGCTTTTTATTCAGACATAGAAAATTGAATGGACTTTTTGAAATGCGTCTTACCAACGCATGCCTCTGTGGTTCAGACAGGCGTATAATTTGACCGAGAGGAAACTGGTAAACATGACAATTTAGTTGAAACCTAATTTCCAGTTTTGGTATACCGCAATGATGATGTACTCGCAACTCTTGTCTAACTGGGAGATGGCTCCTTAGCTGTGATTTTTCAGTCAATCCTTTCTTCTAAGGGCTTTTTGGAAAAGTTAAAAGTTAGAATAACTCAAAAAGATAAGTTGGGACAAACTAAATTCCAACATCAGCGGTCTAATCAGAATAAGCTGAATATTCAAGCTATTGAAATTGCTTAAATAAAATACGCTAGGCTACGTAATGGCATGTGTGTTATTTTCCCCTTTTTGTAGAAAAAAAGTTATATGTGTGTTTAAGTATGCATTAAGAAGGATCTAAAAGGATATACACTAAAAGGTTATCAGTAGTTCTGTGTGGGTGAGACTTTGGGGATTCTTTATGTTTTTTGCCTTATCTATATATTCTAGTTTTTCTTAATGATCACATACTATTTTTGTAAAAAGAAAAGACCATACTGAAACTACATACTAGTACTATTCTTAATCCACCAGAATTATCAATACCAGAAAAAAAAAACTAAAATATTAAACCTGCCAAATTCTTGTTTTTATAGAATTACATTAACCCTATGATTTTCTACCATTTTCTATAATACCCTGTTTTCTCAAACTTAAATATCTCTCTTCATTCATCACCCCTACCATCTGATTCCTTTTTTAGTCTGGCATCTTCTCTATTCTTTAAAAATCCAAAACAAGTGTCACCTTCCCTGAGAAGCTTCTCTTGACCCCTTATCTGCTTTTGGTCAAGGGTCTGTGGTAAACTGTAGCTCACAAGTCAGATGCATTCAACATTTGTTTTTGTCCAGTCTGCAGACTAAGGAGAGTTTTAACATGTTTTAATGGCTGAAAAAAATCAAAGAAGAAAATTAACAATACATGAAAATTATACGGAATTTAAATTTTAGTGTCCATAAATAAAGTTGTATTAGAACACCAACACACTCATTCACTTACATATTGTCTGTGGCTGTTTTCACCCTACAACGGCAGGGCTGAATAGCTGTGACAAACACCAAATGGCCCACAAAGTCTAAAATATTTAAATATTTTATATGCCATTTTAAATATCTCTGGCTCTTTACAGAAAAAGTATGCTAAGCCCAGCTTGAGGTAATTAAGCTGCCTCAGTGCTCATATAGGACCCTACACCAGCCTCTAGCTCAGTTCTTACTGTGTATTCTGGAAGGAATGAGGATCCTCACTGCTTGGCATTGGAGGACACTTTCTAATTCAACTTGGTCTCCCCAGCATCGAGGAGAGTGCCTCATCCACGGGAGGCACCTGATACACAGACGCACGATGCGTGAAAGAATGGTGTCAGCTCCCTCTCCTAGACTGTAAGTGACACGAGGACAGGCGTCTTATCTCCTTCATTCACTGTGTATCCTCAGTATCCAGAAGTATCTGGAACATGGCAGACGCTCAGAAAATAGTTGTGGAAGTTGGGTGCATCCGTATTGGTACCCTATTTCTGAGTTTTGTAATTCTTACCTCAGTTCTTTGTCTTTTACATCCGCTATTTGACGACTGATGGAGACAAACCCCCACCTTCCAAACCTCAGAGAAACAAAGAAAAGACAGTGTGAACTTGTCTGGAAATGAAGTAGTTAAGAGGTCTTTTCAAGAATGTATCGATTTACCCCAGTCTTCCGTGCCTCCCAATACTGGCCACTGCAGTCTGTTACGACCTCTTCCCTCTCACTCACTTGGAGCAACTACATCAGGGCAGGGATTAAATCACTGAGTTATTGAATACCTCTGGCAGCAGGGCTCAAGAAGCAGGGTGAGACTCGGCATCCTGGCCCTGTTTCAATCAGGATGAGGCGTACTTTAAGAGATTAATGTGCAGATATAAATCATGGTCTAAACGCTTCATCTGGTCTTGGACAGCCTCTCTCCCAGTGAGCTGAACGCTCTTTAGAGACGATGAACTAACTAGCCTTCATACCAGCTCTGTGAGTTTGCAGGAAGGATGAACTAAGGATCCCTGTTCTGTGCTGAGGAGTCATGACACCTTGCCTGTTTACAGTGCTGTATTCTGAAATCACATTCGAGAAATGCTTTTCCTGAATGAAAAACGTGCCAACTTAGTGCCTGACCATATCATACTTGTCTTATTAGGGGCTTTCTCATATTTTGTTTTGTGTGTTGACTGTAAGGATATCTTTATTTACATTTTGTGAAGTGCCTCGTAAGTGCACGCTGCTCTCTCCCGAAGCCCAAAAATTTCCAGCAAAGCAGTCTTTTAAAATGTGAAGGAGATGGGCTTCCCTGGTGGCGCAGTGGTTGGGAGTCCGCCTACATGACCTACATGGTTTTATCAAAGGACCCTTTTATCAGCAGCCATTTGCCCCTCTGCCTCATCATGATGGAGCTGAAAGTTGTTGGCGTTCAGAAAAGCCCCGTCCTCATGCACACACAAAGGTCAGGGGAAAGGAAGGTCAGTCTTGGCTTTCTGTCCTAAATTCACTACACACACACACACACACACACACACACACACACACACACACACACACACAATACACACCCATGCACACCTTTTAAAAACCTACATTTTAGCTTTTCTTTGTGCAACAATAAGGAACATGATTGTAAACACTAGTGGAAAGGGGTAAAGTAGTGAAGTCACTACTAAGGGAAACTGAAATCCCCACTGTTATTCTAAGAACAGGGAGCCTTCGTGGGGTGGGGCGTTCGAGCCCCGATGCAAGCAGAGACGGGCAGCGATGCAGAAGGAGCACGGGCTTCTGAAACACCCAGGCTCCCAGGCAACCCCAGCCCCCCTGAGCCCGGGTTTCCTCATGGACTAACTGGGGAGAGCACCTTTTAATGTTGCTGTGAAAACTACACAACTTAGTTCTGAAAATGTCAGTCACTCCCTACACAAAGTCAGGAAACAGTTATTAAACGGGTGGCCCAGGGAGCTCGCCAGGACCACTGTCATACTCTGTAGGACACAAGGGAAACATTGCTAATCATAGATAATACAAAGGACTTCAGAGGAGATTTATAGCTTTCATAAATTGGAGAGGAACGCTAGGGTGGAATGAGGGGAATCTCTGATAGGTCTTTCTCTAACTGAATTCAGATCTTTCTTGAGTGGGGGGGGGGGGGTAGAATGATTGCAGATACATGTACCCTTGTCCCTGGATGTGTGTGGTGGACTCTGACATCATCACTATGTATTCAGAGCACAAAAAGGCTGAGACCCATTAAACTAAAGCTCATCCAGGGAGAGCTTAAAGGAGACTTGAAGGTGAACCTTTAGCATCAGCCTCAAGAGAGCTCTGAATTCAGGGGAGCCCCTATCTTCCAGACGTTCCCTTAGCACTTAGTTCCTCTCTACCAAGAGATTTTTTTTTTTTTCCTTTCTTTTTTTTTTTTTTTTTTTTGGTATGCGGGCCTCTCACTGTTGTGGCCTCTCCCATTGCGGAGCACAGGCTCCGGACCCGCAGGCTCAGCGGCCATGGCTCACGGGCCCAGTCGCTCTGCGGCATGTGGGATCTTCCCGGAGCGGGGCATGAACCCGTGTCCCCTGCATCGGCAGGCGGACTCTCAACCACTGCGCCAGCAGGGAAGCCCTACCAAGAGATTTCTAACTTTCAACTGTTTTTTTTTTTTTTTTTTCTTCCAGAAATAGTTGGTTTTAATTATAAATGATTGAATGACTTCTGGGTACCTATCAGCCTTATGGAAATATGGGAGTGTCAGCTGCCATCCTGGGTCCAACATCCATGCATCTAAGATGATAATGGTCACTTTGGGGTCATTTCCCAAGCTTTTATCTCACTACCAAAAAGACTTTTAAGAAGGTTCTTGATTCCAGACCTTCAGAGATCACTGATCAGATTTTCTTAGACATGAGAAAACAAAGGCAAATGCTAAGGACCCAAACCTTTTGGGGGGGCTGAGAATGTAATATTTTTAATATTTAGCAAGGTTACAAACACACCTGACAGATGTGAATATCAATTTACAAAAAAAAATTAGTTTGTTTAAAAAAAAGAAACGAAAAACTTCAATCCAAATTTATTGGGATTACAAAAATAACAGCACATTTCATTAACTCATTACAGCTCAGAATTACCAACACAGCCAGAGCATGTTTAAATAAACTGCTTCTTGCCAATACAGATCTCATGACATAAAAAAGAAGTTTATTTTCATATTTACAGAAGAAACATGGTGATAGTTTCTTCAAATTCTCTTTGGAATTAATGGGTGAGGCTACTTTTAAAGTCGGAGAACATTTCAAATTAAAGAAGGTATTTTAGAAACATCTCACAATGCATTTTATCTAATGCCACTGAATAATTCTGCATCCTCTTCTAAAGATCGGGTTTTTATCGCAGAGCTTCTGGAACTTCCACCTACAAAAATAGGGGATTTTCTTTCAATAAAAACAGTACAAATGATAAAGTGAAAAAAATATCTGTAGAGTATGTCTTTAGCAGTATTCTCCAGGAAGAACTCAGATATAGATTATTGCCCGTTGGTACTCAAATTTTATGTTATAAAGTAGGTTTTAAATCACTTGCAACTCTGTGGTAAAATTTTTGACAAGTGATGAATCTGTTCTGGAATGTAGATGATAATGCCCTGATTCTCTTATTAAGGAAATCGGGATTTTTTTTAGATTGAAGTATCTTAAGATGAGCCTGGCCCTTAAAAGACTGAGATGCCAAGGAGGTGGACCAGGCACATCTCTCAAATGGAAATGTGCTATCTGGTGACCTGCTTCTGAAGCTCCAAATTTGGTCGCCTGCTCTGGCATACTAAAACATTTAAAATATTGATTAAGTATTTGAAAGGCGACTTTGGTACCCTTGTGCGGTGGAGGCCGGCTCCTTTACGAGGTCTGTGCCCCAGGGTCTGCCCTCGGGTTACTTACGCGCCTTAGCTGTCTCATGCTGCTGCCCCGAATAGCTTCCATGAGATTCTCATGAGCTGATCTCTGTGGGGTAGAAGGTCGGGAAGTGTCTTCCATTTTCTTCTCCTGCACTGACCTCAGGGAATTTCTAATTTCCTTTAGGCTACTGTTTGGCTGTTTCTTAGCCTTTTTCCCTTTTTTCTTTTTCTGTCCATTTTGTAAGGCCCGCTGGGCACTCTCCTGCTGTTTGATGACTTCTGCGATGTTCCGTGTGATGAGCTTCTTCTCTGGGGGCGGAGGGGGTGGCGGTGGAGGAGGGGGGGGCGGCAGCCTTTGGGGAGGAAGAGGGGGCGGCGGAGGGGGCGGGGCCACCGGCGATGGAGGACGGCTCCTCACGCTTTGGACTTGCCTGGGGAGTTTGGGGGATGAGCGGGGAGAGTGCCTGGGGGATGCGTGAGGTGAAGAGCCGGGCGTCCCTCTTCGCCAGACTTTGGTCCTAAGGTTGGCTCCCCCATCGTACCCCTCCTGCTGCTTTTGCTCCTGCATCCGCTTCTGCCGCTGTTTATCCATGTTTCTGGTCAAGAGGCTGGTCATGCTCATTCTTGGTCCTGGGAGCTCGAAATGGTAACCCAGCCTCAGCAGCGTGGTGTTCTCCCTCAGCAGCTTGACGATCTCCATCTCCACCTGGCTGCCCATGATGTGCCTTTGGTTGTGGAAGCGCAGCTCGGTGAGCACGGTGTTGTGCTGCAGAGCCCTCATGATGGCCAGGATGCCCTTGCCCGTGATGAAGTTGGACTCGATGTTGACGCTGGTGATGTGGCGGTTGACTTGCAGCATTTCCGCAATGGCGGTGGCCACGCTGTCGTCGGCGTGCGTGTTGGCCAGACTGAAGGTCTTCACCACCGTGTTGGCCTTGAGGGCCTCCGCGAAACGGATGAGGGTCTGCGACGTGATGTTCTCGATATTGTTCAGATTGACTTCCGTGGTGTCAGGGTCGTTGTTTTTCATCTTTTCCAGAGCATCCTCGATCACCGTAGGGTTTCCACAGGGGTGGATGGCAGCCGGGGACTCTGTGTTCCTTCCGCTGTGGCCGTTGGTCAGATGTATGTTTTCAATTTGGCTTTTAAATGTCTCTGGCCTCGAGTTGTCAGAATTGACACTACCGTAATGTACAGATCCATTCATCCCTTTCTCATTTTCAATTGTTCTTTCCTCTCCTTCGCGGTCCTCTTCCTCCTCATCCTCGTCCTCGTCCTCATCCTCGGCCTCCTCTTCCGTATACACCTCTTCAGAAACCTCACTGTTACTTTCAGTAAAGATAAGCTCTTCCTCACTCTCCTCTTTGTCTTCTTCTGCAACCTAAAGAGCATGGTATCCTCATTAAGTTTGTCATTTCTAAGCACATTTTTAAAATTTACGAAAGTAACACATGGTTTTGCAATACATACATGGATCAAATCATCATGTTGTCCGCCTAAAACTCATACAATGTGATATGTCAGTTACATCCCAATAAACTTTTTTAAAAGTAACACACAGCAAGTAACACGGAAGTATATAAGACAAAAAAGTTCATCTCCACCTTCTGAGCTCTCTAGTTTGGGTGACCAAGGTTAATATTTCCTTGCATAGCCCAACAGCTTTTTCTACAAACGTTTCTTTTGTTTTCTGCAAAATAAATATGCAGAATTCAGTTTATTGAATAAAAGTTTGCTATCATCTTACCAGTTGGAACAGATGTGTCGGAACTTCTGCTCTGGAAAGCCCTTGATAAAGTTTTTATTCTCTTGACTACCTCTTCTGAACTACTTGACTCCTAGTCTATTACAGTTTAGCAAATTCAACTGTCACTTAGGGAATCACCCCTCTGTCCTTCCTCATTTCTCCATCCCAAACATACGAGTGACAACGAAAATATACAACAGGTGCATGGGTTCCCTTTCTCAATGTTCAAAAATTCTTCCCCCAATTTGCCTCCTATAGCCTATGTGACAGGAGCCCAGAGCCCTCTGCCCCGTCCTGTCTCAGTGTAGACAGAGGCGGGGCATGTCCCTCTGGGGTAGAGCCTGGCACAGGGACTCAGAGACTCCACAGCGCCTGAAAGCTGAGGCTGTCTCTGTCCTTTCTCTGGGGAAAGAAGCCGAGGGGGCAGGGCTGCTTGTTCAGGGCAGCAGCAGGTCAAAACCCAGCTCTCTGCAGAAACTCAATCAGGTCACCCTTTTCAGCAAATCAGCTTGAAATCTCGCGTTATCACAGGGTTAAATGAGACAGGACTGCAGGAGACACGAGATGGGAAAGATAATCGCCCTTGGCACCAGCTAGATTCCAACCGTAATGTGGAACAGCAGAGAACAGTAGAAAATCTTGAAGCAAGCCACTGCCTCAGCCTGATGGTCTTAAATTAGTTACCAGGTGTTAATTCTGAGAGACTTTCAGGCAAACACAATTTCATCCCATCTTTGTCTTTCCTGTTTACAAGACTCTTTGTACTGAGAAGCTCAGGTGACCCCATCTCTCTTTTTCTTGCTACCTTTTCTGATAAAATAAAAATCTCGAACTTGCTGACAGAGTCCGATTTTCTCTAATGCGATCTTTTTAGTCCGTTATTTTCTCTAAAGTCCTGAGTCACTTTCCTGTCCCCAAAGCCTTGATTCTTCCCTCCACACTGGAAATGTTTTTGACTCCAGGCCGAGGCGTATGGAATGAGCTTTGGAAAACACTGTGCTGGTCTCCAGGTTTGCTTGCCCAGTTGCTATCACAAAATAGCCTCCAGTTATCCACTTGCTTGGAGTAGCAGGCACCACGCGATGGCCTGGGGAAGGGACCGCTCCTCGGTTGCCTCCTCCAGTCTTGATTTTTTACTCACTTATTCAGGAGGAGGAGGGAGAGTGATACAGTGTGTGTGTGTGTGTGTGTGTGTGTGTGTGTGTGCGTGTGCGTGTGTGTGTGTGTTGTAAGTATATGTTTTTAGCTGTTTCAGTATTTGGAAGAAAGGGACCTGTCACAAAATTCAAGGTATACTGCCTGTCATACCACCATTAAATTATAAACTCTAGTTTTTAAAAGAACTTTAGGCTTTATCTGCAAGAGATGTTTTCCCCTTAAATGTATCTGGAGAGGTCATATGCGAAACTGTTATCCAGCAATGAGTTGTCCTGTAACATCTAAATGACATTTCCTCCAGAAATGTCTCTGACACCTCCTTAAATTATCCTTGTGATGTGTTCCCACAGTGTTGTACTTCCTCCAATAAAGTACCTATTTAATGATTTGTCATTTTTCTCAAAAGACTGCTTGTGGGGTAAGGAGAAGGATCATGTCTGTTTTGTTCACCTTGCACAGCGCTCAGCACGTAGTAGGGACTCAATAACATTTGTTAACGGAATGACTCTAAATTGACATTGGTTTTAACAGCCGCTGAGAGAAGGGACAAGGCCTAGGAGAAAACTACTGATGGGGCTGGGGTCGGGGGAAGGTGACCGACCGTCCTGGTTTGCCCAGGACTGAAAGGTATCCCAGGAAGCAGCATTTTTAGTTCTAAAATCTAGATAGTCCCAGACAATCTGAGATGGTTAGTCATCCTGGGTGGGGGACATCTAAGAGAAGAACAGCAGAAGGGAGAAAGGTGTCTAGAGGGGGAGGAAGGAGGATATAAAAACAATCATTGCCTAGTGTCAAAATTATTCTGGCATTTGTACTGACTGCACTGTTCCAGATCACCTATCTGCCACTGCTCTGTAGTTAACCCAGATCCTTGCAGGAATATAGGGGTGGGAAGATGGAGGGGGGGCATGAGGTGCTGGGGGGCGATGTTGGTACACTTAGGCCATAAATTAGGCAAAAAGAAGAGGGTGTCTAACCATTTCTCCTCATTACCTCCCTGGCACCATTACATGAAAAAGGAGGCTTGGTTCCGTTCTGGTTCTGGTTTTACGCATAAAGAGCGGGTTGATCTTAGACAAATCACTAAACCTCTGTGGAGAGGAGTCTCAAAGAAACTGCAGTAGAGTTGAGTGGTTCTCAAACCAGTGTGTGTCATAACCACCCAGAGGGCTTGTGAGGCCACAGTGCTGGGCCCCATTCCCAGAGCTGCTCATTCAGCAGGTCTGGGGGAGTCCTAGAATTAGGAGTTCTGAGAAGATCCCAGGTGATGCTGATATACCCACATTCTGAGAATCACAGTCTTTGTGCCAACAGAACTTGGTTTGAATTTCAGCTAGACTCTGTTTATCTCAAATGAGTTTCTTCACCTCTCCTAGTCTCAGTTCTCATGTCCAGAAGGTAAGAATTCAGTGAAATAAAATGAACGTACTCATTGGCACCTATGCCTGAAGCCCGGCAGACACTCAAGCTAGGGGAACTACATCTTTGTGTCGGCAAGGCCCCTTGGAGCTGTTTAATGCAGGATAAGTTTGTGTGAGTCCAGCTGGGCAGAGGCTGTCATTCCCTAGGGGTTGAACAGGATTTTCATAAGCGTTTACAGAGCCAGGAGGAGCCTAATAATTGTCTCCTTCTCATGGTCCGTACCGGGCTGCTCTTCGCTTACGCTGCCGTCCCCCTCCCCCTCCTACCCACCAGTCAGCTGCTTTGAGCTTTTTCCTGGAGTGGAAATGGATCGACACCCTCCACTGGCAAGCTTCTGCTCAGCGCTCCTTGTGACTCCAGAGACAACTAGCCAGCAGGGAAAGGGTAGCGGGAGAAAAGTTAACTAGCTGAGAAAGGAATCAAAGTTCATCAACATAAAGCCTCTCTAATTGAGCTGATAAGCTATTGGCAGGGATCAGGGATCAGCAAAACCTTTGGCAGGAGCTAGTGGGTTTCATCAACAGCTGACAACAGGCTTTGCCCTTTGTTTTCCACTGATCTCAAGACATTATGCCATTAAAATGCCTTTGCTTGGTCATTGCTCCAATGGCTATCTGTCCTGGACATTATGAGGCAATTTTAATCTTTTTATTAAGGAACATCTTTAAGAACTGTTAGGAAAATGTCATACTTATATTTGATCAGATTTTGGACACACATTTCCACATCAGAAAAAAAAAGAAAAAAAAGACCTCTGAAAATCATGGTTGTGGAAGAACTGACCAACCCCAATCCTGGCCCATCATGTGTATCCTTCCTTCTCACCACCACCCCACTCCTTCAGCCCCTCATTGCAGGCGGCCACCGTGGCCTTGGCAGCTCCTGGCCTGATCCCAGTGGCCCTTCCTGCGATGATTGACATGGACAAGACTCACACATATCTTGCTAAAAATGTGGCCAACACACCCTATCATCAAGATCATCTAACAGCGCCTAGATTAGTACCATGGAAGTCTCGCCATTGGCTTTGGGCCATTTTGATTTGAGATGATTCCAGTGGAGCACAGAGGTATTAAACTGTTGCTCCTGACCAGTGTTCTTCCACAAATTCAGGAATTTGTTATTTTGACATTCTTATTGTCATTACTACAATATTTTCCCAGAGCCTAGTTTTTTGAACTTCCTTCTGTGAATGATTCATTTGGCAAATTCAAAGTAACTGTTTACAGGTCAGAGAACAAGAGCTTAATAAGTCTGACCTCTAATATAAGCACATTTCCTGGCCTTAGAATCACCATTATAAAATAGAACAGAATCTTAGAGATCATCTACGCAGGCATGCTTAACTTGGGTCCTTAGGTGGGTTTCAGGATGTGTGTCATCATTTTGAAATTCTATGTAAAATTTGTGTATGTTTACACAAGCACACGTTCATTTTCTTTAGAAGGTCCATAAGTTATCAAAATCTCAAAAGGGTGTTTGATTCACAAAAGAAACACTGGATCCAATGTCCTCCGTCGACAGATGGGAAAAAGAACCCTGCAGAAGCGACTATCTGTTTAAGATCTTAAAAGTTAGGCACAGAGCAGGGAGTAGAAATAAGGTCCCCTGACTCTCTGCCCCATATACTTCTCACCACCCCACACTTCCTGTTGTTGGAAAAAAAAGAATTATTTTTACTATAGTCACATCACAGTCCAAGCAACCAGAGTACACCCTTTCGTCTTTATAGAAGAGAATAAATTTAGTTAACCACTATCTATACACACACACACACATATCTATACACATATATAAATACATCTACATTTCTATTATGCCGCATCCCCAACTTATAACTCAAATGAGACTTATGTTTGGCAAAATATTTAAACCCATGCTTTGCTTGTGAATTATTTTCTTCTTGAAGATCCCATCCTTGTCAATCATGGGACCCCAACTAAGAATTTTACATATAATCCATTGGGTGGCCATAAAAGTTAGATGACTATTTCAGCCTGAGAAGATTTTCAATAGCAGCTACAAGTGGGTTATAAGAAAAGAAAAGTGAGGAGGGCTGAAAAGTTAGAAAAAACAGCTTCCTGGGTTCGGGGTAGGGCCGTGGGAGCAGCTAAAGAAAGAAAAATCTGAGAGCCTACCTTTCCACACTCCCCCAGCCTCTCCTGCTCCAAGAGTTTCTGGGACTCCTTTTCCCAGTAGGCCATCAGTGCCTCTCTGCTGAATGTCCCCGTGGGTGTTTTCTCGGTCAGGCTCTTTTGCCTCATCCCCACGGGAAGGCTGCGATCAGGTTCAATATCTTCCAGCTCCCTCTCTAGCTCCTTCAGCTCCTCGGCTGTCAGGGAAGCCAGGAGTTCATCCTCATCGATGGATTCGTATTTGCTAAGTCCTCTCCTGTAGCCGAAGGTAGACATGGTCCCTGCTCTGTCAGACCCACAAGGAGCTCGGAGCACGAGGCATTCAAGGCAGCCAGCAGCAGGCAGGGGAAACAAGTGGGTAGGCTGGTTAGCAACTGGTGCCTGGAGTGCCTGCGATAGCCTTTTAAGAGTGGTGGTACAGGCTGTGACAATGCAGAGAGGGGTGAAGACATAGGCTGTTTTAAGCATCAGACGTCAGCTAGACATTTGAACACAAAGAATGTCACATCGGTGGTGGATGGAGGTCTCGGAACCAGTGGGGATTATTCACATACTGGCCAGGGACATATTTAGCTGAGCCTGATAGCTCATGAGGACAGGCAGACAGTGCTTCAGATAGGGAGTAGCCCAGTTCTTGCTTTGTATTCAGACAACAAGGGGGTAACATTTATTTTGAAAATGCCTCGCTACCACCACCACTGTCATAAAAAGATTCTTTCCTTATAATCTCCCAGGATAAGAAATGACTGCACATCCCTCTAGTTATTCTGGTTCTCCTAAAAACATACTGTGGGTGGCGTTGATGGGAACAGAAGGCTATAATAATATAGCACTTTCCTATTTACCTTGCATTTTGCAGTTTGCAAAGCACTTGAATGTAATTTTCCTGATCATAAGTCCTGTGAGATGACTTCCATTATCCTCCTTTACAGATTTTGGCAACTGAGGCTCTGAGAAATTAAGTGAAAAAGTTGGACAGCTAGAAGAAGAGATGTAGCTCTCTCCTCTGCACAAAATGGCTTCCTTCTTCTCACCCCTGAATATTAGTAAACAACTAGATTTGCAACTAAAACTCCAAAAAGACAAATAATAATACTGGGTGTGATTTATTAAGGACTGACACTGTGCCAGCCTAGTGCTGAGCATTTTATACATTTTATCTCATTTAATCCCACAGCCCTGGCAGGTGTACACTATTACCCATATTTTACTAGTACAGATTCAGAGAGGTAAAGTAACTAGCCCATGACCACAGAGCTAAGAAGTGGTGGAGCTAGAAATTTGCAACTAGATTTGCATCTGGGTTGAAAACTGAAGAGATGCTAATTTGAAATTATATATGTGCCCATATTCTTATGCATGTGATGAAATATATACATAGTTTACAGGGCTTCATAAATATATCATTTTAGCATAGAGATATAGAAACATCGGTTAAAATGTATATGTACAGAAATATACATTTATCAACACAAGTATAATTATGTTATTTTGTTTATGCATTCAGCAGTCAGTGAATATTTGGGTTGTTTCCAGGTTTGGGTAGTTATAAATAATGTTGCTATGAACACTTAATGTGAAAGTCTTTGTGTAGACATGTGTTTTCATTTCTCTTGGGTAGGTATGCAGTAGTGGAGCTGCTGAGTTATATGGTAAATTTACGTTTAACTTTTCATGAAACTAATTATTTTCCAAAACCGCTGCACCAATTTACTTTCCCACCATCAATGATGAGAGTTCCAGTTTCCCCACATTCTAATTTGTCATTGCTCTTCTTTCTGATTATAGCTATTTTAGTGCCTGTGAAATGGTAGCTCATTATAGTTTTAAATTTCGTTCCTCAAATAACTAATGGCACTGAGCACCATTTCATGTGTTTATTGGTCATCTTGTATCTACTTTGGTAAAATATTCATTCAAATCTTATGCTCAGTTTTAAATTGGGTTATCTTCTTATTACTGAGTTATAAGAGTTCTTTGTATATTCTGTTCTTTATCAGATATATGATTTGCAGATTTTTCTCCCATTCTGTGAATTGTCTGTTGGTGTCTTTTGAAAAGCAAATGTTTTTAATTTTGATAAGGTCTAGTTTCTCAATTTCTTCTTCTATTGCTTGAGCTTTTGGTATTATAACTAAGGAATCTTTTCCTAACACAAGGTCTGAGAGACTAACTCTTATGTTTTCTTCTAAGTTTTATAGTTTTTGATTTTTATATTTAAGTCTATTACTCATTTTGACTTAATATTTGCATATGTGTAAGGTGATGGTCTAAATTCATCTTTGTGTATACAGATGTCCAATTGTCTTCGTTTTTTTTTTTTTTTTGAGGACTAGGCCTTCTCCTATTGAATTGCACTGGTGCCTTTGTGGAAAATTAATTGGCCACAAATATAAGGGTTTATTTCTGGTCAGTCAATTATGTTCTATAGATCTGTAAGTCTATTTTCTTATGACAATACCACCTAGGCATAATTACTATAGCTTTGTAGTATGTATTGAAACCAGAAAGTGGAAGTCCTCCAATTTTTTTTTTTTGCAAGAATGTTTTGGCTAACTACTTATGACCTTAACTCATTGTGGTAGTCTGCCTCCCAAAATAACTATGACTCTTTTCAATGATACTAGTGAGAGAGATGATTATGATATTAGAAATGATGAGTTCATTGTTTTTTTTGTGGCTTCTAGCATATACCTTTGTGTAGCCTTAATGGTGACACATCTTTTTAATGTGAAAATGGGTTTGATTTTTGGAAATGACATCAAATCTGGTGAATAAGATGAATTATTTGGCTGAATAATGACATTTTAGGTTAAAAAATGATGATTACAACTATGTAAAAACCTATGTGTTTTTTGGAAAAAAAGATGAAAAAATACATTAAAATAATAGTACAGGTTCATTTCTTCAACAATTCTGTATTAGGCCCATATGCTATGTTGACCAGTATACAAATTTAGAGAGATGCAATTATGTACCAAAAAATGAAATTGTGTTTTGTTCTTTCTCTCGTGTTTATAACTTTTCTGTAATATTTCAGTATTATTTTTATTCGACAACTTACTGAACATACACTGTGTGTCAGATTCTAATTTAAGAGCTGGAGTTAGAGCACTGAAGAAAAACAGCAAAGTCCCTTCCTTTGTGGAGTTTATAGTCTTGTTGGGGGAGACAGACAATATGTAAATAAACAAGTAAATACAGAACATATCAGACAGAAGCTCAATGGAGAGAAATAAATCAGGGTAAATGGGAAGGAAGAAGATTGTGAGAGTAATATTTCATGTAGGAAAGATCTCTGTTTTAATATGGTGACATATGAGCACAGACCTGGAGAAGTGAGGGCTTGATGCATATTATAATACACAACTAACGTGACTATAAACTAATGACTCAGATATCCTTGGAATCACAGATTCTCAGCTTTTTAAGGGACTTTGAAACACATCAATCCCCCATCACTTCTATAAATGGTCATCTAGTGTTTGCTTGAACACTTTCAGTGAAAATTGTACATTACCAAAAATTCACTCCACTGTAGGATGGCTCAAATCACTAGAAAATTCTTTTTTCTATTGTGTCGAAACTGATCTCTTGAAAAATCACTACACATATATTTTAGTCTTCTCATTGGAACAACCAAGAATAAATATGGTCTCATGTGAGTTTCTTCTTCCAAATCTTGGGTGGCCCATGAATGACTCTGAAAATAGCTCTGGAAGAGGAGACATTAAAGTGTTCTTCTCTGTGCCAGCATCACTGAAAAGAATTATGGCCTCTCAAGACACTACCTTAAGAACAATGGTCATTCAGATATTCTAATATGTGTGTTACAAATCACTCTGATTACGATAATAATCACAGCTCCTGGATGAGCTTAGTTCACTGGATCCCTCTTTACGTTTTCTCCAGAAACTTTAAATCCATTGGATAAAATTCTGCTGAGTAATTAAACATCACTGCCTAACCCTGGCCAGACCTAAGTATGATGAATAATTCAGATTTCTTTGCAACCTTGTCTACACTGAGGGAAAAAATTCCCATTCATATGTGCTCCTAGCATCAGCATTTTCTGTTTTGGAATTTTTACCTGATCACACTGTGTTTTTTGAGTAGAATTGCTTTTTAGAGTCCACAATACTATAAGCCATCTGAAGATTTGCATTTTCTCTTTAAAAAATTCTCTATCTTGGAGAGAATTCTTTTCATGCTTCTTGATTGTCAATCTGATACACACTATTTCCCAGGACATCAGCAATTCCCTTTTTGGTGAAAACAGTTTTTTTTTTTTTTCTTTCAACCTTTTTTTCCCTTTAGTTTCCTCTCAAAAATGCTATTATTTGTTTCTTTACTCAACACCCATTTACCAAATACCTGCTGTGTGGCTAGGTACTGTGCTGGAAGCTAGGATTCTAAACAGATAAATAGAAATTGATCTAGTCCCTGCCCTCAGGAGCTCATACTCCCGGGAGAGAGGCAGACAGCTGACAGTAACACAGTGCAGTGACAGCTTCGCCAAGGTGCTAGCAAGACAAGAGCCGGGGAATAAATACAGATGGAGAAGCAAGGCAGCCCACGTGGCTGCAGTCAGAGAAGGCACAGGAGCCCTAAAGAGATTTCCTGGCAGAGAGAGCAGCCTCCGGAGCAAACGCACAGGAGTATGAAAACAAAAACGTAACAAAAACAGGGCATTCTTTGATATAGAGGTGGGGAGGAGGTATAGAGCTAGGCAGAAACTCGCCTCCCCTGCAACTCTTTTTTTCTTTTTTGTAGCCACCACCGTCATGTCTGGCACCTGGTAGATGCATATCGATGTTGAATATTTTTTGTTTGAAGGGCCAGGTCAACGAGTTTGGGACTTTATTATCGTCTAAAGTTAAGTGGAAAAATTCTCTAACATTATCCCATAGCCAGAATTTGCCTTCTTAAATACAGGCAACGGTTCATCAGCAAGTGTCTTCGTGTTCACGAAGACTCAACAACAGCAAAACTCACCAGCATCTCCAAAAATCAGCACTGCCAGCCCTGCCAGCACACCTGGTATTTCAATAAATAACATTTTTAGGCAGCGATCAGAGACCTCCTAACTCCACTTGTAAGTAATAACTACTTCAGCCTAATGCTCGGCAAGGCGGGAGACCCTCTCCCTAAAGGTGAGTTTCTTGGCTTGTACTTTTGGCTCTTAATGTTCAGAAATGCTGTAAGTTCCTATCAATACGTTTTCTTTAATAATCCCCACATTTCAGGAAGAATTTGGTAATTTCAGGAATTGTTCGTATTTCAAAATGTTTTGGGCAAACTAGTATATATAGGATGGATAAACAACAAGGTCCTACTGTATCACACAGGGAGCTATATTCAATGTCCTATAACAAAGCCTAATGGAAAAGAAAAAAAACTGTATAGGCGTTTCTGATCTATAACCACAAAGCAGAGTTAAGTGAATGTACTGCAGGAGCACATTTATAAAACTTGCATTTCCCCTGGTCCTCGGCTTTGTTCTGCCGTAGGCACTTGTCACTCACAGATTTCATATATGTAGTTTCAATGATTTGAAAGTATCCCAAAGGGCCAAGATTTATAATGACATGTCATTTTACTGAGCTAAAATCTGTGTCCTCAAGTTCAAGAATGATTTATGAAACTACCAAGATAAACTTCATCTGGGGGTGTCACCGGCACCAAAAACTCGACTTGCTCCAAATATGATTTCTCTCTTTCCACCTTCCCCCCGCCCACCCCGAAGGCTTTCACATTTCTGAAAACGGTATCCTCATCCATCCAGTTGTGGAGGCTGTGTGTCACCTTCTCTCACCAACATTGTCATATTCGGTCCCAAGCTCTTGAATCCTACCTCGTGTGTGACCACTCCCCTGGTCCCAACTTGAGTCTAAGCTCCTGTCCTCATTTTCTCTGATGACTGAAAGTTTTCCCTTTGCCACAATATAGCCAGAGTAATTTTTTGAAAACGCAAATCTCAACAGGTCATTCTCGGCCTAAGACCCTCGAATGGCTTCCATTGTCCTTCAGAGAGAATCTTTCACGGTGCCCTCTGGCCGCTCCAGGATCAGGCCCTGCCCACCTCTCCAGCCTCAACTTGCGTTGCTTTCTCCAACCCTCACCCTCAGCCAAGCTGGGCTTCTGAACTCCAGGCTGGCTCCTTCTCCAAGCCACTGCGCATGCCCTCCCCTCTCCTGCAAGGCCGACGCGTCTTCCTCCTTGCTCTTAAGTAACACTCCCGAGAGGAGGCCTCTCCCGAGGCCAGCTTAGTTCTCCCAACTGCCACAGAACTCTATTCCAGGGGCTTCCCTGGTGGCGCAGTGGTTGAGAATCTGCCTGCTAATGCAGGGGACATGGGTTCGAGCCCAGTTCTGGGAAGATCCCACATGCCGCGGAGCATCTAGGCCCGTGAGCCACAACTACTGAGCCTGCGCATCTGGAGCCTGTGCTCCGCAACAAGAGAGGCCGCGACAGTGAGAGGCCCGCGCACTGCGATGAAGAGTGGCCCCCGCTTGCCACAACTAGAGAAAGCCCTCGCACAGAAATGAAGACCCAACACAGCAAAAATAAATAAATTAATTAATAAACTCCTACCCCCAACATCTAAAAAAAAAAAAAGTTAGCCATTCTTATAAAAACAAAACAAAACCAAAAAAACTCCATTCCATGCAGCATCCCACTTGGGATTGCTTCATATGAAATCGTCTTCACAGGAAAGGCGTTTTCTCCCAAGGAAGGAACCATGTCTGCGCATTCACCGTCCCCAAGGCCTAGCATAGTTCTCAGGTGTTCAGGAAGTACGTTTAAAAAAATACAAAGCCCAGAGGGTTTGCAGTGTAGGCAGGGGTAGACCCGGGTCTTATAGAGCCTGGAGATTTTACAGTGTGGGAGGCCTCTTTAAGAATAATAATAAAAACATTTAAATACAAGATTAGTTATGAGGCTGTATATAAACACACTGATAGAATCACGACAAACTACTAGATCTTAGGTGATTCGAGCTTTCTGCTTCTGAAGCAGCTCATGAAGTGCTTATGGAGAAATGCTACCTAATTATAACCTGGATTCTCGGCTGTCCCACCCTGCTCCCAACACTCCACTACTCCTGGGACCACCAACAGCCACAAGGGCCCAGAAGCTCCTGCTTCATGATCAGTCTGCCTCTGAGTGTGGCCCCCAGACTGACAAATTAGCCCAACTGGTCACTATGTGTTCATATCTCGTGAAGCCATTTTTGTTCATTTCATGGATGCCTTTCTTACTTAAATTGTCCTCAACTGGCTGATGAGGAAGCACAAAAATCTATGCCACAGGGTCACTTGCAAGATTGGGAAACTGGAAATTCTCTTATTTTCACAAATGTCAACTGTCTATCCACTGTTAACAGTCATTCCTAACTTTTTCTTTCTTTCTTTCTTTCTTTCTTTAAGGCTTAGCTCATCTCTCTCATTGTACAGGTGCCAGGTTGCTTCCTGAACCAGATCTAACCTGTTTCTCACTTAGGCAGAAGCATTTGGGTTTTCAACATTTCCTGCAGATGGTTGGTCCTAAAGCTGCTGTACCAATGCAATGACCCCTAAGGAAGTTAAGCTTCCGACTTCACTCAGTCTGCTGGGAGCTTCTCAGATTAGCTGGAGACAGGCTCCCGGGGGAATGTCAGGCAAAGGTCAGCCTCAGCACAGACAACAACAAGGCAGGCCACAGGGATCAGATGAGAGCTGGCAATACCCTTATCAAGTCTTCTCTCTCTCGGGCTTGGCCGCCAAGCCAGTCTCCCAGCAATGCCAGCCTGTGGTCATGAGCGTGAGTCAAATTTAAAATTATTAGAGCTATTTATAACAATAATATCTTGCAACTGTATAATTTATAGTTTACAAAATTCAATGTGCCAGGTAGTCTAACATAGCAATCCGATCTCCTTTTAAAAAATTGTGTGTAGCTGACACTTACTGCGTGCGAGGCAACACTCGATGAAAGAGACACTATGCCTTTCATTTTACAAAGGGTGAAAATGGGTTCTGAAGTTCTGAGAGGTTAAAAATTCCCTTTAAGCATACCCAGCTAGGAAGTGATAATTAGTGTTATGTTCTGTAAGTCCAAGCTGCTTCTCATACTGAGATTTGCTAGTTTGTCATTTCCAAATGTACCATAATAGAAGACAGATGGGATGAAAGACAGAAATTTGTTAACAGCACAGATAATGCTTTCCCTCGCGTGGAGTAGGTTCAAGTATCTTTTGCTGAACTAATTCAAACATGTGAAAATGAGCCCCATGCAAGTAAATGGAAAGGTAAACTGACAATGTTAAAATTGTAAAGACAAAAAAATGGTTTGCAGAAAAATACAATAGTGAGGAAAGAAAAGCTGAATTTTCTCAATCAGGTTTTCCAGCTTATAACACAGGTCATAAAAATGGAATTCCACTTATGGAACCGGGAGCAAATTTGATATATATTATATGATGTCCTAATAAAGGGAATTTTACTTGGGGCGTGCTGGAAGTTCTGAGGCTTTCATTCATTTCCTCAACTAGTTTAGTTGTAACCCTGGGTGTTGATATGACAGTTTTAGAAGGTTTGCTCACTGTGTATTAGGAAGAATGATGGGGAGGGTCGGCACCCAAGACCACCCAAGACTTGGATCTGTGCCCCGGGAGGGCTCCCTCCTCTAAGCATGACATTTTCCCATTTAAGCATGACAATATTCAGATTTCTGCCATAAAACCAAGGTTCTCGAGCCTTGCAACTCTGGCACTGGCATGGCCACTATGTAACAATAATAATGAGAGCTTGAGTTTCACATGCACTTACTCTGTGTTGGATTTGGTGTTTTTACACTTATCATGTCTCGTTCAAAATCAAGCAGCCAATAATTAGTGGAGCCTGGTTCAAACTGAGGCCAGAAAGGTCTGTTTGACTACAAAATATATGTTCTTACCTCCTACATTATATACGACTGTAGTAATACGCCACACTATAATGCATGCATGTCTGTATGTACACTAGATGCGGATATGTCATATATATATATGTGCATACATGTGTGTCTGAAAGTATGGATATATGCATGTGGTGTTTGATTTTGTCTCGTAAATAACTACCACTCCAGTCCTGAAGGGCAGTGGTAACTGAAAGGGCAGAACAGCTGAGATCCCACTGTGAAAAGGGGCTAGGAAGGTAAATTCAGTGTCAAAGTCCAGGAATAGGGGGACTCGGTGCGCCCAGTGTTGGGACAGTCAGTGCTTGAGAGCTGGTGTCTGGTTACTGAGCTTTTTCATTGGCAAATTTATCCAGAAAATCAAAGGCACTGTCTTTTCGCACAGACTCACAGTTCCTCACTGACCTTTCCTTCCACAGTTCCCCTGTGTTCTTGAGATCCACAGCCTTTTGAAAGTTTACCTTCTCTGATTTCCCCTGGAATGCCGTCCCTCCCCCCATTTCTGCTTGTTTTCCTTTCCACTGAACGCCCAGGGAATCAGAGCTAGTTTTCATGAGTGTTACAAAGGACCCATCCCACGATAACATGATTCTTGTCAAGGTATGCCCTCAATGGGACAGGAAAGCTTCATTTTTAGCTGCCCAATCTGTATGTTTTTGTGTGTTTTGTAAACAATAATAATAGTAATGGTAATAATAAAAGGTGGGGAAGTGATATTACAACCAGCACGAAAATGTCAGAGGTCGGCAGAGCAGCCTGCGTTTGTTTGTGTTTGAGAGCCAGTGAGATTGGTGCACGCGGCAAGCACGGTGCTGCCCTTGAATGCTGTGTCCTCATCTGCTTTTAATGGTCTTATCAGCAGAGCAAAACTAATGAATCATGTGCTGCCAGCACAAGAACCAAGTGCTTTCCTCTGAGCCAGATGATTCCACTGTTTAGCTGGGCGACCTCAGCGAGGTTGTAACCATGGTACCACCTGTCAGTGAGAGGCATGCTCTTCTTATTGTGTTTTTGTTTTTTTTAAGTGATGTATTCAGATGTAGTTCACATATCATAAAATTCACTCAACTTTAAGTGTAAAGTTCAATGATTATTTTCAGTACATTTACCAAGTTGTGCAACCATCGCCACCATAGAATTTTAGAACATTTCCAGTACCGCCAAAGATCCCTGTGCCCACTTGCAGTCACCCTTTGTTCCTACCCCCCGAGCACCAGGCAACCGCTCATCTGTTTTCTGTCTCTATGTACTTGCCTTGGCTGGACATTTTATATAAATGGAATCTCGAAATAGTGTTCTTTTGTGTCTGGCTTCTTTCATTCAACCTAATGCTTTTGAGATTTGTCCATGTTGTAGCATGTTGCTGAATAGTAATCCATTGTGTAGATTGGCCATACTGTGTTTAGCCATTCACAGTTGATGGGCGTTTGCGTTGTTTCCACTTTTTGACTATTCTGAACAATGCTCTCCTAATCTGTACTAAAAATGATGGGGTGGAAAAGACTTGGGATTTGGAGGCAGGAGTCCCAGACTGCATCCTAGCTCTGGCATTTACTACCTTGGTTAACTGTAAAAAATGATTTCCTTATCTGTAGAGTAGAGTTCATGAACTCCTTTCCTGTCCTCTCCTACAGCAATTGTAAGAATCAAGTGGGATGATGTATGTGAAATGCTTTGTGAGCTGTAAAACACAGGACATATGAAAGGCATTGTTATTGAAGTACTCTTGCTAGAACGTATTAAAATGAACTAGATTTCTCTCGAAATTCTTTCCACATTCATAGAACAAATGATCTGTAGGAAATAACTACCCTTTTCCTTCTATAGACTTGGGGTTCTCACCATCTTTCCCTTACCAAACCCTGTCATTTAGAAAGGTTTTAGAATTATTCTACCTCTCTTAAATTTACTTGTATTTTAAACTCTATTTTTGATTGTCAAATAAAAGTCTTTTTTTCCTGTTGAAGAGAGGATCTTCAGATTTCCTAGAGTCACTATAGGAAGTTGGACTCTGTACAGTTGCAGTTCAAATTTAATCAGGTCAACCTCCAACCCGTAGATTCAATTTTGCCTCTTGGGTACCTCAGGTGATTGTGAAGGTCAGGCCCCCAATAAGGGAGTTGGGGACAGAGTTGAGTCCAGTTGAGGGACTTCCAATGAGTTAAAGTCTAAGCAAATGTTTCCATCCTCCAGTCAAAGGTGATTAAAATTGTCACTTCATTGAAACAATATTAAACCAATTGGTGTAACTAGATTGTGAGGGCTATTCAAACATTCAGGAACATAGACTGTTGACTACTAAATGTCACGTCTAGTTATTTGACTTCCACAAAGCATGAAAAAGAGTTTCTCTGAGAAGCCAGTTCAGACTTTGCTTCAAACAGAAAGAACCGGATACTGGTATCTCACACCCACTCAATCCCCAAGTAAGTATCACATCTATCACCCTCCACACTTTCTACCTTATCCAACACTATGGGCTGCTTCCAAGAAGTTTTATCTTAAATCTCTTTGGGACATCCTGGGATGAAAGACTTCCAAGGCAAGAGAAATGGCTGTCCGTCATTTACTAGAATCTGAAAGCACAGAACATGAGCACCCATCCAGTGCCTCTGGTGGAATTCCTTGGTCAATACGACATTAGAACTCAGGCGTTCCCAGTGCCCAGATTCAGATTACTAGACTGTCTCCTTCCAAAAACAGCAAATCCCCAGACATTTTTAGCATTCCCTGATATCACACAACACAGGCCATTGAGGTCAAATAAGTCTGTTCCTTCTACACATCTTCTCCCCCGAGAAGCCCTTTCTTCCCTTTTAACGATTGATGATTGGGGCTTTACTAAGCAACAGCAGATGTGGGGTTTTATGCGCTAGGGGCAATTCTCTGCTGTTTTCATTCTGTGCATTTTCTCAAGGTATTTACAGATGATAGTGAGATGCCATCTATATCTCTAACATTATTATTTTTTCATATTTTCCCATTTAAGCATGACAATCTTCAGACTTCTGCCATAAGACCAAGGTTCTTGAGGCTTGCAACTCGCACTGGCATGGCCACTATGTAACAATAATAATGAGAGCTTGAGTTTCACATGCACTTACTCTGTGTTGGATTGGTGTTTTTACACTTATCATGTCTCGTTCAAAATCAAGCAGCCAATAATTAGTGGAGCCTGGTTCAAACTAAGGCCAGAAAGGTCTGTTTGACTACAAAGTATATGTCCTTACCTACTACATTATATACGACTGTAGTAATATGCCACACTATAATGCATGCATGTATATATATATATGTGCATACATGTGTGTCTGAAAGTATGGATATATGCATGTGGTGTTTGATTTTGTCTCGTAAATAACTTGAAGCAGATTAGAGGTTTTTTTGCATTCTAAATAATTTCTGATTGGAAGGTGCCTATATACATAAGAGTAATATGACTTGAACCTAAAATTTCGGTAGGAACGTCTAATAAAAGGTCGAGGTTTAAGTGTGTTCTCTACGTCATAAAAGACTCCACCTTTCTTGGGTAGTTTCCATGTTGTCTCACCCCTATGTACTGACTTTTCAAAAACCTGCATCAAAGGGAATGTTACCTATGAACATTTGCTGTACCACATTTACACAACTGTTTTCACATCTTCTGCGTTGCCATCTTGTGCATGGAAACATGTCCTGTAATTATCTAAAATGATTAAACCATATTCTTCAGGGGGCACTTATTTTCAATGTGCTTATGAAATTATTGTGAGTCAGAAATGGAAATACTATTTAAAGATCGCCTACTGAAAAACTAAACAAAACACACACAAATGAGAAGCCATATCTGCTTCTTTCCAACCAGAGACCCTGTATGATACAAACAAAATCCACAGTCACCAAAACAGCCATGATCATCTTGGCAGCCTGGGAAGATGTCATCAAAACTCTATCATGTTGATTAAACATGATAGTGGTTAAACAGGCACCACTGTAGAATGTTTGGCTTCTCCTGAGGCTCACTGGGGGGGAGCAGCTGTTGCCCTCTCCCAGATAAAGTGACATATTCTAGGAGAAACAGAGTCCTAATTAGCTGTAAATTACTTCTCTTACCATCCAGCCCACCCCAAAACAAAAACACTGCTAGAAGTTTTCAAAATGTGATAAGAAAAAGACCCAATCCATTTTGGATATAGTGATTGACTCAGTTTCATAGGATATATTTTTCTCCTGCTTCACAAACACCAAAAGAGCCACTTTCAACCCATAGCCTGTGCAGTGAATTCATATCCTTACCTTCAAGTGTTTCTTGAATATATTTACATAAAACACATTAAAGCCAATGTCAAACTTTTGCGTACTAGAGTTTATTTAATATCTGAAGTATCCTGAACGTATTTATACAATAATACGTTAAATATCAAAGTTTTAGTTTATTTAATATCTGAAGTATCTTATGTCACACTTACGTCCTTATTTTAAAAATTTATTTAGAGCAATATTTATAGGTAACAATGTATTTTAGCCACAAGTAGGAGAGCAACAGAGGAATCATGAAATCCCATACACAAAACATTATAGTTCTATTTAAATACATTAGAGCTTAATCTATAGGAAAATATATTCTTTAGGGAATAAAAGCTGTTAAAACTATAGCTCTAATTATACAGTTTTTTTTCATACCTATAACTAGAGCTAAATACAATTTGAAAAGTTCATAAACCAGTGAGGTATTACTATTGAAAGAATACAATAACCCTTAAGATAAAAATAAGAAAAATCTAAGAAGAATGAGTCTAAGTAATTACATTATAAAGCTATATAACCAATTCAGAGACTCAAAACTATCATTTTACCATGAGGTCACTGATTACTTTTGTCTGGCTCTCATATGACATTCGCTCCTTCAGTATATTCAACAAGTAATTTTTGCACTTTCTCTATGCTCTTAGGGAATGTGTTTGGCCCTAAGAAAATACTGCAAAACAAATCTGCCCTCATAGAGCTTACAGTCTAGTAGGGCAGACAGATGGGGAACATAGGCTCCTGTAATACAGCATGAGAAGGGCAGTTCTGGGGCCTCCCACCCTAGAGGAAAGAACATTTAAACTGAGACCTGTAGGATAAAGGATGGAGCGGGGAAGAAGTAGATGGAAAAAGGATTCCAGGCAGAAGAAGTAGAACATGCAAAAACGCTGAGGTACAAGAGAGTATGTTTTCTTCTATAACAGTGGTTCCCAAATAAAAGACCTCAGAGACTTGTCGGGACAGAATGAAATTTTCACTCATCAATGGGAAAATGAAGACCAAACTGTAAGTCTTTTCAAAGCTAAAGTCCTTCAATTAGTTTTTTTTAGATTTTTTAAACATTTTATTTACGTATGTATTTATTTATTGGCTGTGCTGTGCGGCATACAGAGTTCTTAGTTCTCCAACCAGGGAATGAACCTGTGACCCCTGCAGTGGAAGCTCGGAGTCCTAACCACTGGATTGCCAGGGAATTCCCCTAAAGTCATTCAATTTTAATAACTGAGTTTAAGGCAGCCCCATTTTCTGGCATTAAAATGGCCCCTCTCTTATGAAATGACAGTGATAAATAGATGACCCTATTTTTAAAATTACTAAAAACTACTAACATATGAAATCGAAAAATCTGGGAATCACTGTTCAAAGAATAAACTTCTAAAAGGTGTTTAACATGGTTAAAGAGGACGGGTAAGAGAGATATCAGGAGATAAGGCTAAGGCAGGCAGTTAGATCATGAAGGGCCATGGAAGAATTTTGGACTTTACCTAAGAGCAATGGGAATGATTTTAAGCAAGGGAGTGAAACTTGCTTACATTTGTAAAAGATTACTCTGGGATGTTATGTGTAGAATGTGTGTTAGATGAGACAAGATAGCAGGGAAAAGGACCAGCTGGGTAGCACTACAGTGTCCCAGGAAGAAAGGAGATAATAGCTGGTATTTGGGCTGAATTAGTGAGACTGAGTAGAAGATGACTTCATGAAATAAACTTACCAGGACTTGGTGATTTGTTCTATTGGGTAAAGAAAATGAGATGGTCAAGGTTGATGTCCAGGCTTTTGACTTGGGAAACTGAATTGATAATTGGGTTAACTATTGAGCTAGAGATGGTAAGAAAAGGAGCCTTTTGTGGAGGAAGACAGTGAGTTCATTTGGGGACATGCTGCATTTGAGGTATCTTTGTATTCAAAGGTCCCTTAGGCCAATTGTCTACACAGGTCTCAAGCACGTGAGAGAAAGCTGAACTTCGGATATTAATTTTACATTCGACAGCATGTAGATAGTAAACGAAACCATGGACATGGATGAAATTTCCCAGAGAACTTAGCATAAAAAAAGGGGACTTAAGACGTATTACTAAAGAGTTGGCAGGAGATAAGCAATGCAGAAAGAAGCCAGAGACAAGGAGGCCAGAGAGGTGGGAAGAGAGCCAAGAGAGCAAAGTATCCGGAGAACTGTTTCCTGGAGGGAGCAGGCAATAAGTCAGTTGCTGCAGGAATCACTTGAAAGGACTGAAGGATGCTCATTGAAAGTAGCAACAAGCAAGTTGGGAAGGGCCGTGGAAGGAGCAGAAGCCAGATTACAGTGAGTGAATCTGCGGACAGGAAAGAGCTCTTTTACGCCGTGTGGCGATAAAAGAAAGGAGAGAATGGGGCAGCAACTGGCTGGAGATGTGGGTTTGAGAAAGTGGTTCTTTGTTTTATAAACATAGGAGAGACTTGCTCATGGATATTGTAGGGGTCACTTGATAAGGAGAGTTTGAAGACTTACTGCAAGTGAAGACAATCAATAGAAATTCAAATGCAAAATATTGACTAGCTTTAAAAAATCACAATGTAGAAGGTCCTTAGAGATGTAAAATATGGTGCTCCCAAAAGAACCCAGAATCCAGTTATAAAATTGTCAATGGATTTAAATACACATAAGGATATAAAATGGTTCCAAGAAATTCTCTGAAGGAATCTCATTTAAACACATTTTTAAAATCACATTTAAAAATATTATTTTAAATTATGGCAATTTTAGCTCTTGTCCATAGAGATCATACTCTTTAAATAATATATATCTTTGAATAGTTGGTGGCAGAGAGAGCTTCTCCATTAAGGCTGGCTGGCAGAGTCGCTGGAGTCCCATAAGTCTTCGAATTCTTAACCTACATAAATGCTTTAAGGAGCAGGGATTCTCTAAAGTGAATGGGAAAAACAAGCAAAAAATAAAAACAATATTAATGGATTACCCTGTAAGATACAGACTGTTTTAGAATAATATTAATAGTGTCATTCTAAAAAACAAGGATGCACACGTTAGCAACTGGTGACTTTAAGTAAAATTCAAATTGCAATTAAGCCTTCCAGACCATTCCTCTAGAATGTAAGCTCCATGAAGCAGACGTTTAGTCTGCCTCTGTGTCAGAAAGAGAGTCTGGCTCCTACAGGGTGTTCAACTACAATATGTTAAATGAATGAATGGACTTGATTAAACAAAGCAAAGGCTCACATCTCCTTCTATTTATTTTTTAGAATTGAGTATTTGAAAGATATATTTCTTTACTTCCGCTCTCTCCTACCAATCTTTCTGATGAATAGTTATCTGTGAAACATCTGACACAAATGTTTCCATATATCCATTATTCAATCTTAGGTTTGTTTCAGTGTCTGATACCTAAACATTTTATATTTTCCAAAAAATCTACTAATGTTATTCAAATAGCTGATGTTAACCTTTATTTTCAACTCTTACTTTATCTCTTAGTACCTTTATCTATAGTATAATTACAGTACCGATATATTATCCCAGTAACATGAGCTAGTGAAAAGGCAGCATTGCACATGGACTTAGTTGTGGGCTCTGGACTCAGTTGGCTTGGATTAAAATCCTGGCTCTGCCACTTCGTATTTGTGTGATCTTGGACAAGTTATTTAACCTCTGTGGTCTCAGTATTCTCACCTGGGAAATGTGGATAACCCTACCTTACAGGGTCGTTTGAAGATCGAACAAATTAATTCATGTAAAGTATTAGAAAAGTGCTTGGTACATTGTAATCATTCAATAATGTGAACGATCACTCAATTCAGTAATCAAAGAGATCACATTTCTGTTCTATTTGAGATTATAAACATTCAAATTATCTTGAAAAAATTAAAACAGTGTTTTTGAAAAACCATTGAGGCAAAGTTATTATTACCAAAATAGGCAGAATAAACCCATCGTTTTTAAAAAATTACCATTTTATTTTTTTCCCTTACAAAGCCTCTGCCCTACGTATACCTGGAGGAATCCTGACATCCAGTGGTTAACCATACTCATAGCAATCAACTGACTTAAGCTCTAGTTGCAATGACGTGTGACTGAAACAAAAAAACTTCCTGGTCTTATTCTTACTTGGATTGCTTTTCTAAAGTCATAAGAATTGGTCATTCTTTTGCAACACAAACACATGGACAATGAATTACCAATTAGAAGCAGAATCTGTTCTATGACAGGAAGCACAGTGGTATTGGAGAAAGAGCCTGTGTTTTGACGTGAGACAGACCTAAGAGTTCAAATCCTTGCTTTGTTATTTTCTGTCTATAACTTTGGGAAATGAATTTATCTAAGCCTTAGGGTTTTTTCCTTTACAATCTCCAAAATATTTTAACTCGTCTATTGTAAAATAAAATATAGATAAAGCCACTGCACAAACATACAGTTTCTTAAGTTATTATAAATCATTATCGGGTGAACATCTTTAATCATTTCCCAGGTCATGAACAGAAGAACTTCTCCAGCCATAACAGAATTCCCTCCACAATCCATCCCAAACTTCATTCCTTCCTACCCTATAAGGAACTACTGTTCTGATTTTTATAGTAATCACTTCCTTTAGAGCTTCATCATCTCAGTGTGCTATCCCTACCCTATAGTATTGACAATATTTTTTTGAATTTGATGTGTTCTTTAAGGCTTTTTTAATCTGCAGGGTCTTCTCTCTATCCCCTTCTTCCTTTCAATTAATCTTTGAATATCCAAAATGCCATATTTCCCACAGCCTGAATTTTGAGACTGCATTTTCATGGTGCACTTCTGTGTCCTACTGCCTTCTCTATTTCTTGCAGATTATTAGCTGGATCCAGAGGCTTGATCAGACTGAGGTTTGATCTCTTTGGCAAAACTATAGCTGGTGCCGTGTTCTTGCCCCAAGAACCACATTACGGGGTATTAGCAGCTTACTGAGGGCTGCAAGATGGTGATATCTAATTATATCATTTCTTTTTAATTTATTATTTGGAATACTTTTATAAAAGGATACGTTTGCTCATGTATTCTTTGGTTACTGGTGGCACAAATCATACAGGTAACGTGGAATAAATGCTTGCATCTTTTCCTTCATTAATTTTCAAGATGATGAATTGATTTTCTTATCCTTTGGAGCTGACCAATTTTTTAAATATTATATTTAAATATTTTAATTGGTTTCAATTCATTGAAATAATTATCCTTTTAAAGCTTAAATTGTCCCATATTTGGCCAGTGGGAGCCTCAAGCTGGCTCCTGAATTCTTTGGACATGAGTCTGTGAGAGTTTATCTGGCATGACCAGATATACCTGACTCATCTTGCATATTTCCTTCCCCAAACCTGAAATCATCCATTTCTCCAAGAAACTCTGGTTTCTTTTTCCAGGAAATGCTATTTCAAAGCCACAGTCTGGGTGCTAGGGATATGTACTGCTACTGGGCTTGTCGTTATTTCTAAGACTCTTCTGTAGACAGACACACACACACGCATTCAAGGTAAAATAGTTTATGGGTTCATACTAGTAGTAGCAATTCAAATTCAGAGCTACAGAATTTTTCTTTAAGCTCTTCCGTATTACATCTGTATTCCCTTTCTTCCACACTGGCAATGCTGGTTCTCAAGGATACAAAGAATAATAGAATTAGAATATCCTAGATACTGACTACATCTCTCATTCTCAGCATAACAATATCATGCTACCAACCAATATAATTTCTGAGCTCTGTTAAAAATGTCTTTGTGTGTGCTCTTTCCATTTTTCTCCCATTAAAAACAGTTGTGTCATAGCTACATTATCTGACAGTATAACCATTGTATATCTTCTCCCTTTTAACTGGCGCTTAGTCTTGGTTTTCTGTTTAATGCTCGTTACTGGTCCTATGTCATTATCTCTTTAGTTATTTTGGTTTGTCTGAAGCTTATTTTTTAGGAGATTCTTGAGAACGTCATCAGAAGAGTAATATTGTTTAAGATAATCTGAATTTTCCCTTATAAGTCACTTGTTCTTTTTACCTACATGACCAAAGAGTACAGTAATTTGTAATGTTCAGCTTCAAATCTTTTTTTATTACAGAAAGTTTTTCACAGTACACATTTTTGTATTTGTTCTGCTCCTTTGATTTGGTTTTCTTTTTCTTTAGCTGTCTTCAAAACTGTCCCTGTCTTTCAAAGCCTTTTATATATCCCTTTATTTCCACTTTATTTTTCAAATTTTCTTTAATTTCATCTTCTATTTCTCCTGTCATTATCTATTGCATTATTAGTTCTTGCTTTCATTCCAGTTCAGTCTTTATATTCGAAATTAATTTTTTGTTTTTCTTTCTAATTCCTTCCTCAGTACTGTTACCTCATTTCTGAATTTTTCTAATACTGACTTGTGTTGTTCTTTCATGTCTTGTGTCATTTTCCTTATGCTTTTTAGCTTGTTTTGAAACAGAGGGTTTCAATTTTAATCTGTTCTGAGGGCATGTTTTTCTGGTGTGCTTTGTCTGTGGGGATGTTATTCTGTTCCTCTTTCTATTTTTTCTTATAATAATTTTATTTATTTATTTTTTTTTGCTGTACGCGGGCCTCTCACTGTTGTGGCCTCTCCCATTGCGGAGCACAGGCTCCGGACGTGCAGGCTCAGCGGCCATGGCTCATGGGCCCAGCCGCTCCGCAGCATGTGAGATCCTCCCGGACCGGGGCACGAACCCATGTCCCCTGCATCGGCAGGCGGACTCTCAACCACTGCGCCACCAGGGAAGCCCTAGCCTTAGTTTTTTATTTATAAAAATTAGCAATGATAACACTTAACTCTACAAGTTGTGGGGATTCATGACATACTTTACATATACATTTCAGATACTTCATGTAACCTTACCATAATAAAAATAA
Organism: Tursiops truncatus; assembly: GCF_011762595.2. Taxonomy (NCBI): domain Eukaryota; kingdom Metazoa; phylum Chordata; class Mammalia; order Artiodactyla; family Delphinidae; genus Tursiops; species Tursiops truncatus. Next base: position 78,409,620 of record NC_047042.1, on the reverse strand, counting down.
CATAAAATGCTAATAATTTAGTTTTTAAAATAGCTAAATTTATAAGTGTTTTTAATGCTGTAGGCTTTATGCTAAACACCTTACGTGCATCATCTCTTTAAATCCCCACAACAACCTTATGAGGTGAATACTATGCTAGCCCCATTTTGCAGTGGGAAACCCTTGTCATAAAAAGGATAAGTAACTTGCTCAAAGTTACACAACTAGTATGACTATCTTGGTCTTTTTACAGGAAATAAAAAATTCCCCTCCCCTCAATGAAACAAAAATGATGCAATAAATTATTGCTGTTTCCATGAAAATATCAGCCCTGAATGACATATGCACTATATGACCCAGCCATCCTAACCTAGGCAAGGCCAGAGTTCCATCCCATTCTAGGTCTATCTGACCCCAGAGGTCGATTTCTAGGCTCACGATACTATATGATTCATCAGATTCTCTAAGGTTCCTGTTTCAGTTGCCACAAAGTCTCTTGTACCGTCCAACTCATTCCAGTGGAAGCGCCATGTGAGGAAAATCCAAGCTTCCCTCCAAATCTGCATTCAGTTGAACTATCACTCTTTCTAGCCCATCAAAGTCTCCATCCTTCCTCCAGTTTACGTCTCTTGCTACCATAGTCAAAATGGCCCAAATTCAGATTATATACTTTAAGGTATGAGACTCTGATGGAAACAAAGTGCTTAGATGAAAACCACTGTATTGCCCGTTTCTTTTTATAGAACTTTATACCTAACAAATATGGTATGTGAATCAGCTCAACGTTTCAGTTTCATCTTCTTGCCTATAAAATATAATCTACTAATTTGCATAAAATTTGGCTGATCCTAAAGGCTAGGCTGTCACGGTTTTTCACATTTAAACTTGATTTAGGTGTATTAAGAGTGCCAGAATATTTAAATGTAATGCCAAGTTCTATGATGCTTCTTCAAGCTCTATAAAGTGATGTCCATTGAAAGTTCATTTTTCCAAACCCATATTTTGAAAGAGAAAACCTTTCCAGCTTATGATTTTTTTTCTAGTTTCTATTTGAATTTGGAGTAATTTTAGATGTACTTTAATTGAAACTTTTGCAATATGATGCACTTTTATGACTATAAGTAAACTTTAACCTAGAGAATACAAAATGGCCTGCTTGTCATACATACTTTTGATGGTAGGAATTTGCCAATCAAGACCCAGAAGAGAGCATATCAAAAAGGATAATTCCAATTCATTCCATTCATTCATTTACTCAATATTTATTGAGTATTTACTGCTTATTAGGCATTATGCTAAGCCTTGAGAATACAAAAATAAACAAAACAGATCCCTGCCCACATGGAGATTACAGTCTATATACTTTATGATATATAGCAGTTAACGTTTAAAAAGTGAGTTCTAGTCAGAATATAATATAGTAATAGGATTACTCATTATACAATTAAAGAGTTGGAAATTATCAAGGAAAGCAAAAAATTAGTATCTTCTATCAGAGGAAGTATTAAGGATGATTTGAAAAAACAGATAATTCTGAAAACAAAGTAGCTATGAAAAAGTATCCAAAATGACATTAAGAAATATCCCCCATATGTATAACTGATTCACTTTGTTATAAAGCAGAAACTAACACACCATTGTAAAGCAATTGTACCCCAATAAAGAGGTTAAAAAAAATATCCCCTATATACATTCTCCATAAAAAATTTTGTAGGAAAAACTTCTGCTTTTACCTAGTATTTGACGGATTTCTGGCCATTCTCTCTGTACTTCTAGTGCAGATTTCAGTTTAGCACACAGAGGGATATAATCCATGTAATCCATTAACACACGAATAACTCTGCCTACCAAGTGTTTCATCCAAGGAACTGTAATAAACTCACAGAACTGAGAGAAGTGATGAAATTTAATTTAGTAGTACTTTTAATACACTATGTACATAAACAATTTTGTTCTGAAAAATTATTATCTGTCTTTTTACAGGAAATACAAGTTCCCTCCTTGTAATGAACAAAAAAAGAAAAATAAACGGTTTGCTTGTTTCTGTGAAACTATGAGCCCTGAAGCACGCGTGGCTCTGATGTGATTGTATTCAGCACGATGTGGAAGAATCATGCTTCTTTCCATGCTTCTAGCCCCAACATTCTACCAAATAAGCATAAATTTTTGATATATTTTCCCACATTCTTCAACATTCGGTTTCGAATTCAAGAAAAATACACTTTTTTTTTGGCCTAGTTTTATGCTTATTTCCCCATATCATTGCAAACAAAAACTCAAGAACAAGAAAAATATAAAAGTTGGAGTTGATTTTTCTTTTCTTCTAACATCCCTGATGAGCAAACGTTAGGATGATGACCCAATATGAAGAAGAGAAGGATGTAACTCACCGGGTTATCTTTTACGACACAAGACGTCCATCCCGGCAGTATCTCTTCCTCTATCTCTGACCATACAAACGAATTTCCAAAGATGTCCCCGTGCATGCAGTCAAAGCACATCTCCACTTGATAGCCGTTATTCAGCAACAGCCTGAGCATTACCTCGTCATTTAGGGCATACTGAATGGCACTGGGGAAATGAGTGTCATTCACATGCATGAAATAACAATTGACATTAGCTCCATGGGCGAGCAGCAGCCTGACAATTTCATGATTATTGGCCCTCACCGCCACAAGAAGACAGTTGAGGGGATCTAAGTTTGGGTCTGCACCTGCAGCCAGGAGGACTTCTGTGCAGTGGATATCATTATTGCAAACGGCAAAATAGAGAGCAGTCTTCCGTTCATCATCGTAGCTCTTGGAAATGTGGTCAGCAAGCAGGGTATTGACATCAAAGCCATTTTCAATAAGCAGTTCTAGGCACTGTGCATTTTGTCCATCTGCTGCTGAGTGAACTGGCGTTAGCCCACTTTTCTGGATTGCATGTTTGGATGTTACTGGAATAAGATATTTCAGTGCACTAAAAGAAATCAAATATCCACACAGCATGAAGAAAATCAAGAAATTAAATAAACCAGCTTCCTCACTAGACAAGTGAATGCAATTCACTTAGTTTCCTGTATTTTCTCTAGATAACCTTACACAAAAACATTTAATATTTGTCCATTGACTTACTACTTTTCAGTTTAGTGTAATTTAGTTTAGTTTTGATTTAGCTTCCCAGGCTAAATATTCCTGGGGAAAATACTGGATCTTATATATTTGGTCCTAGAATTGTAATTATTCAGGAACCCTCCCCATCTTTCAGTTCTTCTCTGAACAGCATAATATCTATAATCAACAAATGCTATGTAACAAAAAAAATATAATAGGAAAGTAAGTCCATTTGATGCCATAGAAGAATGCTTCACACTCTTGACCATTATAACATGGAGTCACAGGAAGTTAGAGATGGAAGTAACCCTGAGCATCACTGAGTTCAACCCCTTTAATACCAGCAGAGCCATATGAAGTCTTGAGAAGTGAAATGACTTGTCCAAGGTCACATAGATGTAGGGCAATGACTACAATTTAGGCCTCTTGAATTCTCGTTTGTTACTCCCCTTTCACTGCTTCCTGAGCAATGTATGCTTGAATATTGGCCATGTACATCCTGTCTGCTTACTTGAAATTGAATTATTGGCAACAAGAAGAGTCTTTGTTGTTCCATCAACCTTACATCTGTTCAACCGAGACAACTAACCACAGCTTATGTTTCAAAGAACCTGTGACAAATAGCTGTGAATTTCACACTTGACTGATGAACTAGAGAGGTATGAGAGCCACAGGCAAGGATAAGTTGATCTCTTGTGCCTAATTCAGAGCGACCATATGTGAATTTATGAACTTTGACAACGTGTCACTTAGTGTCAATTACGTGTCATTGGCTACTTAACCAATGTCACCACTGAAATTGTGATAAAGCCTAATGATTTCAAAATTTTTGAACTTATGAAATATACTTAATTACCTAAAACCATCCTTTCATGGTGGGTGGTTTAATATAATGATTATAGATTTCTATTGATATGTTGGTTGTGGCACATTTTTGTGATTTAAAAGTATATCTGGCCTTTTTATTTTGGGGAATAAAGAAACCTAAATTTATAATGAAACTTTTCTATTCAAGAATAAATTTGACATTATATTATAATATCTGTTGGTGTTGATAAAGATTAAAGTAACACAAATTTTAACCCTTGGCCAAGGGCAAAATTTTTAGAAACCTGTAGCCATCTGTTAAACGTATTAAAAAAAACAAAAAGGCACATTTGGGCGGCTTGTGCAGAATTCTCACTTATAACTTACCTTCTTCTAAAAGAAAATATCTTTTCATTTTTAAAAGTAGTATAAATTCAATGTGGAAATTTTTTAAAGTAAAAGAATACAAAAAGAATGGGAAAAATCAAACAAATATATAGATATACAAAACTTGTGAACATTTTGCCTTTTTCTTTTTGGATTCTGGGAGGTGTATAGATAGATTTGGGATTATACCATATATACAAGCTTGTGTTTTTCCACTTGAAATGATCATGCTATGATTTATTACTCACAGATAATGTCCCTCGTAGGCAGCTCGGTGTATAGGAAGATGCCCTGCTTTGTTAGGTATGTTTCCACTTCCTCCATATTCCAGCAGGAGGGAGATGCAGTCAGGATTGCCCCCTCCTGCTGCCTCAAACAACACTGATGCCCCATCATCCGCCAAAGCAAACACATCCCCTCCTGGCAGTATAAAACATGCGGCATAGTGATAGCTGGACAGACTGTCAAGATAATCTTAAAAATAGCCTGTGGTTTTCCTTTCTGGTTAGGACTTAAAAGTATAGAATTAAGAACACCTGTGTTCTCAGTCTTTTCAATAAACAATCATGCAGCGTGTTTCATTCTATTAGAAAATCTTTCTGTCATAAGAACATCTGAGAACTCGAGTCAATTTCCACGATAAACAAAGTCTCCCCCAAAAAGGTACAGTTAGACTTTTAAAGGCAGCAGTTAACACTCGATTTAAAAAAATATTTATCAACTGTCTTCTGTGTGCAAACACCATGTGTGACCCAGCAGAAGATGCTAAGATAAATAAATCTGACTCTCTTAAGTGGCTCTGAGGGGAAATGAGACAAAATATCATCAAAGAACACAAACTGTATAATATTCAAGTGACATCAGGACCAGAAGGCTTGATGTAGGGGAAAGTGGTCTGTTTGCATTGTGGTTTTGTTGCTGACTGTGAGAGTTTGGGGCAAGCTATTTACTTCTATGAACTTCCAACTCCTCATCTGTAAACTAGAGTAATACAGCTTATTTCATAGGGCTGATTTGATAATTAAAGGAAGTTGCATTTGGGGGGTGCCTCAAAAATGTTAGTCTTTTCCCCACAGAGGATAATGTTGTCCTAGCCTTTATTTACAGATGAGGAAACTGAGACCCAGGTGCTTAAGTAACTAGGCAAGAGTCAGACAACAGGTAGGTGGCAGAAACCAGTTTAAGAAGTCGGAATCTTAATTCCCGGTTCCGTTGTTGCATAAAGCACTTGGAGGTTTCAAAGGAGGACAACATTACACTCTGTTGGGAAGAATTAGTCTTCAGGGAGGAGGTGTCTCAAGACACTAACTTTGAATTGTGTTGGAGGGTATTCCAGATGAGGGCGAGGACCTGACCCAAACCCAGAAAGAATGAATGCAAAGTATGTTTGGGAATATTGCTAGGCTATTTAACTGGAGTGCAGGATACATATTAGGAGTAGTGAGAGATAAACCTGGAAAAACAATTCAGGATGGTGCAGTGGGGACCTGAGCATGATTCAGTGGGCAGTGGGGAGCCACTGAGGATTTTCTGAATCGTTTATTCTACTGTAGCTGACCTTTAGGGAGAGGAGCTGAGTTGTAGTATACAGTATGGATTCGCAGATGGAGAGACTGGAAACCAGGAAAGTGGTTAGGAACCAATTACACTGGTCCAGGGAAGATGGGAGGATGCAGACGAGAGGGTCTGCCAAGGTGAGAACTGGTGAGAGAGAGGGTTGCTGTAGCACATGGAAACTGACCATATTTGAAACAGAAAGTGATGGGGGAATCAGAGATACATCTAAGCTCTCAGTCTTGGCTGAGAGAAATTATTAAAAGTGTGAAAGAAGAGGAATTCAATTTAGGAGAAGATGAGTGTGAGACCTTGGTGAGCCATCTATGTGAAAACTGGGAGCAGTCAGGGCCAGGCACTCAGATTAGTAGGTCCCCGTGCATAGGGTTCAAGTGAGTTGCGCAATAAGGGTCTATTGAGGGGGCTATCGAGGGATGGGACAAAAGCTTGATGCCCAGATACGTTCAGGAGAGGAAGAGGAGCCAGTGAGAAGTGGAGAAAAGGAGATCCAAGAGGCAGGAGAAAAGTCAGCAACATGCAATTCCTTTTCTACGTACCTTTGTGGATCAGGTGTTCCAACACATCACAGTGACCGTACTCGGCCGCAACACCTAACGGGGTGACTCCAAATCCGTCTCTTAGGTGGACATTGCCTCTGTGGTTTAGTAGTAGAGCTATTATATCTTTGTGGCCTTGTTTGGCTGCTTCATGCATTGCTGACCATTGCTTGACACAGGGCTGGTCAAGGCTGGTGTGGTGTTTAAGCAGGGCAGACACCATGTCATAGGAGCCCATTTTCACAGCTTGAAGATGATTTTAGAAAGAATAGTCAATGGTAGGCTTATAACATGAATACCTTACATGGCATTAAACTAATGACCAGGTTTAATATCAAAAGAGATATTAGTGATTTCTTTTCTTGTATTTTTCACACCCCTTCTATTTCTCATACCAAATTTCTACTGTGAAGTGTTAGCGTGCAAGATGATACTGCCTTTTCTTTAAGACAGACCTGAGGATGGGTAAGAGTTTCATGGAAAACAGGATGCCTATCAGTAAGGAAGCTGTGTGTACTCTTTCTAAACTTCTGTTGCTTCATCAACAAAATGAAAATAACATCAACCTTTGTATAAGTTAAATAAGGTATGTATGTAAAATGCTTAGTATATACTAGGAGCTCAATAAATGATAACCATTATTATTACTATAATTTCATCACTTCTAGGATCATGGAGCCACATGTGTAAATAATGTTTATCAAATTTTTCTCCCTCTAGAATGAGTTTTTTCCCCACCAAATCCAGCAGTAAATATTAAATAAACTTCTCTTTCCCATACTCTTATGAGAGGTTAGCAATAGGAATGTTTAGAATCCAGATAGGTCAGTTGTTCTTTTTTATAGGTGAAGTAAGTGACAGCTAATGTACTACGTTTTCCAAGGTTCACTAAATCGGATGTCTCTCTCCCTCTCTGTTTTTTTCTAATAGCTGAAATTACACTGTTAAAAGTTTTTCCCCCCTTCGGATTGTTAATGGATTGTCCCAGTTTAGATATAAATACTTCTCAAAGAGGTAATGCATTTTCCTCTTATCAGTCAGGTAAAATCTTAGTAAGAAACAGAGCAGGATGAGTGCCACTCTCTAACACTCATTCATTCGTTCATTCATCCTTTCATGCAGTTAATACGCATTGGCTATATGAAAGGCACTGAGTTAGGCACTGTGGACAACAGGAAAAAGACAGACGTAGTTCTCCCTCGTGGAATTTACAGCCTGGGGAAGAAACCTACACTGTCTTCTGTTTGAAGAGAGACTCAGAGTCTGGGCCTTTGCTGGGAAAGGCAGGAGGACATGTAGGGCCACATAGAACATCCCGGGCAGCTAGGAGGCAGAATCCAGAAAGGCTCTGAGGCCAAGGCAAGGGAAAGGGCTCCAAAAGGCATAAAAGGAGGATGAAGACAAACTTGGCCTATTTCATTTGGAGGCAGGCAAGCCATCAGGCAGTGAGATTTCAGTTTTTCTTCTGCTTACTGTCTGAAGCAGAGTCTGCTGACAAATGCCTTTCTCTGAATCACCCACCTGCCACTGGCAGCTCTAATTACAGTGAATTACCTCATCCTGGCTGGTGCTCTTGCAAACATTAATAAGTTAAACAAACTAAGAGATAATGTGTCCTCGTTTATCTTCTTGCTCCTATTCCATTTTTTCTACTTAGAAAAAATGTATTAAAATAATGAACCTCTTCCCTCATGATCTGTTTTCCTTTTGTCTGACTCAGGGAACATGTTGATTAGAGATATTAGTCTTTTGTCAAGAAAATAACAGCATATATAAGCCATATTCAACTTAAAATAATTAAAACTTTGCTTGCAGTTTAAGTTTTGGAACTAAGAATACATTTTATTTCTCATAGAAATAATAATCAAAATCATGGGGAACCCCTCCCAAGCTAACCCATGAAGACATTCTTAACAAATAATTGGCTAAAATAATGAAAACTAACAAGGTACAGAACTTGTGTAATGTAGCTAAGCAAAATACAAATTAAATAATATATGAAGTAAAAAATATATTTCACATATATGTACCTTTATATGCTTAGAGGAAACAAGCCTCAGTTGAAGAGTTAGGGAATTAGAGAATTTTGCATTGGTTACAGGCAGTATTGAACACTTTATACTCTGCTGGCACTTTTCTTTTTTTAAAAAAATTTCGGGGCTTCCCTGGTGGCGCAGTGGTTGAGAGTCTGCCTGCCGATGCAGGGGACACGGGTTCGTGCCCCGGTCCGGGAAGATCCCACATGCCGCGGAGCGGCTGGGCCCGTGAGCCATGGCCGCTGAGCCTGCGCGTCTGGAGCCTGTGCTCCGCGACGGGAGAGGCCATCATGACTGTAATACATCTAAGTACCATAAGTAAGGGCCAGGTGGCTGATGGGGAAAAAGGGCCCTGAAGGGACCAAAAGTGATTTTTTTTTTCCATCTAAGGAGTATTCCATAAATAAAGACAAAGATAATGGTGACAGGTTAAGACAAATAAAAATGGCATTGAGCATCAAAATTTTTTTTTAAAAGAGCACTTTTTTCTCTTATCTCTCCTTTATATGTTAATGGGCTGTGAGTAGCCAAAAGTAGCCCCAAAATTCAAGAAAAAACTGAGAAAGTGCCATGGATGATCCATTTTCCTATGAACTTAAAAAAACTTGACATAGATCCCACAACGAATGTCCTGAAGAAGGTAACCCAAGGAGAGTCCCTATTCTCCAGAAATGTGGATGATAGGGACGTAAGTGAACACCTCCATAATATTTCCTTCATGAGACTTTGGTTTTACCTTTGATGTTACCAGTGGTTTTTAAAAATATTATTTCCAAATGTTAATTCTGTTTTGACTCTGATAACTCAACGATCAAGTCCCTTTCCCATACTTTAGTTATTGCTAGAGTAGAGAGATCAACAATGGAGACTTTGAAATGCATATAAATACTTAATGCTCTGTTGTGGGCAGTAAAGAAAAATTTAAATGAAGCCCAAAGAAAACAAATGAGTGATAATCATGACTTAGTTGTCCCTTAAGAACATGAGTGGATTGAGAATAGCATGTAGAGAATAATTGTATATTTGCAAAGTGAGATAGTATACAAACTCTGGAAAAGTGTATCTTTTTTGCAGAAATCAAAGACTGTAGAAACACCAACAAATACATGCAAATACTCCATGGTATATGCCTTTACAAAAATAATAGATCACACTAATAGTGGTGAAACAACCAGAGGTGATATTCCATTTATTATCTGTCCCTGCTTGGGAAAACAGTTCTGTTCATTTATGAAAAGCACCATGTTACTGTGACATAAAGGCTGGTAACAGGTATGCAGAGAAAAATCATCTCTTCCTCAGTACTTGTGTTTCCCCTTTTCCTTGAGCAAGAGAAGCTCCCAAGTTTTAGCTGTTCACAGTCTATCCAGGTAGAGACTAAATATCCCGGCTTCCCTGGCACCTAAGTGTGGCTATGTGACAAAATCTGAACAACATGGTATGAACAGAAGTGCTGTGTACAATGTCTAGGTCATCTTCTTAGAGGCCAACATGCTTTCCCAAGGCTGCCTCTTTCCTCCCCGCTGCTGGCTGGAAAAGGTAACATCTGAAAGTCTTGTGTAAAGGAGGCATATCCACCCTGCCAGCCCTAGGCCACTCACTTCTGAAATGTTGTGTGAGAGAGGAATGAACTTCTTACTTTTGAAGTCATTGCTGTTAGTTTGTGTTGTGTGTCTGTGTTTGTTTGTTTTGTTATGGAAGCTTTACCTCTACCCTAACTGTAATAATAAGTTTGTCCAACTTAATCTGAATTGGGGAAGGCTGAAAGCTCTGACACGGGGCAAGAGTAAGTAAGGAATCAGATCAGAATGCGCCCACGCTGTGGTGACACTGTTCATGTAACAATTTTGTCCAGGGGCGAAGGCTTGCCTAGATTTTCCCTCCCCTGTCTGCCGACGATCCCCTTTACATCCCCCCGAGTCACAACTCAAGAGCAACTTTCTCTTTGGAAGCTTCACAGATTCACTGCTTTCTTATTTCCCCAATTTACATTGAATATACACCTTTGTTATAGCATGTATTAATACTATTAATAATTAATTAATACACTAATACTCTATTTCAATCATATCTAGGCTCTCCTGCTAGATTGTTTGAGAGGAAGACGATCATAACATTCATCTTTCTATCCATGCTGTCCAGCACCTGCTGGCTTACTGGGACTTTTCAGTAAACGTTGGTTGCACTGATGTTGTTGAGTTAATGTTGTCAAATGTAAATACTTTACTGATGTTCAACTTGTCTAAGTTTTCTGTTACTGATATTCGGGTTGTTACTGATATTCAGGTTGTTTTAAAAATTTTAGTGATTTTTAGGGCTTCCCTGGTGGCACAGTGGTTGAGAGTCTGCCTGCCGATGCAGGGGACATGGGTTTGTGCCCCGGTCCAGGAAGATCCCACATGCTGCGGAGCGGCTGGGCCCGTGAGCCATGGCCACTGAGCCTGCGTGTCCAGAGCCTATGCTCCGCAACGGGAGAGGCCACAACAGTGAGAGGCCCGCGTACCGCAAAAAAATAAATAAATAAAAATTTTAGTGATTTTTAGTGTGGACAGGAGCTGTGGTATTGTTTTCTCGCTTTACCCACAGCTCGTGATGCTGTATTTGCTTCCTCTGTGACTTCTGGTGCATAATCTCAAGGCTTCTCCCTCTCTTCCTGCCACGCCTACACTATTTCATAACGTCTCTCTTCTCCTGAGCATCTACCATGTGGCAAGAGTTTTACATATTTATATTTTTCTCTAATTTTTTATAACAATTCTGCATGGTGGTGTTGTATTTCCATTTTATACTGGAGGAAACTGCGGTCCATGACTACAATCTCACAGCTAGAATTAACATTCACATAACAATACTGTATTGTATATTGGAAAGTTGCTAAAAGAGTAGATCTTAAAAGTTCTTGGGGTTTCCCTGGTGGCACAGTGGTTAAGAATTCACCTGTCAACGCTGGGGACACGGGTTCGAGCCCTGGTCCTGGAAGATCCCACATGTCACGGAGCAACTAAGCCCGTGCACCACAACTACTGAGCCTGTGCTCTAGAGCTTGCAAGCCACAACTTCTGAGCCCGAGCACCACATCTACTGAAGCCCACGCGCCTAGAGCCTGTGCTCCACAGCAAGAGAAGCCACCGCAATGAGAAGCCCGCGTACCGCAACGAAGAGCAGCCCCCGCTCGCTGCAACTAGAGAAAGCCCGTGAGCAGCGACGAAGACCCAACGCAGCCAAAAATAAAATAAATAAAATAAATAAATTAAAAAAGGAAAAGTTCTCAACACAAGAAAAAACAATGTGTAACTATGTGAAGTGAAGTATGTTAACTAAGCTTTTGTAGTAATCATTTCGTGATATAGACATATATCAAATCATGTTGTATACCTTAAACTAATACCATGTTATATGTCAATTATATCTCAATAAAATGGGGGGCAAAATAAATCCAAGGATCTCAGGTGCCAAAGCCGAAACTCTTACTCCACATCTATGTCCCTAAGAGAAGGAAACTCTTACTCCACACCTATGTCCCTAAGAGAAGGAAAGGTTATCTTTAGTCATTTGTAGTTAATCTCATCTCTCTCTACTTCTACAAACAGACCTGCTAATTCTTATCTGTCAGCAAGCAGCAGGATACACAAGCCTGAGAAGAAGCTGATAGATAATCGACACCTTCAGGCTTACAAGCATTCTTGTGTCGTGTCACAGTGGCAACCCCCTAGTGGTGCCCAGGGCTGCACCTGTGTGCTCAGAATCTGCTGGATCTCCTGCCTTTCAGTTCTTCTTCCTTGTCCTGCTGTGGACCTGACGCCTCTCTTTGGAATTCCCTTTCTGCTTCTTTATTCAGGCTACAGATCACACATGCAGCCTTCCTTATAGCTGGACCCCAGTTAGAGAATATTCCTTTAGAATTGGCACTCCTGGCCTCATAAAACTCCTCATTCGGATCCCTCCTGATTAATTGTTGCTGAAAGAGCTTTCACATTTGACCTCTTTGTGGGATAGAAAAACAAAATCATAGGACAGGTGAGATGGGGGTTAAGGGAAGACCTCAGGGAATGGAAGGAGATGAGGTCACACAACTTTAGCCAATCAATACACAGTGGTTTCCAATAAATACTTATTAAATATTATTTATCTCAAATTATAAAAGTTCTGGAAAGAAAGGTCATTTACCAAGCAGAAGGGGTGTCTCTCCTTTGTCATTTTTGGTGTTTGGGCACACTCCTTTCTCTAGTAAAGTTCTTACATTTTCCACCAGACCAGCTTTGACTGCCAAAGTCAAGGGTGTTTCTCCATCAGAGGTCTTGAACTCCCAGAGCGTCTTATAGGATGCTGAGATATGAAAGCATTGTGTAAAGTTAAAAATCTTTACTTAAAGGATATCATATAGATCAGAATGATGCAATATTATCTACAGTAGATTGAACAAAGTCAACTGATGAAAAAGGGGAGACTAAAAGGAGATATGATTAAAGTCTAGCAAATGACAGTGAGTAGAAGTAGATGAGCGTGGTCTTGCTAATCAAGTTGACATCTAGCAAACCAACATCTATGTCTCAAGGTGCCTTTTTAAAAAAATGATAAAGGGTTGTGAATTCTCATTTCTGAATAAATTGTAAAACAAATCCCCAATCCTTTGTATTATTATTTAAACTGCATCTGAAATTGCTTTTTATCAAATGAAGTCTGTGAATGTGGGAATGAGAAGTATTTGAATAAATGTATCCAGTCAGAATATGTCAGAAAAGAAATACCATGCTTAACATCATCTATTTCTGTCTGTCTGACTATCTGTCTACCTGTCTAATTATCTGTTTTTAACATTTTTTTAGCTGGCTGGCTAGCTGGATAGTTAATTATCCAGTAGCTATCATTATCTCCTACAGCAGAATCAGGGAGCAACATTGAAGGTTGAAAAGTAGAACACTTTCAAATTGTTTTATAAGATGCTGAGATGTGAAAAATGCTATGTTAGAACATCAGAATTATTATGAATATTTAACCCTAGGTAGGCTTACCGCAATAATTATTAATGTTTGCATTATGAAAAAATTAACGTAATATAAGGATAGATATTGTAAGTACTACTTGTTGTACTAAATAATACTCTTTTGGATACCACTAACTCAAGAGACAATTCAAGACGAAAATTTAAAACTGACTTCTAAAAGCAAAAAGCTTTATTTTAAATAAATTAATTCATGCTGCAGACAAACTTTTAAGTGATAATCACCAACATCTTCCCACCAACCTGTGCCATACATTTAGGAGGATGCAAAGGGTGAGCCCTGAACCCCACAAAATGTACTGATCTTTGTACTCAGTTTAAAGCATGAGTACTGCCTTTTCCAAACTGCAAATCATCTTTTATTCTAATGTTTCTTTTCGCTTGTTATGTTCATTGGGATTACTCCATAACATCTACATTATGGCTTCAGTTTGGTCAAGGGGATTTTATGTTCTCTTACCATCCAGGACAACCTCAAGTATTTGTCGAATGGGTTGAACAACAGCTTCGTGCAATGGAAACCATCCTTTTTCATCAGCCTCCTCCAATGCATATTTATATTTCACATACTCCTGGAGCTCAAGAATGTGACCTAAAATAAACACATGGGCTGATAACAAATCTCTTGGCCAAGTAGAATCTACTGTAGGTGATACACCCACTTACCTTGCTTTATGGCTTCCACCAGCTTTCTCTTTTGATCACTTGGTGGTACAAATCTACAGAGAAAGAAAAACAAGCCATATTTGTATTCATGGTATACTTCAAGGAACCAAAACATTTATTTAGTTTTTGCACATACTTTTAATAATCAAGATCTAAAAGAAATGCACACAACTGATTTATCTACTCTAAAAACATAAACGTCTAAAAGTCAGATACAGAGTGTATTTATGATACATTGGACCTAAGAACACTAGTGACGATGGAGAAACAGAAGATTATAACATCCTCTCTGAAATTAGTTGTAGGCAATGAAAAAGGGGTAAACAACTGGAGTCAGAGTCAGAAGAGCTGGGTTCAGGTTTTGTGGTTTTGTGATCCTGGGGAGGCCAATAACCTCTCTGGGTGGTGGTTCCTACATTGGTAGAATGAGGGGATTAAATAGGAACATCTCTAAGGCTTCTCCCAACTTTAAAAACACTATGCTCAATAAAGGTTTGTTGCTTTGAACTTAAGAATTGCTAATGAATGATTGCTCACTTGGGAGTGTATGCTCTACGCTGCATGTTAGAGTCTTCAAGCAACTGATCCACAAGTGAAAAATAGGCTGAGCATTTACCGAACAAACTCCCAATCACTGGCCCAGCAGGTCATTGTCAGCCCTCAAGGAAGTTCTCTGGTGTGTGTGTTTATTCAGAGGCAACAAGGTATTTCATAAGAAATTGATTTAATTCTATTAAAGCAGAAGCATCCACTGGTATTCTAGGACTGCGAATGCCTTCCTGGGAACTCTGAAGTTTTAAAATCTGTTGCAGATGAGGGAAAAATGAACGAGACCAGAAATTTAAATGTAATATGTCCATTTTTTAAAAGCTCAAAAGCAATAATTTTATAGCACTGAACCTTTTCAAAAGCACTTCAGAATTTCAGAATACAGGATTCTAAATACTATAATAGAATGTAAAGGTAAACTAAAGTTTGTTTTTGTCAGAAGTATAATGTATGCTATTCAAGACAAAAATTTACTTTGGCAGTTTTAGACTCTATAACTCTTGCCAACACAAAGCACCAATTTTATGTGAAATTTGTTAACTGCTGTCACTTGAATAGTAGATAATTAAATAGGCTCTGGTTTATATATTACTTTGTCGTATATAATGAAATCGTTCAACTCTTTTCCCATTCGTTAAACTTAGAGGCTAGGTGAGTTAGCATTATTCTTCGTATTTTAAAGGTGCACCATTTCTTATAAAGGGTGCCTGAGTCAGTAGCAGAACAGATTCTGTATACTTAGCTATACGTTAGTCGTATAAACAGTGCTTGCAAATTGGTTCACATTATTTATTGTCCTGTTTGATTCCACAGGAATTTAGGAAATAGGCAATCATATACAACCAAAGTCAACTGGGAATTTCCCATCTAGGTAATCTCCATATTCCACAGGAGATGGGGATGTGTAGAAGATCAAATAGCTAAACCTGTGCACAGGAGCTCCTGTACGGTATTTAATTCCTCGCCAGAAAAGAAAGGGAAGCATTTTCCTGGAGGAGGCCTCAGGAAATGTCATTCATTTCATTTTACAACAAAATGAAGGCCATGAAAAAGTTTGGGTGAGGATAGTCAATTTGAATGTTACCTTTCAGGATAAAACACAGTCTTGCTGGCTTCAATGGATTCTTGAATACTGAGCTGAACATCATAACTTGTAAGATGATCTTCATCGGGGTCATCATTAGCGTCCATGACTGAATATAATTTTGAAAGAGGCAAATTCTTATTATCAGCAAATGCCACAGAACCGCATACAGAGTTTACCTGAAAGACGTAAAATGAAAATGCATTCACTTTTCCTCATTTAACAAACAGTGCAGTTAATACTTTAATCCATATTGTATATATAACACCCATTCTAACTTTTGAAACCTTAATTACCTGCCCTTTGGGTGTCTACATTTTCTAATTTTTGACTTTCTTTTGAGTAATGACTATAGGGGCTTACAAGAATTACTTTTTCCACACTTCTGACTTATGCTAATTTGGCCCATGTTTTTTCTCAAGACATTGTTCTACACAGCACATTAGAAGTTCAAAACTCTGAGAAGACAGACAGGGTTAGGAATAAAGAACAGTGAGCCTTTCACATTCTTTACTTTTTCTTTATTCTCTGTCTGTTGTCTGTGGTTTTTTTGTTTGCTTTTTTTGTGGTACGCGGGCCTCTCACCGCTGTGGCCTGTCCCGTTGCGGAGCACAGGCTCCAGACGCGCAGGCTCAGCGGCCATGGCTCACGGGCCCAGCCGCTCTGCGGCATGTGGGATCCTCCCGGCCTGGGGCACGAGCCCGTGTCCCCTGCATCGGCAGACGGACTCCCAACCACTGCGCCACCAGGGAAGCCATGTGTGTGTGGGGTTTTTTTTTTTTTTTTGCTGATTTAGTCCTTTCTTCACACCCATGGTTTGAGTTGGCTGCCTTGAATTGCAGTTATTTCTGTATTTGTGTTCAACTCCTTCTACCAAAATCTACGTTCTTTGAGGTGAAGGGCTCTACCTCACTTATCTCTGCAACGCCTGCAACTCTAAAAGGTGCCTGGCATGGGGAAGCTTCCCAATGAACATCTGTTGAATTACAGTTGGAGAGAACAGGATGTCACAAATGTAGTAACTTAGCCCTGCCCTCAGGAAATTTGATAGAGCAAGTGGAGAAGACACGAAGGAAACTTCAAATAGAAGGAACTGAGAACTTTTAAGCACTGTTCTTCTTGAGAAAAGACTGTCTAGTCTCACAATGAAGTGAACAGCTTTCAGAAGTCCAGAACTTTAAAATAAAACAGGAGAGGGCTTCCCTGGTGGCGCAGTGGTTGAGAGTCCGCCTGTCGATGCAGGGGACATGGGTTCGTGCCCCGGTCTGGGAAGATCCCACATGCCGCGGAGCGGATGGGCTCGTGAGCCATGGCCGCTGAGCCTGCGCGTCCGGAGCCTGTGCTCCGCGACAGGAGAGGCCACAACAGTGAGAGGCCCGCGTACCGCAAAAAATAATAATAGTAAAAATAAAATAAAACAGGAGAGCGTTAGCCTGACAAAAACAGCCTTAGGCACTTGGAGGACTTCTTTACTGACCAGTTTAGATGGGTTTGATAGACCACATGGCTCTCTGGGCGCTCTAGGAAATCCACCTTTACGGACTTGTGCTACATGCATTCCTGGCCATGGAAAGATCCTTTCTCACACCTTGACAGAAGGGCATCCTTAATGCAGTTAGGGAGGCTGGAACTGCTAATATAAGGACGGGTGTGGTAAGGACCAGCTTTATTAAGTGAGGCTTAATTGTGGGAACTGTTAAACAATAAGCAGGGTTAAAATGGACTCCTGCTTTTGAAGAAAAGAGTCGAAAACAGGCTTCTGGACTGACTTATGTCATTTATTGATGGCTAGTTCAGTTCTCCCTAATCCACTTGTTTCAACCAAACCAGAGCCACCATGAACGGTTGTGCAGGATGTGCACTATACAAGTGTTCCTGGTTGACGAAACCCAGCCAAATCTCCCCTACTCGAGTTGTACACGCTGGCAGGGTGCTTCCCCGAGGAAGCAGCATCTTTTCTTCATCTGCACCAAAGCGCTTATAGCCTGTGGGATTCCTGAACTCAGCTGAAAATTTTTTAACACCAGAAAGTTAAACAAAAAGAGGCCGGATTATTTAGTGTTTTGGATAATAAATGAGGAGAGATAGACATGACACCTTTTACCATCCAGTCTTCCAATCTTTTCCCAAAGTGGAAGGGCCTCAGGATTTGGTTACTCTCGTTCAGAAAGAAAGCCATGGTATCTCAGCAACCTCAAAGGTCTGACACGTACCCGAGGGACCTTATTCACCAAATAGACTCAGGTGGTATTTAAAAAAATCTATTATTTCTCTGTTCATTGTCTACCTTCTCCAAGAACGTGACCCAATAAGAGCAGAGAATTAGTCTACTTTCAGAGCCAAGAGAAGTACCATCTTAAGGTATGTGGACTATAAATGGGTGTTGAATGAATGAATGAGCTAATAAGTGAACCTAACATAATCTAGGTTCTGCTTTATTCTTAGAGTTGACCATTTTCCTCAAGTGCGGAATCTTCTGACTAAATGAATCTGATGCCCACCCTGTGTCTGGCTTCATTTTTCTCCCATCTGTGCTTCTACATCTGATTCCCCTTCATTCACAAGGCCCTCCCAGCTGTTCCAACTCATGGTCCCCATGGCCTCAAGCCCGGCTCCAGCCATTCCTCCTTTGGAAGGAAGCCCTTGCTGAAATTCTTCAGCTCCTCTCTGGACCTCTTCATCCATAAATGTCTCCTCTTATATAGTATTTTTCCAACATCTGGATTTACACTCATTTTGTATTAGCTTTGCAAGTTCTTCACATTTTCATGTTTTGTATTCTCACTTGGACTATTAGTTTTCTGAGGGAAAAAAAACAACACCTTACTTTCTTTGTCCTTTATGTCTTTTCTCTCTAATTCCACCTCCTAATCAACTATAGGAAAGTGCCATTCTCAGTGGCCACTGGGAAAAAGTTGTTGACTCATTACTGGCAGACAAGTCCTGAGTCCCTTCTGGCAGCATGATTAGACGATGAAGTTAGCAGTGTGGCATCACCCGTCGCCTGTCTCACTAATGTCACTGTGGAGATGAGGAGATTGCACGGCTCTGGGATTAGTAATGGGATCCAGAGACTTTCGCCTATTTAAATCACCAGCTTAACTCTAAACCTGTTTGAAATTTGGGCTTCCAGTACGTGAGACACCACAGACTCCTTAGAGAACTGAGTTGCTCTGTGGAAAGTTTTTTTTTTTTAATGTCCTTTTAACTACCATCCAGAAGGATGTTATCTAAGACTCTTAACTATTTTGTATCCCTAACAACAGCAGGATCTAAATGGTGAGGAAAGTCTTGCTACTACATGGAACATCTCCCATCTAAAATAAACTGTCTCCAACATTTTCCTGAAAGCTTGGGATGAACTGAAGACCTGTGCGCAGGTACTCTAAGGTGACAGACAGACAATCAAGGGAGCATCATTGGAACAGAACCAGAGACATCAAGATGCAATGAGAAGAGCAAAAGGAGATATATCTGTCTACTGCCAGCCTTTATTTAAAATTATTTAAATAAAGCACCAACCAGGAGTCTGAGGAAAGGCCAAATAATATTTTGACATCATTTAAGACCTATTCACAAAAACCCCACTTCTCAGTCTAGATAATTAATTGACCTTTTCTAGATAATCATTTGTCAGTCTTTTTCTGGATAAGCCCATTAGTGAGATTTATTTATTCTCCATAAGTAGCTGATTTACAAAATAATTGGGACTATCATTGGAAAGTTAGCCTTTTCAGTTCACACACTGGTTAACCTTGTTTAGAGTCAGGAACACGTTTGATGAAAGCAATGGATTCTCTCTCTGGAGGGATGCATGCCCACTCAAAATTCTGCATAAAATTTTAGGGAATTCATGGATCCTCTGAAGCCCTTTCATGTACCCCAGGAAAAGAACCACTAAATAAAGGATTTCCAAATGCTAAATGTATTATTCAGATATCAAGAATTTTTAGCTTACTGTCAGATGGGCTGAGTAAAATCCTAGAGTAAGATAGTGGGAAAAGGATTTGGTTATCCTGTAAGTTTTAGAATAACTTTGGTAATAATAAAAATGGTGATTATGATAATAGCCGTAAGTTATTGAGTGCTTGCTTTGTTTCAAGCACCACGCAAAGCACTTTGCGTACACTGCCTTGCTTTAAATCCTCCAATTCTACTTTGTAGGTATTAGAGATTTATTGTACATAAGTGGAAACTTAGGCTTCAAGAGGTTGAGAGACCCACCCAATGTCACAGAACTGCTAAGTAGGGTCTGGATAGAGTACGGTAACTTCGTTTTTAATGTCTTTCCAAAGCTGCAGGAAAACAACCCACAGTCTGTTGTACTTAAAAGAAAACATTCTGATCTTGCTCTTAACAGTCAGCTCTTGATGACAATAACTTCCAAAAATAAAAAATAGCTTCCAGGGACACATCAATCTTTATCATCAGCTCCGTGCAATAGAGATTTGTGTTGCTTACGGTGGTCTGAGGTATCGTAAACTTGCTTTTATTCTATACTTTTTGTCCTGGAATCTAAACATTACTGCCTAAAAAACTGGATCAACATTCCAGTTTGTGCCTGACTGAAGTGGCCAAGGGGTTGGGACGATGTTGCAGGTATGATGCAGGGGTGAACATGGGTATATGATGCCTCTCGGCGCTGAATTCTCTAAACTCCCCTCAATCCACAATCCGGCTGCCACAATACTGTTGATGAGTTTGTGAGGCCCCTCAGACCTTCCCTTGAAACCTGTGAGCTCCTAAAGCGTGGGACCAAGGTCCTCCTTCCCCCTGGACAGGGCCCAGCATAACTTCGTTCCCCGTGAATTGCTTGGTTGGCTTGCTTCCAATTACATCCAAGTCTGCTTACATCACTCACTCACATGCTCTGTCTTAGGCATAAAAAATTGAAACCGTCTCTGTGGGTTCTAAACAGGGCTGGTCTTAAGAGTTCCCAGAGTGGACAGATGCTTCCATGTTGCAAGGAAGGACTTTGTGTTCATAAATATCACCCTACCTCAGCACCTGTCACATCGGTGTAATTCTGTTACATCAGTGAGAGAGTCTGTCCCTTGGGGCTTATTGTTCCATCTTCCAGTGTCCCTTTTAAAATGCCAGTAACACCATACTGGCCCCCCATGGAGGACCAGGATCTCTTGGAATATTTGCTGAGGGTGACATGGGGTGGGGAAGACGGTAAAGGGTCTAAGACTGAATCTAGTGGAAGGTGACAGGAGGGGATAAGAAAAGGGCAATACAGTAATATTTGGTGTTCTTTATACAGGGCCAGCCCCAAAATAAACACTCTGAGTTTCTGAAAGAGGTGCAGGTTCTGCTGTGTGGAACTGGGGACGCTGATATTCTGAGGAAATTTTCTTTTACGTTGAAAGTGCAATGGTTCTGGAGCAAGGAGCTTATCTATTAGAGGTCCCAGAGGGAATCTTAAGGATTTGTCCCATGAGGGGAGTAGCTTTAGTTAAAAGGCATTTTTACATTTTGGTTTTATTAGAAAAAGACAGTTTTCATACACAAAACAATATTCATTCTCATTTTTCTTCATTTTGACCTTCATCTATGTAATACTGAAGACATATGGAAATCAAAATAAATAAAATGTTGTTACAGCTTTGTTTTTTATTTGGTGGCTACACACTTTTGCTTTTTCAGAATCCTGTAGAACAAAGTGACAAATCAGATAAATGGCTTTATTAGGCTGATTTCAGCAACAGAGTCAACTAATCCCCAAGATATTTCAGAGGGACGTGAAACTGTCAGAATTGGGTTCCAACGCACAGACAAAGGTAACTTCTATTTACAAGTAATAAGTTACAGCAATTCCCTCTTTGTGGTATTTGCCTTTTCTATTAGAGAGAAATCCTATGAATGACAAGGAGAACTAGACCAGTTGAAATAGCATCTTCCTTAACGGCACAACTAGTTCTGATAAACCACACACACACACACACACACACACACACACACACACACACACACAGTGTTAGTCCAGAAAATGAATGCTACTTTTATGTTGCCTCAAAAAGTTACAACTCAACATTTTAGAAAGGATATAAAAAGGTGAAGTGGACATATTGTTCTCTAGACACTAAGTATGATATCTGGTATGTAATAAGAATTCACTAAGTATTTGCTGAATAAATAAATAATTGAATGATCAAATATATTCTACTCTTAAAATTAGCAAAAGAATAGATTAACCTTGTATTTTTCCTCCACGTCATATGTATGTTTTTGCCAAGTTCACATCCAATTTTGGGGCTGCACTAATTGAGGCTTAATTTCTAAGTAAAAACATTAGTGATAAAACCTGTCATACTAGTTTTGCTTATCTCTAGTTTCATATTAGAAAATTAGACATTTTTACTCCCTCCTATTGATTTCCAAGGCAATTTCAATTGTGACAGAGATGGCTGAAGATGTATGCTAGTTTTTGAAAATGACACTCACATAGAATAGGAAGGAGTTTTAGGTTCACAATTATGTGGATTTCTAGAGGAATATAAACAAGAGAATGGAAAAGAATAGAGCAGACATGGTCCGTGAAAAGGCAAATTATTCACAGACATGCCCTTATCACAAGCTGGTATGATGACATGATTCTTTTAAAGACTTATCCTTTTGTCTGTAATTCTAAATGTAGGGATCTATCATATAGAAATTCAGAGATGTGGAAAAAGATTTGTATGTGAAAGTGTTCACCTCTGCCATATGTAAACTGCCAAAACATTAGAAACACTATCAAATGTCCAACAAGAGGGAATTTGTAGAAGATATTATTGTGCACCCAAGCTATGGAAAACTATATAGTTATTAAAATTCATATCCTTGAAGAATAATGCCATAGATAAGTGTCATATACGAGAATGAGGTTCATTTAATCAAATATGACCAGACCCTTTGAGGGGACTAAGGTTGATTTTATAGAGCCAAAGTTTACAAAGTCTTCCAGAAAACTGGCCTGGTATCTGGTTCACAGACTGAGCCTTACAGGTGGTGAGATAGGTCACTTCCTGGCAGGCCAGACCTTGGTGACATTGAGAAGAGAGGAAAGTACCCACATTTATAGTAAAGCAGGTAAACCCTGGTGGAGAGAGTGTCTTGGCTTGGGGAGGAGCAGAAATATGAAAGACTGATCTGTTTACCTGATCCAAGCAAAGGCTTCCTTACCTAAGTTATTGTGTCTGTCTGCATGAGACCAAACTTATTTTCCACTAATTAGTGAATGGCAGCTACTGAGGAAGATGAAGCCTGTTATAGATTATAAAATAGCTGCCTTTTATTTACACAGTTGAATTGTAGGGTGAGTAAAAAAGTTCTGACTACATTAATTAGCTACAATAACAATAAAAATTAAATATCTCTAGACCTTAATAAAAAGTATTGTTCATATACATATGTTTATGTGTATTTGTACATATATACATATACAAATACAAATACATATATAGATATACATATATTCTCCCTCTAACAATATTTGTTCCTGAAAATATTTGTTTCATCTGAACAGGGCAGAAGTTCCTGTTCGGCGCTTGTCAAATCTTTTTCCATTAAAAACTCAATAATGAGTCATTGCATTTCTTCATACATTATTCTGAAATTATATACAGGCCAGTGATTTTTTTTCTGCTGGAGACAGTAGTTGAATTTGCCCTCCCAGCTTAGCTGCCTTATTAGCTGTGTCTAACGTGTTGCAAGTAGTCAACAAACATTACCTGTTATTTTTCTGTGACTGAACCCCTCTGGAACGGGGAAGTAGAAGTCTAGGGGTTGTCTGGTGGTTTCAGCTGTCCTCGCTCTTGAACAGGTATGCTGACACACTCCTTATTACCTTCTCCTTCCTTTTCTCTAGAATCACCTGATTTCAGAGCTGAAGAGCATTAGGTAGCCCCACTTGTAAATTCCATTTCCAAGATGCCCAACAAGTAATTATCCAGCCTCAGCTTGAACAGCAAAGTGACAGGAAGTTTACTATATCCCACACAGCCCTTCATCTTTGGCCAGCTTTAACAATTAGGAAATACACTTAAGTTGAATCCATCTCCTCGAATAAGTATTCTATAATCCTAGTTCTAGTTCTCAGGACCATGTTGAGAAAATGTGCTCCTCTGCCACATGAGAGCCCTTTAAACATCTTTCACGGGCTTCCCTGGTGGCGCAGTGGTTGAGAGTCCGCCTACCGATGCAGCGGACATGGGTTCGTGCCCTGGTCCGGGAAGATCCCACATGCCGCAGAGTGGCTGGGCCCGTGAGCCATGGCCGCTGGGCCTGCGTGTCCGGAGCCTGTGCTCCGTAACGGGAGAGGCCACAACAGTGAGAGGCCCGCGTACCGCAAAAAAAAAAAAAAAAAAAACATCTCTCAGGAAGGCTGTCAGGTCTCCACTGAGGCTTCTCTGCCCAGACCTGGACAACTGTTCTTCCTATGATGTGGGTTCACCTTCCTCCACCACGTTGATTGCTTTCTTGTAAACACACTCGTTTATCCATCTCTTTCTAAAAGTGGCTCCGGACCATGGGCTCTGATGGCAGTACGACAGCTGTAGTCAGACCAACACAACAGTAAGCAGGTGTGACCACCTCCCTTTTGCTAGAAACTGAAGATCTGTTAATTTAGCCCAAGTTCAGACGAATTTGGGGCTATTATATTTACAGACTTGATTTGGACCTCTGTTACCCTAAATTCTACAAGTCATATTTCCCCCCCACATTATTGCTGTACAATTCTGTGTAGGACTCTTTATTTAATCCTATTGTGTTTCTTTCTTTCTTTTAGATTTGAATTTTATTTCAGTCTGCTAAGAGATAATGCATTTTCTATCCCTCCAAATATTGTTCTATTTGCATGTCTTCTATATGTCTACCTGCTCCATTAATAATGCAAATGTTGAAGAGAAATTGGCGCAGGAAAGAGGCCTTCAGGTTGACATTGATCTATTATTTAGCAACCTTCGAGAAAAGCTGTTTATCCAGTTACAAATCCTCCCAAAGACACCACGATCTACTATTAATGTCTCCTTTATGATAACAAGACCGTCGTCAAGAGATACTGTCAAATATCTTGTTGAAATACAGACGCATAGTATCCACTACATTCCTCTTCTCTACTAAGTCAAAAAGACAAAGGAGGAGAGTTGACTCACCAGTTCTCAGTAATTATTATTTTTCCTGAGGATTTTCAGACCATCCTATTCGTTCATTCAAAAATATGTATTCAGTGCCTGCTATATTCCAGGCACATTGCTAGACACAAGACAATAGGATCCATGCACCAAAGAGTTTACTGTCTTTAAATAATGCATTCTAGACTTTTCCCAAGAAACAACACCAATAACTCCCCTCCCTTCAAAGGTTTAGCAGAGAGTCAAGCACACAGCAGGTCCTCAATAAATATTTGTCTTATTGAATTTAATACTTATTATAAGCAATATCTATTAAGTGCCTACCTGTGACATGCATTAAGCTAAGTATGTTAAATATTTTATGTCATGCAATTTCTATGACACACTTCCCCCCCATTTTACAGATGAGGAAACTGAGGAACACAATGGTTAGGTTATTTGTCCAAGCCTGTACATCTAGTGAGTGGAAGAGATGTAGATACAAACCCAGTCATTTGACATTAGAGGTCACATAGCTTGACCCCTGTACTGTAACTCATGACTCAGCTACTCTGATGGAATTAATACAAAAGTGTCTCATTTTATAATCCAAATATTCATAAGCCTCAGAAAAAAATTTTTAAAAGAGTTTAAGCAAATAACTAGCAAACCTATCAAACAACTCTAGTGGAAATATAAATATTTTAGGTAGATTTTCATTTCAAAACAAGGTATTCCCATAAAAACAACAAAGTGTAGAATTATGATATTTTATGACAATAATATAACATTCTCAGCACAAAGCAGTGTTAGGATTTCCTCGTCCACATTACTGCTATTTCATAGAAATCATTTCATTTTAGACATAGAATGTTCCTTAGAAGTTATCGATTCATGTAAGAGCCAGATGGGTGATGGTCTCAAATAAATTCTAAGGACTTTCCAACCTCAAGACTATGATTTAATTTCCAGAAGTTAATTTCCAATTCTACTGAGATCGTTTTTTTTCCATCTGACTTAAAAGAATTTAAAGGAATTCTTTCAATCTGAATAATAAGCATCCATCTTCTGTTATAAGTGATTTAAAAACACCTTGATAAAAATTTAATTATTCACAAAAATCATTTAATTTTTTTCTCAGAAACCAGGGCTAGCTAAGACATTCCACAGTGTCTATGCTGACACTTTCTATGAGCATATTCATTCTTGATCTCTTTTTCTCATGATACTATTTGTTACTAAGCTTAATAACTATGCAATTGAGTTAATATTCTGTAAATGAATGAAACAACCCTGGCTTTATTCTGTAATTAAAAAGGCCCTAGACAGGTGATCAATGGTAAAGAAAGTAATGAGAAGCTATCACAATACGTGTTTCCATCTCTTCAAAATATTCCCAATACTAGACTACTGAAGCGAGTTGGTGAGGAACAGGTAAAATATTTCATAATCTCTCACCTTTTGGAATTATCATCTTGTCATTCTTATCCAGGACCTTGCCTTCCTAAATCAGAGGAAGTGTCTTGGAGCCAATGTGTTCCTCTGTGTATCTAAAATTAAGTACCCAGTTGGTGGCTAAATTAAGATCTGACCTTGTACAACTGAAATATGAACGATTCCTGGCACATAGTAAAGTGAGATTTCTCTGGACCCTCATCACAAGAAACACATGGCCACAGAGGTATAATAAGATTATCTGGGTCCTGATTGGTTCAAAGAGCTCTCATGAAAACAAATGATCTGCCAACCCAGCTGCTATGAGGGTCCTTGCTGAAGGAACAAAGCAAAACCACTTAAGTAGAATTTAAAAATATTTTAAAATCAGTTGTTCAAGAGACAAATCTGTGAGTCTCTGCATCTGCAGATCCAAATCCACTTTTAGTCAATTTTAACACACACTCTTTCTCATTCTTCCTCTTTTAGACTCATGTCAAATCTCATTAAATATGATCTTCTTGTTGTAGGAATTTACTGTTTTTCATTTGATTTGCATTTCATACCCGCCAGTCTGATACACAGATGGGGATATGACATTCAGTGATATCTAATCTGATCAAGACTTTTTAGCTCAAGTTATAAAACATAGAGTCTAAAGTGAGCAGCAGAGATAAAGCAAGCAGAAAATTAGTATTTTAATTGGGAAGGGTTGTTTGTTTTCTTTTAAAAAATAAAGTTTAGTGTCTTACTGATTTTCTAATGAAAATAATCTGCCTTAAGTTTGTTTTGACATGGGTATCCCTGGATTAACTCGGCCACTGTCAGCATTCACAAAGCCATCTGGCTTCCATCCCCACCGCTCCCTTAAAATAACTCTTCTCAAGGGTCTCACTGACCTCCTAGTATCTAAGGCTGATGGACACTTTTCATTTCTTATTTTTCAGGCCCTCTGTTGGATTTGCTGCCATTGATCCCTCCCTTTTTTCCTGGAACTCTCTACTCCCTAGGCTTCGTGTGTGCTTTTATTTATTTATTTTTTTAATTTTTCTTCTTATCTCTCCGATTCATTCTCTGTACTTAGTGTTAATGAATAAACACGTGGATTGTAGTGAATTTACCAGTTTTATTTCAAAATGTGGAAGCCATAAATGTGAATTCAGAGGTTCTACCTCCTCTTTGTGATAAAAGAGGCTGTATTTCTGTCATCCTTGGAGCAAACCCCAAGAAATATTTTGTATTTATACCACCATTAACTGTGTCTTGAAATAGTTAAGGTTGAAGGCTAGAACATTGTGCACATTTTATAATTATTAATCTGATTCGGAAGTTTTCAATAAAGACTTCTTATAAAAAGCAAGCAACATTGTGAAACTAATTTTTATAGCTTTGTAACTTATAATGTTAAAAATTCGTATGAAGGTTTAGAGTATAATTCAATTTATGGAAAAAAACCTATACCTGACATTTAAAAATGTAGTTTGGTACATTTCAGGGACATTTCTGCTCTTATGTGAATAAAGTTATGCCTGTTTTATCCACTTATATAACAGTTATTATAGATCTACTTATATCGTACAATATTTAAAATAATAGAAAGAATAAAAAAGAGAAACGTGTGGTAAATAAATGAAAATATGCTACTGATGACATAGACCTATGAAAAAGTCTTGCCTCACCACTTACTCTCTCTGTCACCTTAGATTTGCTATTTAAAATTTCTGAGACTCAGTTTATTCATCTGTAATATGGGAGTAATAATATAATAACCATAATAAAAATAATAATAATACAATAACCATGGCACTCACCATTTTAATGAGATCTGTTCCTCAAGTAGCTAATCATCTATACACACACAGTAAAGCAGGCTTTGAGTAATTCAAACATTTAAGAGAATGACCTATTCGTAATGCTAATAATCACTTCCACATTTGCCTGTTTTGGAAATTGGCTTTTTCTGCTGACTTTCTCAAATGGAAACAAAGTGAATTGGATTTTTGAACAGTGTACCCGTGGTTTATAGGTGAGGGTGAGTTTCAGTGAGGATGTGATCAAGCAGTGAACGACTACTGAATACTACCGCTGTTCTGAGGAAGGTACCTATAACGTTACTGACATCCAAATAGGTGTCCCTTCTATATATATATATAGCAAGAAATGCATGTCCTGTGTCAAGTTGATAATTTTAGCAACTGATACGAGGAACCTTAGGTTGAAATGGTTGCAGCAAAGTGTTAAAGGGACTGTCCCTGGAACCACCCACTTTTATTTTGGGAACAGGAGACTTGGGCAGCGCTGTACGTGAACTTCCAGGGAGCCATGCGGCTTCCCAGTCTTCACATTTAAGGCACCCAGTGCCACCACACTTCTCACCTGCCCACAGGTACTCTGTGTTCCTGAAAACAGGTATGGGGCTTGCAGGCCTTTGACTGAGAATTTAAAATACAGCTCTTGTTACCATGAGCCCTACTATCCCATCCACCCCACAAAGCCATTTGGCACCCCGTATTCCCTTCTGATACAGCCCATTCTCCATAAAAGCCTTATCAGACTGCAGCTTTATCTTGACTCTTGGGCAAAACGGTGTCATTCACACATGTTGGAGAACCCTACTTTGTTCTGCCCTATTATTTTGTAGTTTAGAGAGCAGTACTGTGTATGTCTCACTTGGCTTCATTTTTATACTTTGGTATATTTCAGATTTTCTCCTTCTCCTTCCTTCCTTTCTGCACTTGTTCATTATTTTGGTCTTGGGGGCTGTTGTTTTTTTTTAAAATGCATATTTTATTTCAGCTGTGTATAAAACAGAGTAGAAAATGGTGAGAAAAGCAATCGTTTATTTTAGTATGCTTACCAGTACTTTGATAATTGGTTGTTTGTTCTTGTTGTGCTTTCTACTGTTTTGTTTTGTTTGTTTTTTTCAGACTGGAACACAACTGAAACTGTGAGTCAAATGTATTAGCACCGCCTTCTATCAGGAGCGCTGACGTCACAGGCCCCTGGGAGAAACTGCATTGCTGACATCACTCCGTCATTTTGCTTCCACACAGCAGCACAAAGGCAAGTGATGCGAGGGTAGTTTTTAGTAAGGTAGTGCTGTAGAAGCACACTAAACCAATAATGGGCAAAAAGTGGGGAGTATTCTGTACTGGCCCCCAGTTACATTTCCCACCTCATCACCAGTGTCTGGTAAAGACCTTGCCACATAGAAAGCACGCATCAAATATGTGCTAAATGGTTTGCCGAACACTGGTGACTTGTTCATGTAGGTTAGCAGTTATATCCTGTCTAACTTAGCTAACGGCTGATTCAATTAAAACTGACGCAAAGTGAATTTTAAGAAAGCAGGTCGACCTTTCTTTTTTTCTTTTTTAGAACAAAGCTCTTAGTTTTCAATACTGTGAGAGACATTTCAAGGGCATCAAGAGAAAGAACCCTGAATTAAAAGAAAGCAGGGAATCTGTATTTTAGTCTCAGATTTGTCCATGCCTTTGTGAATTAAGGCAAACGTTGAAATGCCTGGGCCTTAGTTCCCACCTGTGTAATAATACTGCTCTCATTACTTCATATCATTATGAGAATAAAATAAGAGCATAATTACAGAAGTTCTTTGAAAAAATAGTAATCACTCTACAGACACAGGGCTTACTAACAGTATCATACTCCTGGGACATAAAATGGACATTAAAGCAACTATCTCATTCAGTTGTCTATTCTATACATGCAGACATTTTAGTATATGCAGAATGTGGTGCTAGACCGCTCAAGGCATGCATGCCAAGATGGGGTGGGACAGTGGGACACACTATTCTAGTCCTGAAGAAGTTTACCCTTTGTGCAGAGAGAATAAGTAGAAAAGAAGCCCAAATTTGGTAAGAGAGATAAGACATAAGTAGGCTATGGAGGAGAGGGTCAGAGAATAAAAGACACACACGCACACACATCTGAGTTTTAAAGAGAGAGAGATCGGTTTTACATTAATGGATACTCAAAGTATTTTGAATCTTTTTCTTCTAATCTTTCCTATTTCTAACCTCTTACATATCCTAAATTGATAGTGCTAAGGCAAGGGGACTCTCACTAATCTTAGTATCTTGTTTTATATAAACTAAACATCATTATACTCAACACTGTATAATAGAGCTTTATATTGACAACCAAAGTAAAATTTGAATTACTGAAAATCCAGTATTCTCTTCTGTTCTTTCTGAAAAGAATTGATCTTTTCATGTGCACCTGTCGTTACGTTTTGATTTTTTGAAGTTGCTCATGCATGATATTCCATCAATTAGTAGTTAATTATGAAAAAGGGCATTTTGACCTTACCTGTTTCAGAAAAATTTTATGAATTTGATGAGGAAAACTTACCATGCTAAAATTTTAAAATTTCAGTGTAAATTCATTACCATTAAGAGATCCTGGTATTGCCCCCCACTTGCATTCAGATCTTTATTTTTTACATTTCAAAATTGATTCACCATTTTGTTCAAACAACTCCAGTATAAAAGTTAAGCTTAGTGATTCTGTCAGGAAACTAGAAAAATGTAATTATTTCTGCTAGACTTAGATTTACCTCTAGTAAATAGTGTCAGTCCTAGGACAAAACACTCTGATTTTTCCAAAATGGAATTTCTACTATCATACATTATATGCAGCTTAGTTGTAGCTTGATTTGAGGATTTCATATGCAATTACAGTACAAATAAGACAATTTTTCACATTTCCTATAATTCAAAAATATTAAATAGTTCAAAGTATTAATTCAAAAATATTGAATTCGAATACTATAATTCAAAAATATAAAATCAAGTTGAGTTTTGAGGTTTTGTTAAAGTGTTTTGATGCAGCTTAGAAAGTCTGGCTACAATCCTGAAGGTCTGGACCACCCAGTGTCAGTGTAAATGAGTACTTTCAAGGGAGCTTTCTTTTCTGGGCACTCGGGATACAGTAATGAGCACAACATTTCACCATCTAACATGCAGGTATTTTGCTCTGTTTGAAGGTAAAATTAACAGAATTTGTCTTAGATTTGATGTTGGGTTTGTGAGAAGGGAGACCAGGATCGAGTCTAAGCAACTGGAAGGATAGAGTTGCCATAAACTGAGATCGAAAAGGTCCCAGAAGGAGCAGGTTTAGAGGGGAGGAAAGGGACCTCAGCTTGGATCACGTACAGCTTGAAATACTGTTAAAGTCCAAGAGGAAAGGTTAACGAGGCAGGTGAATGTGAGTCCACATTTGTGGGGGGAGTCTGAGCTGGAAAAACAAATTAGTGATACATGAAGGCATGAGGCTAGATGAGCTCACCAAATGAATACACAAGGACATAAAAATAAAGGCATTCAAGGGATGAGCCCTGTGGCTAACCAAAGCCACAAGACAGAATGCAAGCTAAGGAAAGAAACACATTTGCAGCAGGAGAGAGCAATCGACTGTATCAAATTCTGCTGCTAGGTTAAGTAAGATGAAGACTAAGAACTGACCACAGGACTTAGCAACCTTTCGGTTTGTCTTCTGCTCCAGGATCATCTCACTAACTGTCCAGGCTTCATTTCAGAGATTTCCCATCTTTCTCCCCCTCTGCCCTGCTTCTCAGTATGAAGAAGAAAGACACAGTGTTCTTACGTTTAGGGGCTCATAAGACGTACATACAATGCTCCTAAATTTAGGAACGTTACTTCCTTTTCCTACTCCTTTTCTCTCTGAAAAAAATCTCTCTCAGCTCATTTTTATCTCATTTTATGAAAAAGGGCCATTAATATAAAAATCAGTTCTTTTGGGCTTCCCTGGTGGCGCAGTGGTTGAGAGTCCTCCTGCCGATGCAGGGGACACGGGTTTGTGCCCTGGTCTGGGAAGATCCCACATGCCGCGGAGCGGCTGGGCCCTTGAGACATGGCCGCTGAGCCTGTGCGTCCGGAGCCCGTGCTCCACAATGGGAGATACTACAACAGTGAGAGGCCCGTGTACCGCAAAAAACAAAAAACAAAAACAAACAAACAAAAAAAATATTTTAAAAGTAATTTCTATGTGCAAGGTACTATGCTTGGCATATATATAACTGAATCACTTTGCTGTAATCAGAAATTGCTGACATGTATAACAAATCAGCATAAATTCAGATGAGATTTGATCATCACCTGTAGGAAAAAAAAAAAAACAAACGGCTAAGGGATTAATTCAGCCAAACAATAAATGACGGGTAACTATGATGTATGGACATCATTAACAGTGATGGAGGTCAGGGCAGGACGCCCCAAAATATGCCACTTTGGCATATTAATTATTTTGAATTAAAGTTATGTAAGAAACGGCTGGCCTGAGAAGGACACTCTGACCCTTTTTTGCTCCCCTGAAAGGAGGAAATAAATCTCTCATGTGAAAGGCACCTTCCCTGTACCAGAAGGCGAAGAGACATCCTTATCTCCAGAGATATGAAGTGCAGGGCCAAGAAGGGTGTATAAACAAAACTTGTACTTGTTTACCAATTTAATACCTCAAGCCCAAACTTCTTTGTCTTGTCAATTCTTCACAAATGTATTGTTTCTTTGTCTAAAAGGTATAAAAGCTGCCTGCTCTGGTCACTTCTTTGAGTCTCATATTTCTATGAAGTCCTGTACATGCAAAATTAATTGTTTTCCCCTGTTAATCTGCCTTGTGTCAATTTAATTACTAGACCAGCCAAAATAATCAAGAGGGGTAGGGGAAAAATTTCCCATCCTCGACAGCAGAGAATATTGAAAAAATATATTTACTGTAGAACTAATAATAAAAGAAATGTACGAATTAAGGTTACAGAACAGAGTGTTGATGTTATATGCCGTGACAACGCAGATATGAGATAATTAACATAAATTTGGGACAAAAAGGAAAGAAGGTAGTGGCATTGATTGCTTCATCTGGTGTAGCTGGGAGTGAAATGACTAAAAATAAATCCGGGGCTTCCCTGGTGGCGCAGTGGTTGAGAGTCTGCCTGCCGATGCAGCAGGCATGGGTTCGTGCCCCGGTCCGGGAAGATCTCACATGCCGTGGAGCGGCTGGGCCCTGAGCCATGGCCGCTGAGCCTGCGCGTCCGGAGCCTGTGCTCCACAACGGGAGAGGCCACAACAGTGAGAGGCCCGCGTACGGCAAAAAAAAAAAAAAAAAAAAAAAAAAAAAAAATATATATATATATATATATATATATATATATATATGCTTGCCTCTCAGTTTCCTCAAGAGTCTCACCACCTGGGACTTCCCTGGTGGTCCAGCGGCTGACTCCGAGCTCCCAAGTAAAGATTCCGAATGAAGATTGGCATTGAAGACCCCGTGTGCCGCAACTAAGACCCGATGCAGCCAAATAAATAAATACATAAACATATAAATAAATATTTTAAAAAAAGAGTCTCACCACCATGTCCCCTACAACCATCACGGCTATACCGTGCTTGTAGGATATTATTTGAATTCCATTTAGCTTCCCTTTTCCACCTTGTTGATTGGCCTTAAGCTGGGTATGCAGGTTCCAGTTCTTACAGCTGGATTTTTAATACCTGTGCTCACCTTTCTTCAGCCTGTTCCTTTTCCCTACTGCCTTCCTTCCTCCAGACGCTGACAGTGCCATACTGACTCCCCACCTCCTTCCTTCTTTTACTGCCCCTGAAGTCAACCTCCTACATCCTCCAACTATTAAAAATGCATGCAATAACATTTGAATGTCATAGAAGGCCACACAGTCAAGGCCGCCTTATCCTGCTATTTACTGTTGTTAGTAATGACTTTTGAAATGACAGGTTAATTCTTTTGGGTCCTAGCCATTCCTGGACTGGATTTTTTTTTTCCTGCTGTCTACATGTATCTGAGACTTTTTAGACCAAAGTCCTTTATGCTGTACTGCTTATTAGGTTTCTTAGCAAATGAATTTGCCAGAGCATCTAAAAGAAATAAGTTCTTCATCCCGTCAATGGTATAAGGTTACCAAGATTGCCATTAACATCTGTCTCTTTATCACCACCTCCTGGCGAACTTACTACATGGCTTATGAAGTCAACTTAACTGGCTTTCTATGGGGAACAAAGGTAATTTTGGATACTTTATATCTCTATATTACAGGATTCAGTTGTAATAGAGAAAGGCCAAGTTGCCTGAATGTATAATCTCCCTGAGACTATTTTTTACTACAGTATATATATGTTATATAATATTATATATGGGAAATAAAGGAGCTCTTGGGAATTAAAGCTATATTGACCATGAAATTTAGATAAAAGTTTCCAAAAAGTTTTAAAGCATATGGATTCATATTCAGGACCCTAAAAGAATATTAAAAGGAGGTTTGAAATTTATAAACTAAAAGATATTTTTAAAACTCCACTGTGATACCTTTATAATAATTTCTATCATTTTAATGAGAAGTTTTGGAGGCCGCTGACGATTTTCTTTCTCTTTTGTCATCACTCTGGGTTTCACGTCCATTTCTCCTTGTGCCAGTCCCTAGTGTGAGCAACTCTTTAAATTTATTCTTTCCTTACTCTCTGAGAGTCTTGCTCAATGCTTCCAGTAAAACATGACTTTTTTCCCAGTTTGCTTTCCTCTGTGGGACTCTTCAGAGTAAGTGGGCTTTGATGCATTTGAGGGTAGAAGGGAAAAGCAACTAGAACAACCTAACGGTATTTGGCTTTATAATTATTTTTTAAAAGGGTCCCCTCCAGTCAGTTTTTTCTTTTTGGTCCTGAAATGACCCAAGCACCTTAGGCTCCCATGCATCTTAATATAGGGAGCCCTATCTTTGAGGAGGTAGGAAGTGGAATATCCATTGGGTGCTGGTAGCTGCTTTAGCCAAAGATCTTTGCTTCACTTTGTGTGAGGGTGTTAAATATTGGGTCTGATGAGTTCCAATATTCCTTTTTGAAACCCTCATCTTTTGGTTTTGCTATTTTATTTCTCTAGTCTATAATTTGGCTAATATTTATCTGTTTAAACTTTTGAAACTCATTCTTTTCCTTAAAAAAAAAATTCTTTGGTATGAATTTTTACCTGCCTTATTGCTAAAGCCAAAAACCCAGGAGCTCTTCTTTCATTTGTCCTTTCCTTCCCCTCTCATATCCAATCTAGCTGTAGCTTTTGTTGGTTTCATTTTCAAATTAAACAATGAATCTGCCCTCTTCCACTGCCAATCTTATTACAAGATTGTTCAAACCATTATCATTCTTGCGCAGATTACTGCATAGTCTCCTAACCATTTCTTTGTTCTATTCCTTCCCTGCTGCAATCCATTCTCCCAATATTAATTGGAGTTGTCTTTTAAAAGTGTAAATTAGACAGTAAAATACCATGTTTAAACCATTCCCATTGCACAATCTTTTCAACCTGGTCCTTGCCACTCTACTGTTCACCCTTCTACCCTAGTCACACTCCAGTCACGGCACTCTCCCTCCTCACACTTTTGCCCTTACTACTCCCTCTGCCTGGACACTCTTTTTTTTTTGCAGGCCTCTCACTGTTGTGGCTTCTCCCCGTTGAGGAGCACCGGCTCCGGACGCGCAGGCTCAGCGGCCATGGCTCACGGGCCTAGCCGCTCCGCGGCATGTGGGATCTTCACGGACCAGGACACGAACCCGCGTCCCCTGCATCGGCAGGCGGACTCTCAACCACTGCACCACCAGGGAAGCCCTGCCTGGACACTCTTTAACTCACATTTTATGACTGGATCCTTTTCTTCATGCCTCAGAATAAATGTCACCTTCTCAGAAAGGTTTTCTTGCGCTAGGTATCCATGTGTCCTAACACAGTTAATTCATTCCCTTTTGAAAATAATCTCATTTGGTAATTTAATTTACTAATTGATTTATGTTTTTACTGCGTGTCCAGCCACTAGAACAAAGGTCCCTGATGACTGAGACCTGTCAGTCTGGTTCACTGACAGAACCCTAGGACCCACTGCAGCTTCTGATACAAAGTAAGCAATCAATATACATTTGTTTAATGAAAGATTATTTAGTTTTTCTGCTGCTTATCCAGTTTTTAAAAATAGTCATATGCTTCCTCTCATATTTCTGAAGTCCCTTCTCTACTTTAGCTGTTGTCTCCCCCTCCTCCCATTTTTATCTTGGTTATTTTATTTCACTTAATTTGTCCTTTTACTTTGGAAGAGACTAGTTAAAAATACAATATTGACATTTATTATATCTTTTCATCATTTTCAACTTTTTTCTTATACCTAATTTTATCTTCCTATTTCTAAAGTCTGTTAAAATATTTTTTAAATAATTATTGTTTTATTACCATTTTATTAGTATATTCTTATGTTAATAAATATTTATTTTAGTCTCACAAAATAGTTTTTATTTCCTCAAACAACTTCCTGCCTTTCATCATTTTTTTTCCCTCTTGCTTTTATTAATTAATTTATTCATTTATTTTTGGCTGCGTTGGGTCTTCGTTGTTGCGTGCCGGCTTTCTCTGGTTGTGGCGAGCGGGGGCTACTCTTTGTTGCGGTGCACAGGCTGCTCCTTGCAGTGGCTTCTCTTGTTGCGGAGCATGGGCTCCAGGGACACGGGCTTCAGTAGTTGTGGTGCTCAGGTCCAGTTGTGGCTTGCAGGCTCTAGAGCGCAGGCTCAGTAATTGTGGCGCACAGGCTCAGTTGCTCCGCGGCATGTGGAATCTTCCCGGATCAGGGCTCGAACCCGTGTCTCCTGCATTGGCAGACGGCTTCTTAACCACTGTGCCACCACAGAAGTCCCTCCTTCTTGCTTTTAAATAAGAAGTGGCAGCATTTCATACATAGAAATGGGGCTAGATATGTCCCCACAGACATCTTTATTATTCCATCGTCCCATAGGTTCTCTCTATTTTTCAATAGCCTATGTTTAATCTCAATTGTTAAACTTAATTCAAATCTGGGTGGGAGTGTTGGTTAGCTCCATTTTTACACATTAGACAAGTCAAAC
Organism: Tursiops truncatus; assembly: GCF_011762595.2. NCBI lineage: Eukaryota > Metazoa > Chordata > Mammalia > Artiodactyla > Delphinidae > Tursiops > Tursiops truncatus. The sequence continues at coordinate 78,372,444 of NC_047042.1, read as the reverse complement.
ACCTGGAAGCCAATAGCCACTCAGATAAAACTGGGTAATGGCTTTTATCTGACTTACAGCCCAATTTAGAATGAAGTTCTAAAAACTACCATATTGGAAACACCCAGTTATCTGGTACGAACACTTTTTAGAAGTATCCGTAGCATAGATAAAGAAGAATCCAGGAAAAAAATCCAAATCGTTTTGAACACGCCTGATATGAATGGAGGCATAAGAGATGGATAATATCCAAACTATTAGCATTTTAATATGTCAGGTCTGTTCTAAGAACTAACTTCAGAAAAATGAATTTTTTTGGTTACCAAGTTGGGAGAGGAAAGAACACTCCCTGAGTTGAGATTATTTTCACTTCTGCCCCCTGACATGAAAACTAAGGGGAAAGTGACCAAGGCAGTACTCATCCCCTCTAGATTTTCAGGAATGAGCTCCTCCTGCCCTGAAAACTGAGATGTTTTCTTCCTTTTCTCATCCCTCTCTCAGGTAAAATCTTCCTGAGAAGATATTCTAGGCAAATACTCTAACTGTTTAACTTTGGGTAAGATCTGGCCCTTCACAAAAGAGTCTGTGTCATTAAGAAGCAGTGTAGGAGGTCCTAACCCTTCCAGTTAATTAATTTTGGAGAAACAAGAACTCCCTTGTTGGGTAGGCTAGAGGTCCTGCAGAGAAAATTGTGTTACAGATTTTAACTCTAAGTTACCTGGCCTGCTAACTTTATTTGCAGAAGAACTTTTGAACATCTGTCTCCTTCCTGACGAGGATTCCAACATTTATCTGGGAACTCTTACCTCAGAATATAGTGCATTTGGTGCCCTTGCTACTCACATTAAGACATTCCCAAATCCCCTTCTGATATCACAGATGCCAGGGTTGATTTCCCTTTGTAGCTAATTCTACAGCCACCAGCCATAGGACACCACTATCAAGCCCCTTCCATACATAGCCCCACACCTCTGCAAAGGGATTAGCTCAGAAAACTTAACACAATTTCCCACCACATAGAACTGGTTATCTATGCAGTACCTTAGCCAGGATCAGCTGGGTCTGTTTAGCAGTGGTGTCTTCAGCAAATGTCATACGGCAGAAGCCTGAACCCAAAGTTACAACCAATGAAAACACATGCATCTTTTATAATCCCATGATTCTACATTCTAGAACACATCCCACAACGGCAAAAATTCTAAGAATCTGGAGAGACAGGGAACAAAGACTGTGACCTCATAAACTTCCATTCATCTAAGTTCCAGTGACTATTTCAGCATTGTCTGGTTTGAAAAAGAGGGGCATTTCTTCCCAGTCCTAATGTGGTTTTCTGAATCTAATCTAGTGTGTCCAAATATATATATCACCTTTGTAGAAGTAAATGGGTACATCAGATGACTTGTTCCAAATCAATAGTTACTTTATGTATGTGTTTACATCCATGTACATGTGTATCTTTAAAATGCCATTGACACATGCATATTCATTACTATATATTTACTCTGTCCTGAATTGTAATAGTGGATGATTTAAATACTAGAAGTTGGAACTTATGATGCAAGTTATGGTAAAGCCTAATTCTTGGGTAATCTGAACTGGAAAGATTATATCCCCATAGCTCATGTTTCTAGGGGCAGCTATTCTAAGAGAAGAGAGGAGCATATGATCAAGCTAATCTATTACTCAGTGTCAGTTTGTGCCCAAAGGGACAAAATTCAAATCCACCCATGGCTTTCAGTCATAGGTTTTGCACATCTTCAACTAACTACTGTAAAATTATTCCCCAAAGTGATTATACCAATTCATTCCCATCAGCAGTGTATGAGTATTCCTGTTGCTTTACACCCTTGCTAACACTTGGTATTGTAAGTCCTTAATTTTTGTCCATAAGATGGCAGTAAAATTATAATTAATTTGCATTTCCTTGTTTAACAGGGAGGTTGAGTCCTTTTCATGTCTGTTGACTCATCCTGTTTCCATTACTGTCAATTGTCTAGTCATTTTTTTGTTTATTTTTCTACTGTATTCACTAAAAATATATTAATTGGGTGCCTATTATGTACCAGGTACTATTTCAGGCACATGTGATATAGTAGCAAATAATTTCCATTCACATATGGCTTATATTCTAGAAAGGATGATACCCAAAAACAATATAAGTAAGATAATTAGATAGCATATTAGAAGTTGCTAAGGGCTATGAAGAAAACTGAAGCAGAGAAGAGGGTAAGGAATGTCTTTGTGGCAATCTGCAGTTTTAAATCTCACGGCCAGGGCGGGCCACACTGGGAAGGTAAAACTGTGCAAAGATTTGAAAGGGGTGAGAGAGTGAGTCATGCACCCATCTGGTGGTGGTGGAAGGGCTTTCCAAAGAAAGGGTTAGAAGAGCAGCTACCTGAGTATAGAGAAGGGGGCTAGAAGGTTAGGTCTGAGAGGTGAGAGGCAGAGGGGACAGTCATGTGAGACATTGTAGGCGATGCAAGAACTGTGGTTTTTACACCTTGAGTGAAAAATCATGGAAGAATTTTGAACGAAGTATTTTCTAAAAGGATTATTCTAGCTACTGGGTTGAGAATGACAACAGCAAAATAAAAAATAACAGAATCACTTGTGTGGTTCTGTGTTCCATGCACTGAGTCAGGCACTTTACATATATTAACTCATTTAATATATTCCAGAGAGGTAGGCAAGAATGGAAGCAGGAAGACCTGTTCTGGTTATTAGTTCTTTTTTGTTAAAATTAATTTTTATTGGAGTATAGTTGCTTTACAATGTTGTGTTAGTTTCTGCTGTTCAGCAAAGTGAATCAGTATACATATACATATATCCCCTCATTTTTAGATTTCCTTCCCATTTAGGTCACCACAGAGCACTGAATGGAGCTCTCTGTGCTATACATTAGGTTCTCATTAGTTATCTATTTTATACATAGTAGTGTATATATGTCAAGCCCAATCTCCCAATTCATAGTTCTTTTCTTACTGATTTATGTTAAGTTCCTTACATGTTCTAGGCACCACTTATCTTTTGGTGATTATATGTGGTTGCAAAAATCTTCTCCCATTCTGTGGGTTGTTTTAACATTTAAGTTATATATATTCTCAATTTGTTGTGCTCTTCTCCCATTGACTTTTTAAGCAAATGCCCTTTTTAACTCCAGTCATCCCACAATTTTCAGTTGTTTCTTCTTCCCTGCTACCATTGCACTTGGCACAAACCTCTTTTGGAACACTTAACAAATTACCTATTAATGCATGTCTTCGTCATTGTTCTGTAAATCTCGCGATGTGAGATGCTGTTTTACAAACTATGTCCCAGCAACTAACACATAACGGGTGTTCAGTACATGTTTGTAGAGGTAAGTGAAAAAAAGGGGTATGGTCCGGTATCACTTCACCTGGGAAAATGAGAAAATGGATGCTGTACTTCAGTGAGTAAAATGAAAGAGAAAAGGCTTGCGATGGGAAGTGTCCTCTGGCTCTGCTTTGCCTCATAAGACTGAGGATACTGAACTAACCTTTGCACCTAAGAGATCACTTAGACGATAGCTCCACGACCACCCTCATTTTACTGCACACTACGCTGTAGAAGAGAGGAATTCACCAAAGGTTAAGACTAATGCAGGTTCCTAGAGCGACTATGACCTCAATCTCCTGGTGTGTTTTTGTAGCTTGGAGGGTTTCCCCCAACCTTTGGGTAGGCAGGCAGCGTGAGAGAGACAAGAACTGAGACATAAGACACCTAACGTAACCTTTGCCCCACCCTCCTGGTTTAGAGGCTTTGTGCACTCATTGCGCATGCGTCACTTTTTCTTTTGTGAATGGGCGGTGCAGAGCCTTTGCGCCGGTAAAGAGCCTTAGGGGGCGGGGCCAAGCTGTTTCCAAGGTGACGGAATGGCGGCCTCTGTGGTGGATTGAGCGGGTCTGGGCGAGTTCCCAGAGGGCTGCGCGTCCTGGTTGCTCGGCGCTGTCATGGCGGGCTTGCTGAAGAAGGTGAGGCGGGTGGAGGTCACTGACGGAATTTAGACTGTGGGGATGGAGTCAGCCCGCGGGTGGTGTCCGGAACTGTCACGGGCTTGGCGGTGCTTCTGGGGGACTCATTTTGCTCTGCCCTTAGGGGTGACCAGTTTAGCGGCTCCGATCGGAGAGGGAGAAGAAAACTCCGAACCAGCGGCTTTGAGAGACCGGTAGCTGGTTTTAGGCCGGTTTAAGCCAGAACAGTAGTGGTTTTGCTTGTCTTAGCGTGGGTACGCAGGGAATTGTAGTAAACAGCACGAATCGTGTTTTGTTTTTTGAACAGACCACTGGCCTTGTGGGATTGGCTGTATGTGAGAGTCCACACGAGGTATGTACTTCTTTTCTTCCTTCCTGAGTTTCCAAGGAAGCCTAGCACCCTGCGACCTTGTTTCTTCAATGGTTAACGGGATACGGATATTGCAAGCCCCAGATTACAACTCAGCGTGAGCTCTGGAGTCAACAGCGGTATTTAGTACTTGGTTCATCTGGTACCACGTTTTTGTTTGGTTGTTTTGCCATGATCTCTTTCTCAAACCATTTTCTTGTTGAGTTTTTCCGTGGCATTCTAGTGGCTCACTGGTACTTTTGCGAGTGTCTTCCCAGATCTGTATCGCCATTTCCCACCTTTTCCCCCGCCTCACCTTTTCTTAGGTGCCTTAGATTCTGTACAATTTCGATTACCAAAGATAGCGGCCTAGCAGTTGCCGCCTTTTGTCATCAGTTTTCTCTTCTAGTAGGTCTTTCCCGTCAGTATTCAGACATTCTTCCATCAAAAAAAAAAAAAAAAAGACCTCCCTGGATCGTTCTCCTCCCTCCTATAATCACGCCATTTCTCTCCTTCCTTCCCTTTTACAGGTAACTCAAAAGTTACCTGTACTTAACGGTCTCCTATTTCTCTTATCCATTTTGAAGGCACTCCAGTCAGGCTTGGCCAGAACTGTTCTTTTCAAGGTCACCATGCTGCTAAATCCGATGGTCAGCTCACGTTTCTCATCTTTATTAACCCAATAGCAGCATTTGACTTATCTGGCACTGTCCATCAAACACTTTTCTGTGCTTCAAGACACCTCAATCTCCTGGTGTGTTTTTTTTCCCCTACTTCTTTTGGCCTTCTCCTTTTCTGCTTATCCCTCATATCCCTACTTCTAAATGGTGGAGTTCTAAGACTTTGTTCTTGGGTCTTTTCTCTATTTGTATTTGCTCTCTGTTGGTGTCTGGACCCATTCCGATGGTTTTAAATACCACCTACACACTGATAGCTCTTGGGTTTCCGTGGCAAGCACACTGACCTCTCCCTTTATGGAAGCCTTGTATATTTCATTACTTAGTGGACATCTCCACTTGGATGTCAGGCAGGCAACCTAAACTTAACATGCCCAAAATTGGGTTCCTGATCTTCTCCCTAAAACCTGCTCTTCTCTCAGGTTTGCTCATCTCAGTGAACAGCAGTTCCATTTTTCTATTCACTCAGTCAAAAGCCTTGAAATCATCTTTCATTCTTTTCTTTCTCTCACACCCCACATTGGGTACTTCAGTAAATCCTCTGGGTTCTACCTTCAAATTATATCCTTTTTTTTTTTTTTTGCGGTACGCGGGCCTCTCACTGTCGTGGCCTCTCCCCTTGTGGAGCACAGGCTCCAGACGCGCAGGCTCAGCAGCCATGGCTCACGGGCCCAGCCGCTCCGTGGCACACGGGATCCTCCCGGACCGGGGCACGAACCTGTGTCCCCTGCATCGGCAGGTGGACCCCCAACCACTGCACCACCAGGGAAGCCCTATATCCAAATTTTGATTACTTCTCACCACCTCCTCTACTACCGTATTCTCAGCCGCCATCATCATGGCTGTGGATAATTGCATTTGCTTCCTAACTGCCTCTCCCTGCTTTTCACTGCCTCAGTTTGATCTTTTTTCAACAAAAGTCAGCCTGCTAAAATGTGAGTCAAGTCATGTGACTCCTTTCCTCAGAATTCACCACTGCTTTTCCATTTCACTCTAAATACAAAAGTGCTTACAGTGGTTCTCCAGATCACTATTCAACGGACTGTATTCTACTGATTTATCTTGTATGTTGTCTCTCTCTACTGGACTGTAGGTTATCATCAAGACAGGAATTTTTTATTCTTTTGTTCACTGCTAGAACTATGCTAGCACATGGTATGTGCTCAGTAACTAATGTTTGTTGAGTTAATGTCTTGTACTCGTTATGAGTTCATAATGCCTTTAGACTCATAGTCTAAAACTGAACTCATGGTTTTCCCTTTCTAAATCTGTTTCTTCCACTGTGGAGTATTTTTCTTGATGGTATCAAAGTCTTTCTACTCTGCAGGCTGGGAATTGGACATCATAGTTGATACTTCTCTTACACTCTTTTATCTTCATGTTCACTCCAGCGATGAATTTTGTTGATCCTTTTCTATAACAACTCTCCATTATGACCTCTCTTTTTTTGTCCTACTATTATTACCACAGTTTAGTCCCTTGTTCTTGTGTAGAGAATTGCAACAACCTTGTTACTGGCCTTCTTCTCTGTTGCTCCTTTATCCTATTCTTTTAACTCACTACTGCCAGATTAATTTTTCTGAAGCACACATCTAATCACAATTTCCCTAAATCTTTTAATTGCCCACATAATAAAGCCCAAATGCTTTAACTTGCCATGCAGAACCATATACAGTCTGATTTGCTTTTTCTCCAACCTTATCTCCAAAGCATTTTCTCTGTGTCCTATATTCTAGCCATGTGCTGTCCAATAAAAATATAATGCAAGTCATAAATATAAACCATGCTTGTAGTACAAAATTTTCTAGGAGTCACTTTTTTTTTAATAAGGAAAAAGTTAATATATTTTATTTTACCTAACATATCCAAAATATTACCATTTCAATATATAATCAATATAAAAAATTAATGATATTTTATAGTCTTTTTTTCATACTAAATGTTCAAAATCCAGTGTGTAGTTACACTTAACAGCACATCTTAGTTCAGATTTGTCACATTTCAAGTGCTCAATGGCCAAATTTGGCTAGTGGCTACTATATTAGACAACACAGTTCAAGGGAAATAGAACTATATAATAATTACTTTACATTACCTGTATTTTCTGCCATTCAGTCCTCTGTATGTATTCTATGTGTAAGATTGCCTTTTCTAACATCTTCAAATGTCTAAGTCCTACCATCCCTCTAGGTCTATCCCAGATGCTGCCTTTTCTATGAAACCTTCTCTGACATCTGCTGATGTGACTCTTCTTTCCCCAATAGAATAATAATGCTAACATTTATTGAAACTTATGTGCGCCAGATACTGTTCTAAGTTATACAAAATCCTATGAAGCTGATATTATTGAAGGTGATTTTTTGTTTTGTTTTGGCTCACGGGTCCAGGCACTCGGCGGCATGTGGGATCTTCCCGGAGTGGGGCACGAACCCGTGTCCCCTGCATCGGCAGGCAGACTCTCAACCACTGTGCCACCAGGGAAGCCCTGAAGCTGATATTATTAACATCCCCATTTTAGAATCCATGTCTCTTACCAGGCCTTTCTATTGTCATGCCCTTTGCTAAAATTGAGAAGAAATGAGGCTAAACCACCCCTCACTCACACACACACACACACACACACACACACACACACACACACACACACACACAATTTAGATTATATGTTATCTAACAAGCTCTACATTAGTATAGTAAAATACCCTCTATTACAGAACATCATATTCAAATATAGAAGTAATGTCTAAATATGCAGAGTACTTTTTAAGAAAAATGATTCTTAGAGGCCCTTAAGGTTGGTTTTGTTTATTCATATATATGGTGAACATATATGAATGAAATTAGGTATTAGCATCTCCGGTTTCATACAATTAAACTAAAACAAATTTCAAATTAAATTTCAAAGAAATAATGAAAAATTCTCATCACATATGTATATTTATGATTATACTTAATATTTATGAACTGTGAATTAGGGTCTACTATAACAACTTTTTATCGTATGACTTTACTGCTGGCTGCTGTATTGACCTTTAAGTTCAGTGTGCTTTAATATGTGCTGCTTTAATATGTGCAGTGACTCAGTTTTCTTGCTGCTTTTTTCTGTTGAGCCTGTGGTGAAATCTTCACGTCGTACCAACCTGATCATAGTCACTAAGCATAAGCACTGAACTATCATCACTACATTCCGTTAAATTTGATCATACTGATAATATACTGCTTATATATTTTTCTATTTCTATAGAAATCCAAATAAAAAATTTTTTAAAAATCAGAATTTGCGGTGCTTAGTACCTCAATTTGAGACATACTGATTTAGTAAGTGATTTAATTTACCAAAAAGATTGTTAGCAATAAGTTAGAATGCAGTTTTATTTTTGTTATCATACCTTTAACTTCTGTACAACTTTTGTCATACATACAAATATGAAAAGTTTCCATCTTTATATTCACATTTTTCCTAAGCTGTAAAGGGATCGATAGGCATAGACATGAAGAAGTTGCAGCAAGGAAAAGTTAAATGCTTTTTTAAAAAATAGTTGTGAATTTTTTTTTTTTAATAATCGGTGAGACTTTTTAAATCTTTGGTGACATTTTAAACTGGAAATTTGTATTTTTTGTCTTTTCAGAGGCTAAAAATATTGTATACAAAGATTCTTGATGTTCTTGGACAAATCCCTAAAAATGCAGCATATAGAAAGTATACAGAACAGATTACAAATGAGAGGCTGAGTATGGTTAAAGCGGTAAGTAGCTAACTTGATTTTGTTTTCTTGGATGTATGGTATCCAATGCAACATTTAACAAAAAAAAAATAAAAAATTCAGTTGATTACTTTTTGCATATTCTGCAGACTCTCCTTTCTATTCTCCTTCCCTCCGTGCGTTTCTTCCATCCTTTCTCCCTTTCATTCATCAAACTCCTGTTTATTGAGTACTTTTTATATGACAGTCACTGTAAATACAGGAGTGAAAGAATAAGATCAAGTCCCTTCCTTAAGTTAACATTATAGCTTTCATTTATCTCTCTTACCTGTCTAATCCTTCATTGATCTTTTACTTCTTATCTATAGATATATCAATCTTTATTTCATTTTTCTAGTTTTAGAATAGAGAAGAATGAAAACAAAACCGAAAAAAATATGTATATTGTGTTTAACAACTGTCAGGAATAACTTTTAAAAAGTGCTTTGTTATAAAAAGAAGAGGACCAAGTTAGTCTCTTAACTACCAAAAATTATATTGAGCTTTGTTATGGACAGAAAGTTTGTGTCCTCCCAAATTCATATGTTGAAACCCTAACCCTGCAGTGTGGAGTAATTAAGGTTAATGAGATCATAAGAGTGGTACACTGATCCAGTAGGATTAGTGTCCTTCTAAGAAGAGATACCAGAGAGTTCGTATTCTCTGCGATGTAAGGACACAGCAATAAGGTCGCTGTGTGCAAGCCAGGAAGAGAGCTCCCACCAGAAACGGACTCTGTCGTACCTTGACCTTGGATTTCCAGTATCCAGAATTGTGAGAAAATAAATTTTTCATCTTTGAGCCATCCAGTCTATGTATGGTATTTTGTTATGGCAGCCCAGGAAGACTAATACAAGCATTTTACAGCTTCTGAATCAAAGGCCCTAGACAGGCACACAATAGACTGCTGCTACTTCTTTTATACCAAACTATATTGCACTGTTGTTAAATTTCCACACTAGCAGTTATTTCATGGACTTTTGTAATTATCCAAAATAGTGTTCATAAACTCCAAAAGTTTAGGACCACTTATACATGTAATAAGTGGCCCTAATATAGTTTTCTTATTATTAGATCACCAAACTCTGTAGTCCAGAGAGAATTCTTACATTTTCTGCAGGTATATGGCAAAACAGTGCAATTCGATTTGGAGTTTTTATTCTTATCTTGGCAGTTCTGGAAGTAATTCACAGATTACAGGTCTCTAAAGGGGAAATTAACATTTCTTTTGAATTCATCTTTCTTTAAGGAAAATGGGCTTATGCATTTTTTCCCATCTCATAGTAAGAAATTTCTTTTTCTTTTCATGAGGTCAGTCTCTTCAACTGTCTTTTATTCTCTGCTTTCCTTCTCCATAACCGTGTTCCCCTTTAATCATTTCTTCTGTTTTTCTTTTAGCCTTCCATTTTATTATCATCTTTTAGTTAGCCTCAAAATGTATTTAGCTTTTTCCTACCTTAAAAGGAAAAGGAAACTTATCCTTATATTTTCCTTTACTTTTGCCAATGTCACCCAAAGAAGAGTTCACTGTCATTGCTTTCACTTAATAGTTCTAAAATTCTTTTCTCTGACCTAGGCTGTTCAGTTGCCTTATAACTAAATTGGTCTGTGTTTAGTTCTATCATATTTCATTATATGCCCCACACTGCCAATAGAGTTTTTTTTCCAATATGTAAATCTGATCATGAGATCTTCCTGCTTAAAACCTTACTGTGGTTTCCTGTTCAGTGTTTCTCAAAGGCTGAATTTAAGGATTTATGCTGGGCTGATTGTGTGAAACTCATCTAGCTACCTTTATCTGCATGATTTTGACGTATAGCCAGGTTTGGGAGCCACTGGCTTATAGAATGAAGTCTTTAGCATGGTATGGAAGCCCCCCCAAGGTCTGGCTCTAAGTTATCTTCTCAGTCTTATCTTGTCATTTCTTGTTTTGTACACTATACTTCAGTAATACCAGACTTCTGACAGTTATGTGAGTTCCATGCAATTTTATTTTTGGTTTCTTTGTATTTTCTCTTCCCTCTTCCTGGAATACCCTTACCTTGTATGCCAGGCAGTTCTTACTCAGTCCTCAAGATCCATCACTTCCTCTGTGAAGCCTTTTATGTCTTCTGTACTAGTCCATAAACTACTTGTGAATTGCATTCATCTTTTTATCCCAAGAATCTAGCTTAGTGCCTGACACTTAATAAGGTCCTTAGAAATATTTGTTTATCCAAAAGGCTGTATACAAATAATTTTTAAAAACACCAAGCGCTATGTAATAGCTGTATTGCTGAATGCTGTTTGATAAAATTAACACAGATTTTTAATCCCGCCCATAGAGCCATGGAATCTTCAGGGAATATTGTAATGATTATAAAGGGTCTAAGTCTAAAATGGAAATAAAAGTAAATATTTTTTTCAGATTATACTAGGGAGATAGTAATAGCATAGTGGTGAAAAGCATTGGTTTGTGGTCTTTCCAAAATTTTCATCTCAGCTCTAATACTTACTTTGTGAGTTGGCATATTGCCCATTTTCTCTGTCTCAATTCCCTCATCTATAACTTGGATATAATAATACCTGCCTTGAACACTTGTTGTTAGGACTGAATGGGTTATATATGTACAGTGCTTAACACAGGTGCAAGCATATAGTGAGCATTCAGTACATGGTACCTTATTAAGCTTGGTGGCATTATGCCATTAGTAAATAAAACTCACATTATTGACCCAACTTAAGTAAGACAAATTTTGAATTGTTTTCCCAACACAGGCTTTTCCTGAGTTGAAAATAATGTTGAATATTCCTTGCCTTCTCTGCATTCTCCCTCCTGGGTATCGTGACAGTGACCAGCTTCCCTGTTTTGTTATTAATTTTTGGCTTCATAGCTCAGTCATTTTGAGTTAAACAGTCTTTCTCAAACATGTTCATCTGCTTTGTTTCCCTCTCTTTTCTAACTACTTTGTATTTATTCAAGAAACACTTAATGCATGTCTATCATATGCTACGTATGGTTCTGGGCATGGAAGCTAGTGCCTACATGGCAATGAACAAAACATAAAAATCCCTGCCTTGGAGATTATACATTAATGATGGGAGCCAAAGAAATAAATAGGAAAAATAAGTGAATAAAGAAGTACATTCCAGGGCTTCCCTGTGGCGCAGTTGTTGAGAGTCCGCCTGCCGATGCAGGGGACACGGGTTCGTGCCCCGGTCCGGGAAGATCCCACATGCCACGGAGCGGCTGGGCCCGTGAGCCATGGCCGCTGAGCCTGCGCGTCCGGAGCCTGTGCTCCGCAACGGGAGAGGCCACAACTGTGAGAGGCCCGCGTACCGCAAAAAAAAAAAAAAAAGTACATTCCATTAGTGTGTTAGAACATAGTAAGTGCAGTGAAGGAAATTAAAGAAGGAAGAAGGAAGAATGGTGTGTATGAGGGTGATGAGGGGTGTTACAATATGTATTAGTTTTCTATGATTGCTGTAACAAATTACAACAACCTTGGTGAGTTAAAATAATAGAAATTTATTGTCTTATATTTCTGGAAGCTAAAATTAGTATCAGGGGCCAAAATCAAGGTGTCGGCAGGCCTGTACTCCCTTTGGAGGCTTTAGGATAGAATTCATTCCTTGCCTTTTCCAGCTGTGGTGGCTTTTGTTATTCCTTGGCTTGTGGCTGAGTCACTCCAGTCTTTACTTTTTCTTCTTCCATGTGTAATTTCCCTCTGCCTCTCTCTTATAAGGACACCTATAATTGTATTTAGGGCTCACTCAGATAATCTAGGATAATCTTCCCATTCCAAGATCCTTAATCACATCTGCGAAATATTTGCCATATAAAGTAACATTCATAGATTCCAGGGACTAGTTCATGTACAGTTTGTGAGGCATTATTCGAGCCTACCACAATATAAATTATCAGAATGGTTCTCACTAAGAAGAAGATGTATGAGCAAAGACTTGGTTGGAAGTGGAGGAGCAAGCCATAGAGATATCTTGGGTCAGCCAGCAGATGCCCTGAGACAGATGCCAATTCCTGTAGAAAGTAACTTTTTTTTTCTCCCTCTTTTCACTCCATTTATAGGCCAAGAAGCTACCCTATTTACACCTTATTTATATATGCATGTGTATATATAGATCATGGTTTCTGGCTCTCAAAAAGCTTGGTCTACTAGAAAATAAATATATGTCTTTGAATGTTCTAGTTACTATATTAACATTTTTTTTTTTTTTGGAGTCAAAGTGGGGAAGCACAGTGGCTATTTTATTTTTAATAATTTTTTTTAACTTCTTATTTTATATTGGAGTATAACCGATTAACAATGTTGTGATAGTTTCAGGTAACCTTTTATTGAAGAATAATGTACATAAAGAAATGTGCAGACATTATAAGCATAGAACTTGATGTATTTTCACAAAGTAATCACACATGTCAACACTAAATCAAAAAAGAGGACATTTCCAGAATGCCAAAACCCTTTCTTGTTCTTCTCAAGGTTACTACCCTCCTGAAGATAACTATTCTTCTGACCTCTAACACCACAGATTCATTTTGCCTGGTTTTGAACTTTTTATAAGTGGAATCATCAATATGTATTTGTCTGGTTTCTTTTGCTTAATAATATGTTCGAGAGAATCATCTATGTTGTTGCATATAGTTGTAATTTGTTCATTCTCATTGCTCTATAATATTCTATTATATTCAAATACTACAGTTATTCATTTATTCTCTTATATATGGTCATTTGGATTGTTTCTGGTTTGGGGATGTAATTTATGCTGCTGTGAACATTGTTGAACATGTCATTTGGTTAATGTATTATGCATTTCTGTTTGGCATATACCTAGGAGTAGAGTTCTGGGTCATAGGGTAGCATTTATTTTTAATGCTAATGCTTAAGAGGAAATATAGGAAGTACTAAGAAAATAAAGTATTATTTTAAAATCCATATTTTAGAAAAACTGAATTAAACATATTCTTACCCTTGATAAGCACATCAATAAACGTTTAACACTTTTAATATTAAGACAGAAAAGCAATAAAATAGTAGAGAGATGAAATGGCTCTTAACCAGATATTTGGTAAAAATTAGCAAGGGTACAATGAAAGAAAAATTAATTATATTTGTCATATTAAGTGCTTTTTGTGCTTCTTTAACTATTTTTTTCTTTTTTTCCCTTAAATTATAGGAACCAAATGTTAAAAAATTAGAAGAGCAACTTCAGGGAGGCCAAATAGAAGAGGTGATTCTTCAGGTAAAGAAAAGTTGAATATTCAGATGTTTAGCTTCAAATGTTCAAAGGCACAATGTTATAGGGGTACAAAACTCACATTCCAGAAAGAAAGGAAAACTAAACTTTTTAATTTATATCAATTCATCCAATAGAAGACTAACCACATAAGAAAATGCATACTCTGACATATGTATGTCAGTTAAATATTTATCATTGATTATAATTTGAATTTATGAGGCTTTTGTTGGAAGTTTAGAATTTAATTAGCATGTTCTTGTTAGCCTTCCCTTAGTTCAAATTAGTAACACAGTATTACTGCTATTTGAATAATTATCTTTTTAGATACATATATTTTTACATTTTAAAGGGTTACTATATTTTTAATATGGAAAAATATAGATCTTTTGAGTCATAAAATTAAAATGTAGTTTTGACTCTTGAAGGTTAAATTCTTAAAATATGTTTTTGTATTTTGTGTTTTGTAATTTATATTAAGGTTTTTACTCTGTCATTTGTTTTTAGTGTTTTTCTTATATATTTCTTTGAGGTTTTTTTCAAATAAAAGATATTAACCTTAAATTTTTGCTATATATTTTTTTTTCTTTTTTTAGTCTGTTCTTTGCCTTTTTTTTTTTTTTTTTTTAATTTTATTTATTTATTTATGGCTGTGTTGGGTCTTCGTTTCTGCGCGAGGGCTTTCTCCAGTTGCGGCAAGTGGGGGCCACTCCTCATCGCGGTGCGTGGGCCTCTCACTGTCGCGGCCTCTCTCGTTGCGGAGCACAGGCTCCAGACGCGCAGGCTCAGTAGTTGTGGCTCACGGGCCCAGTTGCTCCGCAGCATGTGGGATCCTCCCAGACCAGGGCTCGAACCCGCGTCCCCTGCATTGGCAGGCAGACTCTCAACCACTGCGCCACCAGGGAAGCCCTGTTCTTTGCCTTTTGACTTTAACTATTCTCTCCCATATGTAGAGGTTTTAAAATTTTTTACTTGGTCAAATCACTCTCCCTCTGCCCACTCCCCTTTTAATCTCCCCTCCTTCCCAATATTATATATAGGTTTAGAATGTCTTCCCCTTATAAGGGTCTGATAAATGTTTAATTCTGTTTCATGTAATTTTTACGTTTTTCATATTTAAAAAAAAGTAAACATTTTTTTCTTACATTTTCTTGCTTGATTTTATCAAAATCTCTTACCAATAGACATAATATATAAATTTGAAAGAATTGTTAGATGGCTCTGTTAAAAGAAGAATGGAGTATTCAGACAGCTTTCTATAAATGTAGACTGTTTCAGTCATTCAGAGGCCTATTTTCTTGGCCTTCCTATTCATTTGCCAGGTTGGATATGGTACTAGATAAAGTGTTATGGGAATTTAATGCAAACTTATTGTTATTGTCTTCCTTCTGTTCCTCTTTCTTTACCTGATTTCACTTTGATCATAACTTTAGTTTAGCTAGTACATTAATTTATCATGCAGTTATAGTCTTAGGGTACATTAAGTACTTTTATGTTATCTGTGCAGTTCTCAAATTTTCATGTGCTATGCTAAGGTTAAATTTTAATAATGCTTTATTTAACCCAGTAGATCTAAAATAATATCATTGAAACATATCATCAATGTAAAAAATTAAGACATTTTACTTTTTTTTTATACTAAGTCTTTAAAATCTGGTGTGTATTTTATACTCTCAGCACATCTGAATTTGAACTAGCTACATGTCAAGTGCTCACTCAGTAGTCACAGGTAGATAGTGGCTACCGTACTGGACAGCCCATTTCTAGAGGGACATATGAGAGGAATGAGGAAAGGGTAGTGTGTCGGAAGCCGGAGAAGAGGGAGGAAGTGGTTACAGGCACCACATGCCAGCTGAGTCCAGCTCCCTGAAGTAGGGCTGACTTAAGTGGTGTTCAGGGGTAGGAACCCTCCTAAGCATGCAGTGACTTTTTGGGGGCATAGAGAAGGCATGAATGTTCAAGAGACAAAAGTCAAAGGGCATTCAGAGAGAGAGTCATCCTTAGGGATTGTTTTAATCAGTATTTTCTCATTTCAGCATTAGGAAATACCTCTACCCCCAGATTTCTGTTTATCTACTCTTTTTAACTCATTGTTTATATACATTTAGACTGTTGCTGCTAAACATAGATTGGCTGTTTCGCACCACTGGCATAAATGAGGCATTGCCTTTTTTTTTTCCTTAGTTGTGGCTCGCGGGCTCCTTAGTTGTGGCTTGCCGGCTCCTTAGATGTGGCATGCGAACTCTTAGTTGCAGCATGCATGCGGGATCTAGTTCCTGGACCAGGGATCGAACCCAGGCCCCCTGCATTAGCAGCTCAGAGTCTTAACCACTACACTACCAGGGAAGTCCCGAGGCATTGCCTTTTAACTGGAGAAGTATAGCCTCTGATAGAAACTAAGCATTCATTCTGTGTTTGAATTCTTTCTCTGATGTCCTGACAAGTGTTCAACAGTGTTCTTCTTCTAAGTTGGCCAGAGTTGTCATAGGTCTTTTTGCTGTGGAAAAAATGTGAAATAAGAAGATAGCTAAACAGGGAGATCAGCTCGGTGCTTTGTGTCCACCTAGAGGGGTGGGATAGGGAGGGTGGAAGGGAGATGCAAGAGGGAGGAGATATGGAGATGTATGTATATGTATAGCTGATTTACTTTGTCATACAGCAGAAACTAACACACCATTGTAAAGCAATTATACTCCAATAAAGATGTTTAAAAAAAAAAGATAGCTAAAATATATTTGTTAAATGTGTTGTAAATTGTGTTTGAGAGGAAAAATTAAATGTAACATAATCTGATTAAGGAAACTGATTTGATTGATCAATAAAAATACAACTATTGTATTCTCTTACACTTCACAGATCACAATTTTACAGATTGTGTGTCTAAAGGATTATGGATCATGAAATCAGTTTAGGTGGATTGTGACTAGTATTTTTTTTTTTTACATTCAATAGAAAATAGAGTGTATGACAGCTAGTAAAGGTGATGATATTTTTAGTTTTGTTTTAGTTGTATGTGTATCTTGTGGATCCCTTAGTTAAAAAAAAATGTTTTTAAGCAGTGGGCCATGGTAAAATAAAGTTTGAAAGCCATTAACATAGATTAAGAGACATACTTCTTCAGAGAATTTGTAGTCTAAATGGTGAAACAGACAATTAAGATCAAAAACTCACCAACTAAACTTTTGAACACTATAAAAGCAAATTTTAATCAAATAGAAGAAATCAAAAGCCATCCTTTCTTACTCATGATGATTGTGTAGCTGTGAGAATTAAGGTAATTAAATTAATGATGTTCAACATGTGATGGTGGAACAGCTTATTATGTATTAATATGAAAGAAGTAGCTCTACTAGTTTATATTTCAGTTATTAGCTGTGATAAATACCTATTAGACAATATAATCAAATGATCTTTTAAAAATTTCTTATTAACAGGCTGAAAATGAACTAAGTCTGGCAAGAAAAATGGTGCAATGGAGACCATGGGAGCCTTTAGTGGAAGAGCCTCTTGCCAACCAGTGGAAATGGCCAATATAAACATCATTAAATGACTTGTGTGTTTATGGGAAACTGATGTAATTAAATATTCTGTTCTATTAAAAATATTTCCATATTATTGACATCTTATAGTCAAGAAAACTGATACAGAACATATATAGGAAACTTGATAAAATCGTTGATTATGTAATAGG
Organism: Tursiops truncatus; assembly: GCF_011762595.2. Classification (NCBI taxonomy): domain Eukaryota; kingdom Metazoa; phylum Chordata; class Mammalia; order Artiodactyla; family Delphinidae; genus Tursiops; species Tursiops truncatus. The sequence continues at coordinate 78,354,781 of NC_047042.1, read as the reverse complement.
GACTTGTGAATCGGTTTTTGATTTGTAGAGCATTCATTCAAATTATTTCAAAAATATTTTTTAAAACAGAAATGTTGTGGGAAGATTTGAAAGTTAATTGGAAAAATTCCTATAGATCTCCAATGCAGGGGCCATATTCAAAAGGTGAAGTATTTTTAGTAGTATCTTCAACACATCATTTAACTTTTTTTATTCTGAAAAAACATAAAAGGTACCTAATTATTATTATTGTTTAAACAAATGTATAGGTCACTGTTTGAAGTGAAGTAGTAAGAAAAATACCTATCAAATTAGAATTCATTGTACACTTGAGAAAATTGATTTGGTATTTGAAAGAAAAATTTTTCTTTATAGTGGTAGTTGGAAAAACTTTTCCTTTTGTCTCATTTTTAAGGAAGTTAGCTTTCTTGCCCTTTGCCTTTAGTTTTCTTGATCAACTGAAGTACAGTAGGATAGAGATAGAATTTCTGTAAAAGAAGAGACACTAAGAGTTCTTAAAGTTTATCTGACTTACAGATAGGCTTATATTCAAAACATCTTAGTTGTATGGTTATAACTTCAAAGTGGAATCATTACGTAGTTTTCACTAATTTCCAATATGAGTGCAGCTGGATATCAGACAAGATAAATGCTGTTCAAAGAAAGAAGTAGTTTGCTAAGTTTAAGGTTAAACAAAAATAAAATTACTTTTCATATGTCCTCACCTTTTCTACCTAGCCTCCTACCATTTCTAAGTATTTAAATTTGGTAGTTCTTACCTTCAAAGATAAGAACAAAGTACTTTTGTTTCTTGTGTGTGTATGTGTGCATGTATATATGTGTTTTGCTATCTCTTGTGGCCAAACAGAACCTTTTAGAATTTTTGGAATGAGGGAAAAAAATGTATTTTTCTTTTTTTACAATATTTCTCCCCTTATATAGATGCAAATTGAATGCTAAAGGAATATTTAAAGTGGATTGAGTTAATTTTTAGCAGTCAGACTGCAAGAGGACGCTTCTATGTGGGAAGTGGGAAAAGCATTTGGGGACGAGTCCAGGGGCTCTCATTCCCAGGCTCTAGCCACTACCGTGAACTCAGTGACTAAGTCGAGGCACGTGGTCAGTTTCTCAAAAGAACCTATTTATTTCCTTCTCTGTAAAAGAAGTAGAATTTATGATTTATATCTTCCTTTTCAGTTCTAACCATTTGCTTTAATATATAATTTTACTGAGGTCAAAATATATGATCTTAAAGCATGTTTGCATAGGTGCTTTCAAGCTATTTTTCTGGCCAACAATTTTTTCAGGTCCTTTGGGTACATGAAAACAGAAAGGTGACTTGATACATACTTCCAGCTCCATTTCTCCCATGATCCTTGGCATCTTATATATTTCACCAGCAGAGCTCCTGTGGCTGTTAATAAAAGGGGACCTTATACGATGTTTACATCAGAAATTAGAATGCTAGTTGTAGAATAGCAGTAGTAGTCATAGTAATAATAATAATGACTAATGTTTGTTAATAGAAAAGGCAATTTTCTAAGTACTTGACTAATGTTACTCATTAGATCTGCATTACAACTCTTAAGAGTCAGATGCTGCAAATTTTTCCAGAAAAAGAAACCAGAATTCAGTTGCAAGTAGTGCTCCCCTGCAATTAGGCAACATGGGAACCCTGGAGAAACTGAGGCAAAGAGACAGTGTAATAACATACCCAAGGTTACATAGTAAGATGTGGAGCTAACTTTTGAACCTAGACAGTCTTGCTCCAGAACTCATGCTCCTAAACACTATATTTTTTTATGAATATTCTTGGGATGCTGTCCCTCCTGCCTGTACTGGTTGGACTGCACCAAAAGAATGTAGATCTAAAAAAAAAAGACTGTAGATCTGCTTTCTTAACTTTTTCTGTCAAAGTACCTGTAAAAAACTAAAGTAATAAACTGGATTTCATTTTGTACAGAAATCTTCATATGGATCATAGGCAGATAATGTTAATGGGATAGGTATCTTAAAGACATCACTGTGTGGTCCACTCTTTTACACTTCCTAGCTGCCATTCCAACTGCCCCTATAATCTTACACCTGATTGTTTTTATGGCTGCAGATGTTTTCCAGGTGCTTTTTATAAACTTCCAGATTAACCTTTCCTGATCTGTTGCAGCTGATTCTTCTATTTAAAGATCTTCAGTTGTTGTTGAGTGGCTTCTAGACTAATTTGAGTAGTTTTCCGAGTGGCCCATTTCAGTCTCCCTGGGCTCCTCATAGGTCTCATTCAAGTAAATCACCCTAATCCAGGCACCTCAAGAAAAAGAAGCTAATCAGTTTGAGCTTTGCAGACAAAGAAGAAAGTAGCAGCAAAGTGATGTCCCCTTTTTCCAGTCTGTGGACTGAGTGCAGAATATTCAAATTTCTGGCATTCTTTCCTTTGGGATGAAAATGGCTTATATCTAGGATAAGCATATAATTTTTCATTCGTTGTGTAATGATTGTGAGAGTGAAAGGAAGTGTGATAAGAGTAATAGGTATAAGCCATGGCTATCCTGGGCACACAGGATATGGCTCAGCCTTGAGGGTTGCCATCCTTTCTGATCAGGAGAAGCTGGGAAGTTGTCTGCCTTTCTGAATAGAAAGGATATCATGCCAGCAGTGGCAGGCATCATGTGCTGCCAGACCTCAGGTGTCATTTTGCCTCTTCCCCATTATTCCACTCCCTGACTCCTTTCCCTCAGAATTAAGGATGGAAGTAAGGAAGCTTATCTCTGTTTTAATTTCCTTTTCTAATCCTAAAGTATAGTTAGAGAAGTGAAGCTAATTGAGCTTTTTTGTGGTTACAAGGCAAAGCAGATTTATTTTTGAGCACAGCCATGAATATTAGGATACTAGATAAAAAGGAAAGCAATCTTCTGTCAAATCTATCAAATGGAGAAGATCAGGCAGCTTACATTATTCTTGTGATGCTGGTGGGTGCAGGGGTGAGCAACCTGTCAGCCTCCATTTCTGAGCTGGAGGGGCCCCAGAGGCCCTGAGGCCAGCTCTCTTAAGTGCAAGGGTCCCTGAGGGCTGCCTCGTCCACATTTGCAAAGTGGAGTGCAGGGCAACTTCTCCCCAGGTCAACCCAGCTGGTCAACCTAGCCGGTTTGCCTGCCTCTCACTTGGGTCCAGGTGAGAGCTTCCTCAAATCCACATGACTCTTGTCACCAGATTCTTAAGTAGCTGAATTTAGGACCTACTACAATGGGAAGACTTGCTGTGTTGCCTTCAGAAGTTAAGTCTCTTTACCTGATGCTTCATCAGGCTTTTCAAATGGGCCTTCCCACTGGGCCAGCTCTTCTAATTCCTTCTAACAGCCAAGACAGTATTCCAGAGTCTGTGTTCTACTGTTTACCCAGGAACTCTCCCATGAAATTGAAGATCACTTTCATTTTTCTCAAAAAGCCAAGATCTTCAGGTCTTGCAGGACCTTGCCTACCGTGTTCTCCAACTGAAGAGAGGACTGACTAGAGCTTGAACCCTTGCCACGTCCCCAGTTATCTATATCAGGCTTCTTAATCACTGGAGGGCAGTTTGCTACCCTCACATTTTTTCTTCAAAGGGAGAAAATCAACAGTGCTCCATCGAAGAAAATTCCCACATATAGGTTAATATCAGCCTTTTCTTTTTACTCCCACTCTCAAGGGCTATATAGACAAATGGAAGTTAAAGAAACTGCCTATGCAAGTGTGTTCTGGGGTCTAGGGTAAAGCAACGAATCACCAAACATACCATGAGTAGTATTTTGCATCTTAGTTCAGAATTTCCTTTGAAACTCAGTACTTGGTGGGATGGCAGTCTATACTACAATTACAATGGAGAAAAAAGTAAATGAGAAGATAGGAGTTTGGTTTAGAGGAGAATGAAGAGGTTTATTTTCAATAGAATTCACAAGAAATTGTAGGGGAGCAAAACTTGCCACCCCAATATGTCTGTGGTATGCAGATTATTTTGAGCTGAAAACAATCAAGGCCTAAAAGACTCAGGAAGAAATTTTGAAGGAAGCTATCACCATACATAACTATAGTATGAACTAGGTGTATAGACAGGGAGGAACCTAGCAAAGTCTGTTAAAACTTCCATGTTCCATTGTCTCTGCATGGCCCAGCAAACATTTATTTACCAAACATTCGCTCTTCTATATCCTTGTGAAATGCCTTCCTCCCCTCTGAAGTCCCAAACCACTACTCACAACATCCTCTTGTCTTTAGCTAAAGATGGTATTTAATGTGAGGGTTTCAGCCATTTTGGTGAGTTACTCAGTCTTCCTGGGTCTCTCCCATGTTATGTGTTATTAAAATTTGTGTGATTTTCTCTTGTTAATCTGTCTCATGTCAACCTAATTCTTTGACCAGGCAGAAGACTCTGGAAGGGTAGAGGAAAATTTCTTCTTCCCCAACAAAATCAAAGTGGGAATGTGATACAGAAATTGAATTATTTATGGGGACTGAAGAAATTTATTCGAATGTTTTCATTTAGAGGTAATTAGCCAAAACTCTCCTTAGTGAAGGAAAATATGAGAAAAATAGTGAATTAGAATAGGCTACCCCTAAATCCCAGTGTCTTAATACAACAAAAGTTTGTTTCTTATTCATATTACATGTCTAATGAGGGTCGACAGTGCTCAAAAGAGTCACACAATGGATCTGGGCTGAGAATGATGACATTTCAACACGTGGTTTCATAAACAGAGGCAGGGGAAAGGGAACATGGCAAATCATATATAGAAACAAGAAATAGAAAACCAAAGTTAAAAAAAATTTTTTTTGGAATGTACTATAGAACTCAAATTTAACTTGCCACACATTGCTAACATAGAATTTTCAAAGTGGTCTTTCGTTTTATATTAGTTGCTTATTTTTTGTTGTGTGCGTACATGATATGAATGGTCAATTCGCTTCTTTCTATACATGACTAAATGAAAAGCATTGCAGAGATTCTTTTTTGAGATTTCTCATAATCTTCAAATATGTTGGTTTCTTTTTCAGGTGAACATTTTAGGCATTTCTAAAGGTAAACATTACTATTTTATGATAATATTTCACTTAACTCTCTTTTTCTGTGACTGGAGGGTTGGTTCTTTTTCTTAGGGTAAAATATTGTCCACAATTCCATATCTAAATTATAAACTCCAAAAATGTTTGAAAACGGGAAGTGTTTTAATAATTCATTTGGAAGCAAACCCTGACCTGAATTGAGAAAAGACTGTTTATGGTCTTTATCCCACTTTAATGTGATTATGAATATATTTTGTTACGGAAGTATTAATGTATTTGCTTCTGGAGTACTTCCCCAGACCCACTGAAGGTGTTACAGAATATACAGTATTTGTCCATATTACCTTTCAAAAATCTGAAAAAAACCTGAATTTCAAACACATCTGTCCCTTAAGTTTTCAGAAAAGGGACTATGGATCTGTATTTCCAGTCTCTTAACAAGCTCATAAAGGTATTATGATCCAAATTCAGTTCTTACAGATAATTTCTAAAGAATAATTTTCAGGTCCTTGGTCTAAATTATTCTAATATTTTTTTCTGATTCATTCATTTGCATTTTAGCATGAAGTAACAATGGGAAATACTTTGAAATGCTTGATTTCATAAAGCCACTAGATGGCGTCTTTGTAAAAATAAAAATACTTTAAAAGAAATGTATAAATAAAAGCTGAGATAAATAAAGGTGGATTCTTATTTCATGAGAAATAAAGGTAAGTCATTTTGGGCAATAAATCCTGAGAAAAATGCAAAGGTTTATGGTGAAAAGTAAAATGGTATTTTAAATTACTTTTCCACCTTTAGAATTGAGGGTCTTTTTCTGATTGGTTATTTTCAGCTTGCATTTACGTTTATTTTATATAACCAAACAACCGTATATCTCTGTGTGTGTGTATATACACATATGTATGTATGTGATTTTGATGTGCTTTCCAACTTGTATAGACTACCTGGGAAGCCTACCAATTAAGTTAGGCTTATATTGTAAAACTGAGTTGTATAAAATCGCCTCCACAGCAAACTATAAATAAAATATGAACATATAGTGGGTATCAAGTCACATTTAAGATGGTGAAGTACTTAAGTTATCTACCACCAGGTTTTCATGCCTCCATCTCCTGCCTCTATGACTATATCTAGCTTTTCATACTGTCCCTAACAGGGAGGGCAGTGAATGATACATTTTAAACAGGAAACCCAGAAAGGTGAGTGTTTAAAACCAATTAAATTCTCATTACTAGTAAAATTTAAGATACATTATGATTTTGAAGATGGGAGTAAGGGATCACTGGGAAGAATTTGTCTGCATATCTCCAGCAACATCTGGTTTATTCATGAGAGACTAACACTAGTGGTTATCAAAATGACCTTTGCTCTTCATGAATATGTGGATTCATGAAATGATTTAAATGCATATGCTTTGGGACTTTTCTGGTGGTCCAGTGGTTTAGACTCCAACCTCCCAATGAAGACGGCCCAGGTTCCCTCCCTGGTCAGGGAACTAAATCTGGCATGCCGCAACTAAAAAAAGATCCCGCGTGCTGCAACTAAAGATCCTGCTGAAACTAAGACCGGGTGCAGACAAAAACAAAAACAAAAACATTTTAATCTAAAACCCTTAGCAAAGCCAATTTCATCTGAGAATATAACACATATTTTATATTGTTCTAGTAAGAAATATCTATTTTAAAATGAGATAAAGACGGAAAAAAATTACATTGGCCATTAGGAAGTTATTGGGGAGAGGAGAATGCAATTTCAACAGAATGGCATAAAGGAATGAAGACATTGAACATTATGAAGGAAGAATGGACCTGTACTATATATAACACAAATTTTAATTTTATTAATTAATCTTACATCCTTTTTAACTATCAAACGGTTTTAGGTCAAAGGCAGCATAGAATAGTGGTTAAAAATGGAGGTTCTGGAGTCACACTGCTTGCGTTTATTTCTGGTTCCCCCACCAAACCTCTCTGAGCCTTAGTTTCCTCATTAGTAAGAGGAAGCTGATCACAGTTCTTCCTTTAAAAAGTCATTGTAAAATTTAAATTAGAAGTATATGTAAGTGCTTAGTAACAAATAATAATAAATGTTAGCTATTATGAAGCCACATGAAGTTTGTTACTACATATACAATAGGAACACAATTGATCCTTTCCCGCAATAATACGTGCTTCTTTAAAAACCTTCTCAATTTAAAGAATTTATAGTCATAGGGGAAAAAAAGCGTTTATAATTCAGTGATTAACAATAACTTTGCTTCTCCTGACTTAAAAGCGGAATTATTTAATAGCTGCTAACTCCCTTTTCTGTTTGGCTGCAAGGGAGTTAAGGGCCAAGTTCCAAATTTAAGAAAAACAAGTAGGCACCTGTTGTACACCTGTGTTCTCCTTTGCTTAAGTCCTCACTCTCACTTCATATTTACATTTTCTCTAACCCTGATTTTTTTATATCCATAGCGCGAATCGCTGTCAGTATTTGGTTCGGAGAACTGTGCAATTTCACAAGTGTGAAAGACAGCTTAGAGAGTGGTTACCATCATAACCACTTTCGGACCTAGGTAGCGAGTAGGTAACAAATCCGCTCTCTCCCTCGCCCCGCCCCAACCTCTGCTTCATTCCTTCTCTCTGCCCCTCCCCTGGCCCCGCCCCCTCCCCTGGCTCCATCACTCGACCCTTTTTTTCTAAGCGCGGGCACCGCCTCTTCTCGCGGGAGTGGTGCCGGGGAGGTTGCTAGGATACAACCGGAAACAGAATTCGGCGTGTGGAGTTGGCTTTCTAGGAGCCCGGGAAACCGCTTCTACCCGACTAACTGCGTTTCTTAGGTAGGAGGACAGGTTCTGGCTGACCTAGACTGGCCCGACCCCTAGGCCGACCTTGAGCGGGTGACTAAGGCGCTGGACTCCGAGGGCTCTGTGCGGGGCGTTGATGCAACCTGGGCTCTGGGGACTGTATGGCCACTCGGGAATGTTTCACCTTTGCCTAAAAAACTGTGCAATGGGCTTCCCTGGTGGTGCAGTGGTTGAGAGTCCGCCTGCCGATGCAGGGGACACGGGTTCGTGCCCCAGTCCGGGAAGATCCCACATGCCGCGGAGCGGCTGGGCCCGTGAGCCATGGCCGCTGAGCCTGCGCGTCCGGAGCCTGTGCTCCGCAACGGGAGAGGCCACAACAGTGAGAGGTCCGCGTACCGCAAAAAAAACTAAAACCCAAAAACTGCGCAAAGCATCCCATCTTTCTTGGCTCCTTTTCTGGCTCTTATCTCTAATTTGGGATTTGGAAGTAGCGGCATCAAGCTAGGAGGTGTACCTCACCTCCCACCTCGAGTGTTTATCACGGTTAATAATATAGAAGCAAGACGTGTGTGCAACCCAGTCTGGCATTAGAAAATGTTTAGCCATCCATGGTGACCATTTTTCGTCTTTAGTAAATAGAGCGCTTTCAGACATTCCTCTTTCACTCCTCTCCACCCACGGTCTTTGCTGTGCCCTCTTAAGAAACTTAAAAGCTCAACAAGTCTATTTGGTAGAAGGGAAAACTGTGTCTCTGCCTTACTACTTACACTAATATTCTGGATATACCAACGAAATTATGCATTGTAGGTGAAAGGGGGACGTTTTTGTATGCAATCATAGTAGAGTGTTTTTTTTTCTTTTTAAACAACTTTTTAAAGATTATAACATTTACCCTTGAATACATAATTAAAAGTTCAAACAGTAAAAAGAATGAACAGTGAAAATCTGTCTTGCACCCATGTTCCCCAACTCCCTGTCCTCCAGTTCACCTTCCAGAGGTATTCTACACATATACAAAAGTAGTCGTATCTGTAACATTGTACATACTGGTATGTGCTTTTGGTGGAGGAGAGGTCATTGAAAGGACATGACCTCCGGTTTACCCACTACCCAGGGGGGCAATCGGAGGCTCTTTCCCCCTCTCCTGTCCTTGGAATGTACCTTCTGCCCATTGTTCCTGGACTAGGAGATGTGCTATTGAGACCATCGGAACTGTATACCTGACTGAACCCAGTTAAGATCTCATAAACTCAGGATTTTGGCGGGTAGATGTTGAGACTTACTGTCTTTAGGCTGCCTAAGACAATCCTCCTTTGTAAGTGTCCTTGCTTATTAAACCTGCCACCTGCAATCTGGAGCGGTCTGCCTCTTTCTTCGATTGTCCTTGCCTTCTGTGTACCAGGTTCAATTTCTGTTTTACCCAGGGAATTCTGGAGGTTGTGAACCAAGAGCTTTGCTTTTTCACTTAATTGAACAATACAGTATGTAGCCTTTAGAATTGGCTTCTTCATTTATCATAATTTATTTGAGATTCACACGTGTGTATCAATAGTTTATTCCTTTTTATTTATGCGTGGTATTCCATTTTATGAATGCATCATAGTATGTGTATCCATTCCTCAGCTAGGGAACGTTTGTGTTGTTTCTTGTTTTTGGTGATTAAAAATAAAGCCTTTATTAACTTTTGTGTGAAGATTTTGAGTGAATGTAGTTTTTCATTCCACATGGGTAAAGGATACAGATTGCTGGGTCATATGATAAATGTGTTTAATTTTACAAGAAACCTGACAAACAGTTATCTCAAATGCTATATCAGTTTTCATTTTTGCCTCAAGGTATAAGAAAGAGCTCCACTTGTATTCATACTCACTGGCTATTGTTGGGCTAAAATTTTTTAAAAACTATTCTAATAGATGTGTAGTGAAATCTCATTGTGATTTGAAGTTTCATTTCTCTAATGACTAATGATATTGTGCATTTTTCATGTGCTTGTACTCAGGGCCAGGGTTAGAGTGAGGCAACTAGGTCTAAAATTTTAGGAGGCATTTATTCTCAGGTGCAAGTGCGTGTATAAGGTAGCGCAGGTGCCACGCTTGCCTCAATCTTGTCCTGGCTCTGCTTACTTGCTTTCTTGTGTGTATTCTTTGGTGATGGATCTGTTTAAATCTTTTCCTCATTTTTTTCACTGTTTTTTTTTCTTATTATTGAGTTTTGCAAGTTCTCTGTATATTCTGTGTACAAGTCCTTTATCAGATTAAGAGTTTTGCAAAAAACTACATCCCAGTGTATGGTTTGCCTTTTGATTCTTCTAGTTGTCTTTTTTGAAGAGCAGAAGTTTTTGATTTTGTTGCTGTTGCTGTTTTAGAAGATGCTGTCTTGGCCATTTTGGGGGGAGGCTAACCCACCAGATAGAAACAAAAGCATTATCTCAGATTCTCCAAAAAGGGTAGATAATTAGGTTGCTAGGAGGTAAGGCTTCTTTATGGTGCTCTCTTTCTAATCAGGCCACTAAACTTTGTTATAGGAGAAAATAACCAAAAGGAAGATTTTTGTGTGTGGGTGAGAGCCTAAAGAAGTTTCTCGAACTTCTTAAAAGTTGAAGTTTTGTTCAGTTTTGTCTCATTTTTTTTCTCTTTATTGTTCCGGAATTTTAAAACTATTTCAGTTCTTTTATTGGTTCTTGAAGTTTAACTATGCATATTTAATTTAACAATGTCTAGAGTTAAGAATATCATAGCTCTCAATTTTGTAAACAGTATAAGGAATTGATAATAGTTTATTGTCATCTTTCCCTTCCCAGTTACATATTCTTATTGTCTCATATTTTAATTTTCTGCTATTATTTTGTGTTGACAATATTTATTTGGGTTTACCCATATGTTTATGATTTATTTGTTAGCCTTTCCTTCTTGTGCTTCAGACTTACATTGGGCCTATTTTATTCCTCTTCAATTGTATCCTTTAGAAGTTCCTTTAGAGCAGATATCTTGGTGATAACTTGTCTGTAAATGTTTCTGTTTTCTTCTTGAAAGATAGTTTTGCTGGGTGTACAATTCTGGGTTGATAGCTTTAATTAGTCTATTATTTTAATTAGTCATGTGCTAATTTAATTAGTCATGTGCTAACCTTCCTTTAATTAGTCTATTATTGCCTTGGCTTCTATTTTTCTGATGAGAAATTGCAGTGATTTTACTTTTCTTTCCTTTGCATTAATGCCAGCAAATATGATTCAAAACAGTGGATGATATGTCCTTGATCACTGTTTGCTTTTCGGATTTTCTGTTATTCTGTAATTTAATTACAATATAAATGGCTATGAATTATTTCTATTTATCCTGTTAAGTATATTTTTATATTGTGCTTCCTGGACCTGTAGATTCATATTTTTAATCGGTTTTGAAAATTTTTCAGCCATTACCTTTTATGATATTTTCTCCCTTCCATCTTTGTTTTCTTCTAGGACTCCAATTTGGCACATGCCAGATCAGGGGCTGGCAGACTTTTTCTGAAAAGGGCTTCACAGGCTACGTGCAGTCTCTGTTGCACACTCTTTGTTGTTTTTTTAATATATTTTTTTAAAATTTTCTTTTATTTATTTATGGCTGTGTTGGGTCTTTGTTGCTGCGCACATGTAGGATCTTCCCGGACCAGGGCTCAAACCCAAGTCCCCTTGAGTTGGCAGGGAGATTCTTTTCTCCATGGCTCCTAATCTCTCATATTTTTCATATCCTTATCTCTTTGCAACAGTCTATATACAATCTTTTGATTTATCTTCCAGTTCACTAGTTCTCTCTTCAGCTTTAATGCTGTATTCATTGAATTCAACAAGTATACATTTTTATTCAGGATATTGTTATTATTAATTATTTTTAATTTGTCATCTGGTAGCCAGAGAACTTCACTAAGGTTAATTTTTTTCTCCATAAGGATCTATGCTTAAGTGAAAGTCCCAAACACAGCTTTTCCATCGCACTACTATTTCAAGTTTTAATCTTCCCTGTGCTTTTGCCTCGGAAATCAGCCTCAGGGTCACTTCCCCTATCCCCTTTCCCTGGCTGCCAACCTCTATAGGTAGGCTCCTGGCTATACTGGCTTCTCACTGCTGTGATCCAGCTCCTGCCTCTGATGCCTGGCTCTGGGCTGCTCTGGCCCACCCTGGCCCAAGCTCCTGTATGCTGTCGTACTGTTTCCCAACCTAAAACTCTTGGTTGCTGTAGCTTAGGCCCTAGTTAGCTCCAAGATCAACCCACATTTGTTTGTTGATATGTTTGTTTTGGGGGACAGAGGTCACTGGACACCTCTGCTACAATTTGTGAGAGCAAAGCTACTACAGTGTGTACTTTCCAGCATATAGTTGCTGTGGAGATGTCAGGTTCCTTGGAGCTTCTATTCAGTTGCAATGTCAGAAGCATAAATAGACTTTTTTAGAAAAAAGGCTATTGAAAAAAATTTTTCTTTCACAAGGCATTGTTCATTGAATAAGAGATGACAATATATATTTTAGAATTTTTAAAATATATTCTTCATAGAATATTTCTCTCAAATTTATTGTGTTTTGAGGTTCTTTTTTTGGTACACATGTTTACTTTCTGTGGTGTTTTTATTAAAAATTCACCAATGTTTTTTGCCTAATGCCATTACTAAGATAATATTAAAAAAATAATGAGCCACATTATAGTATACTATGAACATTGCTGTATGCCAGCAATGAATTATATTTGGTGTAGAAGTTTTAAGTGTAGTAAATATATATATATATGTATTATTTATTTATTTATTTATTTATTTTTAATTCAGGACAATGTCTGACCAGGAGGAAGGATCTGATGCTCAGAATGTTGATTCATCAAAAGAAAGAGAGGATGCTTTTGGGACTACCAATATTCCAGTTCCCTCAGAAGAGGTTCCAGAGTCAGATCAAACTGAAGACTGTGAATCTGAACTAGAACCATCTAGTGGGGGCCGTGAAAAACGTGTTGAGGAGCCGAGTGACCAGAGCGTTTTAAACCTGGAACTAAATGATGTCAAGCAACTCATGGAAGACGTTACGGCAGATGAACAAGTTTCATATTCTCCAGGAGACGGTGGAGAGTCTCTAGCTAAATCTGATAATGCAGTGCAGTCAGCTGAACAATATTCAAAAGATTCTCTGGCATTTCTGGAAAAAATAAAGGCTGTAGAGGAATCTCTGAAAACATCAATGAAAGATTCGTCAGTAACAGGTATTACCTAGGGATGATAGGGTATTTTTTCCGCCTCATTTTGAAGAATGGTTGTTTTTTCTTGTTTGCTTTTGCTTGAAGATTTATTTTATATTTGATATTACTTTCCCACTCTCTTATCCACCAAACCTCTGTGGCTATGCCACTTGAATCTCTTAATTATGTGTGAAGCCTCTCCTTTATTCTGCAGTATCTACTTCCCTAAATAAAGGAGCATCAATAAATTTTAAAGTGTTGTCTCTCTGTTTTTCCAAAATAAAATAGGTTCTTAAAATGTTTAGGGAGAAATTTTTGAGTATAATTGTAATTCTTTTGCATGCCATTTTGGAATTAATTGTACATAGCTAGCAAGTAGGGGGATGGGAACTTGACACCATATTTTTCTAGTTTCATATACAGTACTCATTCTACATATCTCGTTGCTTTTACATATTTCCATATTTCTGCTTAGTGTTAACTTTATATTAAGCTTCAGAAAAATCATTGTTGTCTTTCATTATGGGTTAATTTTAAAGACATAATGTTGATCCCATGGCATGTGGAAGTTATTACTACATTCTTGATAACAAAGCAGAAGGGGAGCAGCAAGAAGGTGGTTACATGGAGAATTCTACCTGGGTGGTTAACTGACTGCTCCTTCCTCCCTTGTCCATAACTTTTGAGAGAGTTTCCATCCATAGAGTGGAGAACATGGGTCATCATTTAACAATAACAGCAGCTTAGTCTGGCTGGTACAATGTAGCTTTTGAATCTAGTGGAGTAGTTAGCTCTTGCAAGTAAGAATAAAAAGGAGGAGGAAAAGTAATCAAGCCCATTTATGCCTAATTGAAGCTGTTATCCCTCAATTACATTATTCATTGTGAATTTGGGCTCCATTTTTTGATAATTCTGTGATTATAGCTTTTACCAAATATATGATGATTTTAAAAAAAAGTGGTCTTGGTCCTGTACTTCCTGAGGCTCACAGATTCCTGAACAAACTTTCCCTTCCCAAAGCTTAGGAAGTCACTGCTATGGAAAATTTAAAATACATTAATCATAGAATGTTGAATCCAGTAAACAATTAAGATAGCCTTCTGATAATGTAGCATCTGTGAGAGTGTTCTCGTACTAAGAACTGTGAAAATAATATTTAACAAGCTTAAAGAACCTTAGCATCAATAATGCCTTGTTACATTTCATGCTGGGACTAGTGATGAATGTCTCATAGAGCTTTATGAAAACTGTCATGTCAGGCATCTAGAAATATATGAAACTTTTTGGTCTACATGTGTACTCTCCACTCCATCTTACTTATATCTTCTCCATTAAAATTTAAAGTCTGTAGATATAAAAGTAAAAAGTTTACCCCATCATAATTAGTTTTTAAGTATTATATACCCTCCCTATAATTTCTGAACAGATAATCATTTTATAATAACAGTTTTTCTCTATTTTTAACATGTGTCTTGATTTTTATTTTATAGAGTTGGGAGTGAGCTACATAATGTCCATTTTTGTGAAAAGTAGATTTGTGCATAGTTATTCCAGATATTTGTAAAAAACAATGATTTTCTGTTTTGCATTTTGCCAGCTATAGATATAAATCAATTATGGGAAGAAGAATGGACTTAGATAATCTTTTGTCATCGCAAGGTCAAGGAAAATTTTCTTTGAAAATTTCCCTATTGGTTTTTCTTAACTTCATGAGTACACACTGATTTCCTGATGCATGGTATAAATATCTAATCAAAGCATGTATGTTTCTAAGTTCAGGTCTCAGGGTCTCCCTTTGTAATACTACACAAAAACACTTGATGTTCTGAGATGTTTCCTATGTTTATATCTGAATTATATATACCAGATATTGGGAATCTTTAAAAATTTTAAATGATTTTAAAAGAATCTTTAAAAGCACTTTAGTTTCATTTCCTCCTTCTCACAGTATTCTGGGCAAGGAGGTAATCTCGAACGTGCACTGATCCTCATATAAGGCAATGCAAGAGAGATCTGAACTTTGAGCTGGAGTTGGGGGAGCAGGCATTGACCATTGATGCTAATTCTTGAGATCATGCATTGATTTTCAAAGCAAAATGCTGCAACTGAATGTTTGTCACTTCTCCTCTTAGAAAATGAACAGTAGCTCTTATTATGGAGGTGTGGTGGGAGAACATGGCAGAGACAACCTGCATTCTATGTGATTACAAATTGTCCCGTATTTCTCTGCCTGTGGATTCTATGATGCTGACCCTTGCTTTTAACTGTGATTCTTTTTTTCTCTTATTTTTTCTACAGTAAAAATTGTACTTCTTCCTGTGGGCCAGGAAATTATAATGCCCTTTAAAGTTGACACTGTTCTAAAACGCCTCAAGGATCATTTTTCATCTCTATTAGATGTCCCATCTTATGTCCTGCAGATAAGATGTGCAGGTAAGCTTGGAGGCTAATAAAACTTATCAAGACTTCTCTTTGATTTGTTAAACTAAATATCTTCATGTTTACTGTTTGAACATTATACTGTGGTTATATATTCATTCATTCAACACATTATTATTGAGGACATACTTTGTTCCAAATACTTTGCTAAGAGCCAAAGATATAAAGAAACATGAAACAAAATCCCTGTTTTCAAGTTGTTTACAGACTAGGAAGGAAGAAGATGTATGCTGTGGTTACCACACAGTGTGTAAATGTTTTGATGGAGATATGTTCAAAAAACTGTGAGAATAGCGAGGAAGGAAACTGGGAGATTCTAGAAAGCTTCATCTGATAAAAGTGATAATACTTTTGCTAAGTCCCAAAGAGGTGAGAAAACCTGGGACTTTTGGGAAGTAGTAAGGAATTTAGAGGGAATAGAAGTAAATTATATATGGGAAGTAGGAGGAAATGAGGTTAAAAAGATAGATGATGAATGAGCATGTATATATAGAAAAAGAAGAGGACTGAAAATGGTTTATCAGTCTTCTGTACATTAAGATCAGTTCACATTCTGATGATGTTCAACTTTATTTATATTTTGTGGGCAATATTGAGTAGCCCACCTTATATTAGCCTTGTGTCATGAGAGGCTGAGGTCTTAGTAACTGTGATAGAATTAAGCAGACTAGAATAGCTCAGGAAATGTTTCTGTAGAATATGCCTGCACAGATCATAATATTTTATTTTAAAAAGTTTGATATTAACTTATAAAGATGCCACAAGTTTCTAGGGCAGTAAAAACATTTTTTTGGTGGGAAAATCCGAAGTGCTAAAAAGGAAAAAGCCATACCTATGAAGTTCTTCCTCCTTGCCAAATCAGAGAAGAACAATCAGTTCTGTTTCAAAATTATTTTTAGAAAACTATTGTAATGAATGTGCTCCAATAGGAAGATGTTCATGTATTCAAACAACAGGTTACTAAAGCTTGATTGAGGAAACAAAGCTAAAATTTAAATAGTTATTGTAACAGTAATGATACTGATGATGATAATGATCATGTTGATGATGATGGCTAATTCAATGAGCACTTACTGTGTGCTAGTCCTTCTACAGAATATTCTGCCTACATTATCACATTATCATTCAATCTACACAAAAATCCTTTGAGGTAGGTATTACTATTAATTTTTTTTGAGAGATGGAAACTAAAGCTTGAGGAACTTCTGCAAATTCCCAAAGCTTATGAGTGGCAGAGTCTGAACTTAAATATAGGTATGACTCCAAAAAGGGAATTTGGAACTGCTTGGCATTAACTATAAGGTGAAGTTCAAAACTGGAGAAGAGAGAGCACTTTGAGACTGAGCACCTGGCCAGTGGTACCTAAGAATCTATTTCTTTGCACTTCATGACTTTTCTTCTTTATGTGTAAATACCATGCATCACCACTGGCTTATGTCAGCAGCAATAAAAAAAGAGCTTGATTCTGTGCCAACCACTCTCCAAGACAGGTACTTTCTTCTAGTACTAGAACTGGAGTCCAAGTTTGGTGGGACTAAGCCTACAATAGAAACAATTAGAGGGCTGAAGAGGGCTCTGTGTTAGTTGGAAGAGGAATCTCTGTTAGTTTCCTATGACTGTTGTAACAATTAACAAATTTAGTGGCTTATTTTGCTTATGGTTTTGGAGGCCAAAAATCCTAAATCAATTTCACTTGGATAACATCAAGGTGTCAGCAGGGCTGTTCTCCGGAGGCTCTGGGGAGAGTCTACTTCCTTGCCTTTTCCAGCTCCTAGAGTTGCATTTCTTGCATTCTTGGGCTTCCTCATCTTCAAAGTCGGCAGCATAGCATCTTTAAATCTCTCTCTGCTTCTGTCATATCATTTTCTCTGTAGTCAAATCTCCCTCCTCCTTCCCCTTAAAAGGCACTTATGATTACATTTAAGGCTTATGTGAATAATCCAGGATAATCTACCCATCTCAAAATCCTTAACTTAGTAAAATCTGCAGTCACTTTTTCCATATAAGGTAGCATCCATAGACTCTAGGAATGTACATGGATATATTTTAGTTAGGGCCATTATTCAACCTATTGCAAAATCCATATAACGTTAATTTTTTTTTTTTTTTTTTGCGGTACGCGGGCCTCTCACTGCTGTGGCCTCTCCCGCTGCGGAGCACAGGCTCCGGACGCGCAGGCTCAGCGGCCACGGCCACGGCCCAACTTATACCCCTGGACCGGGGCACGAACCCGCGTCCGCCACATCGGCAGGTGGACTCCCAACCACTGCGCCACCAGGGAAGCCCAAAACTCAAAGATTTTTGAATGTGCTTTCTTGAACATAGCTAAAATAGACTAGTGGTATCTGACATATTTCTAAGAATGAGTAAAACAAACCTTTGCTATGTTAAATTCCTAATTGTAATTTAGAAAGAACATACATTGGAAAACTGTTATAGTTTTTATCATTATACAAAGCAGCAGCCAGTAACATTGTACGTATTTATGTATGCCTTAAAATACAGAAAGAAATTTATAGTCAGTTTATGAAATAAACCAGTGGGGTTGGGGGTATAAGTTGAAGCAATAAAACATAAAAGTAAGGTGATGATGTACACTTTTTTCAGCAAAAAACTGAGTCTTAGCTCTACCTTGGCATGAATTAATTTATATGAATTTCTGATTATAGAAACAGAAAGGAAGGGATTCTTTAGAACTCTGAGTGTATACATTAGGAGTGTGTATTAAAATAATCAGGCTTTCCCTGATATGGATATGTCCTATGCTTATGTATACAACATTGTGATTTTTTTAGAGAATCGATGTTTAGAATATGATTTTGCTTATATTATAGAATGTGTTTTTTATTTTTAAATGTTTATAATTGCATGGTTATTGTATATTTGTATTTCTGATTAGTTGAGAGTTGTATTTTTACTTTACTTATAATGCTGAATTCTTGCTCAGGAGTACCACCTTAATTTTTTCCATTGTGGAGTTTTTGATACTAATAATACAGCAAGAGGTGGACATCATCAATGCGCTATTTGGTAATTAAACAATATGTGTTCATATAAGCACCATTGATGTTTCCCATCCCTTAAAATGAGTACATATAATCATTTCTTTGCCATAACACTTTTTATAATTTTATCTCATTTTTAGGAATGCTTATTAAAGACCATGAGACGCTACTACAACATGGAGTTAAGCCCCAGGATATTGTCCAAGTTGAAATCTTTTCTTTACATCCATTTCTATATCCAATCAAAAGACTAGATAGATCAAGTGATGCCTCTCAAATCATAACTGTCAGAGTACAAACTGGTTAGTTATTTGATATCTTTTAGATAAAGTATTTTTTTAGAGTCCCTTTGTAGTTGAACTTTCATTTAATCTTGGTTTTATCTCCTCAGGCATTGATCAGTACCAGGAAGTAGGTGTTGAGATTATAAAATCTGATTTTCACAAACCATTTCTTGGTGGATTCAGACATAAAGTAACAGGAATGGAATATCACAATGCTGGAACACAAACTGTACCTAAAAAGATTCCTGAAAAACTGAATACATTTTGTAGGGATACACAGGTAATATTTTTATTTTTCCATGTAGGATTTTGAAGCTACAGAATCAAAAAATGTTTTATTGTGTAGCTCTCTAAAATTAAAATCTTCTAGGGAATTATATGGTAATTAAAATAATAAAAGATATTAACTTAGATGTGTAGGAAAATATGTTCTTTACTCACTTTATGTGTATATAGTGGATATTTATTTAAATTTTTTAAATGTTTTTATTTTAGACAGTTTTTCAGAGAAGAAAGCTCCAGCAAACTACAAATACAACATCCACACAGATGACTAAAATTGGTGTGTATGTATCAAATATGACTGATAAACTGGTAGCACCAGGAAAATATTTTTCAGCAGCAGAATACCATGCTAAAAGATTAAAGGCGGTAAGATAACTTTTATTATAGGCGAATACTAAATGACTTTTTACTGTGTAACCAGAGTTATGCAACCATTACCACAGTCAATTTTAGAACATTCTCATCATCCCAGAAATAAATCCTACATCCAATAGCAGCCAGCCCCTATTTCCCTCCACTCCTTTCTGCTTTAGGCAACCACTAATCTACTTTTTGCCTCTATTGATTTGCTTATTCTGGGCATTTCATATACATGTAATCATACAATGTGGAGTCTTTTGTGACTGGTTTCTTTTACTTAGCATAATGTTTTCAAGGCTTATCCATGTTGCAACATGTATCAATATATTGCAATCTATATTGCAAAATAATATTCCATTGTATGTACCCAATTGTATATACCTACTGTAGGTAGGTCAATATATATACCACAATTTGTTTGCCCATTTATCAGTTGATAGACATTTGATTTGTTTCTACTTGTTGGCTATTAGGAATAAGGCTGCTATAAACATTCACGTACAAGTTTTTATGTGGATATGTATTTTCATTTCTCTTGGTATCTGCCTAGGAATGTAATTGCTAGATCATATGGTAATTTATTTATTTATTTACTTATTTATTTTTGGCTGAGTTGGGTCTTTGTTGCTACGCGTGGGCTTTCTCTAGTTGTGGCGAGCAGGGACTACTCTTTGTTGCAGTGCATGGGCTTCTCATCGCGGTGGCTTCTCTTGTTGCGGAGCACGGACTCTAGGCACGCGGGCTTCAGTAGTTGTGGCTCGTGGGCTCCAGAGCGCAGGCTCAGCAGTTGTGGCGCACAGGCCCAATTGCTCCGTGGCATGTGGGATCTTCCCGGACCAGGGCTTGAACCCTTGCCCCTGCATTGGCAGGCGGATTCTTAACCACTGTGCCACCAGGGGAGCCCTCATATGGTAATTCTGTTTAACCTTTTTGAGGAACTGTCAGACTGTTTTCCAAAGCAGCTGCACCATTTTATGTCCCACCAGAAGTGTGTGAGGATTCCAATTTCTCCATATCCTTATCAGCACTTTTGGATTATTGCCATCCTAGTGAGTGTGAAGTGGTATCTCATTGTGGTTTTGATTTGCATACCCTGATGGCTAATTATACTGAATATTTTTCATGTGCTTATTAACAATTTATATATATTCTTAGGAGAAATGTACATTCAGATACTTTGTCCAATTTTAGTGAGGTTGTCTTTTTTATTATTGCTTTATTGTTTAAAAAATTTTTTTAGTTGTTTGCTAAGTGGTTGCTCCAAGTGTAATTTAGGGATTAGAATATACATCTCAATTTATAGCAACATACTTTGTATTAATACTAACTGAAATTTAATAAAGTATTGAAACCTTGCTCCAATAGAACTCCAAGTTTATCCCTTCTTCTTTGTGCTATTATCATACAAACATGTACATTCTGTTTATGTTCTAAGCCCTGTAATTCCTTTTATAATTATTGTTTTTGTGCAATTGACTTTTAAATAAGAGTAGAAAAGAGGAAAATATATTTATATAGTCTTTTATATTTTATCTACATAATTACTTTTTCTGGTGCTATTTATTTCTTCGTTTGAGTTAAAATTAACATCTAATATCATTTTCTTTCAGTTTGGAGAATTCCCTTTAGTACTTGTGTATGCTTGTATACTTGATGGTGTCCTAAAGATCTCTGAGTCTCTGTTCCTTTACCTTTTTTCCCCCTCTTCTTCAGGTGGATAGTTTCTAATGATCTATCATCAAATTCCTTATTCTTTCTTTTGCCAGTTAAGATCTGCTGTTGAGCCTGTTTTTTGTGTTTTCATTTCAATTATTTTACTATTAAACTCCTAAATTTCCACTTGGTTCTTTTTTTAAAAATTTCTGTCTCTTTGTTGATATTCTGTCACCATACATTTTAAACAAAAATTTATTCAATATCTAACCCTAAACATAGTCAATATAGTATTTTCCTTCTTTTTTTCCAAATGACATTAATCATAAAAAAAATTTGCAAAAAATTCCTCACCCAGATTTTTCTTTTTCTTTCCATTGGGAGATAATTATACATGGAACTTTAAAGAAGTTTCTTGTACACCTAACATTATATCACAATCATTTCTCTACCTTTTAGTATTTATTATAAACAATTTAATGGCATTATTTTATTCCACAATGTTAACACTATAATTTAATTACTTTCTTTTTTAGGACATTTAGACATGTTTTCATCAAAATCTTAATGCTATATAAATTGTAGTGTGCATTTAAAAAATACTTAGAGAAGATGTTAGAAGTTGAATTACTAGGGGAAAAAATGATGACTTTTTAAAAGTTTTAGATATTACCAAGTGTTTTTCAGAAATCTTGTACCAAATGATGTATGCATAAACCATTTATAAGAGCCCATTCCATGCTGACTTCACCAGTAGTACATATTATTTGAAAAAATTGTTGTCTCCTTATAGATGTTAAATATATTTTTATATTTTCTCTCCACCTATCACTCATACTTAGTTTATGATGTCTTTCATTATAGTCAAACTTATTAATATTCCCTTTTATGGTTTTTGCATTTTATGTATTGTTATAAAAGGCTGTTTCATCCCACAGTCATAAGTATAACTTTCTTTTATAGTTGGTGTGTGTGTACAACTTTATCTGGATTTTTAAAAATGATATGAAGAAGAGTTAAATTTTATTTTTTCCAAATGTAATGCCAACTGCTCAGTACCATGAATATTCAAGTTTATTCTCTCCACAGTAATGTATACTAAATTTTCATATATATATGCATCTGTTTCTGACTTCTGCATTCTTTCATTAATGTATACGTTTTTTTCTATGTCAGTAATGTATTGCTTTAATTACTACTGATTTGTAATATATTTTGAGGCCTGGTCCATTAGGTTCTACCTCATTGTTCTTCCTTTTCAAGACTGTCTTGACTATTAACGCAAGTTTTTCTTCCATATGAATTTTAGAGTAAGTTTGCAATTTTCATGAAAAATTGCAGGTCTTGCTCAGAAGTACATTGATCAGTTGGGGAAGAGTGGACACCTTTACCCTGTTAAACATTTGGGATATCAGTTAAACATGACATACAAAGCATATGCATTTTATCTCTGCTACTTCCTAGCATCATTTTGCTTGAATAAAAAGAATTGAAAGCAGTGATTTTGTTTTTTGCGTGACAAGAAACCTGGAGCTAGACTGCTGCTCTAGCCCAATCAGCTTAGGACGTTGAGAGAGGAGCCTGTAGTCTTGGTCTGTTGACTCATTGCACTGAAGGAGACTGCTCAGCAGGGGAACCACGCGGCTAACTTTGTAGTTGACTTTATCAGTGCCTGCAATTATTCCAGCCTGAAAATGTTTACGTTTTCAGTCCAAACTAATTTACACAAAAGGAAAAGGGGGAGTTATTATAGACTTTTGGGGAGGAGTGAAGTTTTGGTGAAATTTAAGTGTTACAGTATTTTGATTGTCTCTGTCCAACAAGGTTGCGTGTAGATGGGTCAGCATCAAGTCTGGACTGAGACATGGACCAAAGAGTCCTGTTCCTTTGGTAACAAAGTTAGGAGAGAGATGTGGATGTGTTTCTTCTCTGAAGTTCAGCACGTTCGTTGTAAATCAAGGCTGCTTCTCTCTGTCAAAATAATACAGATCCTTCAGGCAAGAGTGGGATGTTTCATTCTTAGTGATCTAATTTCAGACAGCAAAGTTTATGATAGATTATGATTTTAGAGAACAAAGTTTCTCAGAGAGAAAGAAAATAGTAGTCACTCAAAGAAGGGGTTGTTATGACATTTTACTAATGTCATAACAACCTGCATAGTGTCCTTGGGAAAAATATTGCTTCCTATTAATTTTGTAGCTGACTTTATTCGTGCCTGGTATTCAAGCCTGATGGATTCTTATTTTCTCAGTCCAAATGAATTTTTAATTTCTTACTGTACGGGGCCTGGCTGGTGGCTCTGTGATGTCATCAGGAACCTGAATTCCTTTTACCCTTCCACTCTAATAATTAATCTTACTATCATGAACTTGTTACTGTATGATGATAAAATGGTTAATGAACCTTCAGCATAATGTCTGCATTCTGCAAGAAGGGAGACATCAAGGGAGCATGTCCCATGGATGCCATTCAAGAATTTTCCCTGAAAGCCCCTGCCAGTGATTCAACTTGCATCTCATTGACCTGAACTGGGTCATGTGACTTCACTGTCCCTGCTGGGACTATGTGATAATTACATTTTTAAAGTTTCATATTGTTGCTCCTCAGTAAGACTGAGATTTTGTTAGTAAGGAAGTCGGAGAGAAAGGCTATTAGGTGGGGAAATGAACAACACTACACTACACTACAACACTTTCCAAACTCGGATAAAATGATATTAAGGGAATAAGAAAAGCATAAACATACAGGAACAAAGAATATATGGGAAGAGAGAAGAGTAAATGTCAGTCGATTTTTTAAAGTTGTAAAGCAGATGGGGAAGCATTGACTTACTTGAGCAGAGGAAGTGAAAATCTAAATGCCTGCCAAGGGGGCTGGCGTCAAGAACCAAATCAGTTTGCCCCACAGAATCTCGGAAAGTGAATTGGAGGTTCTGTGGAAGATGGAAGTGAGATGTGAACTGTAAACAGAGGGATTGGTTAAAAGACAGTAAAAGGAGTAAATTTCAATTTAATACGTTCTTCTATCTTGATAGATACCTTTTTATTTGTATCATGTTTATTTTATTCTTGAACTTCTTGAGTTCAGTGCTTGGTATTTATATCTTTCTTGTTGTAAGCAAGATTATATTATGTGTGACTACTGATATTTTTGTACTCATTACTGCCATCTCATTTTGTTTTTGATTTATTATTTATTCTTGTTTGTTATTTTTACTAACTTTTTTTTTTTTTGGTTTGACTAAAGTTTTCTTTTCCATTTTTTTTGTTCTTTCATAGGTCAGAAGTAGGTACTTTGTTTCTATTTTTCTAGTGGTTACTCATAAAAAAAATTTAATGGACTTAATTTTTTAATACCAAACGCATATTTAATCAGGCTCTATATATTGTCCATGAACAAGTCAAGGACCCTAGCAGGCTTTTCTTCATTTCTTCTTCCTCCTCAGTCACTCCTCCTGTTCAGTGAGGACTTGATCTGGAATTACAATTGTATGTATATTACATCATTATAATTTACTATATAATTATAACTTCCTATTGTTTTTATATATTTACATCAATGTAATATATAAATTTTTTCAAATGTGTTATATTTAGCTTAAAACCTTTTTTGGAAGTTTTTGCTTACTTCTTTAATTTTTCCTCTTTATTCTTTTGTTGTTGTTCTCTTTATTTTTCATTTTATTTTATTTTGTTTTTTTCGAACATCTTTATTGGAGTATAATTGCTTTACAATGGTGTGTTAGTTTCTGCTTTATAACAAAGAGAATCAGCTATACATATACATATATCCCCATATCTCCTCCCTCTTGCATCTCCCTCCCACCCTCCCTATCCCACCCCTCTAGGTGGTCACAAAGCACCGAGCTGATCTCCCTGTGCTATGCGGCTGCTTCCCACTAGCTATCTATTTTACATTTGGTAGTGTATATATGTACATGCCACTCTCTCACGTCGTCCCAGCTTACACTTTCCCCTCCCCGTGTCCTCAAGTCTGTTCTCTACGTCTGCGTCTTTATTCTGGTCCTACCCCTAAGTTCTTCATAACCTTTTTTTTTTTCTTTCAATTCCATATTTATGTGTTAGCATATGGTATTTATTTTTCTCTTTCTGACTTACTTCACTCTGTATGACAGACTCTTGGTCCATCCACCTCACTACAAATAACTCAATTTTGTTTCTTTTTATGGCTGAGTCATAGTCCATTGTATATATGTGCCACATCTTCCTTATCCATTCATCTGTTGATGGACACTGAGGTTGCTTCCATGTTCTGGCTATTGTAAATAGTGCTGCAATGAACATGGTGGTACATGACTCGTTTTGAATTATGGTTTACTCAGGGTATATGCCCAGTAGGGGGATTGTTGGGTCATTGCTACCATTGTTGGGTCATATGGTGGTTCTATTTTTAGTTTTTTAAGCAACCTCCATACTGTTCTCTATAGTGGCTGTATCAATTTACATTCCCACCAACAGTGCAAGAGGGTTCCCTTTTCTCCACATCCTCTACAGCATTTATTGTTTGTAGATTTTTTGATGATGGCCATTCTGACCGGTGTGAGGTGATACCTCATTGTGGTTTTGATTTGCATTTCTCTAATGATTAGTGATGTTGATCATCCTTTCATGTGTTTGTTGGCAATCTGTATATCTTCTTTGGAGAAATGTCTATTTAGGTCTTCTGCCCATTTTTGGATTGGGTTGTTTGTTTTTTTGATATTGAGCTGCATGAGCTGCTTATGTATTTTGGAGATTAATCCTTTGTCAGTTGCTTTGTTTGCAAATATTTTCTCCCATTTTCAGGGTTGCCTTTTTGTCTTCTTTATGGTTTCCTCTGCTATGCAAAAGCTTTTAAGTTTCATTAGGTCCCACTTGTTTATTTTTGTTTTTATTTCCGTTTCTCTAGGAGGTGAGTCAAAAAGGATCTTGCTGGGATTTATGTCATAGAGTGTTCAGCCTATGTTTTCCTCTAAGAGTTTGATAGTGTCTGGCCTTCCATTTAGGTCTTTAATCCACTTTGAGTTTATTTTTGTGTATGGTGTTAGGGAGTGTTCTAATTTCATTCTCTTACATGTAGCTCTCCAATTTTCCAAGCAACACTTATTGAAGAGGCTGTCTTTTCTCCATTGTATATTCTTGCCTCTTTAATCAAAAATAAGGTGACCATATGTGCATAGGTTTATCTCTGGGTTTTCTGTCCTGTTCCATTGATCTGTCTTTCTGTTTTTGTGCCAGTACCATACTGTCTTGATTACTGTAGCTTTGTAGTGTAGTCTGAGGTCAGTGAGCCTGATTCCTCCAGCTCCATTTTTCTTTCTCAGGATTGCTTTGGCTATTCGGGGTCTTTTGTGTTTTCATACAAATTGTGAAATTTTTTGTTCTAGTTCTGTGAAAAATGCCATTGGTAGTTTGATAGGGATTGCATTGAATCTGCAGATTGCTTTGGGTAGTATAGTCATTTTCACAATGTTGATTCTTCCGATCCAAGAACATGGTATATCTCTCCATCTGTTTGTATCATCTTTAATTTCTTTCATCAGTGTCTTATAGTTTTCTGCATAGAGGTCTTTTGTCTCCTTAGGTAGGTTTATTCCTAGGTATTTTATTTTTCTGTTGCAGTGGTAAATGGGAGTGTTTCCTTAATTTCATTTTCAGATTTTTCATCATTAGTGTATAGGAATGCAAGAGATTTCTGTGCCTTAATTTTTTTATTCTGCTACTTTTGATTAGCTCTAGTAGTTTTCTGGTAGCATCTTTAGCATTCTCTGTGTATAGTATCATGTCATCTGCAAACAGTGACAGTTTTACTTCTTCTTTTCCAATTTGGATTCCTTTAATTTTTTTTCTTCTTTTATTGCTGTGGCTAGGACTTCCAAAACTATGTTGAATAATAGTGGTGAGAGTGGGCAACCTTGTCTGGTTCCTGATTTTGGAGGAAATGGCTTCAGTTTTTCACCATTGGGAACGATGTTGGCTATGGGTTTGTCATATATGGCCTTTATTATGTTGAGGTAAGTTCCCTCTCTGCCTACTTTCTGGAGAGTTTATTATAAATGAGTATTGAATTTTGTTGAAAGCTTTTTCTGCATCTTTTGAGATTATCATATGGTTTTTATCCTTCAGTTTGTTAATATGGTTTATCACATCGATTGATTTGCATATATTGAAGAATCCTTGCATTCCTGGGATAAACCCCACTTGATCATGGTGTATGATCCTTTTAATGTCCTGTTGGATTCTGTTTGCTAGTATTTTGTTGAGGATTTTTGCATCTATGTTCATCAGTGATATTGGCCCGTAGTTTTCTTTTTTTGCGACATCTTTGTCTGGTTTTGGTATTGGTGATGGTTGCCTCGTAGAATGAGTTTGGGAGTGGTCCTCGCTCTGCTATATTTTGGAAAGTTTGAGAAAGATAGGTGTTAGCTCTTTAAATGTTTGATAGAATTTGCCTGTGGAGCTCGCTGGTCCTGGGCTTTTGTTTGTTGGAAGATTTTTAATCACAGTTTCAATTTCAGTGCTTGTGATTGGTCTGTTTATATTTTCTATTTCTTCCTGGTTCAGTCTCGGAAGGTTGTGCTTTTCTAAGAATTTGTTCATTTCTTCCAGGTTGTCCATTTTATTGGCATATAGTTGCTTGTAGTAATCAATCTCTCACGATGCTCTGTATTTCTGCAGTGTCAGTTGTTACTTCTCCTTTTTCCTTTCTAATTCTGTTGATTTGAGTCTTCTCCATTTTTTCTTGATGAGTCTGGCTAATGGTTTATCAATTTTGTTTATCTTCTCAAAGAACCAGCTTTTAGTTTTATTGATCTTTGCTATTGTTTCCTTCATTTCTTTTTCAGTCATTTCTGATCTGATCTTTATGATTTCTTTCCTTCTGCTAACTTTGGGTTTTTTTCCTTCTTCTTTCTCTAATTGCTTTAGGTGTAAGTTTAGGTTGTTTATTTTGAGATTTTTCTTGTTTCTTGAGGTAGGATTATATTGCTATAAACTCCCCTCTTAGAACTGCTTTTGCTGCATCCCATAGGTTTTGGGTTGTTGTGTTTTCATTGTCATTTGTTTCTAGGTAGTTTTTGATTTCCTCTTTGATTTCTTCAGTGATCTCTTGGTTATTTGGAAGCACACTGTTTAGCCTCCATGTGTTTGCAGTTTTTACAGTTTTCTTTCCTGTAACTGATATCTAGTCTCATAGTGTTGTGGTCGGAAAAGATACTTGATACTATTTCAATTTTATTAAGTTTACTAAGGCTTGTTTTGTGACCCAAGATATGGTATATCCTGGAGAATGTTCCATGAGCACGTGAGAAGAAAGTGTATTCTGTTGTTTTTGGATGGAATGTCCTATACGTATCAGTTAAGTCTGTCTTGTTTAATGTGTCATTTAAAGCTTTTGTTTCCTTTTTTATTTTCATTTTTGGTGATATGTCCATTGGTGAAAGTGGGGTGTTAAAGTCCCCTACTCTGATTGTGTTACTGTCGATTTCCCCTTTTATGGCTGTTAGCGTTCGCATTATGTATTGAGGTGTTCCTATGTTGGGTGCACAAATATTTACAATTGTTATATCTTCTTCTTGGATTGATCCCTTGATCATTATGTAGTGTCCTTCTTTGTCTCTTGTAATAGTCTTTGTTTTAAAGTCTATTTTGTTTGATATGAGAATTGCTACTTTCTGTTGATTTCCATTTGCATGGAATATCTTTTTCCATCCCCTCACTTTCAGTCTGTATGTGTTCCTAGGTCTGAAGTGGGTCTCTTGTAGACAGCATATATATGGGTCTTGTTTCTTTATCCATTCAGCCAGTCTAGGTGTTTGGGTGGAGCATTTAATCCACTTACATTTAAGGTAATTATCGATATGTATGTTCCTATTACCATTTTCTTAAGTGTTTTGGGTTTGTTATTGTCGGTCTTTCCCTTCTCTTGTGTTTCCTGCCTAGAGAAGTTCCTTTAGCATTTGTTGTAAAGCTGGTTTGGTGGTGGTGAATTCTCTTAGCTTTTGCTTGTTTGTAAAGGTTTTACTTTTTCTGTCAAATGTGAATGAGATCCTTGCTGGGTAGAGCAATCTTGGTTGTAGGTTTTCCCCTTTCATTACTTTAAATATGTTCTGCCACTCCCTTCTGGCTTGCAGAGTTACTACTGAAAGATCAGCTGTTAACCTTATGGGGATTCTCTTGTATGTTGCTTGTTGCTTTTCCCTTGCTGCTCTCAATATTTTTTCTTTGTATTTAACTTTTGATAGTTTGATTAATACACGTCTTGGCATGTTTCTCCTTGGATTTATCCTGTTTGGGACTGTGTGTGCTTCCTGGACTTGACTGACTATTTCCTTTCCCATGTTAAGGAAGTTTTCAACTATAATCTCTTCAAATATTTTCTCAGACCCTTTCTTTTTCTCTTCTTCTTCTGGGACCCCTATAATTCTAATGTTAGTTCATTTAATATTGTCCCAGGGGTCTCTGAGACTATCCTCATTTCTTTTCATTCTTTTTTCTTTATTCTGCTCTGTGATAGTTATTTCTGCTATTTTATCTTCCAGGTCACTTATCCGTTCTTCTGCCTCAGTTATTCTGCTATTGATTCCTTCTAGAGAATTCTAAATTTCATTTATTGTGTTGTTTATTAATTTTTGTTTGCTCTTTAGTTTTTCTAGGTCCTTGTTAAACGTTTCTTGTATTTTCTCCATTCTATTTCCAAGATTTTAGATCATCTTTACTATCATTACTCTGAATTCTTTTTCAGGTAGACTGCCTATTTCTTCTTCATTTGTTTGGTCTGTTGGGTCTTTACCTTGCTCCTTCATCTGCTGCATATTTCTCTGTCTTCTAATTTTGCTTAACTTACTCTGTTTGGGGTCTCCTTTCCACAGGCTGCAGGTTCATAGTTCCCATTGTTTTTGGTGTCTGTCCCCAGTGGGTAAGGTTGGTTCAGTGGCTTGTGTAGGCTTCCTGGCTGGGGGGACTGGTGCTTGTGTTCTGGTGGGTGGGGCTGGATCTTGTCTTTCTGGTGGGTAGGACCACGTCCGTTGGTGTATTTTGTGGTGTCTATGAACTTAGTATGATTTTAGGTAGCGTCTCTGCTAATGGGTGAGGTTGTGTTTCTGTCTTTCTAGTTGTTTGGCATGGGGCGTCCAGCACTGGAGCTTGCTGGCCGTTGGGTGGAGCTGGGTCTTAGTGTTTACACGGAGATCTCTGGGAGAGCTCTAGCCGATTGATATTATGTGTGGCCAGGAGGTCTCTGGTGATCCAATATCCTGAACTCGGCTCTCCCACCTCAGAGGCTCAGGCCTGACACCAGATTGGCGCAACAAGAGCCTGTCAGCTACACAGCTCAGAATAAAAGGGAGAAGAAAAGAAAGATAGAAAAAATAAATAAATAAAAAGTTAAAAAAGAAAATTATTAAAATAAAAAAGTAATAATAAAAGAAAAAAAAAGAAGAGAACAACCAAACCAATAAACAAATCTACCATTGATAACAAGCACTAAAAACTGTACTAAGATAAGCATAAAAATCAGAAACAAGTCAGTCACAGACAGCAAACCCCAAGTCCACAGTTGCTCCCAAAGTCCACCACCTCAATTTGGGATGATTTGTTATCTATTAAGGTATTCCACAGATGCAGGGTACATCAAGTTGATTGTGGAGATCTACTCTGCTGCTCCTAAGGCTGCTGGGAGAAATTTCCCTTTGGCCTCTTTGTTTGCACAGCTCCCAGGGGCTCAGCTTTGGATTTGGCCCTGCCTCTGCGTGTAAGTCGCCTGAGGGCATCTGTTCCCTCCCAGACAGGAGGGGGTTAAAGCAACGGCTGATTAGGGGGCTCTGGCTCACTCAGGCCTGGGGGAGGGATGGGTACGTTAGTTATAATTGGAATACTGGGCGAGCCTGCGGCTGCAGAGGCCAGCGTGTCATTGCAACAGCCTGAGGTATGCCGTGTGTTCTCCCAGGGAAGCTGTCCCTGGACCACGGGACCCTGGCAGTGGCGGGCTGCACAGGCTCCCAGGGGGGCAGTGTGGATAGTGACCTGTGCTTGCACACAGGATTCTTGGTGGCTGCAGCAGCAGTGTTAGCATTTCATGCCCGTCTCTGGTGTCCGACCTGATAGCTGCGGCTTCCGCCCATCTCTGGAGCTCATTTAGGTGGGGCTCTGAATCCCCTCTCCTCGCACACCCCGAAACAATGGTCTCTTGCCTGTTAGGCAAGTCCAGACATTTTCCCGGACTCCCTCTCGTCTAGCTGTGGGGCATTAGCCCCCTTCAGGCTGTGTTCACGCAGCCAACACCAGTCCTCTCCCTGGGATCCAACCTTCAAAGCTCAAGCCTCAACTCCCAGCCCCCGCCCACCCAGGCCGGGGAGCAGACAAGCCTTTCAGGCTGGTGAGTGCCGGTCGGCACCTATCCTCTGTGCGAGAATCTCTCCGCTTTGCCCTCCTCACCCCTGTTCCTGTGCTTTCTTCCATGGCTCTGAAGCTCCCCCCCGCCCACCCCCCATCTCCACCAGTGAAGGGGCTTCCTAGTGTGTGGAAACCTTTCCTCCTTCACAGCTCCCTCCCAGAGGTGCAGGTCCCATCCCTATTCTTTTGTCTCTGGTTTTTCTTTTTTCTTTTGCCCTACCCAGGTACCTGGGGAGTTTCTTGCCTTTTGGGAAGTCCGAGGTCTGCCAGTGTTCAGTAGGTGTTCTGTAGGAGTTGTCCCACGTGTAGATGCATTTTTGATGTATTTGTGGGGAGGAAGGTGATCTCCATGTCTTACTCCCTCTGCCGTCTTGAAGGCCTCCCCCTCTTTATTGTTCTTGTTGGAACATATTCTCTAGTAATTATTTCAGATATTACACATGGGAGGTGAACCATCTAAGTCCTATTGAATGAACCTCATTTTGGGTTTTAGTCTGAGTGGGTGTAGAAGGTTAGATTCAAACTTATTTTCAAAATTATTTTATTTTATAACTTTGAAGCTGTTTTTGATTAAAAGTCTGATGTCAATGGGATTCTTAGTTCTTTGTTTCCTCTTTCTGGAATATTTTAGAATTTTCACTTAATCCTTAGTCACCTTACTGTGATGTGCTTGAGACTTGGTGATGGATCCTTTCTATCTGAGAGCTCATGTCTTTAGTTTGGGGAAATGCTCTTCTATTATATTTTGAGCAATTTCTCTAATCCAACTTTCTTCATTCTGTCTGGAACTTGTATCAGACATATTTTGGAATGTCTACATTTATTTTCCATGGCTCTTAATATTCCTCCATTCTTTCTAATTTTTACGACCTTTCAACGTGCATTCTAAAAGATTTTCTTGTCTAAGTTTCTTGCTTACTAATTCCCTCTTAGACTCTGCATGTTCTGTAGATCAGCAGAATAGATTATAGGAACCTATTCTTCCCATTGTAGTAAAGCTTAACCTGGGCATGAGGCTGCAACACTGAAAACTGCATTTTATAACCTCTTTTCTATGTTGGTGAGGCCAAGGAACTAAGGCCTGGAAAAAAAGAAATGTGAGGGGAAATGATGTGTGCCCCTTCTGGGTATTGCTCTTAAAGTGACTGGATTGCAGTTCTTTTGTCTTTTCCCCCATTCTACTGACTAGAAGATCAGCCACTAGGAAACACAAGTAGGAAGCCATTTGTAATACAGCACAGAGCTTCCTACTAGTCCTAAACTGCTTGCCAATCCCTGGGCCAATCCCTGGAGTATCATGCGAGAAGGGAAAAACTAAGTTGTTTAAACAACTGTGTTTTAGTATCCTTAATGAGTTTAACAAGTTTAATAGCCCCCAAGATAAACACATTGTACTGATTTTTTTTTTAATTTCAAAGATAAAAATGTTGTCACAGTCTTTTGTTCCTTCTTTTGTATTGATTCAACAGCCTTTCCTTTCTCTCTGAAAATGTTAACTCTATCTAGTCTGGTCTTGTTTTTTGTTTTGCTTTGTTTTGTTTTACTCTAAAAGAGTGGTTCTAAAACTTTGGCATGCAGCAGAACATGTGGAAAATTTGTAAATATACAGAATCCATGCCCACCCCAGAATTTCTGATTCATTAACTGTGGGGTGGGCCTGAGAATACGCATTTCTAACAATTTTCCAGATGCTGCTGCTGCTGGTGGGCTGGCCACCATACTTTGAGAACCTCTGTTCTAGTAACTCTCTTTCACACAAATGTAAATTCTTCTACACTGAATGAGGAACCTTTTATTCTGTTGGCTGTTGTCAAATCTTTGGTTACTCTTGGGTGTGTACTCAAGAGTATTTGAAATTTCTGATGTCCAAAGTGCTACAACACATTTGTTTACTGTAGCCTTACCTCAGTGGCTTTCAGGGATGTGCAAGGCTTGATTCTGGGAGGCAGCTAGTTTTCTGGAGAGGGGGCTTCTATTCATTCTGGGCGTCACCAGCTTTCTGGGACACCAACCACTTTTGCCTAGAGGCAAATACCTCTGATGCTCTTTACCTAAATTGTTTTAGAGGAGCCTGTCCCTTTTGCATTTTTCAAGCAGTCACCTTGTTAGTTGCCCTAAGACCCCTTCTGCTCACAGGATCCACTAGTTTTGGGGTTGAAACATCTTAGAGACACTTCTGTGTTTTCTAGCTTGCCTCTCCAGTGCATGATTAGGCTGTAGATTCCTTCAAATTCCACCCTTGCTCTGTGGGGGGTTTTCCGGTGTGGACCAGAAAACCTGAGACAAATTTTAAAAGAGCTGTAACACTAATTCCTTCTTCAATTTATTCCACGTGCCTCCTTTCTTGAAGGGAATTCTTTAAAGTTTCTGTTCTGTTGGAGGACTCCTTCAGTATGATCCAATATCTTTATTGATTTCTGCTTCTATAATTTTTCTGTAGTCATCAGGGGTTAGGATGAGGGGAAGGGACGTGTCAGCATATTCTCTACCCTCAAACTTGATCTAGCCTCTCTATATTTTACTTTTTTTAAATGAGTTTACTAAATAAAAACAAAAAATCTCTCAGTTATATCGCAAGCTTTTTGTAACTCTAGTACTGTATTATATACCTTCAGACATATATATTTTTCTTACAATTTAATAAATACATGTTTGCTTCGGTGGTTTCCACATATAACCTACCCACTGTGTAGTTAGTAAATACCATTTTTTAAAAGGTATGAGCCTATGCTAATGACAATTAAGAAAAAGTAGGTAACAGTACATAGTATTCATAACAGTAATAGTATTTATTGAGGACATGTGGTGTACCAGGCTTGAGGTAAGCACTTTATATGCATAGTATTATTATCACTGTTTTGCACCTGAGGGTACTAAAGTACAAAGATGGCAAGTAACTTACCCAAATTAACTAACTAGTGAGTAGCAGAGGGAAGATTTAAACTAAGCTGTACTCCAGACCTTGTGCTCTTAACTTCATACTAACTGCCTCCTGTGAAGGTATACTTGCTACTAGATTTCAAAGTCAGATAGCTGATGTGCATTATCTATGACCTTTCTGTTATAATGTATGTGAGAATACATGGAATAGAGCTGAAACTAGACTCTCAGTATTTTTTAGTACTTATTGAATTGGAATAGAAATAGTCATTGTTGCCTTTCATTGTGTAATAAGGTTGACCATATTTTATTTTCTTTAAGTATAGGTAATTGTGATACAGACTTACTACAGACGATGGCATGCTAAAGCTGTGGTAGACAATTTAAAAAGACAGAAAATGTTAAGGTTGCAGTGGGAAGCACAGGAAGAACTAAGGAAGATAAGAGAAAAAGAAGAGTGGATGAAATTGGATTATTACCGGAGGCATAATCCTCAAACAAAAGAAGATTTTGAACTTCTTTACAATGCACTGGAACGTAAGTTTGAAATAGGCTTTGCATAAAATATTAATTTTATAATTTTTCATTAGTAGGAAAAACAGGTTTACTAAAGACAAAAGGGGAACCTTATTATTTTAGGAAGATGTCTGGGGTATCTGGACTAGAGAATTTTAAAAGATGAATAATGTCTTACATTTGGGACAGGAATTAAGGCTGGTGTGAAATTGGAAACGCTTTTATATTAACAATGGATGAATAAAATGTGACTACAGCTCTGTGAATTATTCAGTTTTAGTATGTTATCTCATTTGCTACTCATCCCCATGAGATAAAAAGAGAAAGTATTGTCCAGTCTGTTTCTCTGATGGTCTTGGGAATTTGTGAACTCAGAGTTGAACTGTCTTGAACCCCTCAGTCCAGCATTCTGTCTCTGATTCTGCTCTTTACAGGAGATACCTTTTTATTCCCTTCTACTAATGATTATAAATATATATATATGTATATGTATATATATTCCCTACACATTTGATTTTATGGCTTATTTCATCCATAGGATGTGTGCTAGTCGTTGACACAGTTAAAAACTTCCGTTACTTGAACAAGCCAATCACTCCCTACTTTGGGCAGTATATACACTGTTCTTCTTGAAGCTTTTCCCCAATACCCACCTTCTAATCTCAGCTTAAATATCACCTACTCAAAGCCTTTTGTGACTGACAGTGCAACTGGGACATCCTATTACCATCTTATGGTTCTCACTGCATACCAACTTTTCATTTATAACACCACAATACGTTTTTTTTAACATTAATTTCACTACTGGACTGTAAGCTCCGTAAATGAATGACTCATTTATTTTTTGGATGATCTCTTTTTCTGTGTTTAGCTCACATGCCCAACAAATACTGGTAGAATGAATAAGTGAATGAATGAAGGGAAACCCAAGGATGTAGCCATGCAACTGTCTCTAGCTTCTGCTTTCCCAAGAGTACCTCTAAAGTAGAAGTAACCAGAACAGAAGAGTTATTTGTTACCTTAGATACCAGAAAGTGAAGTTGGGCTCTTGTGATGACATAGAAGAATTAAAAAAATTAAAAGTAGCCTCAGTTATTTTTTTAGTTGAATACGGTCTTTTTATCCAAAGAAATAATAGTCTTTGACTTCTCTATGATTATTCATAATATTAACTTTAAGTAAATTTTCTTACTATAACGTTGTTTCTTTATATACTGTTTATTTGTGGACGTTACTATGTGCTCTGTTACTCAGGTCATCCTTTCCTCTCTAATCGAATACAATTTTAGGTGTCAGATATCAGGTCTATTTAAATAGCTATATGATAATATGCTATTTACTGAAGATGATACAATTAAACACTAGGTCTAACAAGCAATAGTAATACATCTATCTCTTTGATAAATGGAAGAAAATGGAAATGAAATTTCTTACATAAAAGAGACATCTCTTAGTTTTCTTCCAGGCCTAAAATTCTAAATTAGAACTCTAAGAATAATTTAAAGTTCTGTTTTGTTGTAGTTAAAATTCTGGTTCACAAGCTCAGTAATTTACATAGCTCTTCTATTTACTATAGTTTTCATTCCATATTCTTTACTCCAGTGTTTGAAACTGTTGCCCCCTTGTGGCTCATAGTGACAATTGCATAGTTTGAATTACAACTCCTAATAAAGTTTAACTTTTCCTCCAGGTAACCTGTTGCTTAGTAATAAAAGCAAAATGATATCAATTTAGGAAAATGAATTTAACTATATAAGATAATATGCTGTATCAAAGACAAGACTATCTCTGGGCAACAGTGTTTGATTTTTTTTTTTTTTTTTTTTGCGGTACTCGGGCCTCTCACTGTTGTGGCCCCTCCCGTTGCGGAGCACAGGCTCCGGATGCGCAGGCTCAGCGGCCATGGCTCACGGGCCCAGCCGCTCCGTGGCATGTGGGATCTTCCCGGACCGGGGCACGAACCCGTGTCCCCTGCATCGGCAGGCGGACTTTCAACCACTGCATCACCAGGGAAGCCCCAACAGTGTTTGATTTTTATGTCTTTTTTTTTTTTTTTTCTTATATCAGTATGTTGAGGGCAACTTCTTTCATTGATCTGACTGGTCACTCTTATCTCAGACTCGGTATAGGAGTCATTATCTTGAGGAAATGTCTCTTATCAACATGGATTAGGCTCAGAGCCTCTTTTCCTTGCCCCATTATTCTCTGTGCATACCATTCTCTTAACTGTCCATGTCTGTACCTAGGACACCAGATAGGACCTTGTTCATTATGTCTAATAAATGTTTGTTGAATTGAATCTTCTACCCTTTGTCTTGTTTTAACTAGTGGAAATGGTGTTTTCTGACTCGTCTCTAATTATTACCTCTTGATCTCAAGGTCCCTTGACTTCTAGCTTCTGGCGACTCGCTGGCCCCAGTCCTTTGACAGATCTGGCCCTGGGCTTTCAGTCTGAATCTTTCTTGGTTTTTTTCCATTCAGGCTTCCAGTCTGTGATAAGAATTTTAAAAAGCAGATGCGTATAAACTGCCAGTGACAGACAAAATATTGTATGTTCTGCTGTTTCTTGTTTGGAAATAGCAAGTTTATTAGATCTCAGAAATTTTAAAATGTGTATGGACTTTATATTTTAGTGCTATCCTTTCATTTTATAATTGAACTTCAGACCCTGGAAATTAGGTAATTTGTTCAAGAATGTAAGTTAAGGTTATAAGATAAATGTATTCTTTGAAAGGAACCGGTTGCTTTCATATCTTTCTCTTTAAAAATATTGGAGGTTATTGACATCTGTTATGGGCTGAATTATGTTCCCCCCAAATTCAGATGTTGAAGTTCTAACATCCAGTACCTCAGAATGTGACTGTATTTGGAGATAGGGCCTTTAAAGAACTAATGAAGAAAAAGTGAGCTCCTATGGGACCCTAGTCCCGTATGACTGGTATCCTTATAAGAAGAGGAGATTAGGACACAGACATGCACAGAGAGAAGGTCATGTGAAGACAGTGGAGGAAGGTGGCTCTTTATAAGCCCAGGATAGAGGCCCTCAGGAGAAACTAATCCTGCTATCACCTTGATCTTGAACTTCCATCCTTCAGAACTGTGAGGAAATAAATTTCTGTTATTTAAGCCTCCCAGTCTGGTACTTTGCAATGACAGCCCTAGCAAACTAATGTAGGATTCCAATTTTTTTTGTTTGCTTTTATTATCATTCCCAGGGAGCATATATTTTATGAAAGCAGGAAGAATCTCTCATTTTTCTCAATGTCTTCTCTGTATAGTTCTGGAAACTGTCAAATCAGTTATGAAATCAGTTTTATATAGCTGTTCCTGGTGTCTGTGTTTTTCTATTCCTTATTAGTAGTGGGTCATGGTATTTTTCTGATGCCATGTTCTATCCTTTACTGTAGATTTACAGGGAGTTTGTTCATCTAATGGAGAATTTTATTGGAATTAAGGTCCATTATTTTCATATTTCTAATTAGCTTCATTGGGTTGTTTCCTTTTTAAAAGTCATACTAATAATTTAAGCAAAATACAAAATCTGAATATATATGGATATAACTGTATTTGAATACACATATGTATAGCTCCAGATTCACCCAGGACTTAAGGATTAATCTAGCAGATCAGTATATTGCTTTTTGAGGTTGGCAGAATAGCTTAAATATCCTAGTGGCCTAAATTTATTACTGGTCCCAAAGGTTTCTAATGTAAAACTGGGAAGTAAAATACGCTTACTAATATCATTCAGATTTATTTGCTTTCTGGGGACATCCATATAATCCCATGAGGTAAATATTCTCAGTTATTATTTCCACAAGCAAGCAATCTTCCTCTTTATTCATATACTGCCTTTTAGTATATGGATATTGTCAAAGTTTTAAAGCTTTTTGGTTGGTAAAACTACTCTTAAATGATAAGCTCATCAATCATGGATTTTCTGGACTTTCATAACATAATTTAGCCCTTAAATTTACAATCCTTTTGCTGAACACAATTTAGCTTTTAAATTTACAAATCCTCTTTTCGAATAGACCTAACTGTACAGTATCTGAATAATGTATTCCTGGTAAGAGACAGAATGGGATTCTTATAAAGAACACAAGTGACAAGTCCTTGACCTGATCAGGATGATTTCAAATTGAAATTTGAGAGGAGGAAGAAATAATATGATAAAATTATAAAACTAGATATCATGAAAGGCAGTGGTTATAACAGAGGAGGGCCAGAAACAACATGACTTGAGATATTTACCTTTCGATGCAGGGACTAGTATTAAAGTAAACTTGAAATTTTAATAGAAGAAGGAAAATATTTCTAATTATATAAATTATATATAAATGTAATATATTCTGAAATATCCCTGCAACACGATGAGAGAGTAATCATGCCTGGAATATAACAACAGAAGAATACATTTTACTTGATTGAATCATATCTAATAGAAGATAAGAGGAAGTAATCTTATGTCAAGAGTT
This sequence comes from Tursiops truncatus, assembly GCF_011762595.2. Taxonomy (NCBI): domain Eukaryota; kingdom Metazoa; phylum Chordata; class Mammalia; order Artiodactyla; family Delphinidae; genus Tursiops; species Tursiops truncatus. Next base: position 78,315,492 of record NC_047042.1, on the reverse strand, counting down.
GATTTACCCAAAGGAAGTCTTTAAAACTAATGGTGAAAAATGTCAGGCTTTTGGGTAAAGATAAATGTAATGACAAACAAAAATTCTGTCCCAGTGGAAGGATTTTACAGTCTATCCAACTAGGGAGAGGCAGAGACACGTTTGCTCCTTCAAGAAGGCATTATGTCTTTCTCACTTTTGTATGTACCATCAAACTTTATAGAGTTCTTTCAGATAACAATTGCTCAAAAATTGTAGTTGAGTATTTTGAATTGGCGAAGAAGTGATAGGATTTTGACAAGTATTGATATAATAACCAGATCAGGGAACTAGGATTTTTGAAGTTCAGATAAAAAATAGGCTTGATTCCATGGCCAGAGTGTAGTTCATGAGACTCTGAAGCTTCATCATTCTGACAATAAAGTAATAAATCGTCTCTACATAAAAGGAAAGAATTACATGGCTAATGAAGTAAATATGGCTTTCCAGTAGTAAAGCACCTAATAAGTTCACATTGAAAAGAATTGTGATGAATGTCAAAGACTAGAGTGACTTTTTGGAATTGTTTGTTCAGAATAAAGAACAGTAGGTCACTGCTTCTACTTTTGTTTTGCTTCCATGTTCTGTGAAGAGCAGAAAACAAATATGGCTCAAATGAGTTCAGGTTCACAGTCCAAATGTATGTCCCAGGGGATCAAAGCCATACTGTTACCTTTCAGTATTCATGGAGAATGGGAGGTGTGCCCAGAAGACATGACCTTCCAGAGGAGGCTTGTGATTAACTGTCACATACATTACATCTTTTTATAACTCTGCCCGGCTCCCTGCCCCAATACACACTTTTCAGGTGCCTGATTTAAATATGAGGCTTACTTATGTAAAATTCCCCCAAATTGACCTTACTGCAATTTTTGTTTCATCCTATGCATTTTGATATGTAGTGCTTTTATTTTTCTTTCCTTAATTGTTGACACTCATACCTTTTACTTCTTATTTGATTAAAATGTTATTTTTGATAGTATTGCTTACATTTCCAAGCAGATGGGAATATATTTCTTTTTTAAACTTTTGTTATTAATTGTAGTTGAATTGTACTGTGTCAAAAAATGCAGTTTTCGATGTTTCTGATTTGGGGGATTTATGTTTTCTTCCATTCCTACTCCTAGAATTTATATAACTTTATATAAATGCTTCATAGAACTTCGAAAATAAGATATATTTTCAGACTTTGGTGTTCAGAGCTTGATGTATATTAATTAATTTAAATTGGTTAATCATACTGTGTCAGATATTTTTTGTTTTTAATTCTTCTTTACTTGACTGTCATAGATTAACTCATTTGTATTTTATTTATGTTTATATAATATAAAATATACTCACTACAGTAGTATTTATAACTGATACAAGTTTTGCTTTTTATAGCTTGATGGGATGTGATTTTCAGTGTAAATATTCATGAGAGTCATACCTTTCATCATAAAATTATCTTCTATCCCAAGGGATGAATTTTGAGTGTTTTCCCCCCTATTTTCAATATATTAATATTGCTGTATCTGTCTTTTTTTTTTTTTTTTTTTTTTTTTTTGCGGTACACAGGCCTCTCACTGTTGTGGCCTCTCCCGTTGCGGAGCACAGGCTCCAGATGCGCAGGCTCAGCGGCCATGGCTCACAGGCCTAGCCGCTCTGCAGCATGTGGGATCTTCCCGGACCGGGGCATGAACCCGTGTCCCCTGCATCGGCAGGCGGACTCTCAACCACCGCGCCACCCGGGAAGCCCTGTATCTGTCTTTTTTGTTGTTCATATTTACCATCCTTTTATGTTTAACCTTAGTCTTTGGCATCACTTTGTGCCTTCCAAAAACATCATGTCATTGAATTTTTAAAAAACCATAATATTTTATTTTCAGTCAAAAAAATCGAACCATTTCATATTTTTCAATATAATGATTATGCCTGATTTTGCTTCTCTCATCTTGCTTTATGCTTTTTATTTCTAATTTTTTTGTCTTTTTCTGCACAAACATTTATGATTGTTACTCTTTTCTGCAATGATTTGAAATGTAAGCATTCTTTTTTTATTCCTTCTTAAAGTTTTTCAAAGACGTTCTTAAAACAGGTAAACTATCAAATGGATTCATAGCCTACCATTTTCTCTAGTTCTGAGTCCTGAGTTAAGGTTTACTACCTTCTGCTAGAGGGTCCATTTTCTGAGATGAAACAACAGCAGTTTGGGGGACGACATTTGTGCCTTCTTGAGTGTCTTCCAGTCGAATCTGCACTGTGTCTTACGGAAATTGCCCTGAGATTTCTATCACATGGATCACACCTCTCTCTGATTTTCAGTACTGCTTCCGGTCTCTCCCTCTCCTCCCCCATTTCATGTTTCCTGTATCATTTCTAGAAGAACTTAGGAGAGAGGAGTTGGAGTTAACAGCCTGTATATAAACCTCCATCTTGTCAGAAATTTGGTATGCCATATATTAAAGAGGAACTAGGCCTGGATAGGACATGAAATTATGTCAAATAATATGCAATTTAAGAAAGGGAAGTGTTTTTGTCTGGAAAAGAGAAAGCCTAAGTGGACTGTGACAGCTGTCTTCAATGCCATGCGGTGCAAAGAATAGACTGACTGTTTAGCCTCACAGGCTAGGACCAGGACCAGGGTGAGCAAGTTAAACCTGTCCAAGCTGCTGGGAGATGGGGAGGGGTGTTGAACTGTTTAAAATCTAAGGTTCTTTCCAACATTATTTTTCCTTTAATATAAATAAGTTTGACACTTTTGAAATATGGGATATAAAACAGTTTTCTTCCCCAAATTTAACATGTATAAGAATTGAATGGAACACTTGTTAAAATAAAAAGTTCTGAGCCCAGCCACTTTGATTTATTTAAGTTTGGGATAGGATCTTGCACTCTGTATTTTCTGAGGTTAATTTTGAGAATATGGTGTAATCTTTAGGTAAAGTGAGTTTATAAAAGTACTATTCTTTGGCATTTTATGGTTTTGTTTTAGGATGTATTTCATGCAACACATTCTATTTTTAATTTTTATTTTATATTGGAATATAGTTGATTTACGATGTTGTGTTAGTTTCTGCTACACAGAAAAGTGAATCAGTTATACATATACATATATATATTCTTTTTCAGATTCTTTTCCCATATAAGTTATTACAGAGTACTGAGTAGAGTTCCCTATGCTATACTGTAGGTCCTTGTTGATCATCTGTTTTATATATAGTAATGTGCAACACAGTCTTTGTTGATAGTAACCAACACTTTAAAATATTGTAGATATTATTCTAACTTAATTCATTGGTTTGAGTAAAGTGTAAATGTAATTACTTTATAACATTTGCTGATATAATTAGGGTTTTGTAAAGAATGGAAAATCGTTCTAAAAGTGCTAATAATGAAGAAAACAATTGAAGTCAACATTTCTACATAAAACTGTCAATTTGGGTACTGGGGGAAGCAGACACCAAGATGGAGTTTGAAGTGAAAGATACAGGGAAGAGAGAGCAGGGAAAGGCAAAGAAAGTCTTCAGATTGAGATGTAGGTTGACACCTGTGAAAGCAGAGAGGGAAGGAATGAGGACGAGGGATGGATATCTTCAAACAGGTAGAGTTCTGAGGAAGTCTGAGCCGGCCTGACGGTCAGCTCTGATTGACCACAGAAGAGACCACTATTGGGCAGACATGGCCAGGCCCTGCTTCCCCCATGGTTCTTACTCATTGACTGGGAGTAAGTGTGGGAAAAGTGTGGCCTCTGCTCCAATATGGCGGCAGATCCGAAGTGCTATAGCTGGTACTGTCAGCTGTACTCCTAGCTACAGGTACTCTCTTGAAGGGAGATCTGAGCAGGACACGTTCATGGCTGCCACAAATCCAAGCCATATTTCTTCCAATACTGGGGGGTGTGCATGCTTACTTGGAGGCATAATTTGACATGATCTGTACTGATGTCTTACAGCTTCTGTTAGTTTGACTCTACTTTTATTGCTTTACGTCTCTCAGCTTTCATTTCATCCTATTTTTTTTCATATATCAGGTGTACAATATGAATGATTCTATTCATATATAATTTTATTTAAATTGTTATAAAAATAAAATACACTTGTCTGGAGGTGATAGTAAAAAATGTTCTGTAAAGATGTGGGATTATAAAAACTCAAGAGTCTTTTATGTTATTCCTCTAGTCTGGAGGCAAGAAGAACTTGCACGCATTAACCAGTCTTTCACTGGAGCTGAAAGGAAAGCTGCTTTGTGTGAACTCCTGGAAAAAGAGACCCAGATAATTGCTTCCATTGGGAGACATAGATACATCGCTTATACGGCTAACCAGGAAGCATCGATACAAGCTTTTTTGGATAAGGTTATTGAAGTAACAATTATTTAAATATGAATGTATCCTGAATTTAAAAACATAGAATAATGAACTAAAGAAGAGACTTACATTGTAAGAATTTGTGTGAATTTTGTTTAGTATTTTGGTGACATATTTATTTAAATTTTGTATATATTTTTCTTCTTATACAGCTTTAGATTTTCACTGCAGCCTAGAATAACGATTGACAAGTCACATAAAATTAACGTGTTCTTAAGAAAAGAGCTATGAAGGGAAAAATGGAGACACCACCTTTGTGGCTCTGTTCATTTAGACTTAGGCTGGCTATAGAAATTAGATGAATTGCACACCCTGATAAAATGTAGAGTACTGAAGTCACAAAATGTCTGGATCTGCAGTGCCCCATAGTAAGCAACCTGGGGGAAATAGCTATAGACTAGTGTTTCTGCTTTTGTTCACCAGCTCATTAAGTGACTAGAAATTTCTGACCCAAAGGATATATGATTATTGAAAACCATGAAAACATACAATTAAGGGAAAAACTAAAGTAATTACCCTTTTGTGGTGAAACTGCCTGCTTGATATTGAATAGCCTGTTTCCATAGTGACCAATTTCCTTTTATAAACTTGATCTTTCCAAACAATTAAAAGCCAATCCAGCCACCAGAAGAAAAGGGATGGAGTTCTTCAAGATATTCTCATGTAGTGATTCTGGTTGTATGATTCTTGTTATTTGAGAACATTTGTTCTTAAAAACCATATTTTTTGATACTATAAATGCCCCCCACTCACCTTACTTATACGCTCTCCTGTTTGATCTCAATTTTTCTTGTGGTTTTAACTACTGCCTGCATCCTGGAACTCCCTACAGTTCCAGGCCAGACCTCTCCTAGGAGCTTCCAAATCACATCCTGAATTGCCTACTATCATTGCTCTTTGGATGTCCCCAGAGTAAACCTCAAGTTGACATGTCAACCCCTGAGTCATATCATCTTACCTTTCTTTGACCCCTCACCTCCAAACTGATCCTCTTCTGTAACACTCGCATAATTTATCTTCTGTGAATATTTCATCATCTACCTAAGTTGCTTCAGACAGAAACCTGGGCATTGTTCTTGACGTCCCACTTAGCCACCAAACTGTCTGTTCTATTACTTTAATAATCTCCTCAGTTCTTTACTTCTTCCTTTCCAAACTCACTACCACTGCCTACAGGGAAGTGGCTCTGCCATGCACCTTGATGACCTTGCGTGTATCCAAATACGCCACGTAAACAAAGACTTGAACCACAGCTAATCTGAGTCTTGGTGGAATGCCTTGTGATCCTGCTGGCACTGGAGAGGATGGGAAGCTTCTGAGATGTTATGGAACAGCTCCCCTCTCCTGCTTCCCTATCTCCTCTGAGAGGCTGTCATGAGACAGGTCTTGCCTTGTGTGTGTAAGCTTGACACTGATTTAATTGGATCTGGATTTCCTTCCCATCTGGATTACTTTATGTCCCCAAATGAGCCTTTCGATCTCCAGTCTCACTTCTTAATTCCCTCCTCCATCATCCGTATTGCTGCCATAGGGACCTCATTCAACACAACTCTGCCCTTGGCCCTCCTTGTTGCCCTCAAGGAACAAGGACTTTTATAGTCGATTCTTGGCACACCTGACCCATCCCACAGTTGTTTATCATCTCTGCTTGCACACTACAGCCATACTGTTTCAGCTATGCTCAGTTACTTGCACGTTCACAGAAAGACCACATGCTCTCAATGCCTTTGCATCTGCTGTGGCCTCTACATGGAACATCCTTTCCTTCCTTCTTCAGTAACCAAGTAGTCACCCTTCAAAACAAGCTCAGATGTCCCTTATTCCGGGAAGGATCACTGATCCTCCTACTTTAGCCTGTACTATATACCTTCATAAGACTCTGTTTCATTTTTGTCTTAGTACATTGTGGTCAGTTTTTATTATATCTGTTTACATGTCTGAATCCTTCCTAGATTCTGAGTTTCTTAAGGCAAGAGCCATCTTTTATCTGCATAGCCTCATATCCTAGCTCAGTGCTCATCACAGAGTATCAATAAGTGCTTGTGGAGGAAGGTAGGGAGGAAAAATAAGGGAAATAAATAATGGTTTGTAATTTTTTTTAAAAAATTTATTTTATTTATTTATTTTTGGTTGCATTGGGTCTTTGTTGCTGTGCGCGGGTGGCGAGCTGGGGCTACTCTCCGTTGCGGTGTGCGGGCTTCTCATTGCAGTGGCTTCTCTTGTTGCGGAGCACAGGCTTTAGTAGTGTGATGTGCAGGCTCCACTAATTGTGGCTCGTGGGCTCTAGAGCACAGGCTCAGCAGTTGTGGCACACAGGCTTAGCTGCTCTGTGGCATGTGAGATCTTCCCGGACCAGGGCTTGAACCCATATCCCCTGCATTGGCAGGTGGATTCTTAACCACTGCCCCACCAAGGAAGCCCCAATGATTTGTAATTTTATATTTCAGGTACTATGAGAAAATATGCAGTGTAGATACTATCATTTCAAATTCTTGAATATCTTCATTCTAGAATAGCTGAGTTCTACTGTATGGAAGCCATAATATTCATACTTCTCCAGAGTCATATTTTGAACTAAACTTATTCCTTTAGCAAGTTGCTCTATGTTGAATCCAGCTTCATCACTGGGAACTGTGTTCCTTATGTGTCTGATTGTTAACCTTAAGAGGACAGCATGGACCCAGGGCACAAGAAAGAGCTGGAGGCCTCTCAGGTGCCAATGGACAGGGAAGATGGGTGGTACTTACCTTCCCTATTTAAGGCTGAACCTTGTACAGGACTTCCTGCTTGTGCTTCATCTGCTGCTTTGTTTCCTGTAAGCGATTTTAAATTCTTGTTGTAAATACTTATACAATGTCTATTCTTCATTATGCCTGCACACCCCTCACCCCACCCCCCAACCTCCAGCTTCATGTCTAGCATTGTCCCTAAACATGTTTTAAATTATAGAGAGTCCAAAGGTAGATCAAGTCCCAACATATAAAAGCGCCTCTGGAGCCAGTTGATGACGATTACTCTCTGTCATGAAGTATAACTTTGTAAGAAGTTCTTTAAATGTCGCCAAAAAAGATGAGATGGGGAGATTTTGTTCATGAGAATTCCTGTGAGGAAGGAAGATTTTTTTTTTTTTGGTAAATACTTTGATACGTTGTGGGGTAGAATCTGAGACCCTAAAGGATCCTGAGTATGGGAAGAATTGCTCTATCCCAGGAAAACGGAAGTTTTCGAGTGTTGCCAGGAGAGAGAGTAGAGGGAGGACAGTTAGAAGGCAGTGGGACACAATGTGGCTTCTTGTAACTTCATTAATTATATCACTAATAATTGAAATATTAAGTGCAAGATGATTTTTTTTTTTTTCATAAGAGGAAAAGGAGCAAGAGAAATGACTGGGCCTTAATGACTGATTCAGGGCAGCACACAAAGATGCAGGATCAGAAGATGACAGGAAGTATGGAAAAGTTAGCCACAAAAACTTGTAGAAATCAAGGGAAAGGCTTTTTTGTGGGTCATAGGTTTTTGTGTGGGTCATAGGTTTTAGAATTGGGGTTCTGAACCTGTGGTCACCCCAGCTGATAAACCAGTTAATCTCACCAATCCCCAGGCTAAGACTTAGAGGAAATGGACATTTTAGCTGATACAAGAGAATTTTACCTCAGTTTTGACCAAAGTGTTATACAGGGCAAGACAAAACACAACCACGGAATGGAACAGCTGCACTTGAGGTCAATCCCCAGTCCATTACATACCCTAATTAGTCCATTCTTTAAAAATATTGACCAACGGTGACTTTTGACCTGCTTTTAACCTGTTATAGTAAGTTGTGAAATCTTTGTTATTCTAATACAAAGTCATTTAAATCACCTTTTTGTATATGGTGCCATGATAAACATCATAGAAAACAGTTAAGGTAGATTTTATAGTCTTTTGTTGTAAATAGTTATATCAGTTCTATTCTGTTTTATGCCTATCCCACCCTACCCATGCCTAGCATTGTCTCCAATAAATATTCAGGAGGAGTCAGTGTTGATTTCATGAAACTTGAAGTAACTTATTCTACAGTTTTTTTGATTGCTAAGAAAAAACAGCTTATAAGTAATCCCTGAGGCTAGATAAGGTCAGAGTTTTTTCAAATGTTAACGCTAACAACCAGGGCCATGATGCGGATTTTAAGATCCACATTTAGCACCATAACATATAGATATGTAAAGAGAATATTTACTTTCCCATAATTTGGAAATAACTCTGGAAAATAAAATTTTATGGTTTGGTTTTAGTTTAACTTCAGTGTGTCTAAGTATTATGTAGTGTATTGAACTAATATTTTATTTTTTATCTTCTTATCCTGGACACAGAATTTCTCTGAGTAGTGAATGATTACTATTTTAAATTAGTCCAATAAAAGCACTGAACTAATCAGTTATTAGGGACTCTATACTAAGCCTTCATTCTCCATAAAAAGTTTAAAGATTTTTGAAGCATTAGTTAAAAAATTTGTAATTTTATCACATCAAACATTGACATCCACAGGTTGTCAAATGTTAAAAACTCACAAATTGACAGAGGTGAAGAAATTCAGGTCAAGAAATTTGAATGAAAAATCATCAGTCAGTTTCTAATATATCTTGGGTACTGCTTACCCAAACTGTGTAAAGAGACAATTTGAATTTCTGCAAGAGGTTTTCCCTAGAGTCAAGGCCATTTATTTCTTTGATTCTCTTTGATTTACACACCACTTCTCACAATCACAAGCTAAAAAACTGCAATCTACTTTAGCTGTGTCATTTAATTTTTTTTCTCCTTACTCAGGTGGCCAACAGGTAATGGGATAGAAAAATGCAACCAGCTCTTGCCTCTCTCTGAGTACCACAGTACACAGGGGTGTCCTCTATGGACGGACAAAACCACTTTGCTGTGTAAAAGAAAAGTTGATCACTACCCAGTAGCTCTGGGGGGTTAGTGTTATTCTTAATTTGTCCCCTGAGGGTCTAGAGTATTAATTTAGGAGAAAGAAAAGACCGTCTCTCACAGTGCAGCCATTTCTTCTCTTTTGTGGAAGCTTGCTGCTCTCAAGGTTTTTATCTCTCCACCTTCCCTTCCTCAAAATGTGTCTTCCTGCTGTTCTTCTGTTCCTCTCCTCCAGAGTCTATGCTGTTTCATTTGTTGGCAGCTAAGTGGAATTTATTATGCTCCTGTTTTCTGAAGCAATTTAAGAACATGATTGTTGTACATCTCTTATTGTAGTCAAAGCATTCAAAGAAAAAAAGACATAGAAAGAGAAATAAGCAAAGTTGACATTTTCCTGCATCAGAATAAAAGAAATACCTTAAGGCCTGCAATCAGAGAAGCTTAGACTTGAAGACCAGGTTATCAGTGTTGGCAGAAATAAATCCAAATATAAAAACAACTTTGCCAAACAGATTTTTTAAATGTCATTTCAGTGCTTACACTAGGGAACTCAAACTTCAAATCTAGGAATCTTTGATTATATCACTCAGTTTCCTTTAATCTGGCTAACTCCTAGTTATTCTTCAGGTTTTATCTTAGATATTATTTTCTTTTCACCAGTTAAGTGCTTCATATCAAACTGTAGTTACCTGTTTACCTGCATCATCAAGCATAATCAACTTTTAATTATTTATTAATCTTTCTATGCTCTTAGATTTAAGAGTTCATGAACTTAGAATTTATCTACTTGCTACCTAGTACACTGACCAGTTTATAGTAAACACAATAAATACTTATTGAATGAATGAATGAATACTGTAGGCCCTGTGAAATATATAAAACTACATAAGAAATTTATTTCTTATAACCTGTAAGGAGAAATAGAGTTGTAATTATAGAACAAATTGCATTGCCCCATTGCATACTGTGTGTGTGTGTGTGTGTGTGTGTGTGTGTGTGTGTGTGTGTGTGTGTGTGTTTACATGTACAATAGGACAGATAATAGTGATTTCAGTGGTTTCAAACCATAGTAGTTAGGAATCTTTATAGAAAAGTTAGGATTTAAGTTAAAAATCAAAGGGTAGAAACAATTTGGATGTTAAATATATTTGGAAAAAATCCAAGGTATTACTATATCACAGTGTCTTAGATGGGGCTAAAAACTTGGAGGGAAGGTAGAGTTAAATCAATACAGCAGCTGAAAAAACCACAATAAAGTAGATGGACTAAGCATTTCATTAAAAGGTTATTGTACTTGGATTATTACAAATGAAATAACTTATCAGCCTGAAGAGCTAAAGGTATTGATCACATTACTGGAAGAAGGGAAATTACATTTAATAGAGCCACCCTGAGGAAAACTGTGTGCAAAGATTAAGGCTTTAGACTTTAGAATATTGCTATATGAAACTTAGCCTAAGATTGCTTATTCCTTAAAGGCTTTAAAAAGAGCTTTGCAGCAAACATTAGATTTCAGTAACACTCTGAGGCCTACCCCAAACAAGGCTGTAACCATTTAAAACAATATATTTTTAAAATTTCTAAGTGATAATAATTAAATCATAAAATATTTTCTTATGGAGCTATTTCCCTTTTGTAATCCTTAATAAATTTTATTAATTTTATCAATCTGCTAATTAACTGTATATTATTTAATATTAGATTTATGGCTTAAAAATAGAAATTAATCATGGGGCTGCAGCTTCTCATTTGCTAGATTAAAACTAGAACTGAGAATCTAAAGTTTCTGATGGAGATTCCTAGCTCTGCACAACATTCATTTTACCTTTGATCAGAAAATGATGCCATTACTTTGAAAACATATCAAATATAGTTGTTAAATGGTAGCTTTGTAGTTTTCAATGTAATTTAGCTAATATGAAATGTAAAAATATTAAAGGTAAATTGAGGCTGTAACTAAAAATTCATACTACTGTCATACTAAATACAGCCTTAAATGGTTTCTCTATTTGGCTATTCTACATTCCTGATGATTTATTTTGATACATGGGCTTCTATTTAAACTTTAAATTATATCAAATCTAAGATTTAAATGCTTGCAAGTATGGCATAAATTGGACTACAGGTCTCCAAAGCAATTACCAATCAGTCTACAAAAATGCAGCATTTGGACAGTTAGAAATTGTGATCAACATAGCCTCCTTTTTGATAGATTATAATCAGGGAAAGAAACTGAGCAGCTTTATACCTTAAAGTAGAAGAGTCAGTGAATTTTCACTGTGCTCTTTCTAGGTCAATGCATCTTCTCTTAAAGTCTCAGTAGTTTGAGTAGGAGGGAACAAAAGCATTGGCAAACATAGTCTTTAAATATTTTGTTGTGGTCCTGAGTCAGTGGAGGACTCACTCCATTTCCTCTCTCTGAATTCTTAGCCTGGGACTCCTCACATGAGCTTCAGGGCAAGTTAGCTCCATCTTTGACCCTCAATTCAGGAGACGGGCTATGTTGGGAGGCACCAAGCTAGATTTGGAAGTAGGAAGTGAGAATCTTAGCCATTGTCAGGGAGGCAGGGGCCACAGCACTGCTAAAATAGCTAAATACAGCTGTTTCCCTATGGACATCTGCTTTGTGAAGAACTGTGAACTTGTTATAGATTTATTTTTATAGGAAACAGAACTGTAACTGAGTCCCATATTGCTATATCTGTAGGTCTAATGCCTTGAGGATTGTAATCATTGTTCCACAAGGGTTGTTCTCAATTGGCAAGGCATGATCAAGACACATTCATACAACTCAGTATAACTGAACCAAGTAGATAATTTTTTTAGCATTCTAAATAGCATGCGTTGTTCCCCAGGGATTATTTCATAAATCCATCAAGCTAACCATCATACTAGTTAGTACAAATTAGTAGCAAATTCTGAATCCTGAGGAAGTGTTTGTACTTCTGCAGACTAAAGCTCTCTCATATTTTTTTTCCTAAATTGTTTTACTTTCCCATGGTCTACAAATTCTTCAAATAATTTTCTTAAGTTTTAGTGATAGTTTTATTCCATAAAGCACATGATAATAAGGTTAACTTATAGTAGAAGGAACAAAATTATTTTTGAACTTTTAATTAACTGATAATTATAAACATTATTTTTAAGTGTTCAGCTCCAAAGCTATGGAGAAGATTTGATGGCAAAATAATTGAGATGGATACACAATTCACCATCAGAGCCAGAGAGCTGCAAAACATCTATAACTGCATTGTGCTGAAAAATCTCTCTCAAGATGAGAGACTGGATGTGCTGTTAACACTCAAACATACTGTAAAGGTACGTTAGTTTCTCTTAGTTTTTGGGTATCACTACCACTATCAATAAAAAAATTGAATACTAAAATAAACAAGATGGTTTGTATTAAGTAATTATAAAGATAATAAATGTCTATATATATGAATTTTATTTTGTGAACAACTATATTGTTTGGGTATAATTGGGGGAGGATATGGTTTATGCATTAACATTTATCTACAAGTTCTCAAACTATATATTATGACACATACAAAAGTAAATATAACACAATGAATATTCTAAATGTAGATGTATCCTTACCTTTGCAATGAATGTAGATATATACAGCATGAGATTAGTACTCAACTCAGTTCAATAAAACAGCAATTATTGGCTATATATTTTCACACTTTTTAATGAAAATTTTATTTTTAGCAATTTTAATGCAGCATTAGTATAAGTATTTTTACCTCCTTTTCCTCATCAGTTATTGATTTAAGGCACTTTAAGTAGTTGAGTAAATGGTTCTTGTTGGAAGGTAAGTCCCCATAGGTCTCTCATATTTCTGCCCATCTTGAAAGCAGAGGCATGGACTCAATAAGGCATTGACTGCCTTTTTTCTGGACAGCCTTTTCAGAGATGTTTGTCAAGTGACTATGCCTTTGAAGCTAGAGATAGGAAGAGAGGGAGAAGCCATAGGTCCAGAGGTGGGAAATAAGCATGGTATCTGTAGAGGGCAGTAGAAAGACCAAATTGGCAAAAGGAGAGTGCAGGTAGAGAGTACAGTAGAAATATTCTTACTTGACATAATTAGGACCATTAGCTGGTTAATTAAAAAAACCAAAGGATGGACTCATAAAAGATAAGTTGTGCATGTCTTAATATGTTTAACCTAATATATCCACATATACATTTATTTAACAGTATTTGATGGAGGATTAAGGCTTTTAAGCATGACTCGATGTCTGGCTGTGTTTATGGTGGCTGTACAACCGTAGATTAGTTATTTAATATTTCTGAAAATCAGTTTCATCATCTGTAAAATTAGTTGCTTTGAAGATACACATATATATATATGTGTATATATTTATACATACATATGTATATAGAATATAAATAAAATATATAATTTATGTGTCTCAATGCTTACAAATAGGGAGCCCTCAATAAATAATAAGTATTATTTTGATGACAGTTGCTAATATAGACCAGTGAATTTTGATCCTGGGTGTATGTTAGAATCATCTGGAGAGCTTGAAAGAGAGAAAGAGATACACAGAGAAAGGGAGAGAGTTTGAGAATAAATGAATAGGAATGATATCTAGGCCCCATTTCAGAGCAGTTAAATCAGATTCTCAAGTGTGAGGGCACTGTTAAAATCTTTTAAAATCTTCCCTAGGTCATTCTAATGTGCCCTCAGGGTCAAAGACCACTGATGCAGACTCTTGTATTAGCCATACCAAGTACATATTAAAAAGAAGAGAAGAGCATTATTTTACAGTTACTGACGTTACCCTCTGACTCCTTCATTCAAACTATGGTTTTTGTAGTCGGAGGGCAGTCGGAGGAACTTACTTCTATTTTATTACTTCTAAATCCTTCTACTTTAATCACTTCACTCTTACTTGGGCTTTCTTATTCAGTCACCATCATTTTTATTACTTTGTTAAAGATTATTGTGAATTATATAAACATGCAGAAAACATGTATAAAATATACGTGTATAGTTTAGCAAATATAAAACCACCAATCTTGTTACGGCCCTCTGGCCCCAAAACAGGACATTGCCAACGTCCCCCTTTCTCTTCATATCTGCAACTCACCCTCTCGTCCTCTAAAAGTAATTACCATACAGACTTTCATGGTAGTCATTTCCTTGATTTTTCTTCATAGTTACCACCTCTGTATACATCTCTAAATAATACGGTGTAGTGTTGTTTATTTTTGGATTTTATTTAAATGGAATGAGACTGTATGTATTATTTTGTGCCTTGCTTCATTTGCTCAACATTAATTTGTAAGATTTAAACTTGTTACTGTATATAGCTCTAGTTAATTCATGTCCATACATCACGTAATACTCTACTGTATGAATAAGCCGTCATTATTTATGTAATCAATTTATTTATGGATATTTAGTTGTTTCTCATTTTGAGCTGGTGTGAACGATGACTCCGTGCACATTTTTTAAAGCACTTAAGAGTAGAATTGCTGGGTTGTAGATTATGCATATCTTAAGTTCTACTAGATAACATCAAATTTTTTTCTAAATTAGTGGCACCAACTTATATTTATGTCAGCAATGTTTTGTTACCTTTGGAATGTAGTTTTCAGTTTGTTTGGGTGATAATTTTAAAAACTAGTGATTTTTAAAATTCTATACTGAATATGGTTGTGTTTTACACAGGAACATGATTGTAAACTGACTCAAGAAATTCTAGAATTGATTGACAGGGAGGTTGACCTTATGATGAGAGGAGTCAAACATGAGAACCTTGAAGGACTCAGAAAAAGGATTGCAACACTCTTTTTTCAGTACATCAAAACACCTCTGTTTAATCCAGAAGTTGCAAGACACCTTAAGGTACTCTACCTTTTCTTCCCTGTATTCCTTTATCAAAATTCTAAGACGTGCTATAGTAAGTCGAAGTATATGCAGATTTTGCTTTAATACTTTACTAGGGGGTCCATGTGGAAGACCATCTTATTGGTGAAATCTCCTTTGAATGATATTTTTTATGTTGATAAATGAATCATTTAACTTTTTCTGTTTGTATTTCCAAGCTTGAATTCTCTCCTACTCTCTGGATTAAATATCCAGTTGAATATTGCAGTGTGTGGAACACATCATGATCTCTCACACCATCATGCTTTTCCATGTACTGTTGCTTCCACTTGGAATGCTGTCCCCTACTTTACCCAGCCAACTCCTCTTCATTTTCTAAGACTCAATTCACATGTACCCTCCTTCATTAGGCCTCAGAGAAAGTTAAACTCTTCATATCTGAGATTCTACATGCACCTGTTTGTGTTCCTTTATAATACTTATCACGGAGTTATAATTATTACTGAACAGATCCACATAGATATCCTGCGAGAACTTCAAATGTAACACGTATTTGAATTAAACTACCTTTTCCAACTCTAACATGTTTAGCCTCCTTTGGGGATTTTTCTCTGTAAAGCCAAGATAAGTGCCTTACTGCCTTCTTACTTTGCAAAACTATTTAAAACACCTTTAGTAAAGTTTTGGGGGGGGTGGTTTACTAAAGAATTTGAAACAGCGTTTTGTTCCAGTGATTATGTTTAGACTAATAATCTATTTAAGAAGCTGACTAAACATGTATTTTGCTTTTTTAACATAAACAAAATCTCAATATTTAGTCAAAATTTTTAGAAAAATTAAAATTGTTTATTTTTTATATTCTTTCTTTTTAATGAAGTTTTGAAACTTAACTGTATTGCAAGATAATTTCAAAATATAACAAAAGTTCAAGAGAAAAGTTGACCATTGAATTATTTCTTATTCACATCGTTGTTTCATTTTTCCAAGCTACCTTTTAGTCTTCTATAGACTTACTCAGTTTTTATATGCTTGCAGTAGTATAACAGAATTTAATATTCTACACATTCATATAACATTGTATCATTTTATTCACTTTTTAAATTTACCTTTGGTAAAATTCAATCCTTTTGGTGAGTTTTGACAAATTCAGAGTCATATAATCAACAGCCAACAGCACAATCAAGATAAAAAATAGTCTTATCACCTCCCCCAAATTCCCTCATGCTGCTACTTTGTAATCAGCCCTTCCCCTGGCTACCTAACCCTTGGCAAACCCTGATCAGAATTTTATTTCTATAGTTATACCTAACCTAGAGTGTCACATAAATGGAATGATATGCTATGTGCAAGTATACCATGTCTTATTGCACTTCACTTTACTGAGCTTTGCAGATACTGTGTATGTGTTCTTTTTCTTTTCTTTCTTTTTTTTTTTTTTTTTTTACAAATTGAAGGTTGTGACAACCCTGCATTGAGCAAGTCTGTTGGCACAATTTTTCCAAGAGTATTTGCTCCCTTTGTGTCTCTGTGTCACATTTTGGTAATTCTTGGAATGTTTCAGGCTTTTTCATTATTGTTATATTTGTTACAGTGATCTGTGGTCACTGATCTTTGATGTTACTATTGTAATTGTTTTGGGGCACCATGGACCTCACCCACATAAAACAGCGGACTTAATTGACGTGTGTGTGTCCTGACTGCTCCACCAACTGGTGGTACTTCCAACTCTCTCCCTCTCCTCAGGTTTCCCTATCCCCTGAGACACGACATTATTGAGATTAGGCCAATTAATAACCCTACAACAGCCTCTAAGAGTTCAAGTGAAAGGAAGAGTTGCACACCTCTCCCTTTAAATTGGAGAATTTAAAGCTAGAAATGATTAAACTTAGTGAGGAAGGCTTGTCGAAAGTTGAAATAGGCCAGAAGTTAAGCCTCTTGCACTAAATAGTTAGTCAACTTGTAAATGCAAAGGAAAAGTTCTTGAAGGAAATTAAAAGTGCTACTTCAGTGAACACATGAGTGCTAAGAAAATGAAACAGCCCTATTGCTGATATGGAGAGAATTTGAGTGGTCTAGATAGAAGATCAAACCAGCCGTAACATTTCCATAAGCCAAAGCCTCTTCCAGAGCAAAGCCCTAACTCTCTTTATTTTTATGAAGGTTAATACCAAGTCTCAATAAATTTAAGAATATTGAAATCATATCAAGCATCTTTTCCAACCACAATGCTATGAGACTAGAAATTAACTGCAAGAAAAAAAACCTACAAAAAGTAAAAACATTTGGAGGTTAAATAATATGCTGCTAAACATGGGTCACTGAATAAATCAAAGAGGAAATAAAAAAAAATACGTGGAGACAATAAAAATGGAAAGACAATGATCCAAAATCAATGGGATTCAGCAGAAGCAGTTCTAAGAGGGAAGCTGATAGTGATACAAGCCTACATCAGGAAATAAGAAAAATCTCAAACAACCTAACATTACACCTAAAGGAACTAGAAAAAGAAGAAGAAACAAAACCTAAAGTTAGTAGAAGGAAAGAAATAATACAGATCAGAGCAGAAATAAAGAGACTAATATCAATGAAACTAAGAGCTGGTTCTTTGAAAAGATAAACAAAATTGATAAAGTTTTTGCCAGACTCATCAAGAAAAAACGAGGGGCCAAATTAATAAAATCAGAAATGAAAGAGAGGTTACAACCAACACCACAGAAATTAAAGGATCATAAGAGATTCTTATGAACAGTTACACACCAATAAAGTGGACAACCTAGAAGAACTGGATAAATTCCTAGAAACATACGATCTCCCAAGACTGAACCTGGAAGAAATAGAAAATATGAACAGACCAATTACCAGTAATGAAATTGAATCAGTAATCAAAAACTCCCAACAAATAAAAGTTCAGGCCTAGACTGCTTCACAGGAAATTCTACCAAACATTTAAAAAAGAGTTAACATCTGTCCTTCTCAAACTACTCCAAAAAACTGAAGAGGAAGGAATACTTCCAAACTCATTCTATGAGGCCAGCATCACCCTGATACTGAAACCAGACAAAGACATCACAGAAAATCACACACCAATATCACTGATGAACATAGATGCAAAAGTCCTCAGCAAAATGTTAGCAAACCGAATTCAGTAACACACTGGAAGGATCATACACCATGATCAAGTGGGATTTATCTCTGGGATGCAAGAATGGTTCAATGCTGCAAATCAGTGTGATACACCACATTAACAAACTGAAGAATGAAAATTATAAGATCAATTCAATAGATGGAGAAAAAGCTTTGACGAACTTCAACATTCATTTGTGATAAAAACTCTCAACAAAGTGTATAGAGGGAACATACCTCAACATAATAAAGGCCATATATGACAAACCTACAACCAACATCATATTCAATAGTGGAAAGGTGAAAGCATTTCCTCTAAGATCAGGAACAAGACAAGGATGCCCACTCTTGCCACTTTTATTCAACATAGTATTGGCAATCCTAACCACAGTAATCATACAAGAGAAAGAAATGAAGGGAATTCAAATTGGAAAGAAGGAAGTAAAACTATCACTATTTGCAGATGACATGATACTATGTAGAGAAAATCCTAAAGATACCACCAAAATCTGTTAGAATTCATCAATGAATTCAGTAAAGTTGCAGGATACAAAATTAATATACAGAAATCTATTGCATATCTATACACTAATAACAAACTCTCAGAAAGAGAAATTAAGAAAACAATCCCATTTATAATTACATCAAAGAGAATACAATACCTAGGAATAAATCTAACCAACGAGGTAAAACTTGTACTCAGAAAACTATGACATTGATGAGAGAAATTGAAGATGACATAAACAAATGGAAGAATTAATATTGTTAAAATCACATAATATCCAAGGCAATCTACAGATTTAATGCAGCCTCTTTCAAAATTCCAAGGGCATTTTCCACAGAACTAGAACAAATAGCTCTAAAATGTGTATGGAAACACAAAAGACTTTGAGTAGTCAAAACAATCTTGAGAAAGAAGAACAAAGCTGGAGGTATCATGCTCCTTGACTTCAGACTGTACTACAGAGCTACAGTAATCAAAACAGTATGGTACTGGCACAAAAACAGATCCATAGATCAGTGAAACAGAATAGAGAGCCCAGAAACAAACCTACATTTATATGGACAATTAATCTATGACAAAGAAGGCAAGAACACACACTGGGGGAAAAGACAGTCTCTTCAATAAATGGTGTTGGGAAAACTGGACAGCCACATGCAAAAGAATCAAACTGGACTACTTTATCACACCAAATACAAAAATCAACTTAATGGAATAAAGACTTAAATGTAAAACCTGAAACCTTAAAACTCTTAGAAGAAAACCTAGGCAATATGCTCTTTGACATCGGTCTTAAGTGTATTTTTTGGATACGTGTCCTCAGGCAAGGGAAACAAAGCTAAAAATAAGTGAGTGGGAGTACATCAAACTAAAAATCTTTTGCACAGTGAATGAAACTATCAATAAAGTGAAAAGGCAGCATACTGAATGGGAGAAGATATTTCCAAATGAAATGTCTAATTACAGGTTAATATCCAAAATATACAAAGAATGCATACAACCCAACATCAAAAACAAACAACAGGATTAAAAATGGGCATAGGACCTGAATAGACCTTTTTCCAAGGAAGACATACAGACGGCCAACAGACGCGTGAAAATCTGCTCAACATCACTAATCATCGGGGAAATGCAAATCAAAACCACCATGAGATATCACCTCACACCTGTGGAAGAGCCATCATCAAAAAGACAACAAATAACAAGGGTTGGTGAGGATACGGAGAACAGGGAACCCTTGTGCACTGTTGGTAGAATTTATATTGGTACAGCCGCTATGGAAAACAATGTGGAGGTTCCTCAAAAAATTAAAAATAGAACTGCCATGTAACCCAGCAATTTCACTTCTGTGTATTTACCCAAAGAAAACAAAAAGACTAATTTGAAAAGATACATGTATTCCAGTATTCATTGCAGCACTGTTTATCATAGCCAAGATATGGAAGCAAGCTAATTATCTATTGATAGACAAATGGATAAAGAAGATGTGGTATGTGTGTGTGTGTGTATATATATATATATATATATATATATATATATATATACACACACACACACCAACACACACACAATGGAGTATTAGCCATAAAGATGAGATCTTACCATTGGCTACAACATGGATGGATCTAGAGGGTATTATGTTAAGTGAAATAAGTCAGACAGAGAAAGAAAAATACTGCACAACCTCACTTATAAGTAGAATCTAAAAAGTAAAAAAAACAAAGCAAAACGAAAAGAGACTTGTAGATACAGAGAACAAACAGGTGATTGCCAGAAGTAAAAGCGTCGGGGCGGGGGTGGGGGCAAAATAGTTGAAGGGGATTAGGAGGTACAAACCTCTAGTTATGTAGTAAATAAGTCACAGGGAGGTAATGTACAGCATAAGGAATATGGTCAATAATATTGTAATAACTTTGTACTGGGACAGGTGGTTACTAGACTTATCCAGATGATCATTTCATATTGTATGCAAATGTTAAATCATTATGTAGAACATCTGAAACATAATATTGTACATCAACTATATTTCAATAATTTTTTAAAATAAATAAATACATTTCATAAGGCTATAGCTGCCATAGATAATGACTCCTCTGATGGATGTGGGCAAAGTAAATTGAAAACCTTCTGGAAAGGATTCATCATTCTAGGTGCCATTAAGAGCATTTGTGACCCATGGGAAGAGGTCAAAATATCAACATTAACAGGAGTTTGGAAGAAGTTTATTCCATCCCTCATGGATGACTTTGATGGATTCAAGACTTTAGTGGAGGAAGTAACTGCAGATGTGGTGAGAATAGCAAGAGAACTAGAATTAGAAGTGGAGCCTGAAGATGTAATTGAATTGCTCCAAATCATGATAAAACTTTAATAAATGAGGAGTTGCTTCTTATGGCTGAGCAAAGAAAGTGGTTTATTGGAATGGAATCTACTTTTGGTGAAGATGCCGTGAAGATTGTTGGAATCACAACAAATGATTTAGAATATTACATAAACTTAGTTGATGAAGCAGTGGCAAGGTTTGAGAGGAGTCATCCAATTTTGAAAGAAGTTCTACTGTGGGTAAAATGCTGTCAAACAGTATTGCATGCTACTGAGAAACCATTAGCATAATGAAAGGAAGAGTCAATCAGTGCAGCAAACTTGATTGTTGTCTTATTTTAAGAAGCTGCCACAGCTACCCCAAACTTCAGCAATCATCACCCTGACCGATCAGTAGCCCTTAAGGAGGGCAAGACCCTTCACCAGAAAAAAGAAGACTCAGATGATAGCATCTTTAAGTAATAAAGTATTTTTAATTATGTACATTGTTTTTTTAGACTTAATGCTATTGCACATTTAACAGACTACAGTATAGTGTAAACATAGCTTTATATGCACTGGGAAACAAAAAAATTCGTGTGACTTGCTTTATTGCTATTATCCGTTTTATTTCAGTGGTCTGAAACTGGACCTGCAATATCTCCAAGGTATGCCTATAGTCTTTCAAGACTGGCTTCCTTCATTTAGCATATTGTATTTGGTATTCACCCATATTGTTTTAGTGTATCATTAGTTTTTTGTTGTAACCGAATAATATTTTTATGGTCTGGGTGTGCCAGAGTTTATCTGTTTACAATTGCAGGACATGAAATTGTTTAGAGTTTTGGGCTTTTGTGAATAAAGTCACTACGAACACTCAATTGTGAGTTTTTGTGTAAGTTGGTTGTTTGGGGTTAAATACCTAGGAAGTGGGATTGTTGAGTCATATGGTAAATGCATATTTACCTTTATAAAGACTGCCAAACATTTTTCCAAACTGATTATACCATGTTGCACTCCATCTGCAATGTATGAGAGTTCCAGTTGCTTTGCATCCGTGTCAGCACTTGGTATTGTCAGTTTTTATTTCATTTTTGGAATTCTAATAGGTGTGTAGTGTTTTAATCTGCATTTTCCCAATGAGTAATAATATTAAGCATCGTTTCATGCATGTTTTTGACATCCATATATCTTTTTGGTGAAGTGTCTCAACATCTTTTGTCACTGCCATTTTTTCAGTTGAGTTGCTTATTTTCTCGTTATTGAAATTTTTAATATATTTTGCGTATAAGTCCTTTGTAAGACACATGGTTTGCAAATATTTTCTCAGTCTGTGGCTTGTCTTTTTATTCTCTTAACCGTATCTCTAACAGAGCAGAAGTTTTTGTTTTGATGACGTTCAATTTGTTCAGTTTTAAAATGGATCATGCTTTTATTGTTTGTTTTGTATTTAAGAAATTTTTGGAAGAATTAATATTGTTAAAATGTTCTTACTACCCAAAGTGATCTACAGCTTCAGTGCAATCAATCCCTATCAAAATTCCAATGGCATTTTTCACAGAGATAGGAAAAAAAAATCCTAAAATTTGTATGGAAACACAAAAGACCCAGAGTAACCAAAGCAATCTTGAGAAAGAAGAGCAAAGCTGGAGGCATCATGCTTCCTGATTTCAAACTATATTACAATGCTATAGTAATCAAAACAGTATATTATTGGCATAAAAACAGACACATAGGTCAATGAAACAGAATCGAGAGCCCAGAAATTAACCCATACTTATATGGTCAATTAAGTTACAACAAAGGAGCTAAGAATACACAACGGGGAAAGGACAGTCTCTTCAATAAATGGTGTTGGGAAAACTAGACAGTCACATGCAAAAAAAAATGAAATTGGGCCCTTATCTCACACCACATACAAAAATCGACTCAAAATGGATTAATTATTTAAATGTAAAACCTGAAACTGTAAATCTACTAGAAGAAAACATAGGGGAAATGTTTCTTGACATTGGCTTTGGCAACAATTTTTTGCTCGTGACACCAAAGGCAAAGGCAACAACAGCAAAAATAGACAAATGGGATTTTATCAACCTAAAAAGTTTTTGCACAACAAAGGAAAGAATTCAACAAAATGAAAGCAACCTATTGAATGGGAGAAAATATTTGCAAACCATTTATCCGATGAGTTAGTATCAAAAACAACGTGTATGACTCAATAACAAAATAATTTTAATCCAATTTAAAAATGGACAAAGGACCTGAATAAACATTTTCCCAAAGAAGACATACAAATGGCCAACATGTACATGAAAAAGTGCTCATTATCACTAATCAAAGAAATACAAATCAAAAGCTCAGTGAAATATCATCTCACCAAAGTTAAAATGTCTACTCAAAAAGACAGAGGGTAACAAGTGTTGGCAAGGATGTGGAAGAAAGGGAATCCTTGTGCACTGTTAGTGGAAATGTAGCATTATGGAGGGTCCTCAAAAAATTAAAAATAGAACT
The DNA here is from genome assembly GCF_011762595.2 of Tursiops truncatus. Classification (NCBI taxonomy): domain Eukaryota; kingdom Metazoa; phylum Chordata; class Mammalia; order Artiodactyla; family Delphinidae; genus Tursiops; species Tursiops truncatus. Next base: position 78,291,942 of record NC_047042.1, on the reverse strand, counting down.
ACCATATAATGCAGAATTTCAAATTTTGAATATTGATAATTGAGCCAATCTAAATTTAGTGTTAAGATAAATGAAATGAGAACACTTGGTTTAGTGGGCTTTAATTTCTGTGTGAATCTAGCTATTGCCTGTAAAAATAATTAACACAGCATAGCACCAAAAATCTAAATTCTTAAAAATAAGTGGAATATATGTATATATATAACTGATTCATTTTGTTGTGAAGCTGAAACTAACATACCATTGTAAAGCAATTATAGTCCAATAAAGATGTTAAAAAAAAAAAAAAAAATAAGTGCCAAAGCACTTTCTTTTCTTTTCTTCTTGGGAAGTTTTCTTACTATTGCAACTCAAAGCCTCTACCGACTCATTTTTTTCAGTCAGTTAATTTTCTAGGTGATTTTACCATGTATATCTAAAAGTTTATGAATAATAGAGATTTTTAATATTTTGGTAGGGTAAATGAATACTACTTGAAATTTAAATTTTGTATAGAGTAGGAAGTTAAGGAAAAAATATGACTTTAAAATTAACCAACTTGTTATCTCATTCTAAGATAAATTAGCCCTTAGCATTTGGCCTGGCTGTTATAGTTTGTCTTTCTTCCTTCCTTCCTTCCTTCCTTTCTTTCTTTCTTTTTCTTTCTTTCTTTCTTTCTTTCTTTTTCTTTCTTTCTTTCTTTCTTTTCTTCTTTCTTTCGTTTCTTTTCTTTTTTCTTTCTTTCCTTTTCTTCTTTCTTTCTTTCTTTCTTTTCTTCTTTCTTTCGTTTATTTTCTTTTTTCTTTCTTTCCTTTTCTTCTTTCTTTCTCTTTCTTTCTTTTCTTCTTTCTTTCGTTTCTTTTCTTTTTTCTTTCTTTCCTTTTCTTCTTTCCTTCTTTCTTTCCTTTCTTTCTTTCTTTCTTTCTTTCCTCCTTTCTTTCCTTCTTTCTCTTTCTTTCTTTCCTTCTCTTTCTTTTCTTTCTCGTTCTTTCTTTCCTTCTTTCTTTCTTTCTTCCTTCCTTCCTTCCTTCCTTCCTTCCTTCCTTTCCTTTCCTTCTTCTCTCCCTCCCTTTCCTTCCTCCCTCCCTCCTTTCTTTCTTTCTTTCTTTCTTTCTTTCTTTCTTTCTTTCAGGTCCCTCAAGATCCACTGAAGTTTTATAAGAAGATTTACTTTTGCCTCAGTTGCCAGCTCTATTTGCCTTCTACAGAGTTTGCTGTATCATCCACCTCACACCACATTTACCGCTGTCGCCACTGCATTAACCTTGACAATGAGACTCAAAAACGAGAATCATGTTTGAAGTACAAATGTTTACTTCAACGACTTTACTATTCAGAAGCTGATTATGAAGATGATTCTAAAATTGCTTTCCTGATGCAGGTATGATCAGTAAATGTTGCCAATCATGGATGAAATTTGTCCATTGATTTTACAGAAAAGATTTCTGCTTTCCCATCCAAACCTATTAAAATAATGTTTCTCTTTCCCATGTTTATTCTTTGTGAAGCTTGCCTCTGGCAATTCTGAGTTTATATATGCAGACCTTGTGACAGAAAGTCATTTCAAGAGCTTTAGCTAATATGGTTTAAAATTTTTTTAAAAAGTTTTAAAACAGTTATTTCATTTCTTCCCTTTTCCCTCTTTTTTCATTAAAACAATAAAGTTTTTAATAACGCTAAGCGAATTGCTTATTCTTTATTAAATCTTAATTTCCTCATTTGTAAAATGGGAATAAAATGATCTGCAGTAACCCTGAGGATAAGATGATAGTTACTAATGAATTTTGAAAAGTACTTAATACCATATAAATGTAAGGTAAAATTAGCATATTGGAAGAAATATACACAGCTTACTCTGGGTTAAAGATGCAGTCATGACTGTGAGATTGGTAACATATTATGGTTTGGGCAGAATGAGCAGAGATTTGATGAGAAATAAGCCATGTGCGCAGAAAACCTCATGAATAATGTTTTCCTTTAAAAAATATACTCAGTATAATTTGTTTTCTCAAGTAATAGAATAATTTAAAATTTTATGTTTAGAAGAAAACATTGTTTTTCACAAATGTTTTGACATGCAGCTACAAGATATTCAGTACCTGACTGAGAACATCTGGGCATCCCAGTCAGTGCTCAGTACCTGGAACGATCTCAATGATCTGGTCATGGTCAGGTGGGATAAGTCCTTGGAGTGGTCGCCCTGGAACTGCATTCTTCTTACCAAAGATGAAGGCACTGCTCATCTCAAGCTAAAGAGTATTGAAGAGGTAAGGAGGTCAAACTTTATTTGGGACCTTAATTTGGTCATTGGAATTATTAGAGGTAACTTGACTGCCTTTTACTACATTCCATGCATAAGTTAAATACTTCCATTGGATTAAGAAACAGAGAACCCATGGATAACAGTAACAAAATACATAGATGGTATGTATGGCAGAGATTAAAATTGAAAGGAAGCTAAGACACTTAAAAGGTAAAGATAAGACATCTGAAAGTCTTCCAAGTACCTAACATGAAACCAGACCCTCCTAATAATAGCAAGTTCAAGCACATTAGTTCCACAGTAAATTCCATAAGAACAGGGATATTGTTTAGTTTATTTGTGTCTATATCTCTAATACCTACAACAGTGTCACAGACTAGGGAATTAATAAGTATTTGTTGAATGAATAAATGAATATTATCACCAGATAGGTATTTTGAAACCTAAAGTCTGTCCTTTGATTAATCATCACAAGTCTGCCTAAAAGCACGGTAGATTCTCAAATAAATTCTGTTCATAATTTTGTGCCCTAAATGACAATCATACTGATGGGGTATAGTTCTGAGGCTTCATTTTTCATTTGCTTCCAGTTAACTAGGAGTGGGGAAAGCACTGTAAAAATTAAATACCATTTAATTCCAGTAATTTATAAGATGCAATCTGTAAAACATTTTGATGAACAGAATTGAGGGGTCCCTGATGAGTTCCCCGAAAGCTCCGTTTATACTAAGCAAGCCTATGATCCCAACATCTGATATTGATTCTCTGCCTTCTGCTAATTAAATTGCTGTACTTTAATTCCATGCAAGATGTCAGCTAAGGGAAAATACAGAAATGACTTCAAATATAATAGTCGTTTTGAATCGTGCTATTTCCTGCCTGTGTTTTTATTAGGGAGGGGGAAGGAGTAAAGAGGAGAAACTAGTTAAAGTTTTAACTTTTTTGAATAATTTTCCATTAGGAGTCAGGCTAAGAAAAATTTTACTCTAGGGACTGAAGGAAAGGGTAACAAGAAACTGAAGCTATGTTAAATATTATATTTAGTAAACTAAGCTGCCTCATAAATATTTAATCACTGAAAGCCTAGCCAATACTAGCAATAGTGTTTCATATAGGACCCATAGTGGGATTGAAGTTCACTCCCAAAGCTGATATTCCACTGCTTCTTCAATTCATACACACAACTCCCTTTGTGTATTTAATCAAATTACTGCAGTATCAAATTAAATGTTCTATTCACATGCATTTCTAATTTCAGGATCTTACTGAATTTCTGTAAATAGAGCTCCGTTTACGCCAAGCAACCCTAGTGTAAATAAAGAAATGACTTCAAATATAATTGTCATTTCAGACAAACTAAAAAATTTGCCTTTTTATGGTTTTGGGCTGGTGTAATCGTTTAAGTATTAATATTCAGCCTACTTAAAGAATAGTTTATGTCCTGTTGTAATTTCCAGAATTTCCTAAATGCACAGAGGTATTTGCTATCTCATTGAGTAAAAAACTACTCGAAACTTAAAATAATCTTGACTCCTGCAATCATGATACAAATTGTAGGAAAAGCATGGAAAAAGACTTCTGTTCTTTGAACTGTATATGAGGCAGATCAGTTTCTCCTGGTGTGTGCAATGGCCAGAGTAGGACAATAGTGGATTTAAAGTCAAGACACCTGACGCAGTATTTCCCCATTTCTGTCATTAACGATCTGCAGGACATTAAGACCTTCCTTCTTTGCTTTGCAAAATTTTATAAAGGTTAGCGAAAAACATGAAATTGGTATAAAGGATTAGAGTAGATTAGAGCTTTGAATTCTGGCTCTATCACTTATGGGAGAAGTTGGGCAAGTTTGTTAATGTCTCAATGCCCCGGTTTTCTCATCTATAAAATGGGAATAATGGATATTTTTCCATATTATATTACTCTTTAAGAGTTACTTATTGTTCCTTTTATTGTATGTACCATAATGTGCTATTCTCATCTTTGATGATTACTTTTTGCCTTTATGCACTTTGAAAACCTATAAAGTTCTCTACATGTTTTGTTTAATGTTGTATAACAGAAATGTGTTAGTACTTCTTGAATGAAATATGGGCTAAGAAGTGTTGGAATAAGGTTAAATGAGTATTTTGACCTGGTGAATTTGTCTGTAGAGAGGAAACTTTTTTTAAAAAATTGAAGTATAGCTGATTTATAATATTATATTAGTTTCAGGTGTACAGCACAGTGATTCAATATTTGTATAGATTATACTCTAAAGTTATTATAAAACAATGGCCATATTTGCCTATGCTGTACAATATATTCTTGTTGCTTATTTATTTATGCATAGTAGCTTGTGCCTCTTAATCCATACTCCCATCTTGCCTTCCTTTTCCCCACTGGCAGCCACTAGTTTTTTCTCTGTATCTGTGACTCTGTTTCTATTTTGGTGTATACATTTGTTTTATTTTTTAGATTGTACATGTAAGTGATAATATAGAGTATTTGTCTTTCTCTCTCTGACTTATTTCCCTAAGTATAATGCTCTCTAGGTCATCTGTATTGTTGCTAATGGTGGAATTTCATTCTTTTTTACGGCTGAATAATATTCCATTGTGTATATATACATACCATAGAGAGGAAACTTTAAAATAAGCCCAGGATATTTCTACATAATGCTTTCTTTAAGAATGCCACATCCTTTGGCTCCTTTTCTCCAGGGCTTTCTTTATCTTGACTTGACACTATGGAAGGATCTTTAGTAAGGAGATATCTTAGTAAAGAGATACCTAACCTTTCAGAAAACAAATTTTAGGAGGAGGTACAGGTAGTATTTGTGATTTGGTTGAAAAGAAGAGTCAATTAAGATTAATGAAGAGGGGCTTCCCTGGTGGCTCAGTGGTTAAGAATCCGCCTGCCAATGCAGGGGACACAGGTTCGAGCCCTGGTCTGGGAAGATCCCACATGCCGCAGAGCAACTAAGCCTGTGTGCCACAACTACTGAGCCTGCGCTCTAGAGCTCGTGAGCCACAACTACTGAGCCTACATGCCACAACTACTGAAGCCTGTGCCCCTAGCACTCATGCTCCACAACAAGAGAAGCCACCGCAGTGAGAAGCCCACGCACCGCAACGAAGAGCAGCTCCCGCTTGCCACAACTAGAGAAAACCCGCACACAGCAACAAAGACCCAATGCAGCCAAAAAAAAACAGAAAGCAAAAAAGAATAAAGAGAATAGACAGTATTTATTAATTCAACCAGAATTTGCTTTTCAATCTGCCGGATGTTGTGATAAGTGCGTGGGGAAAAGCAAGGAAATGTAATGGATACAATACTTCATTGTTTCAGTTGCATTTGAGTTTAGCTGCAAATAACAGACTAAGCAGTATAATGACTTAATCAAATATGGGGTCAGTTGTCTTATATAATAGGGATCCAGAGTTTGGCATCTGGAGACTTGTATGGTAGCTCCACAATGCTCTCAGAAACCCAGGCCTTCTAACTTCTTCCTCAGCCATATTTAACCTTTGGCTTTAACCCTAATGATTGTGTACTCTTAGAGAAAGATAGCTACTTCATCTTCTGCATTATATCCCCCTCCTAGATATGGCAAAAGCCTAAAGGTACTTCCCACTCCTAAAAAGCTTCCCTGTAAGCTTTATCCAATGACTTCTTTTTTACAAATGTACATATATACATGTGTGTATATATAAATATATATATATTTCTGCCATATATATGTGTGTATATATATATACACATACACACACACATATATATGTCAGAAACTTGTCATATGGCCACCCCTAGCTATAATAAAGCCTAAGAAAGCTGAGCACATCACAAAATACAAAATAAGGCCCCTATATAGAGTTGGGCCTCTAAATATGAATGCAAGAGAGAATGAATATTGGGTTGGCAACTAGCATTGTGCCCCTCTCATTAGAAAACAGATTGTCTTATAATGTGGCAAAGCTACATTACAGAGAAAGTTCAAAGTGCTGCTATAGCTGTGGAGAGACAAGAAGCCTAAAAATTAATTATGAACAAATAAAAATGGAAAGGCACAAAGATTTGATAAAGGCAGGAAAGTTATTTTCTATTTAGAAGACAGAAGAGAAACACAAGAGAAACAGTGCAGGGACTCATATCTAAGGTAGTAAAAAGGGTGACTAAAGAGAAGCTTACATTGTCACAGCACCATTGTGATCTTTATTTTGAACTCTGGAGATATAGAGGGAAGGACTAATTTTAGAAAAAAAAATTCAAGTGGGTAATTGTATCAGTATTGAAATAGATTTATAGAGAACTAAGGTGACAAGAGCATTCACACAAAAATATTGATTGACTCTTTACCTTATGGTGCCAAGACACACATGTATGAAAAAGACCCAGTGTGAGGGACTTCCCTAGTGGTCCAGTGGGTCAGACTCCACACTCCCAATGGAGGGGACCCGGGTTCAATCTCTGGTCGGGGAACTAGTGCTGCAACTAAGAAGCCCACATGCCACAACTAAAAAAAGATCCCTCGTGCTGCAACTAAGACCCAGCGCAGCCAAAATAAATAAATAAATATTAAAAAAAAAAAAGACTCAGTTTGAATCTTTAAGGAGCCTTTCTTATCATCATGGAAGAGACTTGCAAGTAAATAGTGAAATTCAAGGCAGAATGAACTAAATATTACAATTAAAATACATGAAAGTGCTTGCAAGTATATAAGAAGGAGGGGTTAGTTTAGACTTAGAGAGGTCAGACGGAGAATCAAGAAAGGCTTCCAGGTTAAAGCGTCATAAAAGCTGAGCCCCGAAAGATGATGGACAAAGTGAGAATAAATGTTTTCTGGGCTGAAAGAACTGAGAAGTAAAGGCACTGAGGCATAAAAGTGTTTTTACTTGGCAAAATATATTTGTGACATTTAATAGAATTTGATTTTCTTTTCTTTTCAGGGATATGAACCCTTGTTTATTCACAAGATCAAACACAAACATTTCCTGGCTAAGAACTATTTTTCACAAATTCCAGTGCTGGCTTCATTTTTACTTGGTGATGGTGAAGTAGATGAGATCAGAAAGAAACATCAATCAGAACCAACATCTAAGATTATAGATATCCACAGGCCTAGTCCTTAAAAGATCCAGGACTATTTGTTTGATGATCAGCATTTTTGTCCACTGCTAATAGAGTAATACAGAGGTCACACAGTACGGTAGTAGAATTTTATCTTTTATTGATTTTAATTGTTCTTCATAGTGTCATAAGTTGTATGAAGAGAAAACATCCCTATACAAATGCTTTATCGTTAGTGTTAAATTTAAATATAATTGTGTTACTGAAATTAATATTTTAAAGAGAACATTTTATTTTTAGATTAAAATTTTTAAAAATTTCAACTACATTATATTATACTTAAAATCAACAGACAAACAAAAGCTAGGCTTAATTTTCAACTCAAAAAATTTATTTTAGAAAAAATTGTAGTTACAGGAGAATAGTCAGTATACGGATGAGAGGAAACATTATAGAATACTCTTTCATGAAAATCTTTACATATAGGATAAAAGATGCTATGTTTTAATATAGGGATTTGAATCTTCACATTTTATCTTCTACTTTCATCTTCCATTCTTCTCAAAATTTCAATGAAAAAACAAACTATAAACAAACAAAAAAGTTCATTCCATACTGGAAAACAGGGTGAACAGTGGAACTATATTTTATTCTATGGTAGAAAAACTCCCTGTGGGGCAATGATGAAACTCTGTAAGAACAATAAAAATGGTCAAGTAAACTATAACAATTCCTTTCCCTAATAAACCAAAGGAATAACCTTGACCACATGCATGTCAGGGACGTACAATGATGAACAACGGTATATGAGTCAATCTTAACAGGAAATACGTTCAAAATAGGATAATTCAAGGAGAGTTTATTTACAAAGGGACTTCTTATAAAGCGTGAGCAGTGTGTAGGGAAACTAAGGGAATAGTGTAGGAATGTAGGGTCACTATCAGATAAGCTGTGTCTACCCTAATCTCAAGTGGATCCGGGGAGGGAACGGTCTGGGAACCCAGAAAGAGAGTGTAAAGGAGATAACTGAGATCAGTGAGCAACTCTCAGGGCCCTAGGTGATCTCATGAGCTAGAGAAATAAATATCAGACCTCATACTTCTCTCTTCCTCCAGTCTCTTGCTTGGGTTTCCCATTGGAAGAACCCGAAAGGAAAGCAGAAAAAGTAGAAGTCTGTGGACATAATTCGTATAGCTTCAGGGCAAAGATCAGAGGAGACAAGTGGGAGAGTGCATTTGGCTGGCTAAAGAGAAGACATCCAGCTAGAGAGAAGAATTAAAAGTGAAAGTGAAGAGCTATAATTCAAGTAGCAATATTTCATACACACACAACATATACATTTGTATATATTATACTTATATATAAGTATATATGTGCGTATGTGTATATTATATATAGAGAGAGAGAGAATTCTCTTAATTTCAATCAGTAATTAATGAGGCTGTTCTCTCAAGTTTAGTGATCAAGGAGTCAAGGAGTCCACTGGAATGGAAATAACCAGGTTTTCACAAGACAGTTCAGGAGAAACCCCCAGGTCAGAGTAGGAAGAGCAGAGGAGGCAGCAGGAAGGGCTGGGGCAGCAGGCAGCGAGGGGGCAATAGATAGGGGCAAGTAGAGGACTTTGAGAGTTCCTCTATTGCCCTAGGAGTAAAGCACTTGCTTATAGTAATGGAAGACTTGTGGAGTACAACTGGTGGGGGGCAGAGCGAGGGCAGGCAACCAGAGCTATTGAATCATACATGAAAAGGGGCAGCACCTTAATTTAGGGCTGGGAAAATAACCACAAAGAGCAAAAAAAAAAAAAAAAAGGCTCAACAACAGAGAGACTTTGCTTAATAAGGTCAACTCTTCTGGGAAACTCTTTTCCATCCCATTGGAACTACAGCTCTCATTTTACACAGGTCTCCAAAAATCCACAGCAGAAGGGGCTAGAGATGGTGTCAGGCTAGAGAGCAGCCAGCAGGGAAAAAGTCCAGTTGCTGCCTACTAGAATCCTGGCACTAGGGTACTGGGCAGCAACCAGTTAAGAAGTTAAACTCCCCTGCCGTAGAAGGACCTGCTTTTCTCTAGTTTATGACCTGATGAGCACACCTCCCCTGGCCCACTAACAAATGAAACTGTAGAAGGTGTTTCCTTCTTTCTCCTTTAGGACTATATTATATGGATAGAGGCCTAAACAGTAGAACAGAACAAAGTTTTATATCCCAATATTGCAAAAACAAGCTGAAAAAAGATGGTCACTGTATACGTAAAGATTCAAAAATCAAAAAAGGGATCCTTTTGAAGAATGAGAACAAATATTCATTTAACAGATCTCAACTATATTAAGGACATTTGATAGCATTTTTCATCTTTTGGAAAAAAAATACTGGGAAAAATTGCTATTACATAGATCATTACAATAAATAAATAAATACAACAAAATAAACAATTGCTGAATTAGAATAAACAACACACTTGGCAATGAAGAGCAGATTTGGTACTTGAAAGCTAAAGCTAATACAGGGATTGGGTGATTAGCTCAAGACAGTCCTCTAGAGATTTCCCTGGCAGTCCAGTCAGTGGTTAAGACTCTGCATTCCCAATGCAGGGGGCATGAGTTTGATCCCTGGTCGAGGAACTAAGATCCTGCATGCCACACGGTGCGGTCAAAAAAAAAAGATAGTCCCCTTGAATTCAGAGGAAAAGTCAAAGAAATGAGGAAGATGAGCAAAAATGATAAGTCTAACAGCTTTGCTTTGTCTACACTAGAAATAACATAAGCCTAAAATGGAGTAGAGAAGGAGAAACAATTAGCAAAGGGAGATTTAAAGCTAATTTCCCTAAGCTAAAAAGGCATATATCCATAGCTGTATAAAGGATCTACCAAGTACTGGGAAAATTAATATAGAGATACACATAGACACAACCTCATGACATTGCTGGATTTCAGAAATATTGGACAAATTCTATAAGCATTCAAGTTGAAGAGGAAAAGCCACAAGGAAAAAAGTCAATAACAACAGCATAGATTTCTCTTCTGCAACACTAAGTGCCAGAAGGTGAAGGAGGAACACTTCTGTTGAAGACTTTTGAATTCTGAGGGTGAAAAAATGACCTAAGAATTTTACTTTCAGGCAAATTTTTTTTGGTGAAGACAACAGGAAGACATTGTTAGGCAGGAAGCATGTCATCAGTCTATGTGTACTCATTCTGTCCTCCAGCTGACCTCGAAACTATGGAGGTAGGGTCTGGGCATGATACTGTATATGAGAAATGGCAGTGAGCACTGCAACTTCAATCCTTTCTAAATGATCATCATTTGTATGGTTATGAAAATAAATTTTCAAATAAAAATCTATACTGCAAAAAACAAAAATATGAATCAACAACAAAAAAATACCCTGAGTATTGTCACTAAATGTCTGCTGTAGGAGGGTTCAGAGGGATAAAAGTGTTCCAAATCTTTTCAAGGGGAGATGAGTAAATGGATATATAGGTAGGAAAGTTGGTATTCAAATATTTAGTTAAAAAATTTAAAGCAACTGCTAGCAGAATGAAAATGGAATTATAAACTCCACATTTCTAGAGAGAAAAAGGGAACAGCGACAAACTTGAGAACTATTGTGAAATAAAGGGGTTTTGTTTGTTTTTTTAGGTTAATAGGAAGTATATATAAGAGAAAAACAAGATTAAAAATATCACAGTGCATAAATTTGAATGGGTTAAAATTCTAGTAAAGGATAGTTATTCTGTTTGTTTTTTTTTTACGGTACGCGGGCCTCTCACTGTTGTGGCCTCTCCCGCTGCTTCGGATGCGCAGGCTCAGCGGCCATGGCTCACGGGCCCAGCCGCTCTGTGGCACGTGGGATCCTCCCGGACCGGGACACGAACCCGCGTCCCCTGCATCGGCAGGCGGACTCTCAACCACTGTGCCACCAGGGAAGCCCAAGGATAGTTATTCTTATATGGTATCAAAGGAGTGAACTACAAGCTGTGTACCAGATATGTACCCCCAATAAAATGACATTTAAAGATATATAGTAAAACTATATCAGTCATATACAAATAGACAACAAAATAATTGGTGGCAATATTAATATCGAGGATGAAATCAAGAAGAAAAAGAGCAAAAGAAGTTACTTTATTTTGATAAATTATTATTCACAATATAAATGGAGAATTAATCTCTACATTGGGTATGCAAGTAGGCTTAAAACAAAAAGTCAGTTGGGAAACAATTCTCCATAGGTTTTTAACATTTCGGCACGTCTTTTGAGCAGAGGTACTTAGTTCTCCTTTTTTCAAGGATGTTTGTAAAGCAAGCAGTCTTAGAAGATATAGTGTTCACTGTTCCCTGTAAAAGATTCATAGTCTCTAAGCCCAGCATTCCCAGTCTATGAAGCAGCTCACAGTGTGCATGTGTCATCTGGACTTTGTGTCACCCTAAGGGATTTAGGGCAAAATGCTGATCTTCTGGCTGCTGCTGTTTCTGTGAAAAATAAATTGTGCTTTATCTCTGACCCAGGAGTCTCATGTCTTTTACTATCATTTATGAACTTGTGGCACCAAACTTGTTACCTTGCAATTAGGACAGCATTTCAGATACTTCACAGTTCTTGATACAGATAACCTTAGAAATGGAAAACAAAAAAAAGGGAAATGAGTCAAGAGGTACAAAATGCTGTTTCTCTTCTCTTTCCAGGAACACTGGGTGATTGATTGCAATTCTCCATCCTCTTGAAGTGAGGCAGGATTATGTAGCATGCTTTGTCCAATGTAACGCAATTAAAATGATCTTGTGTCACTTTTGAGCATTAAAGGAATGAAAGATTCTGATTCTACTAACTAGATATTCTTCTTCTAATAAATAGAAAAAGAATGAATGCTCCCCAATTCATGAGGCTAGCATATCCTTGATATCAAAATTTGACAAGGATAGTACAAGAAAGAAAATGATAGGCCAATTTCACTATGAATATAGATGCAAAAATCCTAAACAAAATATTAGCAAATAAGGGGGATAGCTCAGTGGTAGAGCATTTGACTGCAAACCAAATCCAAAAAGTGTAATAAAAGATAAAAGCATATGGTTTTTCCCGGATATTCTTCATGTGCTTCTTCAGTTCTACCTTCCCCCCTTCTCTTCTCATCTTTGTGCCCTTGGAGGCTGATATTTATGCAGTGCATCAATGAGTGCACAATATTCCTCAGGTGGGTTTGGTCAATAGGAAGCATCAGCAGGAAATTTGAGGTCTGAGAGAAAGAGGTTGAGATATTTATTACCCTGGCTTCTCCCATCTGCCTTTTGGTCTGTTGTTGTCAAGTGACTGCTTTTATCTGCCTAAGACCACAGCTGTGGTTGGACGGTCATCCCTCCTACTCTTCAACTCTCTTTGAGTTCTGGGGCTCATTCCTTCTCTTTACTTCTTCAGCTTATGGGTGATAATGGCTTTCTTTTGTAGCTGGGTTAAGGTGCTTCACTTTTTCTTTTTGATTTCCTTAAACAATGTCATCTCCTTTGTAAACAGTCCTTTTACTAAATACTTCTCAAATTAGCCAGTTTGAATCTGCCAACAGGTTCTGCTGGACCATGAACAAAGCAGTAATTGGTACCAAGAGTGGTCCCAGTAAATGGACTTTAAGATGTAATCCTAGGCTCGGGCTGCTTACATGTTTGAAGAGCATGTGGGTACCCTCCATATAGGAAATGGGACACTGGTAATATGCAGTGTGTGGTAGCATCATGATTACTCAAAACTTCGCCAGTGGAGGCATGGAACGGGGTGCAGGATGGCCGATAAGCTTAGGGAGATGAAATGCAATTAGTCAGTTTGATGACAAAGATTGTGGCATAAAATGGGTATTCTTACACTAGAGGGAGTCCATAAAGAAATGGATATATTGAAAGCCTTAAATGTCCAATACAGACCCAGACAGAAATTCAGAAAGCCCTTAAGTCAGCTCTAAAGAAATTATCTCCTGCATATACAGGGAATACGTGGCTAAGGATTAAGTCTGAAGCCTGATTGTAATGTGTGTAGTGTTGTCTTGTCAATTAGATGTGCACCCAGGTTAGATCTCATGCTTAGGTAAGGATACTGGTGAGGAAGAACAATGTATGGTCTGGTATGAGTTAGCCTATATACTGAAAGAGTTTCAGGAGTGTGTCAATTTTTACTTAGATTCAGGGGAGTATATATAAGAATTTATTGTAAGGATGTTAGACTAAAAAGGGTAAAACAAAAGATTATATCAAGCCAAATTGATGTTCTTGCCTAGAATTCAAGATTTAATGTGTTGGCTTGAGGCCCTGAGAATTGCTATATGTGTTAACTGGAGCCTAAACTCAAAAGTGACCTATATCAGTGAGCTTGAAATGCCAGGACTCCCCCTGGAAAATATTAGGAAGATGGGTTGTTGGAGTGGATCTGTTATGTGCAACTTTCTCAGATGCCTCTTAAAGGTGTCTATACTCCACAAGAGGGTCTTCACCAAGACATTAAAAAATGCGATCGTAAGTGGATTATGATCCTTGAAAAACTCTGTGGTGACTGTTCCCTGTAAGCTGGAGATGACAGTGGTGGCTGCAGTGGAATTTGACAGGCTGGTTTAATGGGAATAATGCAATCCCCAGTGCTAGAAGTGAGGCTGAAACTTAAGCATCAGAAAAAAGTGGGCAGTTATAATAAGAACCCTAGGGGCAGAGTGGTTTGTTCCTGCAGGGATTTATAACAATGGTTAATTGATGATCAGATCCATGGGCATGAAATGGACTGCTGTATTAGTTTTTTAGAGGCTGTAACAAATAACCACAGATTGCATGGTTTAAAACAACAGGGATCTCTTCTCCCACAGTTCTGGAGGCCAGAAGTCTAAAATCAAGGTTCAGCGGAGCCTCATTCCCTCGGCATGTCCTATGGGAGAATTCCTCATTGCTCTTCTAGCTTCTGCTGGCTCCAGGCATTCTTCGGCTGCTTTGGCTGCATCACTCCAATTTCTGCCTCTGTGGTCACTGGGCCTCCTCCTCTATGTGTGTCTGTGTCTTTTCTTCTGTCTCTATGTCGACACTCATCATTGGGTTAAGGGCCTACCTGGGTAATCCAGGATGATTTCATCTAGAGATCCTTCATGCAATCACATCTGGAAATATTCTTTGTTCACATAAGGTCACATGTACCAGGTCCATGTACTGGGACATGGATATATCTTTTTAGGAGCCACCTTTCAATCCACTATAGCAGTATGGTTCTATATGAGCAGAAAAATTCCAGTTCCGAAGGTCAGAAAAATAATTAAAGTATGGTAGTGAGGAATCTTGGTCTTTTACCAGAGTTCTCAAACTTAAGCTATTTCACAGATGTTAAAATATAGAGGCATATTAAACATTTTAAGAGTTTATTTGAGTACAATCTCTTTGAATTGGGCCGTGTCAAACCTTAAGTGGTTAGGGGCGTTCTGCCAAAAGGAACCAGGGGAAAGATTTATATTGAGAAAGTGTGGAAACAAAGAACAGAAATTATTATTTTAACATCTTTATTGGAGTATAATTGCTTTACAATGGTGTGTTAGTTTCTGCTTTATAACAAAGTGAATCAGCTATACATATACATATATCCCCATATCTCCTCCCTCATGCGTCTCCCTCCCACCCTCCCTGTCCCACCCCTCTAGGTGGTCACAAAGCACCGAGGTGATCTCCCTGTGCTATGCGGCTGCTTCCCACTAGCTATCTATTTTACATTTGGTAGTGTATATGTGTCCATGCCACTCTCTCACTTTGTCCTAGCTTACCCTGGCCCCCTCTCCGTGTCCTCAAGTCCATTCTCTACGTCTGCGCTTTATTCCGGTCCTGCCCCTAGGTTCTTCAGGACCAGTTTTTAAAATTATTTTTTTAGGTTCCATATATATGTGTTAGCATACGGTATTTGTTTTTCTCCTTCTGACTTACTTTACCCTGTATGACAATCTCTAGGTCCATCCACCTCACTACAAATAACTCAATTTCGTTTCTTTTTATGGCTGAGTAATATTCCATTGTATATATGTGCCACATCTTCTTTATCCATTCATCCGATGATGGGCACTTAGGTTGTTTCCATCTCCGGGCTATTGTAAATAGAGCTGCAAGGAACATTTTGGTACATGACTCTTTTTGGATTTTGGTTTTCTCAGGGTATATGCCCAGTAGTGGGATTGCTGGGTCATATGGTAGTTCTATTTGTAGTTTTTTAAGGAACCTCCATACTGTTCTCCATAGTGGCTGAACCAATTCACATTCCCACCAACAGTGCAAGAGGGTTCCCTTTTCTCCACACCCTCTCCAGCATTTACTGTTTGTAGATTTTTTGACGATGGCCATTCTGACCGGTGTGACGTGATACCTCATTGTAGTTTTGATTTGCATTTCTCTAATGATTAGTGATGTTGAGCATCTTTTCATGTGTTTGTTGGCAATCTGTATATCTTCTTTGGAGAAATGTCTATTTAGGTCTTCTGCCCATTTTTGGATTGGGTTGTTTGTTTTTTTGATATTGAGCTACATGAGCTGCTTGTAAATTTTGGAGATTATTCCTTTGTCAGTTGCTTCCTTTGCAAATATTTTCTCCCATTCTGAGGGTTGTCTTTTTGTCTTGTTTATGGTTTCCTTTGCTGTGAAAAAGATTTTAAGTTTCATTAGGTCCCATTTCTTTATTTTTGTCTTTATTTCCATTTCTGTAGGAGGTCAAAAAGGATCTTGCTGTGATTTATGTCATGGAGTGTTCTTCCTATGTTTTCCTCTGAGAGTTTTATAGTGTCTGGCCTTACATTTAGGTCTTTAATCCATTTTGAGTTTATTTCTGTGTATGGTGTTAGGGAGTGTTCTAATTTCATTCTTTTACATGTAGCTGTCCAGTTTTCCCAGCACCACTTATTGAAGAGGCTGTCTTTTCTCCATTGTATATTCTTGCCTCCTTTATCAAAGATAAGGTGACCATATGTACATGGGTTTATCTCTGGGCTTTCTATCCTGTTCCATTGATCTATATTTCTGTTTTTGTGCCAGTACCATACTGTCTTGATTACTGTAGCTTTGTAGTATAGTCTGAAGTCAGTGAGCCTGATTCCTCCAACTCCGTTTTTCTTTCTGAAGATTGCTTTGGCTATTCGGGGTCTTTTGTGTTTCCATACAAATTATGCAATTTTTTGTTCTAGTTCTGTGAAAAATGCCATTGGTAGTTTGATAGGGATTGAATTGAATCTGTAGATTGCTTTGGGTAGTATAGTCATTTTCACGATGTTGATTCCTCCAATCCGAGAACATGGTATATCTCTCCATCTGTTTATATCATCTTTAATTTCTGTCATCAGTGTCTTGTAGTTTTCTGTATACAGGTCTTTTGTCTCCTTAGGTAGGTTTATTCCTAGGTATTTTATTCTTTTTGTTGCAATGGTAAATGAGAGTGTTTCCTTCTCTTTCAGATTCTTCATCATTAGTGTATAGGAATGCAAGAGATTTCTGTGCATTACTTTTGTATCCTGCTACTTTACCAAATTCATTGATTAGCTCTAGAAGTTTTCTGGTAGCATCTTTAGGATTCTCTATGTATAGTATCATGTCATCTGCAAACAGTGAGAGTTTTACTTCTTTTCCAATTGGAGAACAGAAATTATTTGATTGGCTATAACTTAAAGCCTAGTTGGGTCTTTGTGATTGGTTGTCCTTAGCATTTTGATTTCATAACCCTGAGACATTTACAGGCTTAGATTTTTGGTTTCCTTATGTACGCTGCTGCCATGGCATTAGAGCTCCCTCAGTCTAATGGCTTTCTTGTTTAATTAATTTAACACAGACCCACAGACTCTTTATGTGGGGAGAGACTGGCTCTCTTTAAAGAATGACTCTTCCACAAACGTGTGTTTACTGTGTATGTTCCTCCAAGCCTTCTCCAGTGGGACCTATCTCATTGACAGTGCGCAGGAGGAAACAAATACCCAGACCTTCTAAGTGCTCTTAGATACTGGCTCTGAGATGACTCTGATCTCCAGAGATTCAAAACATCAGTGTGGCTTACTGGGAGTCTGTGACGGCTAGGCAGTAAGCTGGTTCCTGCCCCAAATCAATTCAGCAATGAGTGCCTGGCAACCACAGAACCATCCTGTGCTCATTTCCCCAAGGTTAGAATATAAAGTGGAAATGCATGTGCTTAGTAACTAGCAGGATTCTCCCATATGTTTCCTCATTTGTGCAGTGAGGATTATTATAATAGAAAGGGCCAAGTGAAAGTCCCTGAAACTGTCCTCCAGATCTCTCCTTTCCCCCAGAAAAAGTAAACCAAAACCAATACTGCATCGATGGGGGAATTGATGCCACCAAATACTTGGAAGGTTAGGATTCCTACCACAGTCCCATTTAATTATGCTTTGGGCTGGTGCAAATCCTATCCAGATCTTAAAGAAAAGCTGTGGATTATCATAAAGATAATCAGATGATGGGGCTTCCCTGGTGACGCAGTGGTTGAGAATCCCCCTCAGTCCAGGGGACACGGGTTTGATCCCTAGTCTGGGAAGATCCCACATGCCAAGGAGCAACTAAGCCTGTGTGCCACAACTACTGAGCCTGTGCTCTAGAGCCCGTGAGCCACAACTACTGAGCCTGCATGCGGCAACTACTGAAGCCCGCGCGCCTAGAGCCTGTGCTCCGCGATGAGAAGCCATCGCAATGAGAAGCCCACACACTGCAATGAAGAGTAGCCCCCACTCACCGCAACTAGAGAAGGCCCGTGTGCGGCAGCAAAGTCCCAACACAGCCAAAAATAAATAAATTTAAAAAAAAAAGATAATCAGATGATGATGCCAATTGCAGCTCTGGTTACAGATGTGACATCTGTGGTATCATGTATTATATTACCTTCAATCAAGGAACTTGCTTTACAGAGGCAGAAGTGAGACAATAGGTCATGCTCACAGAATTCACCAATCTTACCATGTCTCTATTACCCAGAAATACCTGACTTGATAAAACTCTGGCATGGCCTACTAAAGGGTCAGTTAGGGCACCATCTGGGTGACAACACCCTGAGAAGTTGGAGCGCTGTCCTACAGGATACAGCACATGCTTTAAATCCTTGGCCAATAAGTGGTGTCTCCCTCACAGCCAGAATGCATAGACTGGGAAACAATGGGTAGAGCTGGTTAATGGATGCTGCTGTCTTATCTTAAGAATGCACAGGACTAGGAACAAAAGGATAAGGCTGAGTGTGTCCTGTTTCACTATTATACTACATAACCTATGCACATCCTTTCAACCTTGGACTCAATGAGTGTGTAGACTTCTATGCACAGGGAGGAATCTCTCCAGGGAACACAGTAATATTCGTAGTAATATTCACAGTGAATTGGATTTTGAGACTCACAAAGCAATTCTTTAGAGAGCCCAAATGGTTAAGTTAGTGTGTCGTTCTAAGTGAACTGGTCATAATTTTTCCTTTCCACAGGTTGAGAGCTACCAATACCTGGTTGAGAAGAAACATTTTCCACATTTTTTTGGATATAAGATTATTTTATTCTTGTTAGGTCTCACAATAAGACTCCCTTGCCACTCCAACTTATACTCCAGGTAGTGTGCTATGGTACCCTTATAGATGCAATACACCATGTTGCTTTATAGGAATAATGTGTCATTCCATAACAGGCATTATGAAATTTCATTTTGGACTTTAAAAACTATCACACAGTATATTTCATAGAATCATAATATATTTTTAAAAGAAAGACTTTCTGAGGGAGAACCAAAAAAGTTTAGTCAAAAATAAAGTACTGGATGCTCTTGGCTTGAGAAAAATGTGTATCACGTTGGAGTATGTAGTCTGTAGATATCCATTATATTCGGTTAATTGAAAGTGTTGTTGAATTCAACTATGTCCTTACTGATTTTCTGCCTATTGGATCTATTTCTAATAGAGGGATGTTGAAGTCTCCAACTATAAAAGTGGATTCATCTATTTCTCCTTGCAGTTCTATCAGTTTTTGCCTCATGCAGTTTGAGGCTCTGTTGTTAGGTGCATAACACATTAAGGATTGTTATGTCCTCTTGGAGCATTGACCCCTTTATCATTATGTAATGCCACTCTTTATCCCTGGTAACTTTCCTTGTTCTGATATCTGCTTGATTTAAAATTAATATAGCTACTCATGTTTTCTTTTGATTAGTATTAGCATAGAATATCTCCTTCCAATCATTTACTTTTAATCTGTATAAAAATTGTCTTTATATTTAAAGTGAGTTTTATGTAGGCAACATATAGGTGCGTATTGTTTTATGATACACTTTGATAATCTCTGTTGTAATTGGTGCATTTAAACCAGTGACTTTCAAAGTGATTGTTGATATAGTTGTAGTAATATCTCTCATATTTGTTACCCATGTTCTTTGTTTCTACTCTTTTCTTCCATTCTTTTTCTGTCGTTTTTGGTTTTAACTGAGTATTTTATGTGAATCTATTGTCTCTCCTCTCTTTATTATATTTACTAATTTTCTCATGGTCTCATGAGTTATGCCTTTTTTTTTTTAAGTGTTACTTAATGGTTACCCTAGAGTTTGCAACATACCTTTACAACTAATCTGAGTCCACTTTCAAATACCACTATACCACTTCCTAGGTAGTACCAGTACCTTATAACAACAAAACAATCCTGATTCCTCCCTCCCATCCCTTGTATCATTGCTGTCATTTGTTTCACTTATATATAAGTATACATGAGTGTATATATAGTCGAATACATTTTTGCTATGATTTTGAATGAATTTATCTTTTAGATTAATTAAGAATAAGAAAAACATAAGTTTTCATTTTATCTGCACTTATTACAGTGTTTTTGATCTCTAGCATTTCTTTTTGGTTCTCTCTTAGGATTTCCATCTCTCTGCTTACATTGCCCATCTGTTCATGCATCCTTGCCTACTTTATCCATTAGAACCCTTAGCATATTAATCATAGCTGTTTTAAGTTTCTGGTCTGATAATTCCAATATCTCTGCCATATCTGGATCTGGCTTTGATGCTTGCTCTGTTTCTTCAAACTGTGTTGTTTGTCTTTTAGTATATATTGTAATTTTTTTTTTTAATAATGGGTCATTAACTGGGTAAAAGGAACTGCTGTAATATAGGACTTTAGTAGTGGTGGTAAGATGTAGGGGGAGGGGAAGGGTTCTGTAGTCCTGTGAGTGTCAGTCTTTTAGTGAGTCTGGATTGTGAACTTCACATGTACTTCTTGGTTTTTGTTTTCATTTTTCTTTCCCACTTAGTGGGACAGGATGGGCTAGAGTGAGCTGGAGTTGGGGATTTCCCTTCTCCCGGGTCCATTAGGCACTGATAAAGTCCCAGTAGGTTTGTCTCTGGTTAAATAGTTTCTCCTGAGGGCAGAGCTTGTTCAAAAGAACTGAATAATCTGGCATATTTTGAAATGATTAATTTCCCCATTCCCCCTAAGCATGAGGGGATTTTTCTCTAATCTTCACTGTGAGAATCTTAGAGAGCTCCAGGAAATAAAACTTACAAAATGTGGAGATCTCTGATGCCTGGATTCCCCTGGATTTTTCTCTCTCTCAGACTTGTCCACACTGAGCCTCTAGCAATTCATCAATTACAGTTCAGGGTCCCTACCCTGGCACTGGTTCCCATGGAGGTTTCTGCTCCAATAGGTTGTGATTCTCTGTATTTGCCTGTCTTTCTCTCCAATATTGGGGGTAGAGGTTCGTCCTGTGACCTCACTTCTCTTACAGATCTAAGAAGAGTTGTTGCTTTTTCAGTTTGTTTAGCTTTTTACTTGTTAGGGCGAAGTGGTGACTTCTAAGCTTTTACTTGCTGGATTGGGAACTAGAAGTCCCCTGGATGCTCTTGACTTGGAGAGAACTCTGATAATCCTTTTACCAACTTAAATTTAATGCACTGCAGATTTTAAAGAACATTTCTTACAGTAAACAAAATCTAATACACATAAAAATAGATTAAAATGTTATCAATGAATGTTAAAAAACATATACCTATACTGAATTTTCAACCTTAATGATTCAGGAGGAAATATTTCCATTAAGTTCCCATAAATGTGCATATTTATGTAATCAGGAAAGGAAAGTACATACTAAACTATGAATCTTTCAAATATGAACAGTTTGTGATAATGACCGAGAGTCAGAGTCTGCTTTTCATAGGATCTTGTGGACAGCTGTTGCAAGATGTTTGTGAAATGTAAACTGAATTTTAATTTCTTCTCTCCCATACACAATGCAGAATTGAATTATAATCTTAACAAATACATGCGAAGAGTGATTGTTCTCAGATTCTAGAGAGTTGACATTTTTACATCGTGTCGAAACTGAAATTAAGAGTGTATCAAAACAGAATTCAGCAATGTTTAATCATTGCTGATTCAAGTGACTTGACGTGAAGACGAATATAGGGGATGCACGCACAAATCGATTTGAACAGAGTATAAAGTTTTATATAAGTCAGAAGTCTGTGTTTTTTCTGACTCCAACAGAATGATACACTGAAGTTTGGTGTTTTACATCAGTATGGGATTTGTGAATTGACTTAGGTACAAGAACAAGTAATTGAAAGAAGGAAATTCTGTTATTCTTTCCTAATAGCTCTTGAAATTGTTATCATCTGTACTTATAAGCCTATCCCTCTTTGATAAAATGCATGTTCACATGCCGGATATTCCTCCTGGTTTTCTTTTCCACCTTCACTCCCCTGCTTCTGCTTATTCCAATCCTATGTATTTTGCAAGGTCAGCCCAACTGTACCTCATTCAGTCATTTACTCATTTATTCAACACATACTTCTTGAGTTTAATATGGACTAGTTATTATGCCTTGGGGCCATATGTCAGGTAAAATACTATTCCTGCCCTCAAGGAACCCATGTAGACAGACAGACAAATAATTGCAGTCTTTCTGTGTCTCCTCATCTGTAAAGTGAAGTTGGCATTATTTCAGCTGCAGGATTGTTAAAAATTAAAGTGTGTACATAAAATATATGGGACACAGGAAGTGTTAAATGTTTAATGAAGGATTAGTGTTTCTTTGCTTTAAGTGTTTTATAAACCAGTATAATCTTTCTTTTATTATTTCATATGCAGTATGTTGATAGAAGACACACAGAATTAGGTTTACCCTTCAATGACCGGTCATCTTCTTGGTGCCCTACGTGGTTATTCACGTACTGTGGGGATTCATCCAAAGCCGTTGTATCCTAATTTGGTCCAAGTGTGATCCCTTATTCCCACTGTTTCCTTTTAATGTACATGAAAACGATTCGAAAGAGACAGAACTCTACTTTCTGGAGGTGAAGGTTTCAGGTGTATAAAGTGTGAACAGCTACTGCTGATACCTTGCTGCTATGAATTTTACAAGCGTTCAAGAAATTATTATGAACTTTCCGGGGCACTTCCTCAGAAAAATACTTCCCCAACTTCACAAGAGCTTTATCTGCAGATGGATTGCTGTCTCTCTCCTCCCACTCAGCTTGGCTTCCTGCTAATGCTTGTGTTTGGCAGCTTCCAATGGTCTTCCTAACCTGCATTTATCTTTCCCAAATTAGAGGCAGCTGGGCAATTTTAGGAAGACAACTCACTAATTCTCTCTTTTCTAATTTGTAAAGCCAGTAATTCTCTCAAGCTTCAGGAGGCTTTGAAACAAAGAACTGTATGTGGTCTTAAACTTTTTAGGCTTTATTAGTTTACAAATACTCTCTAACAATGTGAAAGTTTTAAAAATATCAATTATTAGGATAAAAAATTATATATTGTGATAGCTCTATTCTCCTTACCTGTTTTTAAATCGATATGAATAAAACCAGCTGGAGTTGGTTTCCCAGTGTGAGTAAGAAACTAATTTCTACTATGCACAGCAAGTAGCCAGGAAAAGACCCTTGAGTTGAAAAAAATTTTTAAGTTGCTTTCTAATAAAGAATAAAAAATTCTTATTTGCTAAACAAAATCTCCAGCTGTTTTATATTAACAATATATTTTTGTAATTGTTTTCTTTGGACAAAATTCCAGTGATATTAACTATTTTTAGCACAAATGTAGTCTGCTATTTTTTTTCCAGCTTTTTAATTATGGTATTATTTGACCTAGCTCATCGTGATCTGCCTTTTAAACCATCTTTTCCCTGTGAATAGCTCTTAAGGATAAACTTTATTGTGTAAGCCAAAATGCCACATACTGTTCAGTCTCCCTCCATGAGTTATGGAAATGTGGAGAAGGAAAGTGGCCGTAGGTATTTGACACATCATAACAATGCTTTGTTTTAAAAACATCAATACAGAATGCTATGAATAAAATGCTATGAATAAGAACTAGCAAAAATAGTCGAGTTATTCTTTTAATAAAAACTATATTTTATAAGACATAAATCTGGCAATGTCTGACTCATAAAAAGGATGCCAAATCCCCCAATATACCTATAATTATTTACAGTTTTTATTTGCAGTGACTGAAGTGTACATAAGGAATTAATTTTTTATTGCATCATTTTATTGTTGAGGTAAAATTTGTAAATAGCGAAATGTGTAGATCCTAAATGTATAATTCAATGGATTTCAAAAAATGTATACACCTGTATAACCAACATGACAATCAAGTTATAAGTCATTTACATTACCTTAGAAGGTACTTTTGTGACCCATTATAGTCAGTTCCTACCCACCATAGATAATCACAAGTCTGATTTCAATGATCAAACATTAGCATTGCCAGTTCTTGAGTTTTATAAAGGACTCTTGTGCTTAGCTTCTTTTGCTCAATATAACATTTTCAAGATTCACTGATGTTGTTGGATGTCTCAGCAGTTTGTTGATATTTACTGTTGAGTGATATTTTATTTGGATTGTTTCCAGTTTTTTTGACTATTATAAATAAGCTCCTATAAACTTTCTTTTATCAAGCCTTTTAACAGACATGCTTTTATTGCTATTGAGTAAATATCTAGAACTGAAATTGTTGGGTTGTAGGCTAGGTATATCTCTGACTTTAGCAGAAAATGCTAAACTGTTTTCCAGAATTGGTTGTATTATTTTATACCCCCACCCCCCAACAGCGTACAAGAATTTTCTTTGCTCTGCATCCTCACCAGCAGTTGGTGGTGTAGGCCTTTTTGTCATTTCGGTGGATATAAGTGGCATCTCATTGTAATTTTAATTTGTACTTTCCTGATGACTAATGATGTTGAGCAGTTATCATGTTCATATTGATCATTCTTATGCATTCTGTTGGAATGTTTTTTCAAGTGTTTTGCCCATTCTTTAATTGGATTGTTTTTCTTATTATTTAGGTGTAAATGTTTTTTATAAATTCTGGATACAGGTCCTTTGTTAGATACATGTATTGTAGATATTTTCTCCTAGTCCCTGGCTCTCTGTTTAATTTTATTAATGGTGTCTTTTCATGAGTAACAGTTTTTAACTTGTTAAAGTCCAATTAATCAATTGTTTCTCTGGTGGTCTATGCTTTTTGTTTCCTCTCTAAGAAGAGTTTACCTTCACCAAAGTTGAGCAGATATTATTTCCTTCTACTTTGTAGTTTAAGCTTTACATTTAAGTCCTTGATCCATCTTGAATAATTTCTGTACATTATGTGAGATAAGAATTGATTAAAGTTTCTTTTTTTAATTAAAAAAAATTTTTTTACATCTTTATTGGAGTATAATTGCTCTACAACCTTGTGTTTCTGCTGTATAACAAAGTGAATCAGCTTTTTAATTTTTTTGGTTTTCAATTTTTTTTGAAATTACAAAGAAAATTTATTTTATATAAAATTAACTCATGCCTGTGATGAAAAATATTCAAATAGTAATACAACTTAAATATTCATAACAATTTCTATTGAATACTAAATCTACATATGCAATACTTTTCTCTCTTCCTTCACTTTCTCTATCCCCCCTCAGGCCCCCTCCCCAGAACATTAACACTCCTGAATAACACATGGTAAAACTCTTAATGAACTGGTATTTTTCTCCATAATTTCTTTTTAAACTCTATTTAAAACACTTGCAATCTGTATATAAAGATCAATGATCCTGTGCATAATGTCAAAAGTTTGAACGATGTAACTCAAATGCAATAGGCCAGTAGCTGGAAATTACTCTGGTTCTAAAGTTTCTTTTTTTTAATATGGAGGATATCTAGTTGTTCTTGTACCATTTGTTGAAAATAATATCTTTTCTGCCTTCTTTTATTGGTACTTTAATTTTCTCTACTGATTGCTATATATTTCATTAATACCTGCTCTTTTATTAAGTCATAGTTTCTATTTTTTGGGGGGGTTAATACTTATCTTTTCCTAATCTTCAAGTGAAACTTAGTGAATTGATTTGAAACCTCTTTTCTTTCCTCATAGAAACATTTCATCCTATAAATTTCCCTCTAGGCAGTGCTTTAGCTATATTCGACAAATGTAATATGTTATAATTGCAATATAATTTTATTTTATAGAAATGCAAAATAGTCAAGTGCTATTCTTTGAATAAAATCTATATTTTTGAAGGTAAATATTCATTCACATGTCTTTTATATATTTGACTGTGCATATAATATTACTCAGATTCATATAACCTAAAGGCACATTTCTGAGAAGAAAAATTTGAGGCAGGTTTTTATTCATATGCAATTATATGTGTAGTCCATAATTTGACTTTGGGCATAAAAATTACTTCCTCTAAAATAATATATGAGTATATCAGATCGACTGAATTTATTAGGTTTTTAAAACTACTCAATCTAAGAAATGAGTGTTCATTCAAACTAAATTTATTTTAGTAGTTTACTCATGTATGAAATCCAGATGTTGAATGTTTTCAACTGTTAATATCAAATCAATCTGAGTTTTCTCTTTTCTCTCTCGCTTTCTTTTTCTGTTCTCTGAATTGTTCTGATGATGCATTATAAGTGAGTTCATATTTAATGAAAGAGATTGATCATATCCCTGGGAAGGGGTGCCAATCAGGAAACTAAATAATACACTCTGTGCAACGGTCTGTATTTTCATTTGCCAACGTTACTCAGGTAGAGTAATGCAGCCCCGTTTCACCTGTACAAAGCAGAAATGCCAATTAGCATTTCTGACTTTAATATTATCCACAGTATGTTTGTCTCATTTACACACACATTAGCTAGAGTAATGTGGCTAATTCCGAAGGTTGAACAGGAAATCTAACTTAAGATTTTATAGTGTTCCCATATGTGTCGTTTAGGCTGGAATGTATATGCATACCACAGCTAAAGAATAAGAAAGTGTTATTGAAAGGTACTATGGGACATTTGAGGAGACTTGGGCTTTAGTTCTGATGCTGCATTGTGCTATGTATTTAACTTTGGATAGGTAACTTAATTTCTTCAACTTTACAGTGAACTATTTGGCCCAGATAATCTCTGTGGTGCTTGCATTTCCAGAATTTTAGGTCTACAATAAACACAAACCAGACCAGAATTTGGATAGGCTCAGGAGATGGGTAACATCTGAACTGTATAGTCAGAGTTCTTCAGAGGTGGTTGTTGATTCCTCTCCAAAACTGTACCACAAGGGAACTTTCTCTAGATTCTTCCCAATCATTTCAGTGAGTGCCTTGTGAAGTTTTTGGAGGAAAAGCGTGCAAGAAATATGAACACCTTTTATCTCTGGATATCTGGTCTTCAGGAGCTTCACACTGTCATACTGGCCTACATTCATCCCTTTGTAATTTATTAACTTTATTCAGCTGACTCTTTACTGGTATCTGTGGTATCTGACAGCATCCACCATAGATAAGCAACTGCTTCTCCCTGCAAGCCCCTGTCCGCAGATTTCTGGTCATTTGTTTGCCTTGTGCCCTCGGTTGTCTGATTGGTTAAAGGAAACTTGTTAATTTGACATTTTTCTAGCTTTTCTTTGTTGCAAGGGTGGGAATGATGCTCTTTCCAGTTTCCAAGGTGAAACTGATACAGTAGCAATTTCTCTTTTTGTAGATGTCAGAACTGCATTGTAGTCTAAAGGCTATCCTGCCAACCCCAGCTCCTTTCTCCTTTTTCTCCATAGGACTTTTTCCTAGTAAGTCTCTTGCCTATCTAATTCTGTCTTGGCACGTGCTTCTTGGAGGACCTGAAGTAACATAAATTTCTGTATAATATCTGCCATTTAATGTAATTAACAAAGCCAATCCTCACAATCAACACAATCAGTCAAATTAGACTTCCTTTCTGTCAGAAAGTCTGGCTCCCTTTTTCAGTTTACATAAACAATTACAAAATAATGAATTTTCAGGATATAATAAAAATGTCTAAGATAAATTATGGTATAAATCTCATAAAATATAAAAAGCAGTCAATTCAAGATTAAAATTATATAAGAACTAATGTAATGAATACTACTGTAGCTAATATAACTACTGTAAGTTTTTGGAAGGTTTTAAAGACAAAAACTTATATAATTATTCATTACTAATTTTACTAATGCATTATATGAATAACTAATATAATTTATTTAAGAAGCAAAGAGGATGCTAAGAGGGATAGTATTCCTTGAATAAATGGGTATACATTCATATATTAGACTCTGATGTTCAGCTTTGGGGAATAATTAAAAAAGAATTATGTATGAAAAGTCAGAGATAACTCCATTAATTTCTTTAGATGTTAAGATTAAGCTTTTCCTATGTATTAACAAAAGAAAGAAGTATATACTACTAAAAACTAGTTTATCCAGTAGCTACTCTGTATTTTTATGTATTCTTAATATGTAGAATACGGTAAATTTGAAATTTTTATAAGGTAAATTAAAAGGATGGAATGAAGATTTTATTATTTATACTACATATAATATATATATATACATGAGACATATGTGTGTATATCTATATACATTTTATTATAAAATTTGACAAAATAGGTTCTTTTTTTAAACTTTAAAAAATTTTTTAAAATTTTTTATATAGCAGGTTCTTATTACTTATCTATTTTATACATATTAGTGTATATATGTCAATTCCAATCTCCCAATTAATCCCACCACCACCATCTCCTGCCACTTTCCCCGCTTGGTTTCCACACATTTGTTCTCTACATCTGCGTCTCTATTTCCGCCTTGCAAACTGGTTCATCTGTGCCATTACTCTAGATTCCACATATATGTGTTAATATACGATATTTGTTTTTCTCTTTATGACTTACTTCACTCTGTATAACAGTCTCTAGGTCCATCCACGTCTTTACAAATGACCCAATTTCGTTCCTTTTTATGGCTGAGTAATATTCCATTGTATATATGTACCACACCTTCTTTATCCATTTGTCTGTTGATGGGCATTTAGGTTGCTGCCATGACCTGGCTACTGTAAATAGTGCTGCAATGAACATTGGGGGGCATGTGTCTTTTTGAATTATGGTTTTCTCAGGGTATATGCCCAGTAGTGGGATTGCTGGGTCATATGGTAATTCTATTTTTAGTTTTTTGAGGAACTGCCCTACTGTTCTCCATAGTAGTTGTATCAATTTACATTCCCACCAACAGTGCAAGAGGGTTCCCTTTCTCCACACCCTCTCCAGCATTTGTTGTTTGTAGATTATCTGATGATGCCCATTCTAACCAGTGTGAGGTGATACCTCATTGCAGTTTTGATTTGCATTTCTCTCATAATTAGTGATGTTGAGCAGCTTTTCATGTGCTCCTTGGCCATCTGTATGTCTTCTTTGGAGATATGTCTACTTAGGTCTTCTGCCCATTTTTTGATTAGGTTTTTTGTTCTTTTAATATTGAGCTGCATGAGCTGTTTATATATTTTGGATATTAATCCTTTGTCTGTTGATTCGTTTGCAGATATTTTCTCCCATTCTGAGAGTTGTCTTTTTGTCTTGTTTATAGTTTCCTTTGCTGTGCAAAAGCTTTTAAGTTTCATTAGGTCCCACTTGTTTATTTTTGTTTTTATTTCCATTACTCTAGGAGGTGGGTCAAAAAGATCTTGCTGTGACTTTTGTAAAAGAGTGTTCTTCCTATGTTTTCCTCTAAGAGTTTTATGGTGTCCGGGCTTACATTTAGGTCTCTAATCCGTTTTGAGTTTATTTTTGTATATGGTGTTAGGGAGTGTTCTAATTTCATTCTTTTACATGTAGCTGTCCAGTTTTCCCAGCACCACTTATTGAAGAGACTGTCTTTTCTCCGTTGTATATCCTTGCCTCCCTTGTCATAGATTAGTTGACCATAGGTGCGTGGCTTTATCTCTGGGCTTTCTATCCTGTTCCATTGATCTATATTTCTGTTTTTGTGCCAGTGCCATATTGTCTTGATTACTGTAGCTTTTTAGTATAGTCTGAAGTCAGGGAGTCTGATTCCTCCAGCTCTGCTTTTTTCCCTCAAGATTGTTCTGGCTATTTGGGGTCTTCTGTGTGTCCATACAAATTTTAAGATTTTTTGTTCTAGTTCTGTAAAAAATGCCATTGGTAATTTGATAGGGATTGCATTGAATCCATAGATTGTTTTGGGTAGTATAGTCATTTTCACAATATTGATTCTTCCAGTCCAAGAACATGGTATATCACTCCATCTGTCTGTGTCATCCTTGATTTCTTTCATCAGTGTCTTATAGTTTTCTGAGTAAAGGTCTTTTACCTCCTTAGGTAGGTTTATTCCTAGGTATTTTATTCTTTTTATTGCAGTGGAGAATGGGATTGTTTCCTTAATTTCTCTTTCTGATCTTTTGTTATTAGTGTGTAGGAATGAAAGAGACTTCTGAGCATTAATTTTGCATCCTGCAACTTTACCAAATTCATTGATTAGCACTAGTAGTTTTCTGCTGGCATCTTTAGGATTATCTATGTATAGTTTCATGTCACCTGCAAACAGTGACGGTTTTACTTCTTCTTTTCCAGTTTGTATTCCTTTTATTTCTTTTTCTTCTCTGATTGCTGTGGCTCGAACTTACAAAGCTATGTTGAATAATAGTGGTAAGAGTGGACATCCTTGTCTTGTTCCTGATCTTAGAGGAAATGCTTTCAGTTTTTCACCATTGAGAATGATGTTTGCTGTGGGTTTGTCATATATTGCCTTTATTATGTTGTGGTAAGTTCTTTCTATGCCCACTTTCTGGAGAGTTTTTACCCAGAGTTATAAAGAGTTTTTATAAATGGGTGTTGAATTTTTTCAAAAGCTTTTTCTGCATCTATTGAGATGATCATATGGTTTTTATTCTTCAATTTGTTAATATGGTGTATCACATTGATTGATTTGCATATATTGAAGAATCTTTGCATCCCTGGGATAAATCCCACTTGATCATGGTGTATGATCCTTTTAATGTGTTGTTGGATTTTGTTTGCTAGTATTTTGTTGAGGATTTTTACAACTATATTCATCAGTGCTATTGGTCTCTAATTTTCTTTTTTTGTGGTATCTTTGGTTTTGGTATCAGCATGAGGGTGGCCTCATAGAATGAGTTTGGGAGTATTCCTTCCTCTGCAATTTTTTGGAAGAGTTTGAGAAGGATGGGTGTTAGCTCTTCTCTAAATGTTTGATAGAATTCACCTGTGAAGCCACCTGGTCCTGAACTTTTGTTTGTTGTAAGATTTTTAATCACAGTTTCAATTTCATTACTTGTGATTGGTCTTTTCGTATTTTTTATTGCTTCCTGGTTCAGTCTTGGAAGGTTAACCTCTCTAAGAATTTGTCCATTTCTTCCAGGTTGTCCATTTTATTGGCATGGAGTTGCTTGTAGTAGTTTTTATGATGCTTTGTATTTCTGTGGTGTCCATTGTCACTTCTTTTTCATTTCTAATTTTATTG
The DNA here is from genome assembly GCF_011762595.2 of Tursiops truncatus. Lineage (NCBI taxonomy): Eukaryota > Metazoa > Chordata > Mammalia > Artiodactyla > Delphinidae > Tursiops > Tursiops truncatus. The sequence goes on along the minus strand of NC_047042.1, from coordinate 78,260,880 downwards.
ATTTGATCCTCTCTCTCCTTTTCTTGATGAGTCTGGCTAAAGGTTTGTCAAATTTATTTATCTACTCAAAGAAGCAGCTTTTAGTTTTATTGATCTTTGCTATTGTTTTCTTTGTTTCTATTTCATTTATTTCTGCTCTGATCTTTATGATTTCTTTCCTTCTACTAACTTTGAGTTTTGTTTTTTCTCTAGTTCCTTTAGGTGTAAGTTTAGATTGTTTATTTGTGATTTTTCTTATTTCTTGAGGTAGGATTGTATTGCTATAAACTTCCTTCTTAGAACTGCTTTTGCTGCATCCCATAGGTTTTGCATCGTCGTGTTTCCATTGTCATTTGTCCCTAGGTATTTTTTGATTTCCTCATTGATTTCTTCAGTGATCTCTTGGGTATTTAGTAATGTACTGTTTAGCTTCCATGTGTTTGTGGTTTTTACGGTTTTTTTTCCTATAATTTATTTCTAATCTCATAGCATTGTGGTTGGAAAAGATGCTTGATATGATTTCAATTTTCTTAAATTTACTGAGGCTTTATTTGTGACCCAAGATATGGTCTATCCTGGAGAATGTTCTGTGTGCATTTGAGAAGAAAGTGTAATCTGATGTGTTCAGATGTAATGTCATATAAATATCAATTAAATCTGTCTGATCTATTGTGTCATTTAAAGCTTGTGTTTCCTTATTAATTTTCTGTCTGGATAATATGGTGTAAGTGAGGTGTTAAAGTCCCCCAGTATTATTGTGTTACTCTCGATCTCCTCTTTCATAGCTGTTAGCATTTGCCTTATGTACTGAGGTGCTCCTATGTTGGGTACATATATATTTATAATTGTTATGTCTTCTTCTTGGATTGAACCCTTGATCATTATGTAGTGTCCCTCCTTGTCTCTTGTAACATTCTTTATTTTAAAGTCTATTTTATCTGTTATGAGTATTGCTACTCCAGCTTTCTTTTGATTTCCATTTGCATGGAATATCTTTTTCCAACCCCTCATTTTCAGTCTGTATGTGCCCCTAGGTCTGAAGTGGGTCTCTTGTAGACAGCATATATATGGGTCTTGTTTTAGTATCCATTCAGTGATCCTGTGTCTTTTGGTTGGAGCATTTAATCCATTCACATTTAAGGTAATTATCGATTATGTTCCTATTACCATTTTCTTAATTGTTTTGGGTTTGTTTTGTAGGTCCTTCTCTTCTCTTGTGTTTCCCACTTAGAGAAGTTTGGTGGTGCTGAATTCTCTTAGCTTTTGCTTGTCTGTAAAGCTTTTGATTTCTCTGTCATATCTGAATGAGATCCTTGCTGGGTAGAGTAATCTTGGTTGTAGGTTCTTCCCTTTCATCACTTTAAGTATCACTCCCTTCTGGCTTGTAGAGTTTCTGCTGAGAAATCATCTGTTAACCTTATGGGAGTTCCCCTGTATGTTATTTGTTGTTCTTCCATTGTTGCTTTTAACAAGTTTTCTTTGTCTTTAATTCTTGTCAGTTTGATTACTATGTGTCTTGGCATGTTTCTCCTTGGGTTTATCCTGTCTGGGACTCTCTGCACTTCCTGGACTTGGGTGGCTATTTCCTTTCCCATGTTCCAGAAGTTTTCGACAAAATCTCTTCAAATATTTTCTCAGGTCCTTTCTGTCACTCTTCTCCTTCTGGTACTCCTATAATGCAAATGTTGGTGCATTTAATGTTGTTCCAGAGGTCTCTTAGGCTGTCTTCATTTCTTTTCATTCTTTTCTTTTTATTCTGTTCCACGGCAGTGATTTCCACCATTCTGTCTTCCAGGTCACTTATCTGTTCTCTGCCTCAGTTATTCTGCTATTGATTCCTTCTAGTATATTTTTCACTTCAGTTATTGTATTGTTCATCTCTGTTTGTTTGTTCTTTAATTCTTCTAGGTCTTTGTTAAACGTTTCTTGCGTCTTCTTGATCTTTGCCTCCATTCTTTTTCTGAGGTCCTGGATCATCTTCACTATCATTATTCTGAATTATTTTTCTGTTAGGTTGCCTATCTCCACTTCCTTTAGTTGTTTTTCTGGGGTTTTGTCTTGTTCCTTCATCTGGTACATAGCCCTCTGCCTTTTCATTTCATCTTTCTTTCTGTGAATGTGGTTTGCTTTCCACAGGCTGCAGGGCTGTAGTTCTTGCTTCTGCTATCTGCCCTCTGGTGGATGAGGCTATCTAAGAGGCTTGTGCAAGCTTCCTGATTGGAGGAACTGGTGGTGGGTAGAACTGGTGTTGTTCTGGTGGGCAGAGCTCAGTAAAACTTTAATCCTCTTGTCAGCTGATGGGTGGGGCTGAGTTCCCTCCCTGTTGGCTGTTTGGCCTGAGGCGACCCAGCACTGGAGATTACAGGCTCTTTGGTGGGGCTAATGGTGGACTATGGGAGGGCTAATGCCAAGGAGTACTTCCCAGAACTTCCGCTGCCAGGGTCCCCATCCCCGCTGGGAGCCACATCTACCTCACGCCTCTGCTGGAGACCCTCCCAACAGCAGTAGGTAGGTCTGGTTCAGTCTCCTTTGGGGTCACTGCTCCTTCCCCCTGTGTCCTGATGTGCACACTACTTTGTGTGTGCCCTCCAAGAGTGGAGTCTCTGTTTCCCCCAGTCCTGTTGAAATCCTGCAGTCAAATCCCGGTGGCCTTCAAAGTCTGATTCTCTGGGAATTCTTCCTCCTGTTGCCGGACCCCCAGGTTGGGAAGCCTGATGTGGGGCTCAGAACTTTCACTCCAGTGGGTGGACTTCTGTGGTATAAGTGTTCTCCAGTCTGTGTCACCCACCCAGCAGTTACGGGACTTGATTTTATTGTGATTGTGCCCCTCCTACCATCTCATTGTGGCTTCTCCTTTGTCTTTGGATGTGGGGTATCTTTTTTGGTGAGTTCTACTGTCTTCCTGTCAATGTTTGTTCAGCAGTTTGTTGTGATTCCGGTGCTCTCGCAGGAGGGAGTGAGCGCACGTCCTTCTACTCTACCATCTTGAACCAATCTCTGAAAATAGGTTCTTAATTGTATTACTTTATTGTATGCTTTAATTTCCCCAAGTTTAAGTGATATCACATTAAATTTGCATCTGCAGGTCTTATTTGTTGTAATTAGAATGATGTGGTACTTCTTGTTCTTCTTTGGTTGTTTATGGGTACTTTTTATTCCACTTAATCACTCATTCTGTGGATGACTACTGAGAAAAATGGAAACACAATGCTCACACTTAAGTAAAAAAAAAAATCCATTTTCAGCCTTTATATTTTCTTTCATATTGTTGATTTGCTTTGCTTGCACCTTCTTTAGTAACTAATTCTTTGATAATGGTTTAAGGATGGAGAGGTTAAAGTTGTAAAAGGAAAATCATCACTCTCAGTGACCACGTTCTACAATATATTTGATTTTAAATCATCTTAACAAATACCCAGTTTCTTCTTACTTTTGTCAAATTGATATAAGACACAGGAAGATAGGAAGCTTTTATTAAGATAGGTTTGATCTACTTTGGTTACTCATTAAATGAGGTTCCCCAAGATAGTATTTGCAATGGCTCCTTAGTTTGTCACCTTGGAAGTTGTTACCCCTTGGAACAATGTACCATAGTGAGATTCCTAATGGCCAAGGGTATGACTTATGGTAGCCGATGGGATATTGTGAAAAAGGAGATGGAAAATAGAGTTTACCTGATGTTAAGAAAGAGTGCAAATGAATGTTGAGAAATTAATTCCTTTAAAACTGTGGGTGCCTTTACATCCCTTAAAAGTCTTCCTGTACCCTCCTTGCCCCAGTGCCACTCATTTTTTAGGTTGAAAATTGCTAACTTTGCCTTCCTTTCTCACACTATTGCTGGGTTTTAGCTCCCCTGTTGCAAAAGTTCTGGGGGCATCCCTGGCCTAACTTCGAGCGTGTAAATCTATAGTACGGTCAGAGGAAGTAGGAGGAAAAGGGATTAAAGAAGACGAAACTAGAAAGAGGAAAGATGCAAATATCAGTCTATCTATCTGTAGAGAGAAGGAGATTATACACACACATAGGCACACACACACACTCACAAGGATGAAGAAGATGCATCAACTAACAGAAAACAGATATAATGCTTAGTACTTTGAAGAGTACTTGGTCAAGATAACTGTTTTGCATTTTGATGTGAATGTTAGGGTGAGTTCTACCTTCTCTTTGACATATCGATTAATCCAGTTGTTCCTAAGTAGAGAGTCCATTGAAATCACCAAGGGAGCTTTAAAAAAATCTGGAGCCCAGTTCTTTTTTAGACTTAGTGAGTCAGAATTTCTGGGGTAGAATCCTGGAGTATCTGGAGGCACTTGAACAACCTACTGTTTACATGTATTATTGCATCCTCACAAGACACCTTCAAGATCTAGGAAACTTGAAACACAATGCGGGGATGTCGAGGGAGGATGACAGAAGGGGAAGAAATAAAATCCTCAGGAGTTAGAAAATGAGAAAATAATGATAGAGCTTGCTTTTGTGGGCATATTTAAGGAAAAGAAAAAGAAGAGATCCATATGAATGCAGACCTCCCTCAATTTCTGAGTCTTAGAGGATAGAGAAGAGAAAGGATTAAATGGGCATGCTAGGGTGCTAGAGGGACTGGCTGACCAGGGACAGGGCACAAGGGTCTGGAAATGTTCGAATGAGAGAGGGACTGGGAGGTGAACTGTGCTAGCAAAACTTTATCCGTTTCATAAGCATGTCTGGACCTAGATGGCCCGGAAGATTCTTCCTCTCATCTTTCTAAGTCTCATCCTGGGGAGGAGTAGAGTGGCCATCTGGCTCCACCCCTCCCTCTGCCCTGCCCAAGTCCCTGCTTCTAGTGTCTCTCTCTCTTCTGCCCACTGCTCACTCCCAGACACTACTTCTCATCTCACAAGTTTCCCCTTTCATTTCAGATTTCTTTCCAATAACATTCACCATCTATGTCTGCTTAGCTTTCTATTTCCATGGTGAGTCTTGTTCTTTCCATAATCAATGGGGGTGAAATCTTGTTACCTGTCCCTTAACTGGGGAATGAGTTAGTTACTGGGAAGAACACTGGAAATAGGCTAGTGATCAAGTGCATTTTCCTGTCACCCTCCCCAAAAAGGAAGTAACAAATGTAAGAGCGAATACGCTTTCGCTAATGAAACCCAGCACTTTCACTTGTTAACCATTCCACAGTCTGAAAGTCCTCCCTGCTGGGAAATTCCTATTACCTAACCAATCTTTTAAATGTCACAGACCAGGCCTATGTCCTCTGTTCCACTGCAAACAAAGATGGAGAACCATTTTTACCATTTTAAAAATAACAATCTCTCATTTGATACCTAGAAATATCACAGTTAACTTCTTTACCCAATATTTCTTCATGTCCCCAGATATCATAAATTTTGAAATTCTTTATTTAGGGACACACTACAAAAATCTTTTTTCACCCCATTTCCTTTAACTCCAGCTTTACTGTCTGGGAGGTGCCACAAGCCAGTTTTCCTCAAGGCCATTCCTGATTTCAGGGGACAGAACACAAGCTACCCTCTGTAGGTGTATTGACTCACGCCTCCTATTTCTTCTTGAGTCCAAGTCTGTAATCGGTTCCTCTGTAAGTCTCCTTCTTTGAAACTAAATGTTCAGAAAGGATATCTAAACTGATGTGCGGCTGAGTTTTTTCAGCACAAGTAATCTCTCAGACCTCTATTTTACTATTCTTCATTCCAGCTCTTAAAATTCATAGCAGCAAACTCTGTGAAGACTGGATCTATGTGGGCTGGAGATAAATTTAGGCCTTCATGGAGCATGTCGCTCACAAGGCAAGAAAATTTCAGGATGGTCTCTTTGCATTTGAATTTTAAAGCACTACAGCAGGAAGAAAGGACTGTTGCCAGTGTAAATTTATGTATGGATATGGCTTTTGAAAAGTATCTTTAGAATCAGCATATGGATCACGAGCTCCTATAATAAGCTTGGATAATGAAAGATCGCTTATTTTTATTTCACTTTATTTTTAAAGATGAATTTATACATTTTAATATCCACAAGAGCCAAAACTATATTTCTACAAGAGAAAGAAACGGATGGTAATACAAAAGCTTGAAGCCAATTATCTCCTACTAAACAAAGTTATATGATGATCTCGTTTGATCCTTGGGAAGACAATATGAAGTAGATGAAGTCTAAACAGTGGCCATGATCTGTAAAACTAGGCTTTTTATTCTAGTGGCATACTCTTTCCCAGATAGGATGGAAGTAATACTATAATGTTAATTTTGACACAGATAGGCATAGAAAAAAGATTAATAAACAGCAAAGTGTTAAGATCATTTATCATGGTATTATATGACTATGTAAAAGCTCACAGAAGTGTCCACCACGAAGAGAGAATTCTACTGTATGTAAATAAAAAGAAAAGATTGACTATGATGTGGAAGGAACTAAAGATGAAAGATAGACTGTGACGAATGATTTTAACCGTAGTTCAAAGGAATGGCATAACTGCCCTGAAGCGGGTGGGAATGAAAGGAACTGACTTAAGTAACTTTGAAAAGCAGAGTTTTGACTGGATAATGTAAGACTAAAGACAAAATTACTAAACATAGTCACTGAACACTGGTTGGTAAATGTGTTTCCTGCAGCAATATGGGCTAACAATACTGAAACTATATATAAGCTAGAATGGAACAAACAAGTTAATGTGTTGTACATAATGTCAGAAAGGGTTTCTCACTGTTGGAAAAAGACATTACAAATAAGGGAAGGGAGAAGGCTAGAACTGAACCCTGTGGCACTAAATTAGATTCAGAGGTATCAATGTAAACTCATGTTTTAAAATATGCAAAGAGATAGATACAGAAATAAATATGTATTTGTGCATTGTGTAGATAAGTGTACATACACACATTTCTTAGCTCTGTCCACTGAGAGGTCCTACAAGCTTTGATACCCCAGTAGCAGTGGGCACACTCAGTGCCTAGATCTTTGTTTCTAAATATCTTTCTCCATAAAAAGAACAATGTTCCTTGGAGAAGCGGTTGGTTCCAGGGCTGGGACCGGTAAAATACAAGATGAGCCTGAAATATGTCATAGTTCCAGAAAGTATAAAAGTACAAAAGGGTAGAAGCTTGTCAAGAGAACATAAGAGGAACTCCTAATGGGTAAAGTTGGAAAAATTTGAGAAAGAAAATAAATAATGGTCATTTGGATTATAACCTGAGATGGTTAATTTTATGTGTCAACTTGACTCCACCATGGTGCCCAGATATTTGGTCAAACATTATTCTGGACGTTTCTGTTAAGGTGTTCTTTAGATGAGATTAAGCAGATTACTTTCCATAATGTGGATGGGCTTCATCCAATCAGTTGAAATCCTGAATATAGAACAAAAACTGACTTCCCCTGAGCAAGAAGGAATTATGCAAGCTGACTGCCTTAGGATTCGGACTACAACTCTTCCCTGGGTCTCCAGCCTGTCGGCCTCCCCTGTATATTTTAGAGTTGCACTTCCACATTAGTGTGAGTTCATTCTTAAAACCCCTCTCTCACTTTCTCTTCATGTACACACACACACACACACACACACACACACACACACACACACACACACACAACCTGTATATATGTATATACATGTCCTGTTCATTCTGTCTCTCTGGAGAACTCTTGACTAATAACCTAAAGAATAAGATAAATATCCATGAGTCCATGCTAATATAAATAACTAAATAAATAAATGGGGGAGGAGGGGTAAGTATTCATTACAAATGAATTCCAGTTAATAAACGAAGAAGGGATAAGGGAAATAGAAAATCAATTTAGAACACTAGAGTAATTGTGGGCAAGACCTGTCCATGGATACTCAACAAGTGAAATAGGCTATTTAAGTAGTCTCAAAGTGTCTACCTCAAAGTATATATTTATTAATTACAGTTGAAGTCTAGGAACTTTAAGCTGACAGCCGACAAATACCACCGTAACCAAATGATGAAGGGTACCATCACCAATAATAAAGACATATTGATATCATGTAGTCCCTCATGTGATGCAATGAGAAGGGCACATCATCTCTGTGGAATTCTCCCACAAATCCGTGACCTCTGTCTTACCATGAGAAAACATCAGACCAACCCAAATTGAGGGACATTTTATTTTATTATTATTTTTTTAAAGATTTAATTTTATCTATTTTTGGCTGTGTTGGGTGTTTGTTGCTGTGCGCGGGCTTTCTCTAGTTGCGGCGAGCGGGGGCTACTCTTCTTCGTGGTGTGCGGGCTTTTCATTGCGGTGGCTTCTCTTGTTGCAGAGCACGGGCCCTAGGCGCACGGGCTTCAGTAGTTGTGGCTCGTGGGCTCACTAGTTGTGGCTCGCAGGCTCTAGAGAGCAGGCTCAGTAGTTGTGGCAGACGAGCTTAGTTGCTCCGCGGCATGTGGGATCTTCCTGGACCAGGGCTCAAACCTGTGTCCCCTGCATTGGCAGGTGGATTCTTAACTACTGTGCCACCAGGGAAGTCCCATGAGGAACATTTTATAAAATACCTGACCAGTACTCCCCAAAAGTGTCAAGATGCTGAAAGATAAGGAAAGACCAAGGGACTGTCACAGATTGGAGGAGCTAAGGGGACATGACAATTAAATACAATGTGGTACCCTGGATAGAACCCTAGAATAGAAAAGGGATATTAGTGGGAAAACTGGGGCAATCCAAATAAGTCTGTCATTATTAGTATTGGTTAATAGTTTTTTTAGCAATGTTAATTTTTAGTTTTGATAATTATATCACACTTATGTAAGATATGAACATTAGGAGAAGTTGGGGGAAGGGCACAGAGAGCTCTCGGTACTATCTTTGAGTCTTTTCTTAAAGTCTAAAATTTCAGTATAAAATGCTGAATATATACAATCATACTTAGAGTCCATCAGGTGCCTTTAAAGGAATGATACGAGTTTTATTTAAAACTTAGTACTTACATTATGCTAGAAATTATATCATTTCAACTGTTAAACCATATGACAGAATTTTTTAGATTTCAACGTAAAAATGTACAAGAGGTACAAAGGTTTCAAAGTTCCTGTAGGAGGTATTTGAGCAAAGACATTCGAAGTCTGTGGGTCTAGGTGATTTGTCTTAAGTCGCTCACCAAGCTCACCAGTTATTTACTTAGATGTTTTGTTTACTTGGGTAGCTTGGGGTTGCTGTTAGAGATTATTTTGGAGGTTTAGTGCAGCCACACCTGGACCCCCCTACTGTGCCAGGCAGGTGACATGAATGAGTGAAGCTGACCAGGTCTAAGAATGAAAACAGTGCAAGTACATTGAATCATGGTGACTGACACTAAGCCTCAAAGTCTGGTAGATGGTAGGGGCTGAACTGGAATGCGTATGCCCCATCTAATAAGGGCAACTGCTACTCAAGGCTTGGAGGACCTGAAGTTCGAATTTGTGCAGAGGAGCCAGAACTGTGTATATTTATGTGAACTCTCCCAGTCTTTAAGTGTTGGAAAATAACTTAAAACATTTTAAGGTAACATGCAGTCCAAACCAAGCATATTGGCCTGTCTTTGTCTTTCTTTCTTCCATCTTCCCCTATTCCTTTTCCTTTCCCATACCTCCCAATATAGAACTGAAATGTAGTTCTATATATTTTTTAAATATTTATGTAATAATTTTATATACCCTTTGTTCTTACTTTCAAGAGCAATTCCTAAAGTTAAAAAACACAATAAAACAAAATCAAAATATGGAAACTTGCTTGAATTTTTCTTGTAAATAATCCTCTATAAATTAATTGCATTAATTGATTAAAAATTCACCATCCCTTAATAATGATAATAATAATAAAAGTTAATTGAGTATCTTCTATGTGTGAAACACCATTCTGTGTGGTATTACATGTACTGAATTATTTAATTCTCAAAACAATTCTATGAGGTACGTTCTATTATTAACTCATTCTGCATTTGAAGAAGCAAAGACTTAATGAGGTTAAACTGTTTACTAAGATAACAGAGCTGTAGGTCTCCAAGCCATGCTTTTAATCGTGACACAGAATAAGACAAGAGCCTTACAGGGCAGAGTTGCCAGGTAAAACACAGAATGTTGAGTTCAATTTGAATGTTTATTTGCTATATTTTTGTTGTGTTAAATCTGGCAAGTCTGCTATAGCAGTAATTCTCTGGCTTTCTGTGCCCCTGTTCATCTGGCAAAAGGCAGAGAATTGAAGAGAACTTTCACTAAACCAGAAAAATTGTTAATTACGCATCTATTCTAGTAAACTTTCTTCATCCTCATCAACATGCTTTTTCCTTCTCAAAAGCTTTAAAGTGCAGCAAAACAAAACAGAACAGAATATGGTGAAGTTCATTAATGGTGTTTTAATTTCACTTTTATCTGTGCTCATCTATATAAATAATTTACGTCATTATAATGCTGTTTGTATTGTGTTTTAACCGACTTACAAAGCCCTACTGGGGCAGCAGGAGGTATCCTTCTTCCCAATCTAGATTCCCTGATGTCCTCTGTTCAGTGGTTCAGTGTCTTACAGTTTGAATAAATTTAGAAAATCTCTGTGCTTGTGCTCCAGTTAACTAAGCAGTGAGGAAAACCAACTTTTTAGGTCAAGGAGGGGCTTCAGGGCCTTGCTTGACATTTATGTGGAATTTACATCTTTTTCTTGGCAAGGCACCAAGGAAAACAAGCCCGGATCCGAGGTCAGGGAGACAGTGGAAGAGAATGAGAGAGTGTCCTGGGAGGAGCGATACATAGGGTATCAACTGGGAGAGGTTCCTTGGGAAAGAGAAAGGCAGAGCGCTCTCCAACCCTCTCAGTATAGCTGGGGAGCAGCTGTTTGAGTGGTGCTGTTTGTCAGGCTGACTTGGATTTCAAGCTCTTTTCCCTTTCTGGTGTTAATTTTACTTGCCATGTCATCATTCTAATTTTAATCTCCCGCCACCACCCACCCCTCACTCCCCACTCCATTTTTTTCTTTGGAACTGATCACTTTTCACTACATGTATCTCCAAGAGATTTCCCTGCAATTATTGTGGGAGACAGGGATTGGGAAGGGAGGCTGGGCAGGGGATTTATTACAAGTTAGTCATTCAACCAGAGTTCTGTGATATTTTTATCTTTCCATAATTTATTCTGGCTACCGTGCTTAGAAGCAAATAACTCCCCCGTTTTGTTTTGGTTTTTTTTAGGCTAAAGTTTGAAGTGAGACTATGCAGAGTTTCCCCCTCGAAAGTCTCCTAAGTATAGCAAAAGCATTTCCTATTGAATAGAAAAGCCACAATGATTTGCCAAAGGGCCAATGCTAGGCGAAATTCGGAACCTGAAGAAACTGATGGGGCTCCCTTTCCCATGTATTCACCCACCTTGGTGGCACTTCTTTGACCTCAATCAAATACAAGGCCTGAGTCCCTCATACTACGTTCTGTTTTCCCACCAGGGTGATCTGTCCAGGTCTTCACCCTTTTTCCTACTCGTCGATTCATTTGTTCATTCAGTTATGTATTAGTTCATTTTGCAAGTGATTATTGATTATCTACCATGTATGTACTTGGCTGTTCTAGGTGCTGACGTACAGCACAGCAGTGAATAAAGCAACGTCCTTGTCCCCATGTGTGTGGGGGGGAGGAGACAAATAATGTATAAGTGATATATAATGCCAATCTATATGTACGTAATGTACAAGTATATAAGTATGTATAAGTACAGTCGTCCTTTAGCATCCATCAGGGAATTGTTCTAGGACCCCCATGGATACCAAAATCTGCAGATGCTTAAGTCTCTTACATAAAATAACTAGTATAGTTGGCCCTGACTGTATTTAATATACAAGTATAAATATATCATGTCAGCTAGAGATAAATGCCATTAAGAAAAGTTAATCAAGGTTAGAAGAGAGAAGCTCTATTAGTAACAGAGGTCAGGAAAGGCTCTTTCATGAGGTGTATTCGAGCAGCAAGACAATTGAGGCAAAGGCAGAGCCAGCCAGAGACCTGGAGGTGGAGAATTCTGGGCAGAGGGAACAGCAAGAAAGCCAGTGTGGGAGGAGCTGAAGCCCAAGTGGTAGCCAGGGGGCGAATCACACAGGGCCTTGTAAAGACTTTGGGATTCTTTTTGGTGTGAAGGAGGCCACTGGAGGGTTTGAGATATCGAAAAGTAACCAGGTGAAATTGATACTGTGAAACGGTTCAATAGCACTTCCCAAATGCATCAGAATTTCTCCGTGCATCTGTAGCTTTGCATATACTACTTCTTCTGCCCTCTAATGTTCTCTCTCACTCCATCACTATGCCTCCATTGTATTTTGTACATACATCTGTTACAGTATGCTGTAATTATTTATTGGCAGACTATCTCAATTGTGCAGGTGCAGATAAAGCCACGGGTGTTCTCGTGCACTACCCACAGAAGTTAGAACAATGCATGTCGTCCATCTCAGACTCTTGAGTGGATGAATGAATGATGTTGTGTGTCAGCTTCTTGTTTCACTGTGAAGTAAAGTTTCACATTAGAAAATCTCTTTAACTTTGAAGATTGGCTTAATGGTATTCCACATGAACTTGGCTTTTCTTTATTTTTCTAGTAAGCAGAGTTTAAAAGCTAGCTAGAGTTAATAGCCTGTTTTATTATGTATTATTCTCTAAGAAAAAATTTTTTTCTTGAAACTATGTACAGTTCTTTTAATGGGCATTTTTTAAAACTGGTATTAACCCAGAACTGTAAAGATACAAGCCTGTTTTAACGGTATCATTTCTACCTCGTTATTTTCTTCTTAAAACCTCTAAGTGTACCAGGTAGTATCTGCCAGCACTCAATCACAGCCCCTCTTTTCCATGCGTTCTTCTGTTTCCAGAAAGACTGGAGCCATTTTCTTAGACTCCTTTGGGGGTTGGGTTTCAGATAGGTGTTGCCAATAGGAGGAATGGAAGCAAAATGAGAAGGCAGTAGGAAGGCAGGCACTCTTCTCCTCCGGTCTCTGGGAGTGGCAGGCAACTTCACATTCCTCAGTGGTGGCCTTGGGTCCAGCAGCCTCAGTGACAGCTGCCCCACAGAGTTAGCATGGGGGACCCAGGTAAAGGTAGCAGGGACATGTCCTTCTCCACTGCAGTGGCCAAATCTCCAGCAGGGTCCGTGATGAGTCTAGGGTCCTGGTTCTGGCCCCTCAGCAGTAGCTGCTTCCTGGTCTTTGGGTAACACCCTATCTGTTTTGCTCAGCGAGACCTCCTAAAACACCAGTTCCCTGAATTAAAGCACTTTTTGTTGGAAATACCTAGAGCAGTTTCTGTTTTCTTCACTGGATACTGACTGATAAGAAAAGGAGTAAAACACATTTCTGCATTCTCAGATAGGTACCAAAACGTAGCCTGGAAGTCACATTTTTCTCCTTAGTCTAGTTTCTAGGTATATACTTCTATCCAGTATTATTCAAAATGATGCATTTTCAAGGTAAACAACATTCCTGCTTTCTTCAGGTTTTTTTTTTTTTTTTTTTTTTTTTGCGGTACGCGGGCCTCTCACTGTTGTGGCCTCTCCCGTTGCGGAGCACAGGCTCTGGACGCGCAGGCTCAGCGGCCATGGCTCACGGGCCTAGCCGCTCCAGGCATGTGGGATCTTCCCAGACCGGGGCACGAACCCGTGTCCCCTGCATTGGCAGGCGGACTCTCAACCACTGCGCCACCAGGGAAGCCCTTTTTTTTTTTTTAACTTATAAAGGGACACAATCTTCCATTACCCCACAGAACCCAGCATGGTTCTGAGTTAGAATCACGTGTCCAGAAATACACTTGTTGAATTGAAGCTAAATTAAAATACAACAAAAGCTATGAGCCACAACGCTAATAAAATATGGATAAATACTCTGAAGTGTGTCTTCATGATCAATATAGAAAGTCGGGGCCTAAGAAAGAGTCATGGTAACCTTGACTTTTCCTGCTTTACTGTTATCTGTTGCCTATTAGAAGGGCACAAAATGTCATGCAGACTTTCCCTATATAAATGTTCTACTTCTGGGTGAGTGACTACTCAGCCAGCTCCATGTCCACAGAGTCTGAAGTGACCCACCACCTCTTTTTTTTTTTTAATTAATTAATTAATTTATCTGGCTGCGTTGGGTCTTCGTTGCTGCGTGTGGGCTTTCTCTAGTTGCGGCAAGCAGGGGCTACTCTTCGTTGCAGTGTGTGGGCTTCTCTCATTGTGGTGGCTTCTCTTGTTGTGGAGCACGGGCTGTAGGCGCGTGGGCTTCAGTAGTTGTGGCGTGCGGGCTTCAGTAGTTGTGGCACATGGGCTCAGTAGTTGTGGCACGCGGGCTTCAGTAGTTGTGGCACACGGGCTCTGTAGTCGTGGCTCGTGGGCTCTAGAGTGCAGGCTCAGTAGTTGTGGTGCATGGGCTTAGCTGCTCCTCGGCATGTGGGAATCTTCCTGGACCAGGGCTCGAACCCGTGTCCCTTGCATTGGCAGGCGGATTCTTAACCACTGCATCACCAGGGAAGTCCCACCACCTCTTTAATGAGTGCAATTCTGATGATAAAACCACTGGCTGGGAGTGAGTGGGTTGGTATAGAACTCAAGGAGTTTTTGGGTTCTTTGGGAAATACTCAATTACTTTGGCAACGTGCAAAAGCTAATTCTCTTATTGCTGTGGAAATAATAAAGCAGGACTTAGTGAAGCAGGCATACTTCCAGGCCAAGTGATTTTATATGTAATGGGATACAGGATTAAGAGAGAGAGAAGCGGTAAAAGCCTTGAGTGTAATGAAAAGGACTTTGGACTTGAACATAATGAAAGCAGTATTTAATGTGCGGCCTGAGTTGAGGGGGCTTTAAATGTGACCCGCTGACTCTGGGTTCTACCCGCTTGGGTTTTTTCTTTTCACTTTTTTATTCTTTTCTTTTTCTCTCTTCCTTTCTTTTAAAAGTAAATAATCCAAATAGGTAACATATACCCACTGGGAGGACATAACCAGTAAGTAATTTGAGGAATTTGGTGTAAATATAAAAAGGTTGAATTTAGTGCCAAAAACAGGGACACTTTCCAAAAAGCTGGGGAGCCAGGATTGCCAACGTCAACCAAGATTTTAAGATTGAAAGAAAAAGTTGGTGTGCCCAGTTTCCTTTACGTCATTCTCTGGAGGGTGTGTACTGTGAACTTTGCAGATGAGTCAACATCCGATTCGATGGAGAAGGTGATCATCATTGCAACTTTTCTTCTTATCTTCAACCAGCTATAATTTATGGGATATTTGGGAGAAGAGGGAGAGTATCGGCTCAGAATGGGATTAGAGCAGTGCTAAACAGAAATGGAGGGATGGGTTTAGGAGACAGCGTGAGCCAGTAAGACCAGTTGATCTACCTGTTGTGGAGAGAGCAAGGGGAGGAATCAAAGATGAGCTTAAAGATTCAAACCTAAGAACCTGGATTTATTATTTTTTTGGTGTGTGTGTGCAAATTCATCACCTTTATTCACAAACATACTCCTTTTCCTGGATCGTTTCATCACGGAGAAGGTCGCTATTCATTTAATCTGTCACTGAATCTTGAAAAAACTTGATGACATACTTGCTTCCGTCCTTTTTCCTTTTTTTTTTAAATTTAATTTTATTTATTTTCTTATACAGCAGGTTCTTATTAGTTAGAACCTGAATTTATTAATGGAGTGGAATTTATAGACTTGTAAGGGCGCAGGAAGGAGGACTGGGACTAAGTGCCTGAAATGCCTTTTGCTATTTTCAAGTTTCTGTGAATTCTAACAATTCTCTCTCTTGTAAGAGAGCAACCTGCTATTGGATTGGTTAGTCATGATCTTCCATGCTTATTCAAGCTCACTTCACTTACTGTCAGGAGTCTACTGCACACAGTTGCAGGGAGGTTTCCCACCTGCCAAAGCTCAAAGCAAGGATGATAGATTTTATGAAATTCAAAAAGAGGTAATAAGGAGGATTTACTTCAAAAGGGTAGAAAAGTCTGCTGAAATGCTGAGAGATTTTCTCCTAGTGTCTGAATCGTCTATATCCTCTAAATTCAAGGTTAAGCAATTATGTTAACAAATTACAGTTCTAAGTAGGAAGACAACAGCAGGTTTGTATTAGGCTGGAAAATTTATAAGTTCAAGGAGTTCAGAATGATGGCTTGATTTACATACATTGTGAAATGATTACCACAGTAGATTCAGCTAACATCCATCTTCTCTTATAGAAACAATAAATAGAAAAGAAAGGAGAAAAAAATAAAGGAAAAATATTCTCCTTGTGATGAGGACTCAGGATTTCTCTTAACAACTTTCCTGTGTATCATACAGCAGTGTTAACTATAGTCATCATGTTGTACATTACATTCCTAGTATTTATCTTATAACTGGAAGTTTGTACCTTTTGAACACTGTCACCCATTTCTCCCACGTTTTACCCCATGCCTCCGGTAACCAGCATTCTGTTCTCTCTATGATTTCAAGGTTTGGGTTGTTGTTGTTGGTTTTAGATTCCACATATAAGTGAAATCATATGGTATTTGTTTTCTCCAACTTATTTCACATAGCGTAGTGCCCTCAGGGTCTATCCATGTCACAAATGGCGAAATTTTCTTCTTTTTTATGGATGAATAACATTCCATTCTATAGATATATACCACATCTTTATCCATTCATCTATCGATGGACATTGAGGTTGCTTCCATGTCTTGGCTGTTATAAAATAATGCGGCAATGAACATGGGGGTGCATATATCTTTTTGAAATAGCGTTTTTGTTTCTTTCAGATAAATATCCAAAAGTGGAATTTCCGGGTCATATGGTAGTTCTATTTTTAGTTTTTTGAGGAACCTGAATAATGTTTTCTATAGTGATTACACCAATTTACAGTCCCACCAACAGTGCATGAGGATTCCTTTTTCTCCACATTCTCGCCAACACTAGTTTTTCTTGTCTTTTTGATAATAGCTATTCTAACAGGTGTGAGGTGATATCTCATTGTGGTTTTAATTTGCATTTCTCTGATGATGAGTGATGTTGAGCATCTTTTCATGTACCTGTTGGCCATCTGTATGTCTTCTTTGGAAAAATGTCTATTCATATTCTCTATTTCTTTAATCAAATTGTTTGGGATTTTTTTGCTACTGAGTTGTATGAGTTGTTTATATATTTTTGATATTAACCCCTTATCAGATATATGATTTGCAAATATATTCTCCCATTCAGTAAGTTGTCTATTTAATTGGGTTTTTAAAATGGAGTTTGAATTTTGTCAAATTTTCATTAAAAATCACGATTTTTCTCCTTACTTCTTTTAATGTGATGAATATATTACCAGATTCCCAACACTGAATCACCTTAGATTTCTGTAATAAACTCTAGTTAGTCATGATGTATTGTTTTTTAATGTGTTTTGCAAGTGTCCTCGCTAATCATTTAAGATTTTTATGCCAATTTTCTAAAAGGAGATGTCTACAATTTTTGTGCAGTTTTTAATATATTTTGACATAAATGTTAATCTACTTCATAAAAACAATTTTTAAGTTCTTCTTTTATTCTAGGGTTTAGAATAGTTTAAATAGCTTTAGGATTACTTGATCTTGAAAAATCCAGTAAATTCTCTTGTGAAACCAGTTGGACCTGGTACATTTTAGCCCGAAAGTTATTTTACAATTTTCTTAATACTTTTATGGTAAATGGCCTATTTGGACTTTTTAATCTCAATTGGGCCAATTCTGCCAAATTAATTTTCCTAGAAGATCAATAATTTCTACTAGAATTTCAAATTTTGTTCTGTAGAATTATATGAAGTTACCCAGTCAATCTGATGGCCTTTTGTTTCTTAATCATACTTTCAATATATCTTTACTTTAAAAATTCATTTTAAGCTAACATTTTATAGTCAGTATTCAAGTCTTGTGGGGTGTCTAAATGTTTTATTATTTTTTTCTGATTCTCTCTCACACTGGCTTATTTGCTTACATGTTTGATACTTTATTATTTTGAACTTATACTTTGATGAACTTAATCTAAGAGGCATGAATCAGGAAAAATTCTTCCCAGAAAGTATTTTCTACTGCTAGGACCCAGAGGACACCATCAATTTGAAACTATATGGCAGACACGGAAATGCAGCGTCTAGATCCCTCTTCAAGAAAGAATTGCTGGGCTTCCCTGGTGGCACAGTGGTTAAGAATCTGCCTGCCAATGCAGTGGACATGGGTTCGAGCCCTGGTCTGGGAAGATCCCACATGCCGTGGAGCAACTAAGCCTGTGCACCACAACTACTGAGCCTGCGCTCTAGAGCCTGCATGCTGCAACTACTGAGCCCGCGTGCTGCAACTACTGAAGCCCGTGCGCCTAGAGCCCATGCTCCACAACAAGGGAAGCCACTGCAGTAAGAAGCCCGCGCACCACAATGAAGAGTAGCCCCCGCTCGTCGCAACTAGAGAAAGCCCGCATGCAGCAACGAAGACCCAACGCAGCCAAAAAGACATAAATAAAGTAAATAAATTTATTTTTTTAAAAAAAGAAAGAACTTGCTGACCCACTGCAGAGAGTGTGCTAAACAGACAATCTCTAATTTTTAGCCACTTGGGTTCTGCTCAGCTGTAGGAAGCCACAGCACCTGAGCTCATGAAGCAGGTTTAACAGCCTGGCTATACCTGCCCCATTCGGGATACCCTGAATGACAATACTCACTCCATATAACCTCGCTGGGTTGGCTGAGGCTGTGTCATGCATCACTATTCATTTTCTCCCTCTGCCCCATCCTACTCCCACTTCCTTCCCTTCCCAGGCGTTCATCCCTCATAAACAACTCCCTCAATCTCTTACCTCAGCCCTGATTCTGGAGAACCCAACCTGCAGTAGACCAGTTGAATTCAATTTATTGACATAGGTTTCTCATGACCTTGCAAATAACTTACACATGAATCTCGGGTCCAAAAGTCAGCAGGTCTATAGTTAGAAACTCCAAGAAGAGACTTTCAGATGACAGATTTATACCTCAGAGAGGCTAGATGGTTGGCGTAAGATCACAAAGGATTGTGGTGCTGTCTTGTGGCTGCTTTGCTATAATAAGCAAACCTAGGAACAATACAGGTTAAATCAAAGCAGATTGCTTTTTTTTCCCAGTGCCCAGCTGATTTCAGATAGAAATTATTAACATGTAAGATTTAACGGTAACCAAAGACATACAGATCATGCATGGTGCTTGGAGTGGAGCTGCCAGTGTGTGCAAACACTGAGCACCTTATTTTGTATATGTTGTACTGATTTATATGATCTTCAAACACAGGTGTGACAGCTTTTGGACAGAGTTTATTTCAAGAGGTTTATGTTATAAAAACAACTAACATATCTTCTGTTTTGCAAACATTCTTGCTTCTAGGATTCCATTCTGGGTAAACTCTGGGTTAACAATGAGAACCAATCCTGGCTCTGCTCTTTTCTCACTTTTTCCAGTGCTAGCCTGCTCCTCACTCTTCTTCCCATATGTCTCAGCAAATGCTGTAATGGGGTCGATGGCGATGTGCGTGTGATATCTTGTCTAAAATGAAAGCCTAAAATATATTCTGAAAAAAGCTACAGTAACAACACTTTGGGCACAGCAAAGGTGACAGATGTTGCTAGGAGGAGGGCCATACTTTTCATGGCTATGGAGCACCTATCTCTGGGGCTAACATTATGTTCCTTCCCAGCACACCATGTGTCAATGACTCCAAATGCTCCTTCTGTGACAGAGTAACAGAAGCACTGATCCTTGAGGCTGTAATCTCTCTCGCTGTAATTGCTCTTGTTATGGTACACTCAGTACCATCTACAGTGTTTTCCTTCCTGATGGGAAAGAGCTTTCACGGGCATGTAGAGGTTTTGCTCTGTGCTGCTTCCAGAGTCTCATGTTTACATAGCAAGTCCCTAATCTCCCACTCCAAGATGCTAGGCTGAACAGTGAAGGAGTGGGTGATGCAGGTCCTGACTTGGCCCTGACACAAAACCTTGGAATTGATCAATGTCCATTGTTACTGCCTTTCTCTAAGGAGAAGAGAGCATTTCTGATTAATTCAGAATCATTTTTCCAATCTCACTGATTTTCTTGGAAGGATTTAAGTTCCCTTCTATTTTTCTCTGCTTATTTCCCATATATTTTTATTTTTTAAAGGAAACTTGATCTGTGAATTCAGACTTTGTCCATTTGGCCATACTCAACAGGGGTCCCTTTAAAATACACTCTGGAGAGATCCACCCTACAGGACAAGGCTTGCTGCCCTCAGGGTCTGTTCCTTGAGGCTGAGACCAGTAGCTAGTCCACCAAGTAAGGAGAGTCCTCTGAGAATTCCAAAAAACACAGTCCACTAGGAGTTTGAGGACTTATATAATAGACCCATTCTAGCAAGCCCACTCCTCTGAGCCTTTGATCCTTTTTCATACTCTGCCAGGACAGTTCTGGTATTGCTACCCATTTAATGGGAGCTAACACTTTCCCAAGTGTCTAAGAGCCTTCCTCGCAGTGGTTTAGGACTGGGGCTCTTACCAGGACATTAAAATCTGTCTAATGTGGAGAGGCCCCCATACTGATAAACTCTGCTTTATCCAGGCTTACATTTTGCCAGCCTTGGTCCAGCACCCTTAACATCCTTCCCAGGCATACTTTCCTGGTTCCAGCTGATAAAGCTCAGGGTTTGTAGCTGCTTCAGGGTAAAATCTGAGGGGTGGAAACAATGTAGAGGGGAAGAAGCTGTGGAAGAAACCAATCCCTGGTAGTTGTAGGAAGAGTCATCATCATGATACAGTGGGGAATGCTGGAATGTAAATTGCACCACAAGCACTGTCCCACCTTGAGACAGGAAGAGAGGCTTTTAGACTCCTGTTTAGTAAATAATGGGCCATTGGCAATGGGGCAAATGGCGTCAAGATAGCTTCAGTTGAGACTGTGATTAAGAATCTTCCAACAAACAAAAACCCAGGAGCAGATGGCTTCAGAGGCGAATTCTGTCAAACAGTTAGAGAAGAGCTAACACCTATCCTTTTCAAAATCTTCCAAAATATAGCAGAGGGAGGAACACTCCCAAACTCATTTTCTGAGGCCACCATCACCCTGATACCAAAACAAGACAAAGATGTCACGGAAATGAAAACTACAGGCCAATATCACTGATGAACATAGATGCAAAAATCCTCAACAAAATACTAGCAAACAGAATCCAGCAGCATGTTAAAAGGATCATACACCATGATCAAGTGGGATTTATCCCAGGGATGCAAGGATTCTTCAGTATATGCAAATCAATAATGTGATAAACCATATTAACAAATTGAAGGAGAAAAAACATATGATCATCTCAAGACACAGAGAAAGCTTTTGACAAAATTCAACACCCATTTATGATAAAAACCCTCCAGAAAGTAGCCATAGAGAGAACTTACCTCAACATAATAAAGGCCATATATGATAAACCCACAGCCAACATCATTCTCAGTGATGAAAAACTGAAACCATTTCCTCTAAGATCCGGAACAAGACAAGATTGTCCACTCTCACCACTATTATTCCACATAGTTTTGGAAGTTTTAGCTACAGCAATCAGAGAAGAAAAAGAAATAAAAGGAATCCAAATCAGATACGAAGAAGTAAAACTGTCACTGTTTGCAGATGACATGATACTATACATAGAGAATCCTAAAGATGCTACCAGAAAACTTCTAGAGCTAATCAATGAATTTGGTAAAGTAGCAGGATACAAAAGTAATACACAGAAATCTCTTGCATTCCTATACACTAATGATGAAGAATCTGAAAGAGAAGGAAACACTCTCATTTACCATTGCAACAAAAAGAATAAAATACCTAGGAATAAACCTACCTAAGGAGACAAAAGACCTGTATGCAGGAAACTATAAGACACTGATGAAAGAAATTAAAGATGTTACAAACAGATGGAGAGATACACCATGTTCTTGAATCAGAAGAATCAACATTGTGAAAATGACTATACCACCCAAGCAATCTACAGGTTCAGTGCAATCCCTATCAAAGTAACAATGGCATTTTTAACAGAACTAGAACAAAAAATTTCACAATTTGTATGGAAACACAAAAGACCCCGAATAGCCAAAACAATCTTGAGAAAGGAAAATGGAGCTGGAGGAATCAGGCTCCTGGACTGCAGACTATACTAAAAAACTACAGTAATCAAGACAGTATGGTACTGTCACAAAAACAGAAATATAGATGAATGGAACAGGATAGACAGCCCAGAGATAAACCCACACACATATGGTCACCTTATCTTTGATAAAGGAAGCAAGAATATACAATGGAGAAAAGACAGCCTCTTCAATAAGTGGTGCTGGGAAAACTGGACAGCTACATGTAAAAGAATGAAATTAGAATACTCCCTAACACCATACACAAAAATAAACTCAAAATGGATTAAAGACCTAAATGTAAGGTCAGACACTCTAAAACTCTTAGAAGAAAACATAGGCAGAACACTCTTTGACATAAATCACAGTAAGATCCTTTTTGGCCCACCTCCTAGAGTACTGGAGATAAAAATAAACAAATGGGACCTAATGAAGCTTAAAAGCTTTTGCACAGCAATGGAAACCATAAACAAGACGAAAAGACAACCTTCAGAGTGGGAGAAAATATTTGCAAACAAAGAAACTGATAAAGGATTAATCTCCAAAATATACAAGCAGCTCATGCAGCTCAATATCAAAAGAACAAACAACCCAATCCAAAAATGGGCAGAAGACCTAAGTAGACATTTCTCCAAAGAAGATATACAGATTGCCAACAAACACATGAAAAGATGTTCAACATCACTAGTCATTAGAGAAATGCAAATCAAAACCACAATGAGGTATCACCTTACACCAGTCAGAATGGCCATTGTCAAAAAATCTACAAACAGTAAATGCTGGAGAGGGTGTGGAGAAAAGGGAACCCTCTTGCACTGTTGGTGGGAGTGTAAATTGATACAGCCACTATGGAGAACAGTATGGAGGTTCCTTAACAAACTACAAATAGAACTACCATACGACCCAGAAATCCCACTATTAGGCATATGCCCTGAGAAAACCATAATTCAAAAAAAGTCATGTACCGCAATGTTCATTGCAGCTCTATTTACAATAGCCAGGACATGGAAGCAACCTAAGTGTCCATCGACAGATGAATGGATAAAGCAGATGCGGCACATATATACAATGGAATATTACTCAGCCATAAAAAGAAACAAAATTGAGTTACTTGTAGTGAGGTGGATGGACCTAGAGACTGTCATACAGAGTGAAGTAAGTCAGAAAGAGAAAAATAAATACCGTATGCTAACACATATATATAGAATCAAAAAAAAAAAAAAGTGGTTCTGAAGAACCTAGGGGCAGGACAGGAATAATGATGCAGATGTAGAGAATGGACTTGAGGACACGGGGAGGGGGAAGGGTAAGCTGGGACGAAGTGAGAGAGTGGCATGGACATCTTTACACTATGAAATGTAAAATAGATTGCTAGTGGGAAGCAACCACATAGTACAGGGAGATCAGCTTGGTGTTTTGTGACCACCTAGAGGGGTGGGATAGGGAGGGTGGGAGGGAGTCGCAAGAGGGAGGAGATATGGGGATATGTGTATATGTATATGTATATTCACTTTGTTATAAAGCAGAAACTAACACACCATTGTCCAGCAATTATACTCCAATAAAGATGTTAAAATAAAATAAAACAAACAAGAAAAGGTAGCTTCAGTCATCCACAGGCACGCCTCCACGGAGGATTGGCGGTGTGAACTGTTAGCTGAAGCACCCTACAGCGACTAGGGTTTGGGTACATCAACCAAACCAGTAAAAGGGATGGTAGGAGATATGAGCAGGCCACCAAGACAGTCTGTTGCACCAGTTTATCAGAATGTTTCTGATATGTTAATGCTTATGATATGATAATTACTAAATCTTCAGTAATATTTCAATCAGAATGTATTATTCTCTTTTTTCCACATTTACAATATGTTGGTTGAACCCCTATTTCTAATTGATTTAAAGTTTTTGAGATACAGTTAGTTTTTTACATAGCTCTACCCCGCTCTAATTGTAAATTCCTTGGGGGCAGTCAGTCATTCTCCACTGCACCTGACAGAGTGGACTTACAGGTAGCATTTAATAATGTTTTTAAAATGTGTTTGATGATATGCATCAGCATAGGCAGAACAAAGCCTATAGCAATTCCTTTTGTAAAGAAAAATATTCTCCATTTATCTTTTGGGTCAATCTGAATTTCCATACGTTGTGTTTGCTTAGTGGTGTGTATGCCAGCAAAGGTCTCAGTGATCCTTGGAATGAAATGGTTATATAAGTGTGCAGCCTGAGCAAACTCGAAAGGGTTTGCTTTGTAACTGACAGACAGTCAATGATGGTATCCTTGGGAAAAGCTGTGGTTGTGTTCTCAGAGAAAATCCTTGAATAGGGATTAATTAAAATAAATGTGGAGATAAAGTTTACTTTAGTAACTTTTAGAGATACCTAGAGAAAAACTAAATGAATCTAGTGAATTTTTCTCTCTAGTTTGGTAGGAAAGAAATGTCTGCCATCCAGATAATAGCAGTAGGGTTGGAAAAAAAACATGCTTTGGCAAGAAAACATCAAAAGTAGGAAGAAGCCTTTTGAAGTGTTAAAAGGCAGATGCGGATGATGTGAATTAAATCAATTATCTTCATAGTGTAAGTCTTCTTTAAGGCATGAGACGAACACATTCACTAGTTAATTTTTTCATAATTGGTTGCTTTTGCAATCTAGTTAAAATTATTTTTTGTACAAATTTTCTCTGATGCTTATTCTATCCATCTTTCAGACCAAGACTGAGGTACAGAGTCAGTACGTAACTTACCAAAAAACCTAAAAAGTGGAACTGTTAGGGTCTAAGTCTCTGAAGGAGAGTCTATCCTTTGTTTGTTACACCAGACTGTCTCCTTGATGGGACTCCAAAACCTGCCACAATTCTCCAATCACCCTTTGATTGATTCACCGTTTTTTTTAATTTTTTTATTTTTTTTGCGGTACGCAGGCCTCTCACTGTTGTGGCATCTCCCGTTGCGGAGCACAGGCTCTGGACGCGCAGGCTCAGCGGCCATGGCTCACGGGCCCAGCTGCTCCGCGGCATGTGGGATCTTCCCGGACCGGGGCACAAACCCGTGTCCCCTGCATCGGCAGGCGGACTCTCAACCACTGCGCCACCAGGGAAGCCCTGATTCACCATTTTTGAATTACAGTTGAACAAATTGGTTTGCAGCTGAATCTTTGTAGCATCAAGGAGAAACCAAAAGAAGGGCATGCATGCTGTATCTTTGGTGCCAAGATCAGTACACTTATTCGGCATGCAGTCAATATTTAGTGAACGAATAAATATTTTTGTTTTTATGACAAAATTCATTTTATACACGGTTACCATATTGATTAACATTTAATCTCAGTATGTTAGTGAAATTTCCAATTTAAATTATTTAAAATAGAGAAATATTAGTATATGGGGATTACCAAAGATTGGAATAGATTTGCTTAAACATATTTTGATTTAGCTGAGTACATTTCAAAAGACGTTTATAGGCTCATGAATATTTTTTCAGTGGAGTCTAAGTTAGGGGTATCTGTTAATAAGGATTCAGAAAACAAAAATGAAATGTTTAGACAGAGTTCGTATTTTGTCATATTTAGATTTTAAACTGATGCTAGGTATATTCTCAGATCTGCTATAACCCGAGGACTCAGGTTAACTCCTTGAGACATCTATTGAGGTCCACAGTCACCAGCTTCCTCTCTTTCAGGAGGCCCACTTTCCCCACATTGCCCATGTGAGGCTGGCTCGTGTCTCTAGGATAGAACTAAACCTCCTTATGTTATGAATAATTGGGGAAAGCAAACTATATCCAACTGAGGCAAGTTTCCTGTACTTCCTTTTCTTGGCATAGGTTTAAATCATGGCACAGTCATTTTCAGTCCATCTCTATCACTTTTCTCATTTTATAATGAGACATCTTCTTCTAGATTCCATTTATTATGTGATTACCTTGTAAACGTAAGATGCTGTCATACATTTACACACACATTTCTAATCTTCATAATATCCTGGCAAGTTTGGTGTTAGTGCCCCATTTTACAGATGAGAAAATAAGGTTTAAAGAAGCTTACAAGCAAATGGCAAAAGTAGAACTGGGATCTTTGTTTTACTCCAAAACCATGTTCTTTTTAGTATTCCCTGCAAGCATACTAGATCCTAAGTGATGAGTTTATGATTATTTTGATAGCACATCCTCTTCTACTCTTGTCTTCAAAACAGTCCTGTTTATCCCTTTAGATTAGCCTCTATGAGAAGAAGGCTCTTTCCTATTTGGGTTCTAGGTTCACACTTGACTCTTAGACTTGTTCTTAATCAAAAAAAAAAAAATTTTTTTTTTTTTTTTTTGCGGTACGTGGGCCTCTCACTGTTGTGGCCTCTCCCGTTGCGGAGCACAGGCTCTGGACACGCACGCTCAGCAGCCATGGCTCACGGGCCCAGCCACTCCGTGGCATGTGGGATCCTCCCGGACCGGGACAGGAACCCGTGTCCCATGCATCGGCAGGCAGACTCCCAACCACTGTGCCACCAGGGAAGCCCCCCAATTTTTTTTTTTAAGCTGAAGATTCTACCACCTCGAAGAGGCATATATCCTAGAATAGGGTCAGCTTGGGGTTTCAAATTCTCAGCAGCAATTCCCTTTCCCATCTTCCATGGGAATTTTAGGTTCGTAAGCCAAGTGAACTTCCAATTTTGAACCCAAGAATTAGGAAGCATGTTGTCCCTAGCAGCACTGGGCAGGAGCAGGCCTTTCTTCTTCCCCTCCCTCCCATGACAGAGGTAGCCCTGCATCCTTACAGTATGAGGGCACAGGAGAGCTGGTACTCTCTGGAAGGAGGTACTTCCAAAAGGAAAAAGGGTGGAGCTGAGTGAAGCATGGGTTGTTCCTCCAAATTTACATTCATATAAACCATTAACCTGCTCAGGGGTAGAGTGAGTTAAGGCACAGAGAGGGGCAGTAGTTACTCTGAGCTTCCTTTTCTCACCAGGAGAGAAGAAGCTCTCCTACAATAAGGGAGATAACATAAGAACTACAGTGAAACTGTCTATAATCTCAATTTCAAGCACTGCTTTTGAGGCCACCACCTCCTCTCTGCCCAGCTCATTCCCTTTGATAATCTGACTTCACAGGAGAACTTGCTCTCCCCATCTCCCCACTCTTCCATCTCCATCTGTCTCTTGGTGATGTCAGCTGCGCTGTGATTTTATGCGTTCTAGGTGGTTTGCCAAGGGTTCCCAATGAGGTTAAATCCCAGTTGCTCACAGCAATAACCAGCTGTACAATACCTACTTTACCAGGTTTTTTCCCTGCTCTGTCTTACTCTCCTTACTGCTTACTCTGCCTCCCTGGCATCACCTCCCAAAGTCTTTGTCTCAAACTCTACTTTTGGGGGCACTCAAGTAGTTAGCAATGATGCTGACGACACTGATAACATGGTGATGTAGCAAACTCTTTCATAGTTGATCCCTTCACATAGATCTAATGGAGCACATATTCAGAGGACTATTTGTTGAGGAAAACTGATACTTGGCTCAACAGCTCCATTCCAAGCTTGTTGACGCACCAGCTGGCATTTAAGGGAGGTACCCAGAATCAGCCTGCTTCTTTTGTGTTGGTTCATGGGTAAAGAGATACATTTAATGTAGCTGCAATTCAGTGCACATCTTTAGGCTTAGTGGTTGAGGGACCAGCAGAGTGCCTGAGACTTTTGGTTCTTTGGTCAAAAATCACCACAGTCTTGGCAGACAGGACACTCAAATGGTTACTAACTCCCCAAATGTTTATCTATTGGTGAGCATACATGAAGCCTCCAGCTTACGTGTGTCTTTAACTCACTCTCTCCTCACTCGTGTTGGTCGCTTCTCCAGGCCACTGATAGAACATCAATGCAGAGGCTTGAATGCCTCTTAAGGCTTGTTGGAAATTGGAAGCTGAATCTCTATCAGCATAAGTAGCTTAGGCAACAGCTGTCTTCTATCAAGGGCATATATCACTTTCATAACTGGAGCTTTAGCTGTGTTTTTTGGTTTTTTTTTTTTGTTTGTTTTACCTGTTTAATTAAGTGTTGTGAGGACAAAATAGATGAGAATGTCAGGAAGTGGGGTGGGAACAAATATATGAACATACTTGTAGAGGAGAGACCCAGAAGGGAGGTTTAACCTTTTCTCACTTTCCATCTCCTAAGCTTATATATATTAACAATACATAAGTGATTTGTTGAGTTCCTTCTTGTAATGCCAGGTATTTGCATTATTTTATGCCCTTTGACAATCCTATGAAATAGGGAATATTATTATCTTGTTCAATAGATGAGGAATTTGAGGCTTAGGAGGTTAACTATTAAGACTTGCCAAGGTACATGGTTAATAAGTAATGAAGCCACACCGGCTCCCACCTATTCCCTGGAAAGCTTAGCTCTGAACCGTTCTGCTGATACACTGCAAACTAGATTATGTGATAGGAAGGGCACCCCTGGGGCTGTACAAATGGCAGCCCTTCCACTCTGCTCTATCGCCCTGGGCAAAGGGAAGGGTGGACTTAAACTTAAGGCTCATTCTGTTCTCTATTGCATGACCTTGGACTGTTAAGTGGTCTCTGTTATTGATGCGCTAAGGCCCTTGAAGGAAAGGCAGCACCGGGAAAGGGAAGATCAGTTCACACTTTTGTTGCTTCTGTTTAGTATAAGTCCGAGTTTTATAGGGCAGTGCCAGATTGATTTATATCCTTTCCTGCAATAAGAAAAAGGAAGAAAATTTTTATTTAAAAAGGAAAGATTCTTAAAGTCTGTGGGAAATGAATGGGATTTAAAAAAGGTTAGATTTTTTTCTCTTTTGACATTTTCTGTTATGCTGACATTTTCTGTGGTGTTTGGTTGGGGGCACTACCTTTTCTGTTTTGCTTTATGTTTGTCTTAAACAAATCAAGTTCTTTGTTTTAAAACTATTTCTATTTTTCCTTTTCTGCTTCGTAGGAGCATGTCTCTCCAAGAAGATACCAAATCGCTTTTATTTGGTTCAAGTTTAAATTATAGTTGTTGAAAAGATTTATGCTATTTTTCTTTGTTTAAAAAATTTACACTGGAAATATATGTATCCCAGAAGAGAAACGAAGGTTTCCCTGGTTTAAAGGATTTTAAGTATTTAAACTCTGAAAAAACACAATTATATGAACACTAAAGTCATGTTTACGCAACACGTGTGGTTTTGTTGATTTTGATAGGCAGGATGGATAACTTAGGCCAAAACTCACCTTTGGTATAAAGAAACATCAATATAATATTTCACCAAGGAGCACAAGTAAAGCCATCCCAACGCAGACTGCGAGGCTAGCATGCCCCATTTCAGTGGGTTCCTGTGTTAGTAAGTTGATCTCGTGAGGACTAATTGAGTGGATAATTGCTCGACTACACAATTTTTCTGGTTTAAGAGTCAGAGAATTTCAAGAACTGAAGGGACTCTTAGCTAGTTTTGGTCTTCCCAATATAAATCAATCTTTCCTTTTTGTTGATGTTTTGTTCTCTCTTTTGAAAATGATATTCTGCACAGTACAATCGAGAAAACATCCTATGTGGTCATCCCCTTGTATAAAGCCACTGGCACCTATTTTGGTTTCCTGGTCCTGCCATAATAAAGTACTACAAGCAGGGTGGCTTCAAACAAAATGTATTCTATCATAGTTGAGGAAGCCAGAAGTCCAAAGTTAAAGTGTCACCTTGGTTGGTTTCTTCTGGAGGCTCTTAGAGAGTGTATGTTCCACACTCCTCTCTGCTTCTGGCGGTTGCCAGCAATCCTTGGTGTTCCTTGCCTTGTGGGTACATAACTCCCATCTCTGCCTCCATTTTGACATGACTTTCTCCTCTGTGTGTGTTTTTGTCCAATTTTTCCTTTTCTAATAAGAATACTCGTCGTTGGATTAGGACCCATGTTAGTCCATTATTTCCACATTTTAACTTCATCACATCTGCAAAGACACCATTTCCAAATAAAGTCACATTCACAGATACTGGGATTGGGACATCAACATACCAGTTTTGGGGAAGGGGCACAATTCACCCTACACTAGCACCACGATGACACATTGGAAGTGCAAGTCCACCTTGATTTGTACTCCTTGGTGAAATGTTATGTTGATGTTTCTTTATACCAGAGGAGAGTTTTGGCCTAAATTATCCATCTTGCTCAGCTTTCCATTTATTTCCTCTAAAACACTTATCAAAATATGTACATAATTTATTCTTAATCTATCTCCCAAAGGACAAGGATCTTGTCTATCTTATTTCCTTTCAAATTCCAAGCGCCAACCACAGTGCCCAGACATATAGGTGTTCAGAAAATATTTTTTGAACACAAAATCCATGGAGAACACACTCTATGTTTGATTTTTTTAATTTAAGTATAGTTGATTTACAATATTAGTTTCAAGTGTACAGCATAGTGATTCAGTATTTTTGACTAGTTTGCATCTGCTAATCTCCAACTCCTAATCCTTCCCTCCCCCACCCCTCTCCCCCTTGGCAACCACAAGTCTGTTCTCTATGTCTGTGAGTCTGTTTCTGTTTTGTAGATATGTTCATTTGTGTCATATTTTAGATTCTACATATAAGTGATATCATATGGTATTTGTCTTTCTCTTTCTGACTTCGCTTAGTATGATCATCTCTAGGTCCATCCATATTGCTACAAATGGCATTATTTCATTCTTTTTTATGGCTGAGCAATATTCCAGGTTAAGCGTCCACCTGTCAATGCAAGGGACATGGGTTTGAGCCCTGGTCTGGGAGGATCCCACATGGTGTGGAGCAACTAAGCCCATGCGCCACAACTACTGAGCCTGCGCTCTGGAACCTGTGAGCCAGAACTGCTGTGCCTGCACGCTGCAACTGCTGAGGCCCTCACGCCTAGAGCCCGTGCTCCGCAACAGGAGAAGCCACCACGATGAGGAGCCTGCTCACCGCAATGAAGAGTAACCCCCGCTGCCGCAACTAGAGAAAGCCCGCGCACAGCAGCAACGAAGACCCAACGCAGCCCCCCCCACCAAAAAGAAAAATTCCTTAGCAGTCCCTTTCAGGAGAGTGTTAACAGTGGAGGATTTCACTATTCATTCAGGGCAATTCTTAAACTCAGGACAGTTGTCACTGATGTAATGGCATTTCTATTTACGCAACAGAAAACTTGTTTTATACAGATTAGTGTTCCTTCATATAAAAATATATTGCAGCACACATCAGAAAAGGCTAAGTTAAACCTTGTTTATCCAGGGTATATTTCACAAAAACGTTTTTCTCCAGTCTGTTGCTTTAAGAAATGTCCTAATTTTTCAGCCAAAGAGGCCTCAACAAATTTCAGAATTTGCTTAGGTTATAGCTAAGCAAAGTTATAAATATAAATATATAAATATAGTTATTTGCTTAGGTTATAGTAGACTTCTAGGTTCAAAAATTATTATTTTTTTTAAAAGCAAGTTTTATGTTTATTTATTCATGACCTAATTTTTTATAGACAGTATAAGGAACTATATTTAAAGACTTAAAAATAATGTCTTTTTCTAACAGAAAGCACCATACAATCATTGTAGAAAAATTTAAATATATGTATAAACAAAATCAAAAAAATAAAACCTGCTCTAATAAAACTGTGATGAACAGGTGAGATACTTTTATCCATTTTGAGTTAAATTCAGAATAAATTCTCAGTATGTACAAATTTTTAAGTATATTATACATGTTTAAAACTATTGATACTTGGCTATTATGGATAAATCAAATGTAACTTTTTTAAATAAGCAGCCTAAATTGTTAAGATAAGGAATAAAGCCAAAGCATGAAAAAAATAACCAGGGTAACTTATTCCTAAAAATATCAGCCAGGAGAAAAAGAAAATAAGCCAACTCAATCCTCTAGGTCATGTTTACTTAATTACACTATGATTATCTATAAGCTCCATAAAGGCTAAGATTTTTGTTAGGTTTATTCACTGTTTAATTCCTGTGCCCAACAATACCTGCCATATATTAATACTAAAAAACAATTTGTTGAATGAGTTAATTAGGAAAATATAATAAAACTATGGTCTGTATGCAATTTGTAGCCCCCTTTGGCAGTGTAAGTCTAAATAATCAAAAAGTATTTATGCAGTAGCTTTTGTGTTTGGATCCCACAGATATCTGCCTCTAGTTTACATGTGAGGAAACCAGGGCTCATAAGTATTGGTCTCTGGTTTTTCTTGCTCTGATAGTCCAGCAAAATTAAGAACAGAACTGACCCACGCAAATGAGAAATGAGTCGCAAATGTGCTAGGATATTGATTAGCTACAGATATCTAAACTTGAGATCTATAATTTGAATATGACTTACTAGGAGGTGAATCTTGAAACAAGTTTAAAGAAACTCACTGAAGCTCTTCACATGTAATATTACACTTGGACCTGATTGTTGTGCACTCTGGGTTATTTTGCCAATTTAACTGCATTCTCATTTAGTTTCTCCATCTAGTAGCGTCTATGTTTATTTACATTTTCTGATGAGGTTGGATGAAGATAATTTTTAATAATATCTCCCCGGTGCTCAACTTCAGATGAATGTTAACCACTTGGAAAATGCCTTTTCAGAATTTGCTGAACCAAAGTTAGCCCCAAACTTAGCAGACGATCTCTGCTAAGTTTCCCGAAGTCTGATCTTGTGCATATTCAGCCTAGCCCAATGACCCACCTTCAATCTCTATGCAGACTTCCGCCTGTCCTCCACCAGTAGAGTTCTGGAAGCTTCTCTCTAAGTGCCAACGCCTTCAGCAACTTGCAACTTAAATCTCTGCCTCCTCAATGCCCGTCACTCCTCTTAGAGTCCACCTCCTTGAGCCAAGGTAGAAAAGTGACCTCTAAGCAGAATCCAGGGCTATCATGAGGCTCACCATGTGTGTTTTCCTCCTCGGAGAATCACAGTCCTGTGCTGCCTATTGTTCAGTCCCTGACAACGGTTACCTCATATATTTTGTCCAGTTTAATAGTTGTTTACAGTGTGAGAGGGAACGATACTTGTACCACCCGTTCTGTCAAGTCCAGAAGCAGAAGTCCTATTTAATTCCTACTGTGCTGTCTTCATTATGTTCTTCTTCTTGTTTTTTTTTGCCCTGACTTTTGCTTGATTGAATAAAATTATTTTATTACTCTTTTTTTTGTGATTTGAAATCTACATTCTATTTCTATTACACTAATGGTCATTTTCAAAAAAAATTTATTTTATTTATTTATTTTTGGTTATGTTGGGTCTTCGTTGCTGCGTGCAGGCTTTCTCTAGTTGTGGTGAGCTGTGGGGGGGCGCTTCTCATTGTGGTGGCTTCTTTTGTTGCGGAACATGGGCTCTAGAGTGCAGGCTCAGTAGCTGTGGCCCACAGGCTTCAGTAGTTGTGGCTCACGAGCTCTAGAGTGCAGGCTCAGTAGTTGTGGCGCACGGGTTTAGTTGCTCCACGGCATGTGGGATCTTCCCAGACCAGGGATCGAACCCGTGTCCCCCTTCATTGGCAGGCAGATTCTTAACCACTGTGCCACGAGGGAACCCCCCCCAAAACTATTTTTGACCAATATTTGAACCTTTATTTTTTAACAACATTAGTAATTAAAGTGTACATATAAAATTTCTCCCTCTAAGAATGTGTCATGAATAAATATTAGATAAGAAGCATCTGCATTATCATAATGTACAGTGCTATTATTTATACCTAGAAAATCTAAAAAGAATTAACTGAAATTTAACATCTAATAACAATAAGATAATTCTAATTTGGCTAGAAAATCAAGACTCTTCCTTTATACTAAGACTTCTGTTGGCTCCTGGAAGAGGATCATGGGCAACCCTAGGCATATTCCTTGGTTCCCATCAACTCTGGTTAAGGCACTAGGGATAACTGAAGTTCTCCAAACGGAGTTAAAACCCTACCAGGATGAAAAGCCTGAGGTTAGGACTTTAATCCAGATAGCTCAAATAGATGAACAAAAGTAAACTCATGCCACTGTGCATAGTAATATCAGGCTATCAGGCTATTATCTTTTTTTTTTTTTTTTTTTTTTTTTTTTTTTTTGCAGTACGCGGGCCTCTTACTGTTGTGGCCTCTCCCGTTGCGGAGCACAGGCTCTGGACGCGCAGGCTCAGCAGCCATGGCTCACGGGCCCAGCCGCTCCGCGGCATGTGGGATCTTCCCGGACCGGGGCACGAACCCGTGTCCCCTGCATCAGCAGGTGGACTCTCAACCACTGTGCCACCAGGGAAGCCCAGGCTATTTTCTTTGTAGCTTAGGGACTTTGTACTTTTTTTTTTTTTTTTTTAGGGAAATAGTTTCTTCGGTATTATATTGACTCTGAATTTCACTCCTCTCCTTTGGAGAGGTGTGTGTGTGTGTGTTTAAAGAATACTTTCCTGTTGATTATCTTGGAAGAATGAGAAAGATTATCCTCTCTTTTCTTAACACTGGTAGAGAAATCTTGGAAGATTCTAAGCCTTGGAGAGTTACCTCATTTAATCTTCAAAACTGACCTAAGAGGAAGACACTACTATTTTCTCCTTTTTACAGATGGGGAAATAGAGTTTGAAGAGATTAAGTAACTTGGTCATGTTCATATATCTAGTAAGTGAAGTATCTAGTGTTCAAATCCAGGTACCTGATTTTAGATCCTATGTTCTTATATGCTCTGAAGAAGCCAAATATATATTATCAATATGTAGAATAAATAATACAGCCTATAGCACAGCCCCAGGGAAAAGACATCTCTAATTTCAGAAGTTACCTAGAGCACTGGAATTTTATATCCCCATGAAGTAAGTACAGAGAGTGTTTTCTAGAGGCAAGGGGAGCTGGACATTCTACTTCCTGTCTTCTAAAACAACAGGAAATTCCTTCTTTCCAGTTAAAAGTATTAAGCAAGTCAAGGCCTTCTATGAGCATTACATCCTGGACATGTGAAGTCTAGAAAATAAATACCTGTTGTACCAGAACAAAGGCCATCTAATGGTTTTTGTCCTAGGCAACTCAAGGGAGGCTATCTCTTAAAAAACGTTTCCAAAGTACATAGTATTTTATGAAAAAAAAAGTGAAGATAAGAAATGTTGCATATTAAAATGT
Organism: Tursiops truncatus; assembly: GCF_011762595.2. NCBI lineage: Eukaryota > Metazoa > Chordata > Mammalia > Artiodactyla > Delphinidae > Tursiops > Tursiops truncatus. The sequence continues at coordinate 78,225,731 of NC_047042.1, read as the reverse complement.
TTGTGACAGGTGCATTTAAAGCCTTCTCTAACCTCCTGCCTCTCAGTATGTTTACATGACAACTCACTTGAATAAATACTTAGTCTGGAGGCTATTCTGGAAAGCAGGGGCCCCTGATACGCTTGGTAACTATAGTTACAGTTGTCTCTCCTTTTCCTGGAATGTGAAATAATTTATCATCATCTCAGAGGTCATTCTGAAAGCCTTAATGAGATAAAGACTCATTTTTTCCAGGTGATATTCCTACTGTTGAGTGCTAGTCATAATTTCCTTCTCTTAACGATAAAAGAGATGTCTAGCTGTAAAGCAGAGGCAAGATGTGAATGCTAACGTCTTACAACTTGGAGAACACATCAATTAATTTAAAAACATTCTTCCTTAGGAAAATGTTTTTTCTCTCTTCATTAAAATAAAATAACTATTTAATTGATGATTATCCCCAAAGCAGCTTCCAGATAATGATTATATTGAGTATTAATTGGGTAATCCATACAAACTTGGCAAAACATGAACTGATTTTTTTTAAATGTTTACCAAAAATCGAAACGTTCCTCCCAGTTGGGAGATGCAAACTGTAACCGAAGAGATGGGAAATTAATCTCACAGTGAATCATACCCTTAAGACCCTGATGTCTCTTGTGGGAAGAGACAAGAGAGTAATCTCCTCTACTGGTGCAGAAGTTAACAAAACTTTTCTTATCTCTCGAGTTATTTTTGAGAAGGCGTTTAAAAATTTTACTCCTTTTATTATACTAAAAGGCATAGCTTTAATACAATAGAAACACTTCAGTAAACATCCTTTAAAATAGGTTTGTCAATCTCTCCTATTATGGCCAAAGTGTGCTATTTTCTCCCAAAGAAAGAGAGGACTTGATATGCCAGGAAGAGCTCTTCTCCAACTTCACATCCACGCCCATTGCTGGGGGCTGCGACTCGAGCCCACCTTGGGCTGGGAAGCTGATTTGTGTGGGTTTTGGATGCCATCCTCTCTTTTCATTCTGGTGTGAACACAGTGAATTCTAAGAAAACACACTGACAAGGACACAGGAAATACTTTGAGTGCACATTGACTTCTTAAGTAAAAGTTTCTTACTCTGTTCTTGTTCATCACCTTCAGAAGTGACTTCTTAAGGAATTCTGAGCCTTGCCGTCCCTTTAGTGGTGCCCCCAACTCCAAGCACTAGAGGGACTGCTTGAGTTTAGCAACATCTTTGAAAAAAATAAATATTTTGATGATTTGGTCAATCATTTATTTCAATTTCTTTCCCTGCTTAGAAAATATTCTTTGTCATCTTTGGCTTGACTATATTTAAATAAATTTGTTTGGTTTTATTTCCTTGGTAGAGGAATTGGTAGGGGAGATATAAGAAAGTGGGACTAACTTCGGAAATTTAAAATAGTATCAAATCAGTGGTTCTCAATTAAGCCAGGCCTAATACTCCTCCTTGAAAGAATATTTGGTTCCCCTGGCAACCAGCCCCCATCCTTATGTGCTATCCCAAAATCATCTCCCTAACATAAATCCAGTAGTGATAGAGGGCTTGTTATATATAACAAGACACCCATTTCACCTTTATGACTCTAAAGTGCTTCCAGAAACTGAGGACAAGAGACCAAATATTATAACAAAAGATGCTGCCATTGTTCTTGTCACTCACTCAGGAAATTCCAAAGGTTTGGGGAGCTGTGAGTCAGGAACCATGGAGGAAGACAAAATACATATGAGAAATATATTTTGGTCATCTGAATGGCCAAATATATATGTGAAAAACCAAACTCGGCACACCAAGTAAAACAAAGCCAAAGATGAGTTTATGGCAAGGGTTTTGACTGACAAGCTGGGAAACTCAAGGCTATGGGAGCAGTGAGTTCCCAGCTGTTTACAGGCTAAAGGGTTTTTATGGGGTAAATGCGGAAATTATTTGTCTTTTTCAGCTGACCGGTTGCATGATGGTCTTCTTTCTTTTTGAATCAGGGTAGCTGACTTAGGGGAACAAAAAAGTCCAGAGGTGGTGTGAACTGACTTTTGACCTTGGCAGATTGCTGGTGTCCTCTGCTGATTTCTGAGAAGAGCTGTAAAATCTCCCAACTGATATTAGGTAAGGTTAACCTTTGCTTTTCTTTAATGCACCTGTGTCGCCAGCTCCTTTTTGTCCCCAACATAAGTGACTCCACTTTAGTTTTGGTTCTACATATATTTCTTATAGATCACAGTATCATTCTCAGCAAAGTGATAGGTCATAATAATACCACCCCGCCCTCTGCACGTCCTCAAATCTGATCATATTCATGCTTGTGGGATTCTATATGTCTTGGGAATGGGAAAGTGGACATTTGGTGGGTAGTGGTGGAGGTGTGGTGGTAGTTATGTGGGATTCTGCCAAAATGGTGTCTATCATCAAGTCTTTCGAGAAGCATTGATCCTGTTGGTTGTAAGTTCTCTATTCTTCAAATATGGGCCACGTGTGCCCAGCATAAGCTTTAGTAGCCAACTCCTGGAAAACACGATCTTGGGTAGCATCGGACACCATCTTGTTCATATTTGTATGTCAAAGTAACACTTTGAGGGTGTAATGATTATTAGTGAGCTTTAAGTAACATTTTCTCAAGTTATTTAAATTGCATTAGTAGCTTTGTTTGTTTGTTTAAATCTCATTAGTAGCTAATTCATTTAATTAACTGCAATTTTCCAGGATGCTCTTTTGGTAGCTTATGTGTAAGGAAATATGAAATTTCCCTAAACTATTATAAATAAATTCATCTCTTTCATCATTAACATATGACGTTTAATGTTAACTGGGTAGCTAATAAAAGTCTTAGAGTAGACTCATAAAAATAAGTAGAGGGCTTCCCCGGTGGCGCAGTGGTTGAGTCCGCCTGCCATTGCAGGGGACGCGGGTTCGTGCCCCGGTCCGGGAAGATCCCACGTGCCGTGGAGCGGCTGGACGCGTGAGCCATGGCCGCTGGGCCTGCGCGTCAGGAGCCTGTGCTCCGCAATGGGAGAGGCCACAACAGTGAGAGGCCTGCGTACCACAAAAAAAAAAAAAAAAAAAGTAGAGATTAGAAAATGAGCCTCGTAGGAAAAGATTAAAGGGTCATTCAGGGAAACCGAGAACCATTTTGCTGGTAATCTTCATTTAGCTGATAATAAAAAGTAAGGAGAATATTGGTGAGTTATCGTTCTTCATAAAGAATGGAAGGGAGAGTGAATAAAGTTATTTGTAACACTTGAATGGGTTAGAAATTCCAGCCAGTTGGAAAATATTAAGGATTGCTTTGGAAATTAAAGTAATAGTTTGGAATTGTTCTCTGGATTAAGACAGGATAATTTCCTCATTTGTTTGCTGTGCTCTGAGACGGATTCACTGAAGCACGTGGACAAATTTGATAGCTTTAACAAAGTTCCGTCAAGGTTTAAATGTTAGAAACCTTCCGTCATTCTTAGAACGGCCTCTGGAGGTCAGGGTTGAGGCATGGTGCATAGCTAAAATTCCTCAGTCACTGTCTGCAGCCAAAATATGGCAAACACTGATACTTTTGGTTCTCCATCTGGTTTCATTCATAAGCTCTAAATTTGTTTACTCACAAAATGTAATTTAACTAACAAGCTAATATGAAACATTCTCTGTTATTGGATATTTGAATATATATTAAGTTTATACCTTTAAGTAAGAGTCTATGTTATTTCTGTTAAAATAAAGAAGTTAAGGCTCTAAGAACATTTTTAAAAATCTATTTAGACCTTGAAATATGCAAGGACTTGTAAAATAACATGTATTAAGAATGAAAGGTGCCTCAACTTTAAATTAATAGGGTATTTTAAGTTTTGTCACGTTCCTGAAATTTAGGATTGCAATTATTTTCTTAATTCAAAAGCATTTGAAAGCTCTCCAAAACAGTTTAAAATCATTTGGAACAAGACAGAATAACTTACCATTATTATTGTACTTTAGTGTTTTTATCATGCGCAGTTCAGAGGATGGCATGCAGCCAAAAGACATCTCCACAGTTCCTCCCGAGCATCCTCGGCCAGAGCTAAATGACTAGTGAAGGCAGCAACCAGGAAAGGGGAGATTAGAGGAAGGCCCTTCTAAGAAGCTCTTTACCAATTTCTGGAGCTTCAGTCTTTCCTCTTCTCCAGTTATTTACTGCTTTCTTACCTTATTTATTTATTTTAAAACAATGATCCCAGATGTCCTTGAATATTTGGGGAAACTGTGAAAGGTAGTCTTTTTTTTTTTTTTTTTTTTTGCGGTACGCGGGCCTCTCACTGTTGTGGCCTCTCCCTTTGCAGAGCACAGGCTCCGGACGCGCAGGCCCAGCGGCCATGGCTCACGGACCTAGCCACTCCGTGGCACGTGGGATCTTCCCAGACCGGGGCACGAACCCACGTCCCCTGCATCGGCAGGTGGACTCTCAGCCACTGCACCACCAGGGAAGCCCAAGGTAGTCTTTTTAACAACTAAATGAAATCGCTATATTTAATTATGTTTCATGTGGTATTAGTACTTGAGCTGCTTCCAAATATTATTCAGTAAAAAAGAGTATGCTCTGGTAGTTCCAGTAATGCCCAGACTTTTCCGACCCCTTCAGTCCCTTCCCCTATTCCTCCCCTCACTCCCAAACTTCATTATTTACAGCTCTAATATCATCTTCTCTGTGAAGCCTTCTCAAATGCCATCATGTGACTTGCACCACTCCTTGCTGGATTCTCCCACTGGGCCTTGTATGCACCTCTGTTAAATCTCACTCAGTGGCATGTTTTTGAGTTCTTCCATGCTCCTAAAATTTACAGTTACAGACAGCAAGGTGGTAGAGAATATTCAAAACATGTAAACACCGGTAGAATATAGGTGTCGGTCAATCAGAATGGAAACCAGCTTTAAATAACACTGGTGTGTTGGGCTAAATAAGAAACCTGGAACCAGCCTATGAGCTCTTCAAGGGCAGGACTCCTGTTGCATTTGATCTGGTATTCTCAACACCTAGCACAACACTTGCCTTACAGTTGATCGATAAATGTTTTGTGAGTGAATGAATATGAAGAAAAGTTATGCATTAATTCCAGGAAGAGCCCTGAAATCTTAGTAGTGACTTCAAGGTTGCCTAGGATCATTTAACCTGAGACATTAGTTTCACTTGAGGTAAAGGCATTGTCCTTCATACTAGATGATCCTAATGACACACTCCACAGGCCCTAGGCATTGAGTTGTCCCCACAGGCAAATTGCCCTGAGCCATCTGATCTCTCTCATACTTCTGTGATGTATTTTTGAGGAAGAGAACGGGTTAATTAAATTGGATCTGCGGAAGGAGAAATAGTAGACAAACCTATCTCCCAAATAAAACTAAATTTCCATGATGCCATTTAAAATATAACCTATAGCTAATTATTTAAAAGATATTAAAAGAAACATGTGGAAAACTATTACACCTCATAAGTTATTTTCACATATGGTGGGATACTATATACTTATATACTAGATAAGAGTTATTCTTCATTTAATGTTTATCTATTGTGGAAAAAGATTCTTTAGATACCATTTGGGACTGTTTAAAATGAAGAAATCATGTTCCACTTACCACAGTATAGCAATTCTTCAGAGACTTTTTTCTTTAACCTAAAAGTAAAGACAGAGTACATGTCAACCTGATTTCCAACTATCTTTGCTGTGGGTGTTTCCTTTATCCTGCAAGCTGGGATGGCTTAGTTCCGGTCCACTTTCTTTTAGCAGCCGAAACTTTCTGCTCAGCAGAGTGGTAGTTCCTTCTCTCCTACCCTGAGCAGGTGCATATACCCCCCAAGTACACGTCGAACTGAGTAGATTCAACTGCTCATATTAGACTGACTCCGAGGAATGCAGAAAGTCTGGGGCCAACACTAGTCAGTTTGAACTTAATTAGACCTACATAAAATAATTATTTACCTCTGCTCAATATAGTGCTTCTAAGTGATGAAACCACAGAGGATTAAAGGGCATGAGTTGTGTACATCAGTGCAAGTTAAAATGGAAAGAAGGATGGGGCCATAGCAAGCTCTAAATCGACAGGGATGCTCCCAGTTTCCTCCTGGGAGACAGTGTGATGGCAGGCAAATCCCGAAACTTCTCGCAAACCTTTTTATCTTCAGAAATATTAAGCATTTGTCTTAATCACCACTAAAGTATCATCTGCCTCCAATTTTCTACAGTTTTTAAAAAGGCAACTGGCCATAGGTTTTGGTAGTTGTGAGTAAGTGGGTTATGAAATAAGCATGTTCTGCCTGCCCAAAAGCCTCAGCCTGAGCTTTTTTGCCCCAAATGCCCTAATGTTAGTAGTGCAACAGTTATCTCTTTATCCCACAGACAGTCCTTATCGGTCCAGACATGGAAGCCCCATAATGTTTTGGGAGTTAGTCTCTTTCATTTACTGATTGGTTTCAGGGCACTATCCCCTTCTACAGTGATGCCTGGCACAGATTATTAAAATTTACTGGACTACAAATTTGCTTTCTTAAGACATCAGTGTAAATATTGTGAGCGATTTATTTTTCCAAAAGTGAGAACAAGGTAATAGAAATTAGTCCTAAACCTGCATGCAAAAATGGTGAAAGTAATGATGCTTAAACTTAAAAAATAACATTTGCTGTGGTCATGAGGCAAGTGCCAAGTGAAAGAGAGAGACGCTTTCCAGAGCCTGAGTCTCAAAGAGTGTCTGCTTAGAGATGGGGTGATCACATATCCTGCAATTTGCAGATACTGAAACCCAATTTTCACATTTTAGTCATGGATAAGTAAGATCTGGAAGATTGAGTCATGCTGAAGGATTTTATTTATATACAATAATTTCAGTTTATTAATTTATAACAAAAATAATGAGAAGTAGACTAGAATTCCATGGATCTGGTCAGTAAATTGTGTTTCCTATAGGTAAATTTATTTACAAAATAAAATCAATACTAGAAGGCCTCTCAGTAACTATACTGCTATAGAGTTGGGAGTCACACAATCTCCTGGGACAATTAAAATAATCATTAAAACTGAGAAGTACTATCACGTATCTCCATTGTAAGACTTTAGTTTTAAACGAAAATTATCCAGTCCCTTAGACAGTGATGGAAACACACTGGTAAATTTTTACTATTAAATTTTTATATTTAGAATCAAGTTTTGGCCCTTATAGTATTGTACTTTCTCTTAAAAGATGTAGTATTTTCCAAGATCATAGTTCTCTCAAGTTAATTATATTTCAAAATGCTTTACTTTCATAAGGCACCAGAAATAGCTTGTTATGGTTTAGGAAATATAGTTGTCTGAGCAGTCTATTTACAAGTCTTTACCTTGGAGGGTCATTTCTTAAGGAAATATCAAATCCAATCATGTTCATGCTGGTTATAGTTAGCTTTTGTCTCTTACCAATATTCTTATTGATACCTTATTTTGGATATGAAACCCTTACACAGGTTTATAGAAGTGAACTGAGATTGGTTATACCAGGCAAATAGCTTAATGACTACATAGCAACTGAAGAATTTGTTGAAATTTTGATGTACGCAATTTAAGTGGCAACCTTAGTTTAGTCTTCCATTTTTTTCACATTTTCTTCAAGATAGGATTTTTCTACAAGACTCTTTGTCTGTTTTATATGTGTGCAGGTATACTGCGACCTCAAAGACATTGAGGTCTCAGTTTTCAATATTTATTAAGGGTCAGTAATTGTAAAATGCAGTGAAAATTTGAAGATACAGCCAAAGTAAATTTCTTTTTAATTAAGCAGATTGGGTCATACACAAAATATTGAAACATTTGAAGTGTCTAAAATGAATTGTTTTTAACTAATTTAAGCAAGGTAGCTCAGGTCTTTTTTTTTTTTTTTTTTTTTACTTAAAAAAAGAACTTGAACAAAGGTCAAGGTAGGTGCCTCATTAAGAATATTAATTGTTTTCATTTTTTTAAGTGAAATAAAATTGATAAAGAAACTTCCTAAGATAGTTTGGTTTAGGAACCATTGTCCTTAGATATGGTCTGAGCAAGAATATAAAATAAACACTCCTTTGGAAGTGACTTTTGTGATCTTTTTAAAAATATCTACATAGCCTAACTTGATGGCTAATGCTGCCAGCAAAAGCAACTCCCTGTATGTAACTGTAAACACATAATATTTGTCTGGGGGAGCCCACAGGTAAGTTTGAATTTTCCCAGGAGAGAGCAGAGTACTGAGAATGGGGAAATAGGACTGGTGAGTTTTGAAAGAAAGGAATGAAAGTAAAAGATAAGCATAAGTTATCTACACATAAACATCTTACAAGTTTAACTTATCTTAAACTTGAGCATAAACTTATCCTACACAGTCGAGGTAGGGCTTAGGCAGTTGGACACACCAGGTGAGCAATAGGACATGGGGTGTGAAAGTACTGAAAACAAGAAAGGAGACACAGAAAAGGAATTATGTTTTCATACTTACATAGATCCACATGTCCTCATGCATTTGGGAGTTTGCCTCCTACCCACGTGGTTTAATATTGTAGGACCTCTGAAAGTCCTGGACCAAAAATATCTCTTTTGACTTTCCTCCCTAGTTGCTTGAAATTCTCATTATGTTTATTCTGGGGGGATAAAAGCAAGGATGATCCTGCCTTGTCTTCTAATCAGCCTGGAAGCAGCTTGTTAACAAGAATGGTACCCTATTTCTCTGAACCCTCGCACAGTGCCTAACAGTGATGCTTACAGGTGACCTTGACATGTGAGGGAAGATGGGGCACTTTCATTTCTAGCTGTTGAGACCTCCATTCACATTGGTGTATCCAAGGGGCACCGAGGAAAAAGCACAGCCTCCTCGGTAGAGGGGCACCGAAAAGAATAGGGGGTGGGGAACCTTGAGCCACCTGGCCTGCTGTCAGTCTTCCAGCTGGAGGAAGGCTAATCATAGAAGTGTTTTGTTGATCAACCACTTTACAAGAATCTTGTGTTATCTCTCTGAAGATGGTGGAATAGGAAAAGTGGGGGCTTTAGGGGCAAAAATCCCTTAGAACTGATTCCCAGCTGTGGGATTTTGCACAAGTAACCTCTCAGCTTCAGTTTCTGATCTGTAAAATGGGATAAGACAGTAATTTCCCTGGCCTCGTGGAACCTAGTCTCCTCTCTACCTACTAGTGATTATGTCTGGCCAAGTTGACACGTGTGTCCACCTCTTTTACTGCTTCTCACCTGCCTGCCATCCCCACCCCACCTGTTCATGTGGGGCAGGGATTAGCACAGTAGAATTTATTGTTTAGAGCTGGAAAGCTGGAAAAGCATCTGTTTTTTCAAAAATCACGTCTACAGTCTTCGGCGCTACTAGCTGAACTATCGATGGGTGCTGTTATTTTTTTTTTTTTAAATAAAAGTTCTGTCTACATTCTGATTTTTCTTTCAAATAATGTGAAGGTAAACGTCAACTCATGGACAAATTCCAAGTTAATGCAGCCTGATTTAAACTATTATTCTAGGTCCTTAGACTACATTTGCAAATCTCATTCCTTATGCTGTTTTGCAATTGAGATCCGTTGGTACACATCTGAGTACAATTTTCAAGGTTCCAATTTGCAGCATTACAGTAGAGCAGAAATATTTCATTGCTGTTACTCCTTAGATTTTCTGATTATACAGGAGCTGGATTCTTGGTTGTAGAATGAGGAGTGAAGTAAAGTGGTAGGTTTTTGTTTTTTCATAATCCAGTCTCTGCATTTTGCATATTATTGCTTTTTGTAGGGTTCTTCTTGCTTCTGGTACTTTAAACTATCTTTTAACATTTCAATTGATGTTATATATTGAGCAGATGTCTTAAATTATTTGAGCATGTTGGTCAGAGAAACCTAAAGAGAATTAGTTTTAAAAATCATTGTTTTTAGCTTTTCCAAAACTTGGTAAAGCACTTTCTCCACTTTTTTTTCTTTCCACAGTAACACTCTTGATTTCCTCTTTTCAGGTCGTATGTTGCCTCATATTTATCTTAAATTCACTAGGGTAAGGCCCGGAGTACATTTGTTAAATGTCCAATTTGGCGATAACCAAGTTAACGAGTAACATTTATTATTAATTATATCAATAAAAACATCATAATCTTACAGCGCTGGTTTGAGCCTAATAGAGTAGGAGGGTTGAGGGATGAATATTCACAAGCAATGAATGGATCGCTCTTTGGAAAAAATGCTAAAAATCATTTTAATAGCCTCTTTGCATCCTAACCAGACTTCACTCAAATCAAACCATCTCTGGCTAGAAAAAATGTAATCGGTTTCTCAAAATTAGGTTCAATGCACTTGTCTCTGCGGAAGGTCAAGTACTATATTCTCATGAAAGAAAACTGTTCCCCATTTAATGCATCAGTTAATAAAAGGTGTTCTAGGGCTTCCCTGGTGGCACAGTGGTTGAGAGTCCGCCTGCTGATGCAGGGGACGCGGGTTCGTGCCCCGGGCCAGGAGGATCCCGCGTGCCGCGGAGTGGCTGGGCCCGTGAGCCATGGCTGCTGAGCCTGCGCGTCCGGAGCCTGTGCTCCGCAACGGGAGAGGCCACAACAGTGAGAGGCCCGCGTACCGCAAAAAAAAAAAAAAAAAAAAAAGGTGTTCTATTTTTCTGTCTGGTTTTTTTTTTTTTAATGACTGTATATTAAAGTAATCATCTTGCCAACATGCAAATGATATCCTAACTGAACATGGCTTGGATGAAAGTAATGATGAAAGGGCCAGAGAGACTTATCAGCTACATTATTATGCATGAGAAATGGAAAAACACTGAGCCACCAGAATCTTCCTCTTTTTAGGTTTATACGACTCATAGAAACAAGTAAACATTAAAATATGGTATTTTCTCCTTTTTTAAAAAAGACCTTCAAAGAATCTCATAGAATCTTAGATTTTGATATCTCCTTTTTGGTGCCAGAGTCAGACAATCCAGATTTTTAAAGGAATGTAAAAGAGAGGGAAAGGGAGGGAGAAAAGATGGGCTGGGGGAGGGAGAGAGAGAGAGAGAGAAGGTGAGAGAGAGAGGAAAAAAAACCCAGAGAACTATACCCTCTTTGTCGTAACAGGTAATGGAATAATGTTCATTGTTCTTGTCAGCTAGAACCTGCAGACACTTTTTTTTTTTTTGCGGTACGCGGGCCTCTCACTGCTGTGGCCTCTCCCGTTGCGGAGCACAGGCTCCGGACACACAGGCTCAGCGGCCATGGCTCACGGGCCCAGCCACTCTGCGGCATGTGGGATCTTCCCCGACCGGGGCACGAACCCGTGTCCCCTGCATCGGCAGGCGGACTCCCAACCACTGCGCCACCAGGGAAGCCCTGCAGACACTTTTTATCTGGGCTGGTTGGAATGACTGTCTTCTGTCCCTGTTCCCCCTATTTTTGTCTATGGATAATAGGCTACCCCTCTAAGGATAAGAGAGAAGCTGTAGATGACCACTGTCTTTTTAAAAAATAACTAATTAATTAATTGATTGATTAATTTTAAATTGAAGTGTAGTTGATTTACAAAGTTGTGTTAGTTTCTGGTGTACAGAAAAGTGATTCAGTTATACATCTATATATCTGTATCTATATCAATATATTTTTCAGATTCTTTTCCATTATCGTTTATTATAAGACATTGAATATAGTTCCCTGTGCTATACAGTAGGATCTTGTTGTTTATCTATTTTATATATATTTATATATTTATATAAATATTTATTTATTTATATATATTTATTTATATATTATCTATTTTATATATATTTACATATATTTATATATATAATAGATATATAAAATATATCTATTTTATATATTTTATATATATATATATTTTATATATAGTAGTTTGTATCTGCTAGTTTCAAACTCCTAATTTATCCCTCCTCCCTTCCCTCTTTAGTAGCCATAAGTTTGTTTTCTATGTCTGTGAGTTAGCGTGTTTCTCTTTTGTAAATTAGTTCATATCATACTTTAGATTCCACATATAAGTGATATCATATGATATTTGTCTTTCTCTGTCTGACACACACATATAGGTTGCTTCCCCATCTTGGCTATTGTAAATAGTGCTGCTATGAACATTAGGGTGCATGTGTCTTTTTGAATTAGAGAGTTTTCTCTGGATATATGATTAACGCCACTATCTTACCCAGAGTTTCTACTGGTGAAGACAGAAGGTCTCCAGTGAAATGAGCTGAGCCCAGCTCAGAGGATAGTGCACTGGTCCTAAGGTTCTAGGAAAAAGAGATGCCTGACATGGTCTAGTTGGTGGCATCTGGGCCCTGAGACTTAAATTAAGCTATAACTGATGCACCATAAAATTAACTTTTTTAAAGTTTACAATTTAGTGGCATTTCATATATTCACAAGGTTGTGGAACCATCATCACTATTGAATTCCAGAACATTTTCATCACCCACAAAAGAAACCCTATTATTCATTAGCAATCACTCCTCATTTCCCTCTCCCCCTCCCTCCCAGTCCCTTGCAACCAGGATTCTACTTTCAGTCTCTACAGATTTGCCTATTCAGCTGCATTTTATATGCGACTACAAGACAACACACTTGATGGCATTTGCTCTTACTCTCATGTGGGACACTGAGCAGTGCAGTAGGTGGTTTCCCAGGATGTTCAGTGAGGGATCCAGTGGTTTCCTCACACCCCTTCCGAAATCTCCAGCCTCACTTCTGCTTTCTCCCCCACACCGACAACCCATGACCAGATTCTATAGATTTTAACCACCCACTGCAACATCCTCCCTCCTCTCTGCTTCATCGCTGGATCCCCTGCCACTCTTAGAGCCTCATCAGCGTGGATAGTGGTTATGATGACTGCACTGCAGTCGCTTCTCTCCTGGTCTCCCTGCCTCCCGTCTTGCCCCAATTCATTATCCTCTATGGTGCTGCCAAGCGGTCTTCTAATAATCTAAATCTGTTTATATCCCACCCCTCATCCTAAAATTCTTGAATATCTCTCCACAGTTTTCAGAATGAAGTTCAAACCACACTAGTTCCTCCAGTTTGCTCTTAGGCTCACCTTGCAGTTTCCCACTTGTACACTTGCCTGCACCCATACCGAATGGGTACCCCAGAATGTGTCACCCAGCTTCAGGTTTGCTGTCCCTGCACTTGCCTTTACACTGTCTGGAGCATTGTCTCCTGCTGTATGCTTCTGTTGATCCTATATTCTACCCTCCCTTGTCTAGAATGTGGGCCCTTTGTGGACGGAGACTGTGTTCATCTCTACACCAAGCACTCTCTCTGTTCCTCTGCTGCACACTTCACACACTTCCCTCACTTTTCCATAATGTCAGTGCTATTCTCAGTGTCTTCAACTGTATTGTAAATGTACTGAAAGCACAGATTTATAATCCATAGCTGCTAGTATAGTACCTAAGTCCATAGTTAAGAGCTGTCAAATGGAAGAAAGGGAAGAAAAAGAAATAAAGGAAGGAAATAAAGAGCAACAGAGCTCAAATGCTGCTTGTCTCCATGTGTGGCATTAACTCATAATGGGATTCAGCCCTTTTCCCTTAAAGCCTATCCAAGCCAAAAATCATAAGTGAAAAAAAGCAAGTTTTATATTGTTGTTTGGAAGATTTTTGGAGGACACGAAAGAGAGGTTTTATAACACAAACACTTGGTAAACTTCATAAAAGTCCCTATTTGATCTTTTTGTTTTTCCCCTCTGCCCCCAGAAGACATGACTATCTATAATGTACATGGATAGGACAACACAACCTCAAAATACATGAGGTAAACACTGATAGAACTGCAAGGAGAAGTAGATTAACCCACTGTTCTACTTGGAGACTTCAACACTCCATCAGAAATGGACAGATCCAGCAGGCAGAACATCAGTTGGGACATAGCTACACTCAACAATACCATCAATAAACTGGATATAATGGACATCTATAGAGCACTTTGTCTAACAGCAGCAGAATACTCATTCTTCTCGAGCTCACATGGAACATTCACCAAGACAGACCACATTCTGTGCCATAAAACATACCTTAACAAATTTAAAAGAATAGAAATCATACAGCTCATAATGGAATTAAACTAGACATCGAAAACAGAAAATAGCTGGAAACTCTCAAAATGCTTGGCGGTCAAACAACACGCTTCTGAACAACACATGGATCAAAGAAGAACTCTCAAGAGAAGTTTAAAAATATTTTGAACTAAATGAAAATGAACATACAACTCATCAGAATTTGGGGATGCAGAGAAAGCAGTGCTTAGAGGGAAATTTATAGCATTGAATACATATACCAATAAGAGGCAGACTAGTTCATACCATGGAACTTGGGAAAAATTCAGAACTTAAAGGCACCTATTGCTGCAGCAAGACTGGGATGAGACAAGGGGCTGAAAAAACAAGAATTGGTCAAAAATCTCTGAAAGGCAATCAGACCTAGTGATCCTTTCTTCCATCCCCTGTATCCCAACCCCACCAAGAAATTGGAAATTTCCTTTTTTTAAAAAATAAATTTATTTATTCATTTATGGCTGCATTTGGTCTTCATTGCTGCATGCAGGCTTTCTCTAGTTGCGGCGAACGAGGGCTACTCTTCATTGCAGTGCGCGGGCTTCTCATTGCAGTAGCTTCTCTTGTTGCAGAGCACGGGCTCTAGGCGTGCGGTCTTCTGTAGTTGTGGCACACGGGCTCAACAGTTGTGGCTTGCGGGCTCTAGAGCGCAGGCTTAGTAGTTGTGGCGCACGGGCTTAGATGCTCCGCGGCATGTGGGATCTTCCCGGACCAGGGCTCGAACCCATGTCTCCTGCATTGGCAGGTGGATTCTTAACCACTGTGCTGCCAGGGAAGTCCCAGAAACTTCCTTTGAAGGGGGTAAATCTCAAAAACACCAGGGATAACAGTAGACAAGGAAGAGCTACTGTAATAAAATGATAAGTGATAAAGAGGCAATAAAGACAATATGGAAAATTGAGTGCCTACCCCAGTGCTCCTTACTGTATGAGCATTCAGAGTCAGGTATATGCTTCCCCTATCCCCTGGATAAATATTACAGATTCCTTCTCTGGAGAAACCGAATTGTTCCAAAGAAAACACCTATGGATACTGTCCTGGCAGGAAAGCAGATTCACTCTAGATGATTCAGATGAAGAGACATTAATGGAGGAACTACTTACAGTCTGTAAATGAACAAATGAGGGATGATGAGTCACCTAGCAACCAGCATCGGTAGGAAGCCATTGTATCCCCAGGACTGAAAGGACAATGGAGGGAAATACAGGCCAGTGGAACAAAGCCCTCACAGCAGAAACTGAAGTGTGGGGAGTTACATACACTGCTAGAGACTCTTGCTGAGTAGGGAGAGAATTTGGTGCGGGGACGATACCCTAACCTTTGCCTTCCGCTCACCCACATCCTCCTAGTGCCTGCCCACCAGACTGCAGTTGTTTTAGGGAGCCCAGGTATGTAGTTCCTGGGACCCAGAGTAAGACAGAGAAGAATGGAGAAAAGATACGATGGGGGAGGGGGGTCAGTGCATAAACAGGATATCTAGCAAAGATACTGACATTTGGAGGTCCTCTAATGAAACTTCTGTGCTCCAGTGTTAATACCCTAGAAGTCTGCTGGAGTGAACTGCCAAGTAGCCCTTTCAGTGCCACATCCTCCCAGCAGCAGGGACGGGGACAGAGCAAGACGAGACCAAACCAGGGTGCTTTGAACAACTGGGAGGCGGAGGGAGGGAACAGAGAGGCTGAGATTGGGTCACTTCGATGAGGAAGATCAGAGGCATCAGAAATGTGCGACAGGACGCGCCTGAAGACAAACAAACCACTCATTCCTGTCATTATGTCTGGTGGGCCTTGCCATCTATCATTCCAAATAGTATGGGAATAGCCATGCAAGACAGTATTCTTGAAAGGAAGGACCACTGGAACGGGGAGGGTCTTTTTTTTTAAACCTGGTGTGTAAAACATGAATTTGATTTATCCTTAGGGGAAAGGGAAAGTGGAGATCTGTAGATGTGTTTTTAAAACAGGAGTGCCTGTGCTTGAGCAGCCTTGGGAGTGGATGCTTCTCTGAGAACATCCCAGACCTGGAAACTGAGCTCGCTCTATGGCAGCTCTGCCCAAGACCTGATGCTGACTTCACTTTTTGATGTCTTTGTTCAAACCATATGTTGTAGGAACAATACAGATTTGTAAATAAATAGACTATGATTCGAGAGTCCTTCTGTGTAGGTAACTTGTTTTCATCTCAGATTTATCAGTTTCTTAGAGGAAAAGATGGACTTGAATTTAGAAAACTTTGGACCCTCAGAGAGCCCAGAAGATAGTTATTCACTGCGTCTGCATATTTCATACAGTGCTGAACCTCAGCATGGCGGAATGTTGTACAAGTCAGAGCTATTTTTGATTCTGCAATGTTTTATTTTTAATAGTTGAAGGGATTTCTAAAATGAGTGTAACCGTTCATATCCTTTTTCAATTCCTCCTTTGAAAAGATTTTCACTAATTTTGAATTTAATTGTATATTTTTGTTTGCTTATGGCTCTGGGTAGCTTTTGAAGATGTTGAAACAGGGGACTTCATGAAGGGCAAAGGGAGTAGTGGACAGTACAGGGGGAGGGCTGGGTTAGGCCTTCCGCCTTCTCAGACACTGCAAGCTCTTGGCCAATTCTTTCTTTCTTTCCTTCTTTCGTTCCTCCTTCCTCCCTTCCTTGCCTTCTTTTTTGTTGTTTTGTTTTTTTGAGTGCTGAGTGATTAAAGCTGACTTTGGCCCTGATGACTCGCAGTAGATTCTCCAGCATGTTAGAGCTGGAAGGAGTCATAGGAATCATTTAATCCTATTTTACAGATGAGGAAACCGAGACAAGAAATGTAGCCACTTGCTCAATGTTACACCATTTGTAGAAAAGTCAGGTCTTCCTACACCTAGTTAAGTATTTTATCCCTTATGTGTATTACCAAAAACATCTTTATAACCCACACTTACGAATACGAATAATGGCCAGGTGTCTCTTCAGGCTTTCCATCATCAGAGGCCTGCTTAGCCCTGAGGCCGCCTCCCACCATTGGGCTCTTTGGGACCTGAAGGCCATTATTTGTGTGCCATTTACATTTTGTCCTTCACTCGCCCACTAACACTTCCCCACTCCGTATGTTATTCCACAGGTGCCAGCTAACTAATCTGGTAAACTAATAATCAATTTGCCCACGGAAGACACTGAAAGGCCCCAATAGGAAGAGATTCCGCCTGTATGTTACCACTTGGCAGACATTTCTGAGCCAGCTGTTACTGTTCTTGTCTCCAAACAAACTGCTTGGAGTGTTGCCAGGTTAAGCCTGACTCTGAGACAACTGTGCTTTCCTTCTGTGCGCTTCAGGTTTTCCCCAAAGAGCTCAGGGTTCCTTGGTTTGGTCTAGGTCCTGGTTTGGGTACTGCCCCACTTTTCCTTTTTTAGGGGATCTTAGTCATGAAATATTTGAGTGAATGAGAATCCAGAACTCAAGCATAATCACTGTGCTACCTCTGAGGTTTCCCACTACAGTTATCTTTTCCTCTGAGGTGAGGATTTTGTTTTGATATATTTATTCAACTCTAAACAGACCAGTATGTTCAAGGGTCTGCTGGACCAGATTCAAAGGTGAATAGCCCTCGGACCCTTCCTAGAAGAGTTCAAGAGTTCACAGCATAGTAAGAAATATAACAACTGCATGCATGACCAAGTACACAGGGCCTGAGGAAAACATTCTCTTATGAGACTTTATCAGGGGCAAGTATTGCCAAATGGTTAGGAATGTGGACTCTGGGGCAAGAGAACCCTGGGGTCAAATCCCAGGTGAACCCATTACTAGCTGTGTGACTTTGGGAAAATTCATGAAACTCTCCTTGCCTCAGTCTTCCCATCTATAAAATGGGGGATAAAATAGTACATATTTTATGGTTGTAAAAATTAACTAAATGCATATGTTATAATAAGAATTATGTATTAAATATTATAATACCATATATAAAATTTCTCATTAGAGATGCATTTAGTCTAATTATCTCACTTGATTTTCACTTTGTTTCAGTTCAATCAACACAAATTGAGCAACTACTTAGGTTCTGTGCTGGACTCTGGCAATGCTAAGGTTAATAAGACAAGGTCTGTGGTGTTAAGGGGTTTGGGGTTCTACTGAGGAAAACAACACTTTCATGCCTCTCTTGATTGACTTTAACTCTCTCAATCATCACCAACTCTCTGTGCCTTGTAGACAATGAGTATGAAGAATCAACACACCCTTTCCTTCAAGCAATCTATACATCATGTGAGCACAAGGGCCCTGTTTCTGTTAATACAACTTCACCTCCGAATAATTTCTATATACTCTTCCCCCTCTGCAATAATTCTTAGAGGTAGGCATTTAGAAAATTGAGTCCTCCAAGTCCTAATGTTTAACTAGTATGTCCAGAGCACATTTTTATAGAAAGAAGAGATAATTAACTTGATTTCATTGTTACATGACTACCCCATGACAAGCTGAATTCCCGGAGTGAAAATGTGTGCCATTTTCCTTCCAAAGAGCAAGCTGTCTGGCACTCAGCTGTGCTTTTCCCTCAACAGCATTCTCCTCACCATCAGAATTGCCACTCTGATGACTAAGGAAAAATCTCTCTATTTCCCTGCCCCTTGGATTAAACAGAACATGAGTTAGCAAAAACTTTGTGGCAGAACCTGGTACTAAGGTGATAAATTTGGCTTTCCCTGAAATGTGTAAACGTTGCGCAGAGAGAGAGTTTTAAGCAGCACAAAGGGAAAGAAGTGTAGATTCCAGTCTTATGATTTAAGATCTCAGATCCAGAGCCATTTACTAGTAAGAATTATAGGAAAGAAATTAAAATATAGTAAAAGTCTGTTATAAAGCATTTGCCTATATAATAGATTTTATTCTATCATAATAAAATCATGTCTCTCAAATTAGTCTGATATATCATTAAGTCATGGGGAGCAAATAAAATGGAATAGATGTTGAGGCTGTGAGAGGCTGAGTAGAACTTGACAAATGTTGTAACTTCTCAGAGACTGAGTATGCTCATTGCTGGAACAGAGATAGCACAATGGAGAGCAACGTCACAGGGTTGTGTGTGTGTTAAATAGCAAATGCAAAGTTTCTGACACGTAATATAAGCCCTCGAAAAGTAACAGCTATTATTACCTTTTTTCCTTATGTCATAATAGGATTTTACCCTACTTGACTGAGTTGCTGTTGTTTTTTAATATAAAAGGGACTCATAGTGTATTCCATTGGCCAGGAATCTCTTTTCTCAACCAATGGTGAAATATTTATTAGAAGCCATAAAATAGCAAAGGCAGCCCTTCAACCCAAAACTTTTACGTTATGTTAGTCAAACCTTTTTCAATTTCTTTGGTTAAAAATCTCGATATACATTCAGGCAAAAAGGGTAGAAATCTAAGCCTATTTGTAAAAAGAATATCAGTCATTGTTCTCATTCTAAACGAACAATACCATTTGATACATGCTGTGACAACAGTCTGGAAAGATGGAGGACATGTCTGTGATTACGGTCATTGTCATCTACAGGGGCTTCTAAGGAAGCAGCAGTAATACCAGTGAAAGAGGGGAAATGAGGAGGGGAGAAAACTGAGGGCGTGAGGATAGCTGAGCAAACCTCCGGTGTCAGAATAAGGAAGGTATTGTTGGAGAAGTAGCAAGGGAGAGAGGACGAGAAGAAGAGAAGGTACAAAAGGACTAATGTAAGCACCAAGAAAAGAGGAAGAATACTAATTGTCTGTGATTCAAGGGTATTATTTTATAGAATGCAGCGAACTCAGTAACACTAGTTGTCCTACAGATGCTTCATGTGGGTAGAAAGTAAAATATTATTTTGCGTGAACTCTGTAGTACTAGTCAGATTTCTTTGATGATTTATTCCTAACTTTGCTAACATAGCTTGGCATGTGAGAAACTGCTCTCTCAGCAGCCATACATCTTCTAAAAGTTTCATTTCATTTTAGGGAGAAAATTAAGTGTCCATTCCATAGCAATCAGAAAGAATAAATCCCATTTTAAGCACATATTCCTTGCTGTGAGCTAATAAATACAGTTTTCACTAGCCTATTTCTCTTTTTCTTGTGAATTAATCTTGAGTTGCTGCTTTAAGATATTCAGAGTAGGCACAGATCCACAGAAAGAAAAGCAGAAAGGATTATGTATCGAGACAGCTTCTTTTCTTAAAATAATCCATATTTTTATGTCACGGTCATTGATGCTTAGAAAATTGTATTGACAATTCCATTTTTAAACTAATGGTTTATAGGGACTGTTAGCTTTGTCCTTAGGCTCCTGGCAGCCCAGGGCAAACTTTTATTTCCAAGCATCTGCTCACCACTTAATTCATAATTAGCATTCTGGATACAGCCGGAGCTGGTAGCAGTAGTTCTAAATTACCGCTTTGGACAAGCATATCAATGATGAAAACTCATGACTCACGTCTCTGCTGAAAGGATGATTTCTGGTGTTGTTTACATCTTTCGAAGTTACCAGTATAATTTTGCTGTAATAACTAAGATAATGAATTTTCCTATTGTTTTTCTTTTTCTTTCTTTCCTCTTCAATTTTGGGAACACTTCAGTCTATTTTTCTCTTTTCTTGTTATCAATGGCATGGGTAGTTGTACACATTACATTTTGTATTAATGGATTATTTCTTGTTTTATTAGGAATTAAAATATTGCATAAAGTGGGGTATTTTGCAGATGTAAATGTTGAAATCCTGAGAATCGTGTTATATGGCAATAAAGTCTCCATCACATTTCAAAATTTAAAACTTCAATCCTAACAGTGACAGCTTTTAAAAATCTCCTTGGATGGCACTTGAGGGTCAGTGCTCAGAAGTGTCCTGGTTGAATCTGTGGATTAGACAGCTCTTCTTATTTGAAGAGTTTGGAGGGTTTGCACAATGAACACCAAACATAATGATGCTGGCTGATGGCTTAAAGCGAGACGTAGTGACCAACTCCAGCACAGACACTGAGGGGAGGGAACTCTTACGAAGTGGTCCTCGTGGTGATGACTGCTGGTAAAGTCGTGAGGTCTGACGATACTACCACAGCCAAGGCATCTGCTGGAGACAGAATCCAGTCCCAAGCCAGCCTCTCCCATCAGCAGGCATCGCTGTGGGACATGGAAAGATAGAGGCAGAGACTGGAGTGCTGCGTCCACAAACCAAGGAAATATCATGATATATAGGTGTGTCTGTGCAGGAGTAAACACATGTGACATGAAATTCAGAGTGACGTCAAGTCTATGAATTAACAGGGTGACAAGGAAAATAGACTAACTTTTCCTTTGAGACACAAAGAGAAACATCTAGTTGTGGTAGAGGTTTGGCTTCCTCTTTTATGTAACACTTCTCTCTGCTTATGATTTTGGTTCTGAAAATTCTTTTCCTCTCCATTCTGTATAGGAAGTACACACAGGTATTGTTGGAATGCTTGTAACTTGCACTCAGGACTGTCAGATCCCAGTAGGACTGTTCTGTTGCTGGAGCTTGGGGGCAGGGAATGAATAGGTATAGATATTCAACTCCAGAATAGATATTTTGCCCTCCAGGTGTTTGGGGAACAGAATGTATACTTCTCTACTTCCACTAATACCAAAGTGTAAACTCTCTTTATCCAATAACTTGTAGTTTTCCTTCTACTTAGTAGAAGGGAGTTTTAGATACATTTTTCTTACTTAAAATTCCTTCCTCCTGTTTCCCACTGGGTTTTTAGTTAAAAAGCCAACCACTCATTTCTATTTTGGTAGGTTTGTATCCAGAGCAAGTACACAGTACTTTTATTTCAACTCTATTTTGAGGTATTTTTTCTAAAAGAAGCATTTTTTAAAGAAAAATTTTGCCTACTGGAGTAAATGATTTACCAGCTAGGCAAAAGAGCAAGAAAACTGCTCACATTAAATCTCAGAACATTTAAAGTTCTATTGTGCCTGTGAAGTTTAGCTCTTAGAACTTTAGATAGTAGCCTTTTCTACTCAAATACCCAGAGCCTAAAAAGAAGCAGTACTATGTGACCACGTGCATTTTTATTTTTAGGATTTAAACAGTAATGGGCTTTGAAAAATCATGTTAGAAATTTGTGTTTAGCTGCTGTCTACAGATAAGTATTCAAATTTCTGAGGTATGCTCATTAAAATTTCTTATTTTACAGTATTTACATGAATAGGTTTCTCCCCATACATATATCAGTTTACACACACACACACACACACACACACACACACACACACACACAGTTTTTCCAGAATTTTAATTCCATCACTATACATGATACACATGAAATATTTTAAATAAAATGTATCTAGTCAGATCAATGCTCAGATTAGCTTCTGTATAACCAGCTCACAAATTAATAACCCTCACATAAAAGAAGACTATAACTACGGCAGAAACTCATCTGTATCTCAACTGAGATACTTATTATGGATTTCATTTCAAAAATACAATTATGAAGGCCATTATGACTTAAAAATCTATCTTTGAGCATTTAGACTGGTTCATCAGAAAATTTTTTCCCATTTCTTCACCAAAAGTTATAAAAGCTTTGACTCAGGGTTTATCAAATATTTAGAACCAGAGGATCTTAATATGAGAAGAGCAATTATTGGAATCATCAGAGAACTGTTCAACAGAATATTGTACTACAAAAGTGGCAGTAGTTACAAGGTATAATCATATCGGTTTGTCTGTAATGATCCATGTTAGGAATGAATGAGGAAAGCATACATACTTAGCTTGAAAACAGAAGACAATAAGCTACTTCTTTCCTCTTGATATTGTTTCTTATTCCATTGATAGTGAAACATAAGTAGCAAATACTTTGCTTATAAGTGGCAACATTTTAACTTTTACTTCTTCCTGTGGTCCTTGTTTGTGCTTGGGAATAAGTAAGTCTTCAGTGCTAAGAAGAGAAAGGAACTGGAAGCATGTTAACATTCTCAAATATAAGAGGTATAAGAGGATAGAAAAGGTTCAAGGACCCCACAGTGTAGGTCAGAGAAAGTTATCACTGGAGAGAACAGTAGAAAAGAGGAGGCCAGCTAACAGCGTTGGCATCAGGGAGAACTGTGAAATCCAGGAAGTATGTCTTTATGTGCTTCTCATCTCCTGGCAATGTTTACTCACGCTTTCTCCATCAAATGCCCACCACCCTCCCCGCCAGTCTCTTCATAGTCCTTCCTTCCTAACTGAACAGTACCCACTTGGCTCTATTATCTCCTCAGTGCTCTCCAATAGATAATTTGCCAAATTGCTCGGTGTTAACAACAACAAAAAATGTCTAAGTATCAAATACTAAGCAGGATACTAAGTGCATAAAAATTACCCTAATGCCTGGGCTTCCTTCCAAGTATCATGCTTAATGATGACAGCATTCCCATTAGTTCCTCCAATAGAGGGGACTTCTGGACAGATTAAAAGGCAAAACTTTGGGAGTTCATTCGGGGAAGGACATCTAAAATCAGGTATGGCTTTGAGATATTCCTTGAATCACACTATACATATATACCTGCTAATTTTATGTGGGTTCTTTTGTGACTTATAGACTTTGAGAACCCAAGAAAATCAGATGGTTTTCTAGTCCTCCAATCATCAAATTTTATTTTTAAATTAGACTGGGTGTGAAAAATCAGGATTCTTAGGCCGGTTAAAGGAGTCACAGATTAATAAGAGATTTTCCCATTCTTCACATTGCTCCTTAATTTCTTATTTGATGTTCTCATATAGAAATATTTTTTCTCCATTCTCTCTAAGAATGTAATGACCTCAAACACATAGCCTGTACAACTTGACTTCTAAGAATACCTGCGTGCGTGTGTGTGCACACACACACACACACGCACACACACACACACACACAGCTGAAGGTAATTTAAGGACTAAGAGGATATATTCTTTAGAATTTCAAGATGGCAATAAAAACTTACTTTCAATTTGGCTGAAACTGAGAAAGTTGGAATTGTGTATAAATATATCATTATAAAAATTTTCTTTATTGATCCTTTAAATTATGTCTTAAAAAGTTTGGAATTTGACAGTTTTAGAGATCATGTACTATATTCATGTTCTTAAACTAATTCAATAAGGCTATTAACATGATAGTTCTACTGAAGAACATTAATTCCTTTCATTAAATATATTAATGGATACTTGCAGTCATTGCTAAAGTCAAATACAGTCATTCCTTTTTGACTATACAGTGACTGTTCTTATAAAATGAACATTTACTCAGCTCTTAAAATAGTGATATGCAGGACTGGAGGATGATGTCTGCTTTTTAGTTCCTTTGAATTCAATACAATTATTTTACTAAGCCTCTCAGCAAAACTCGCACAAGGAACATAAAAGCAGTGAAGGTACTCTTTAGAAAGCAATTCCATGTTCCATGCCTGAACTCTGATATCCTTCATTCAGGCAGATGAATGTGGAGTATACATGCCTCCTCAATGGCTTGTCTTTGATAACAAGTGTAAAATATTTATGAATAAAATCACTAGGTTATTTCACTCTCAGACTATTGCTGTCTGCTATTTATTTCAAAGACAACAGAGAGACAAATACAGATGCATTTTCGTTTGTTTGGATTTCATCTTTAATGACATCCTTTTAACTTTTACTTGTTCTAGATTTTGGTTTAATTAAGAACCCATAGTAGATGCTGTATTGTGTTTCCCAGGTTCCCCTTCCAGGAATGGGGCTTGAGAGATTTATCATTTAATGGCTCTCAGTTGAGTCCCTCTCTGGGAAATGTCCTTCACCAAAGAGAACCACCCTGCTCAAGGTCACACCCTTGCCCTGAGGTCAGCCTGCATCATTTGACTGGTTGATGTATCCAGGTAGAAACATGAAGATGTCCCCCTTGCCTAAGTTAGGACGACTGTGAGGGTACCATCCCTGCTCCAGAGTACCCGCACGATTGAGTGAGCCTTTGCTGTAGCTTCATCTAGTTTAAACCTTCCCTCTGCCCAATCCTTCTTCTTACACTTCCCTACGAGCTTACCTAATAAACTTCCTGCATGAAAATGGAGAACTGAACTTACACAGCAACCTGTAAGTTTGAAAATCACAGTCATCCTTGAACAGCCTAGACCAGAATCTTAAAGAGAAAGTTTAGGGTATGGGATGAGATTGATAGGCAACAATCACAAAAGATTTTTTCTCTGGAGAGGACATTAAGATGTAGAATCTAAGAGTTACCAGTCAACATAGATCTTCCCATGAAGTAACTCCTTTACTGCGAGCAATGGAGTATTTTTGAAAGAGCACTGGACAGGAAGAAGACAATACTGTTCCTTCCTCCAAACAGTGTGGGACCTCGGGCAAGTTGGCTTCTTTGTGAGAGACTCGACTGTGTTCTCTAAATTCCCTTCTGATTCCATGGGTCTATGATTTTTTCCAAGCATGTGGAAGAACTACCACTTATCCTTTGTTATTAAAAATTATTGGGATGATACTTATTTCTCTGTAGTTTTCTTCAAAGAATGCCAGAGGCCACACAACAGGGATGAATGAAAGATTTTTAAAAATGGACCATAATTCACTATAGCCGAGAAGGTATCCAGGCAGCCATAATGTTTCTGAAGGATTGGTGCTTTGAGGGAAGACAGTGTGTGAGACTATGAAGAGGACTCTTTTCATACCTTATGTCCAACATTCACTTACAAACTTACCAAGCTATAGAACACAAGAAAAAAAATGACTAATAAGAAAAAAAATACTAAAGGTCTTCAGAAGTTTCAGATATTGGAGATATCAAATACCCCCCCTCGTGTTAACCTGTTAGTACCTCAGTTACTTTCATCTCCCTAGGACCTGTGATGTGTTCAAGGTGATATGGGCTAATTTTACATGATAATTCATGCTAATGTATAAAGAGAACTTCTCTGCCACCTCCTTGAACCATTTGATAAACTTCAGTAGTGCTTCTAAGAAAATAAATAACTAGTTGTATAGCCCAGAAGAGCTGGTTGGAATTTCAGGCTATGTCGGAGAGAAGAATGTTGGTAAGATAGCAATACATAAGGGCAATAATTTGGGGACAGGAAGAGCACTTTGGGGACCCTCTAATGGCTTTATGTTAGCTAACCAGCCTGACCACGTGGACACTAAATTGTTAGCAAGCACAATTAATCATTGACCCATACGATTTTGTTTCTGTCTGATCTGCATACTATAGCTGCTTTATACTTTGAGACTTTGAGAAATACACAATATACTTTGTGTATTTCATGCAGTTCTGTTGTTTTAAAAAGCTGAGGAGGTATTAAAGTGAAGCAACTGTAAATCTATCAGATCTGCCGCAGCCAGTATCAGGTCCACCAGGGCATGATTGCTGCTGTGAGGAATGCAGATTTCTGTTGGCTGTGCTCCGATGCAGATAGACCTTGTCTTAGGAATCTGAAAAGATGAAGAGCACAGGAATCTTGGTTTGTTTTATTTATTTATTTTTATTTTTTTGCGGTACGCGGGCCTCTCACTGTTGTGGCCTCTCCCATTGCGGAGCACAGGATCCGGACGCGCAGGCTCAGCGGCCATGGCTCACAGGCCCAGCTGCTACGCGGCATGTGGGATCTTCCCGGACCGGGGCACGAACCCGTGTCCCCTGCATCAGCAGGCGGACTCTCAACCACTGCGCCACCAGGGAAGCCCTCTTGGTTTGTTTTTTAGAGAAAGGAGACATGACACAACATTTCTAGGTCCTGTAAAGGAAGCCTTTATTTTTCACTTTATTTTTTTGTAAGTTGTAGTGTTGAAGGTATAGAAAAACAAGGGGAAAAACAAGAAATTCTGTTGGAAGATTGAATAGTTGAGCCCAATAGAGCTACTGTTCTGTCAGTATTGACATTACAAATTTCCATCTATGGATGTTTATAAAATCCAGTTAGACCTGAAACAAAATACACTAGACTCTAGCAGCAAGCAATTTCAAAAAAAACTGAATAACATGCCTTCAATTATTTTTAACTCTAGGCCTTGCAAATTGTTCTATCACCAAACTACTCTGAATGTACCCAACCTCGTTTGACCTGACATTGTAGTCGATTTCTTTCAGACACATTTTTGGTATATATAAGTGTGATAAAATGCTCTTCAAAGGTACTTTAATTTAGATAAATATAGACATTAAGCTTCATCACTACTTTTAGAGAATATTACCTTTAAAGTAGATTCCCTACTGTATATTGCTTGAATTAAGCAGTTTTAGTAACTACTTGATAAGTACTGAACTTTATTTGAGTAATGTTCAGCATATTAAAGATCTGAAATTATAGTCCTAATTTAAGATCTCATTGGGCAATATTAACTAAGTATAATGGTCCCAATGCTAGCACAAAGGCCTGTACAATGAAGTACTACTTACTGGCTCAATGAACCCTGCCTTTATGCAGCATTGCTACATCAATGTTGCAGTGTTTTATTGATTTTTGTCTGAGACATGGAGAATAGAAAAAGATGGGAGGGGGCTTCCCTGGTGGCACAGTGGTTGAGAGTCCACCTGCCGATGCAGGAGACACGGTTTCGTGCCCCGGTCCGGGAAGATCCCACATGCCGTGGAGTGGCTGGGCCTGTGAGCCATGGCCGCTGAGCCTGCGCGTCCGGAGTCTGTGCTCCGCAACGGGAGAGGCCACAACAGTGAAAGGTCCGCGTACCGCAAAAAAAAAAAAGATGGGAGGAGTCAAGAGAATGCATATTGAAGAGATAGTAAAAGAAAAAACTGGAAAGATGAAGGGGGGGAACAGAAAAGATTAGAAGATACAGTTGACCAAGAAGCAGACTCATACCAAGATTTACAACTAATTCAATGGACATAATGCTGCTATAAGTATACTCAAGATCTCACATTTAACTGTTCATTATTCATTTATTTAATAAATAATCACTGAGCACCTAATATAAGCCAGAAAATTTTCTAAGTGCTAGGGACATGAAAGTGAACAAAACAGATGAAAATTCCAGTCCTTTAGACAACTGGTAGATGAATGGATAAGCTAATTGTGGTATATACATACAAGGAAATATCATTCAGCCATAAATAAGAGGGAAATTGTGACATGTTACAACATGGATGAACCTTGAGAACCTTATGCTGTGTGAAATAAACTAGTCACAAAAAGACAAATACTGTATGCCACCTCTATGAGGCACCTGGAGTAGCCAAGTTCATAGAGACAGACAGTAGGGTGATGATTGTCAGGGCTAGGGGAGGGGAGAATAGGGGAGTTATTGCTTAATGGGTCTAGAGTGTCAGTTTTGCAAGATGGAAAGAGCCCCCTTGATGGATGGTGGTTGCACAAAAATATGAATGTATTTAATACCACTGAACCGTACACTTCAAATGGTTTAAGAGGGTAAATTTTATATTATGTGTATTTTACCACAATAAAAAAAAATAGGGGAAAAAACCTTCCTGCCCACATAGAGTTTACTATTTGATAAACTCGGTTAACAGCTTCCTAGGTTATATACAATCTGTAGGTCTCAAAAAGATTTTGGTAATAGTTTTCTTTTTTTCCCATTCTTCAGGGAGAAATATAACCAAAAGAGTGTTGATTCTTAAAAGATTCTAAAGAAATGTAATACAAATTTTAGTATACACACATCAATGTAATCCTTCAGTACTTACAGTTAATAAGTTCCCTTAGGTTCTCTTAGGTCTGTCCTGATGAAAAAGGAGCAGTGGGCAGGGGAATCCCAACAGAAAGAATCTGTGTGGGGAGGACTGTCGGAAAAACCAAAGTTTAGAGGGATTCAAACTGCGAAGACTCACTACCAGCCTAAGGGGCACAGCATCCTTCCTCCTGCTGCCTCTTACTGAGGCCTCTTGAGAACACTAAGAACCAAGAATCGGAAGAGAGAACCTTCTGGCTCCTCATTTGCTCATCTTGTAGGATGCTTCTGTAAGGGCCTTTTCAGTGCATGGGTCCCGGCTGCTCCTCCCTCAAACTGAATTATTTCTTACTTTTGACCTGTTCTCAAAGGTTTTCCTCTTTGAAGATGGGTGGTGTTTCTGTGGACCACTCATATCAGATTCATCTGGGCATTAAAAGTGGTGGTTCTTGGACCTACTCAGGCAGAACCTTTAGGAATCTGCATTTTTACTACACTCCTCAGTTGACTGGGTAACATGTGAATGATTGAGAATCACCCCTAATGGGGTGTTTTTGAGTGTATTTGGGGAACAAAAGAAAACCTTTATTTTCTCTGTCAAATGAAACTGAGATTAGGGCTCATGGTCCTAAACTTTACCTGAAGCTTGGATATTACTTTGCACCAGGTAGATGCACCAGGATCAATTCAACTCATGGGAATGATTGCAACAAGTCAAGATGTTACCTGGCAAAGTATCAGTGACAGCTCTTTCCTTAAAAAAAAGGCTGTATATTGTTCACAGCAAAGAATTTAGGTGGTTGCAAACTCCCTCTGATATTTCCTCCCATGTAAGCAAGTAAAAAGGTTTTGTTATTGTATGTTTACACCTTCAGTATTTTATATATATAGATATAATGACTCCAATATTGTGGAAGGCCATGTTTCTGGGACGCTTGTTGAAAAAAATGACAAAATTAATATACTTCAGGTCGAAATAACCCTTCAATTTAATGGATGAATGACCTCAAAAGACTAATATTCTATTAGTCTTCTAAATGTTCAACCACCTGCTTTCTCCTGATTTTCTTTAGCCTTTAATATCTGTGCAACTATTTGATATTTAAACAGTTATGTCCTTGCTATGTCTTGCTACCTTGTCAGATTATACGTTTCTAGGGAGGAGATACCAGTATTATTTAGCTAGAATGAGAGCCCTAAAATGATATTGCCCACTTCCTAAGCTAATAAGGCTTGAAGGTTAGAAGGTAGGTGCATTTTATACTATATCCTTAGTGTTTGGTACTCTGCCTGATATATAAGTAGGCATTCAGGAAATGCTTATTGAATTAATATGAAATATGAACATGGAAGGCTGGCCTGGAGGGCATGGACGTGATGGTTACCAGCGACATAGCATCAGAGTCCTAAGAGATGGGCAGTTGCTCTCCAACTGCCTAATGAGAATATATTAGAAGACAATCTGGTTTACAAGCTGATAAACCAGCTCCTTATGGATGAGAAACTCTCCCTGATGGTCTAAAAGCTCTTTCCAGAAAATTCTATTATTCAGACAGCCATTCATAACTGAAGAGTTAACTGGCATCAAAAAAAGGTGGCCAAGAGAACAAATGCAAGAAGTTACAATGTTAGGTTGAAGTGGAATTAACTCTCAAATTCAGCAAGGCATCTTATGGCTTGATACTGGAGATTTCAGTTTTTCTATAAAACAGCATCTTCATACAGTATCCACCTCAGTCTAAATTTATAGACTGTTTCCACTTGCTCAGAACCAATTACTCAGTTTGCTAAATGTTGGGTCTTCTAGAACAAGAGTAAAGGCCAATTGTGAAGAAGAACACAGATGAAACAGACTTGGAAGCCACCTCCTACTTTTCTCAGTGTAAATACCAACCAAATTCCCTGCATTAGAGAGAGCAAACAAATTTTTTTTCTTTACATTTAACAAAAGGTAATTTTGGAATTTTTGTTTGGAAACTAATTTTTAATGTGATATCATTATTTCCCTATGTGAAGAATAGATTGTAGGAATTTCCCCTTCTATTTTCATTCCTGGTTTTCTTTCATACCTTTGTCCAATAGCAACACCTGTTATTTGTAGAGCATTTACTTGGTGGCAGGTACCGCCTTAAGTGAATTAGAAGTGTATCTCATTTAATACTCATGGCTACCCTACATACCTCGAGATGCAAAGATTACTACATGCAGATAATAAAATTAAGAGAGATGATTCACCTACCTGAAAGGAGAACTCTTATGTTCAAACTCAGAGTTTACCTGAACATTATGCAGTTCTACTAGGACTTATATAAGGGCGTGGGCAAAAAATTGAGGGATTGGGCTTAAATAACTTTAGCCCTGATACCATTTGGGCAGGGGTAGTATAGGAAGACACTACAGAAATGGACCTCTACTTGGATGACACAGGGAGGGAGGATTCTTTTATATATAATTATCTCAATCCTCTGCCTTCATGAATTCTCACTTACTACCTACTCAACCACATTATACAGGCTAGATTGGAAAATTCCCGTAGGCAAGCTTATGTATGATAATTTTGGTTACTCCTTTAGCATTTAGCAGAGGAAGATTCATATCACAGGGACTCTACCAGTATTGACTAAGTAACAGGTGTCACAGGGAAAGGGTCCTGGTCCCATTCTTATTGCTAGTGAAGCGTTTCCTTTGGTGCTCTTCCAACAGAAAACATGCCTAAGAGACAGGATAAGCTTCAACCTGAGGTGAGTCATCTACCTAAAGTCCTTATGGCTAAAATATTAGAAAGAGAAGGAACATTAGCAGCCTTGAACACAGGAAAGAGAAAAGGAACCTATCCTATATCTCAGAGGCAGGTCCATCCTTCAGCCACAAGATCCAGATGGTAAAAGAGATCCTCTGGATTAGGCTGAGTGCCCCCTCTGTGGCAGGGCTGAAACTGAATCAAGAGGAGGAAACAGTCCCAAATAACCAAATTTCCATCTGCTGACTGAGCTACAGAACTTGCTCAGAACCAGATTTCATCACAGCCCTGATGAGTCTGCCCGAGCACCAATCCACATGTGAGACTCAGCAATTGTGTATCTAAAAGAGAACATGAAATCAGCCTTTACTCTAACCAACTCCCCAAGGTTTAACCAACTGCAAGGAAAAACAGTCCAAAAGGGGGAAAATGTTAATAATGTCACCCAGTGAGAATATTCAATTAATATATCTGGAGCAAAGGTCAAAACTCAGATGCCGAGTGTCCACATATGTTATGGGTAATTTACCACAGTAAAAAATTTATCATAAGTGAATAAAATAAGTGGTTGAATTCATTTATATCATAAATAAGCATTATCCCCAGAAGAATAGACACCCAAGTGTTGTCAGGTTTTCTGAGACTTTGAGGGGAGCCGGAAATCCAGATTTTTAAGTTAATGGTTGGCAACTAATTTAATTTTTTAAAGCACCATGTAGGCCAAACAACTAAGGTGCTGGTGTGACTGGTGGTCTACTACTTTGTGACCTTCATAAAGAAATAAAATATATTTTAAAAATTATGAAAAAGATTTTGGAGAGGACAACTGTAGTATTTTACTAGGACTGCCATAACAAAATACCACCAACTTAAACAAGAGAAATTTATTTCCTCACAGTTCTGGAGGATAGAAGTGTAAGATCAAGGTGTTAGCAGGGTTGGTTTCCTTGTGACTCCTCTCGCCTTGTTTGTAGATGTCTGTCTTCTCCCTTTGTCTTCACAAGGTCTTACCACTGTGCTTGTCTGTGTTCTAATCTCCTTTTCTTCTAAGGACACTAGTCATATTAGATGAGCCCCCCTCCGGGGGGGGGGTCATTCTACCTTCATTACCTCTTTAAAGGCTCATCTCCTAATACAGTCATATTGTGAGATATTGAGGACTTTATGTGTTGTGGAAGGACACATTCAGCCCACAACATTAACCTTATCCATGAAATAGTTTCTCTCTGTTAGAAGATACACTGAGGCACATTAAAAATTTTAAGAGTTTATTTGATCAAAACTTGATTTGAATATTACAGTGTCAAACTGGAAATGGTCAGGGGCAGTCTGCTGACTGGGGGCAGAGTGTAGGCTTGTATACGGAAGACAGAGGCAAAGCAAGGAAGTTATCTGATTGGCTATAGCTTAAGCCTTTGCATTATTTGGGAAAGCCTAACTGGTTGTTTGAGATTGGTTGTTCTTACTCTTGAGGCATTGACAGTATTGACTCTGGCTTCAGTGTTGGTCTGCAGAAGTAGGCTACCAAGGCATTAGAGCCTCCTCAGTCTTGGCCTCCTTGTTGGATTACTTTAACGCTTGGTAGGCAAGATGACTACATATTCTGGTTTGCGAACACAGTCCTTTTCTTTGCGTGATATCTTGGCACAAATATCAGTAGACCTGATACTTACTCTCAAAAGGGTCCTTGTTTGGGTGACAAATTTATAGTCACTTTATTTATAAGAAACCCATGAATATTTTATAAAAGACCAATTAGCCATTTTTTCAGCAGATATGAACAGATTATATTCTACTATTAAAGAATTCTAATAATTACTGGAGACAGTAAGAATGCATGCTGCAAAATATCAGACTAGTAAAATTCAGTCCCATTCAGTACTTTAATAAATGCTAACAATAAATAACTGAGATAAGTATTTTCCTATTGATTGATTATCAGACATGCCCAGCTGCTGTGCAAGACGCTGGGGATGAAGTAATGAACAAAATAATTCTACTCCTTACCTTCATATGGAGTTTCTAGTATAGCTCACAAAAGACAGATTTGAGGAACGCAATCAAAATATTTTAAGAGAATGTGAGGGAAGATGACATACAAGAAGACATGTTAATAGAAATAATAGAAGTTCCTGAAGATAGAGTAAATGAAACAATCAATCATCAAGGGTACAATTGGGCGGGGGGGGGGGGGTGCAGAATGAGACCAAAAATTGAAGGTACTCATTGTGATATCAAAAAAGTAATAAGCAGAAACAAATGATTAAATTTTAAGGAGGAAAGAAGAGTTTCTGGGTCTTTAATAAGGGTTACATTTTAGACAAAATTTTATGTGTATATGTGTAGATGCATTTTTCTGATGAAAGGACACAATGTTTCATCATTTTTCTCAAAGAGATCTCTGACTCCAAAATGTTAAAAACCTTTATTGTAGTAGAGGATGTTTTCCACAATTTTTAGAGTTGCTTTTTAAAGGACATTTCTCAAATTGGAAATCTGTTAAGGACTTTGGTATGACCTAGGGGAAAAACTACCTATCTTAAATGTATCCATAGTTTTCCAATTTTTTCTATTCTCCATGCTGTTAACATCCAGCCCCCATAATGGGAGACTGTAGGAAGTCCAGTCCCATGTCCTATAGTGTTTGTGAGGACGTTGGTGTACACATGTGGAGCACATCCCTTCTGCCCTCTTGTTCCAGACGCTGCTTAGGGCTTCTCTGACATATCTGGCCACCTCTGTACCACACTGTACAACTGCTGGTCAGGTCAGCTTCACGCCAAGATAGCCCTGCCATCCCCCAGGTCTCAGTAAATACTAGGCTAGCATAGGGAATCGCCAGGACTGAATCTTCTAAGGAATTTTAGCAAAGTAAATATAACTTTAATTGGATATCAGGAATCACTGCTCCTAAGGGCTATCATCCCTAACCTTTGCTTTCACAAAGATTTCTCAGACTCACCCCCAAGCTTTGGAAGCTCATGCACTTTCCTTTCTTTAATGAGCATTTCCTCTTTCTTGTCACCTCTCTCTCATTTCCCTCCCCAATCCCAGAGCCCTCAGTCCTATTTTCCCCAGCTCAAAATTATATCTTTGTGAGGTTGCCACCCAGCCCACAAATAAAATCACA
Organism: Tursiops truncatus; assembly: GCF_011762595.2. NCBI lineage: Eukaryota > Metazoa > Chordata > Mammalia > Artiodactyla > Delphinidae > Tursiops > Tursiops truncatus. The sequence goes on along the minus strand of NC_047042.1, from coordinate 78,191,242 downwards.
TTCCTTTTATTTGGTAGAGCAATTCAATTAGTTTAAATACCACTCTCCCTGTAATGCAAAAACAGCCTCCTTTTCTTTAAGTACCATCTTTTTTTTCTGCAGAAATTTAAGCAAACAAAAAGAAAAATAGTGAGCCGAGAGAACAAGAAGAAATTATAAGACTAAGAAAAGAGAAGAATGTGGTTGATTATTTTAGTTAATTGTTGGACCAAAAGTTGGGCTCAATTCAATTCCCCCGCCACCCCCACTAAATTGGATTAGACTGAGAAAGCAGAGGTCAGACAGAAGGAAAGCCAAAAATTGTTAAATACTTCCTCTGTTGTAAAAGGGATCAAAGTTGTTGAGTTTGTTTGTGAGACAAAATCAATGATTAACTTGGAAATAGTTTTGGTGAGTGATTTCATTTGTTTTTTAAACATGTTTTCAAAAATAGCATAATAAAAATTCTAATGTTACAAACTAAAACAAGTCTACATAACAAATGTAATCATAGATAATAGACCCACCCCTAAAAACATTTGACTTTAGAATAAGGCCAATGAAGAATGACATATGAAAAAAAAACAGAAACTAAAAAAAAAGGAATGGCATATGATAGGACTAGCATAGCGATTACTTCTGTGAATGAGGATGTCTAAATCACTTACCAAAAATAGTGTATTGTATATAAATAAAGAATAAAATACAATAATTTGTATTACTATGACGTAACACTGAAACAAAAACATTAAAAATAAAAGGTTGAATAAGGAAAACAAAAAAAAATGAATGTAAGTTTCAAATGGAATTTAAAGTGAATATAGTAGTAATAGCTAACATTTCTATAGTACTGATTTTATGTACATGTTTTAACTGTATCTCTTAAGCATTTAATCCTCATATAAACTCTATGAGGTGTATACTGTTATTGTATACAAATTTGTTATTATATACAAATATCAAAATTGCCTGTATAACAGAAAAAAAGAAAGTTTATATAAATTCAAAATGCAGAAATTTGAAGTATATGTTTTCAGATCACTGTTCAATAAAACTAGAAAAAAGTAAATTTAAATACAGAAAACTGACATATTCATACTTTTTAAAAAGTATTCTATAAAGTAACAACTGGGCCAAGAAATCAATAAAGATTAAAACAATATTAAATCAAGAAAACAGCAATAGAATGTTTCTGAAGTGATAAAATATTAACCTTTGTATATATTGAAACTCTATGGAATGAGGCCAAAGCATTAATCAAAATGAATTTAGTAGTTTTAAAATTTTTTTTTTTTTTTTTTTGGCGGTATGCGGGCCTCTCACTGCCGTGGCCTCTCCCGTTGTGGAGCACAGGCTCCGGACGCACAGGCTCAGCAGCCGTGGCTCACGGGCCCAGCCGCTCCACAGCATGTGGGATCTTCCCGGACTGAGGCACGATCCCGTGTCCCCTGCATCAGCAGGTGGACTCTCAACCACTGCGCCACCAGAGAAGCCCAAAAAATATTTTTAATGTGATTAAAAATATAGAAGATAAATTAAATAAGTACTCAACTTTTTATCCTAGGAAAATAATTATAATTACCTAAAAGGAAAATTTAGGACAAGATTTATCGTAATAAAAACAAAGTAAAATTACATATTGAATAAAATTCTACAGGCAAGAGATATCCCTTTATCTATGTTCCTAACTTTATAATTCTGCACAGTTTTTATATAGGTTGAGATCATTGATGAGCATTTTATCTTCTGAAAGCTCCTGTTTGAATAGTCTCCCATTCTTTCAAAATTCCTTATTAAAATCTTACTAATAACTTTGATATTTTAAGGAAACTAGATATGAATTTCCCAAATTTCAATTCCAATTCTTAAATATATTTCTTTTTCTGCTTTGCAGTTATTTTCCAAATAGGTCAAGCTTTCATTCTGCCATTTGAGAAAAAAAAATTTTTTAATTGAAACTTTACAAGTTCCCTTTGAAGTGCTAAGAAATAAAAATAGTTTACTAAATCATAAAAGGTAAGAATTTACTGACAAACCAGTACTTATTTGCTAAGGGAAAATGATAAATTTACAGTGGAGAAACATGGCAAACACTACCTTAATCAAGTAATCAAAGTTAACATAACTAGTATGAGACAGAGCAAAGCCATATGTCTGCTGATAGGATGCAGGGAGAATACAATGTCAATTCTGTATCATTGCTGCCAAAGGTGATAACCTGAATCTAACTATGAGAAACCACTGGACAAACCCAAATTGAGAGTCATTCTTTAGGCTAACTGGCCTATTTTGTTCAAAAATGGCAAGCTTGTGAAAAACAATAAAAGACTCCGGAATAGTTCCAACTTAAAGGAGAACAAGAGCACATAATGGACATTATTGGGATTAATGGCAAAGGTTGAGTAAGATCTACAGATTAGACAGTGGTCTCATATCTGTGTTACTTTTTTGATTTTGATAAATGTACAAGAAAAAAATGTGTAAGAAAATTATAACTGAGTAAAAGAATGTCCTCAAATAGTCCTTACTAAAGGAATTTTAAAAGTTATACTTCAGAAAAAGAGTAATCTCAGAAGAATGATCTGACATGAACAAAGACATAAGGAACAAAGAATTTGCTTAACAAACATTGACTAGAAAATAACAACACCACCACTGTATTGTGGGATAAAAGGAAAACCACAAAGAACTAAAATACTCAACAACAATATCAGATAGTTCAGATGTGTTTGGAGTTCTAAGATCTTTGCATTGTTTGGGAAGATGATAAGGATATTCGCGGATTTCAGACTTTAAGAAGCTAAGTGCTCATGATAGAAAGTTCAAGGTAACTACTCTAAGAATAGGAATGTGGTATATATTTCCAAACTTATAGTAAAAAAGAGATGGAATAAAAAACATAAGGTTTTTTTAAAAAGCAAGAGAGGAGAAAAAAGCACCATTTAAAGCAAAAACAAAACTGCAGAAGTGAATTTAAATATATCAATATCCATTATTGACATAAATGGAATAAATGCTCCAGTTGAAAAACTGGCCTGTTGGGTCAGTTATTTTCTTTTTCTCAGAATGGTTTTAACAACACACACACACACAAATACACAAGTCAGTTATATCTTGTGGATAAGACACACATCTATAACACAATGATCCAGAAATTCTGAAAACCAAAGAATAGAAAAAGATATTCCTAACCCCCCCCCAAAAAAGCTGGTATACTTATATTAGTATCATATAAAGAAAATTTAAAAGTCAAAGAATGGAAAAAGATATTTCTAACTAAATGAAAATTGGTACACTTAGATTAGCATCATGCAAAGAAAACTTTAAGGAAAAAATATTATTAAAAATAAACAAGGAGGAGCTTCAAGATGGCAGAAGAGTAAGACGTGGAGATCACCTTCCTCCCCACAAATACATCAGAAATACATCTACACGTGGAACAACTCCTACAGAACACCTACTGAACACTGGCAGAAGACCTCAGACCTCCCAAAAGGCAAGAAACTCCCCATGTACCTGGGTAGGGCAAAAGAAAAAAGAAAAAACAGAGACAAAAGAATAGGGACCGGACCTGCACCTCTGGGAGGGAGCTGTGAAGGAGGAAAGGTTTATATCACCATTCGTGGAGGCTGAATATAACGGACGCAAGACGCACTATGACCAGAAGGTTTTTTCACACTTTACAAATAGTTTTCTATTTTAGCTGTGGACGTCAAAGAGTCTCATTTGCAGATAGAAGTAGAAACTGTTATCAGGTTCTTCGTATCACGTATCCAAATAGAATGCCCAGTCTTCAGATGCTGTCCAATTTCTTTTGGATAAAGCAAGTGACTTCCAGCAGGACCATGTAGATGAGGACGTTCTGTAGGGAGGAGATCACATCCTCGAGCATCTTCCATTCCCTCTCCTTGTCCAGTGTCGTCTCCAGGCTCTCGATACAGAACATTGCAGCTCTGCCTCGCTGGGCCTCAAGCCTGCGTTCTTCTCTCTCTCTGCCTGAAGCTGGGACGGTTTTAACTTCTTCAAACCTCGGTTACTTCCTATGTAGAATAGAAACCATAGTGTCTAACTGATTGCATTGTTGTGAATCTTAAATGAGGTACATTCAGAAAGTTTTACCCAGAGATATTAATATGTTCCTCACCACCCGCCCCTTGCTCCTTAACCTCCTAATACCCTTAGGACTAAACTGTCACTTATTACCCTTCCAACAGGAGATTAAAGGACTAAGACCAATCTATCATCTCTATCCGATGTCATGCTGTGTCAGATGCTTGCCCTATCTCAGGCATCTGCTCTATTCCCTAAGTGTCCCTGCTCTGGGTCATTCTCTATCCGATGTCATGCTGTGTCAGATGCTTGCCCTATCTCAGGCATCTGCTCTATTCCCTAAGTGTCCCTGCTCTGGGTCATAGTCTGGGTAATTTAGATGCCAAGTGTAGCAGCCAGGGAAGCTGTATCATGTTTTTCTTTCTGTAGTCAGTGCCGTTGCTATTGCAGTGTTTTGTGTTCACTGAACAACAGATCACTACTATTATCATCATCATTGCAACTGATGACAATAATAAAACAATCTCTTGGGCTTTTGCGGATAATGTCAACTCTCCTCACGCTATTTGGCTGTTTCTGTCCTATTCCCTCCGCCTGACCTAAAACAGATCCCTGAGCTATCTCTTAGCTGATAATCTCTTTCCTAACTCATTTGATTTTACTCGTATTTCCCCTCCAGATTTTAAACGATGAACAAGTTCTGTACAGACTCTTCTCAAAACTGATTTAGTTTAGATTCAGTAGCAGTCTTGCGGGATCATGGAGAGACTGCTAAGTTTAATGCCACAATCATCTCAGCTCCTACAGAGTATTCATTTCATTGTCAGCTGGTGGGAACAGGCGATTGCTGTGGTATAAGGCCGATTCCCTTCAGTAATGAAGCAAGGAAGGCACTGGGACATTTTCATTTCTGAATTCCAAGTGAGTACATATTGTCATTTCAGATGCTATTCCAAGAGCTATCATTTGCTGGAGTGCATCTGGTACCACATTTATTTACAGCATTCTAATTTTTCTTTAAAACTTAGGGAATGTGGGAAGAAACTGAGGTTATTGATATTGGATATGTAGAGCTCAGCTAGTAAGATAAGGCCAAGTAATATTCTCCAAGGGAAAAATGTTCAATTTCTCATCATTTCTCATACTGAAGATAGCACTGACAAGAATAATTGAAAATAGGTAATGGACAATCAGCCAGAGGGTTATTTGATAACAAAGAGAGAGTCCCAGGGAGAGAAAATCAAGTTGTAAGGGAGGTGAAGTCCTACCATGTAGTAATAATGGAAAATTGTGCAACTTTTTACTTTGATACTGAATCATCTCTTATCCTGCTCTAAATGAGATGAGGAACACAATTTTCTTGTATAAAAGAATAAAGAAGGGAAAGGAAAATGGAAGAGTTGTGTAAGATAATGATAATTGCCCTGCCTTGAGAAAAAGCCATAATACAAAGGAAAATTGTAACACAATACTGAAAAATGAACCCAATATAATTAAACAAGTAACTGAGGATGGAAAAGACAACCAGAAATCAGAAACTCAAAACTCAGACTGAAAATTGTCAACAATAGCATACAATGTTAGAGAAAGGTAGGGTAATATTTTCAAGACATTCGGGGGGAACGTGTGAGCCAGGGGTTTTATACGCAGTCCTTCAGTGTTTACAGCTATAGACAAACCCATTTTAACCATGTAAGAACTCGGAATATTGCACTCACAGGCTTTTCCTCAGGAATCTGCCAGAGAACAGTCTTCATTCAATCGAGAGATAATAACAAAGGCCTTCTAGTGAGCATCGTTGCATATATTTAATTATGTCTAAGAGTAAAATAAAGATGAGAGTAAAGGTGGAAGATTAGAATGTAAATGTTAAATGTTCTGAGTAAATAGAGATAACATAACTAAAAAATGGGAGAGGAAAGTATAAAGTTAACAAATGTGAAAAAGTTATAGAGAAAGCCTTAAAATATTTATGAAACGTACATTATATTTGAACACATGGAAAGCTATTCCATATTCTTAAAAAGAAAGAATAAACATCATCAAGATGCTAATTCTATCCAAGATAATATACAACCCCAATAAAAATACCAATTTTTAAAAAGACAGAATTAGATAAACTGAATCTAAAGTTTATATGAAAAATATTAATGAAGCTCAAATTACTATGGAGGGAAAAAAACACAGGAGAAAAAGGGCAATGGAAAGAAAGTAAGGAGACTAGAAGTAATAGATATTAAAACATACTGTATCGCCTCTAATTAAAACAATGTGGACTGTGTATGAATGGACTGCCTGACATTCCAAGGGAACACATAGAAAACTAAAAATTAGACCCTAGTATGTAGGACAATGTATGTATATTAAATCATTGGGGGAAAGAGACATTTTTCAACAACTGGAGAAATATTGAAAAAAGATAAAATTTAGATTCTAGCCTCAAACTATACATCAGAATAAATTCCACTGATTGATCAGATATCTGAATATTTTAAAAATGAAAATTAAAACCCTATATATGTACCAGAGAAAGTGAATTCCTCTATCAACTAGAAATGGAAAAAGCTTTCTTAATTATGACTAAAACATTTAAAGCTATTAAAGAAAATACAAAATATTTGACCTCAAAAATCTGTAAGGCAAAGAAAGAATTTAAAAGAAGAATAAGAGATTTAGAGAGGGAAGGAAAAGAAGACTTGCTTTGCCACTATAGTCAGTCTTTCCCCTTCCCAATTTGATCTTAAATGGTTGTGAATAAAGAGGCTGGATAAAATGATTTCTAAAGTCCTTTTAATATTAATATTTTAGAATTCTAATATGCTTGAACTACCTAAATACAAGAAAAAGACAGTTATATGCTTGGTTGAATCTTGGTCTTTTTTTCCCTTCTCAATAATCTGAGCATATCCTTTTAATCTCTTTGCCTAATCATAAAATACAGGCCCTATTCCACTGTTTCTTCTCCTGATAGCCTTCACTCCTTATTCCTCCTCTCAATATGGTGATCCTGCCATTACCCCATGAGCAGTTATTCAAATCTCATGGATGAGAATTTCTGTTTCCTCAAACCCTCCCGCATCCAGGAACTTTGGAATTTCAGAGTGAACAGACAACAGTTTGATTAAGGCCCCTGGGTTTGTGGGGTGAGGGTGATGCAGTTAACTCAGAGCTTTCGCCTTGGGAAAGGTGGTAGGGAAGGAAAGTACCCAGTAGTAGGAAGTAAGTTGCATGACCTTTGACTATGATGTTTATCAGTGGTAGTTTGTGAAAAGAAAGTGTAAGAGGGTGAAGAGGCAGATGTGGAAGAGAAGCAATATTGCTCTCAGAAATAGGAAGCTAACTATAAATTTTATTCTAGATAAATATACAACTTTTAGCTATTTAGAATATATTTATTCCAAAAATTGTTTGAGGTTGCTTAAAATAGAAGATGCATCTCTTTTTCCTTTTTCTATTGAAGTATAGTTGATTTACAATATTGTGTTAGTTTCAGGTATATAGCAAAGTGATTTAGTTTTATATATACATGTATATATGTGTGTTTTTTAGATTATTTTCCATTATAGGGTATTAGAAGATATTGAATATAATTCCCTGTGCTATACAGTAAATCTTTGCTGCTTTTCTATTTTATGTATAGTAGTTTGTATCTGTTAATCCCATACTCCTAATTTAATCCCTCCCCCCTCCCTTTCCCCTTTGGTAACCATAAATTTGTTTTCTATGTCTGTGAATCTGTTTCTGTTTTGAATATAGTTTCATTTGTATTATTTTTACATTCCACATATAAGTGATATCATACAGTATTTGTCTTTCTCTGCCTGACTTACTTAACTCAGTGTAATATTCTCTAGGTCTATCCATGTTGCTGAAAATGGCAATATTTCATTCTTTTTTATGGATGAGTAATATTCCATTATATATATATATCTCACATCTTCTTAAGCCAGTCATCTGTTGATGGCTCATCAGCTATTGTAAATACTGCTGCTGTGAACATTGGGGTGCATGTATCTTCTTGAATTAGAGTTTTGGTTTTCCAGATATATACCCAGGAATGAGATTGCTGTATCATATGGTAGTTCTATTTTTAGTTTTTTAAGGAAACTCCATACTGTTTTCCATAGTGGATGCGCCAATTTACATTCCTACCAAAAGTGTAGGAGGTAGAAGATTCACTTCTATAGGAAAAAAATCATGTGGTGTATGAGATTGAAGGTAATTATATATAAAAGCTTGGATATAAATAGTTTCAAGATTATGTACTTATTTAAGGCATGATACTGTAGCAGCTAAAGCCAAAAAAGGAGAGCTATATTGAGTTATATAATTCCTATTGTCAATTAAAAGTAAGCACATCTTTTTTGAATTAATAGTTCTATTTTATTTATCGATATTTGTTTATCTATTTGAACTCTTTTTAAGAGAGAGAGCTATTTTTTCTATTGCTAAATTCTTTCAATAGTTTACCTGAAGGATCCTTATATAGGCATAGGGAAGAAAAGATTTAACAGTGGGTCTGTAACTAGTTTCCTGTCCTCAGGGATGCTGGAGGGAAGATTGACCTGAACTTGTGCAAACATTGACTTATGGAACAGGAATCCTTTTAGAAGGGTGTACCTGGTTTATCTAGTTTGAGTCTTATAAGTAAATCTGAAATTTATGGAATTACGTGCTCCTGCTGCTGTGTTGAAGAATAGGATTTAATTATGTAGCCAGAACAGGTCTGTATGATTAATGAGGCATATAAATTCAAGAGACCCCAACTCAGTGATTTCCCTGTGCTTGACTGATACCCAATTAGATAGCATAACTCTGAAACCAAATGAACTCAGGTGCAGAAATGAGTATTCTAAGAGCTGCATCTGACGTATGGGGCCTCATAGATATTGGTGCTGCTTGCATTATTGTTTTGAATTCTCTGCTAATCATTAATAAAGCTTAAGGCTGAGGAAGACTCTTATTTCATTGACTGATAATTCAGACCTTTGTGATAGTACAGGGATAGTGAACAGTATAAGATACAGCATCTTCCAGTTTATTTTAGAAAGGATGCTGACACATTCTTCACATAACTATTCCTTATAAACAAACTTCATAGCAGCTGAGGGCCCTCTGTTTCTATAGGGACTCAAATTTCTCTGGGACAAATATGTGGCTTCTTGGAGGTTCGGCTCAGTTCAAGGCTTGAGTATCAGTAACTTAGAGTGATGAATCACTAGCATGTTTATAGACTTCCTTTCACATACTAGTGGTCTTTACAGGGCTTATATCAAGAGCTCTGCAGGGATCCATTTCTAGAGAATGCCTGAAGTGTAAGTATTTATTGGATGAAAAAAAGTTTTTAAGATTTAGAAACAAGATGTGAAGTGTTAAAGTTGGCATTGTTATAAATTTTAAAAGATTCTTCTTCTTTTCTATGGTCTGGAGGCAAGACAATTACATATATGATCTACTAACCATTTATAATGATCACTGAACAGCAAATACCAATTCTAGATGCATTGAAATGGAAGTCTGAATCATTCTTTTACGAGTATTACTTGCTTATAAGAGTACTCGGTATATATGCTTTGTATTTATAAGTTGTTAGGTTTATAGTACATGTCTGTTTTCTAAAACTTAAAAAAAGTTTTTCCTATTAAATTTTCCTGCTGGATAAAGAAGGTATGATCCAGTGCAAATAAATTTTGTTTTTGCTCCTGGAATACTCCTCATTGTAAATTAACAAATGGTCTTTTAGCTGATTGAGCTGAATCAGTCCCCTAGAGCTTATCACAGTAAATTTATATTTTTTACCTATAAATATGAGTATCAGACCCTGGCCTCATGGGGACTCTACCAGGGCAGAGATACCTGGGGAGGCCCTACCTATAGCTATGAAACTTTCCATCTGTTCTAGGTACACCTAACAGTGAAAACACCTCCTTGTTAGGAAAGCAAAGTAAGGAGGGAGGGGACAAAATAGAATAACTTTAAAAATGGGGTTTGAAAAGAGGAGATTATGGAATCTCTTGAGTCATGGCTCCCTGAATCCCTGAATTATACTGGTACAGTGAATGTATTTTTACATTCTGAATGTAGTGATATTTTACTGGACAGTATTGTCTACATCACACCCAAGGTGATATGTTTAATCAAATCCATTTAATTGGCCAATATTTTTAAATGCCTGTTTTTGCTTAGCACTGGAGCTCTGTGCTAGGGATACAAGATAGTAACAAAATAGTTAGAGCTCCTTCCCTTGGGGAAACCACTATCTCAAGGGAGAAACAGACATTTAATTAAGCACCCAGTTGATTATTTAATTATAATTGTGAGAAATACCTCAAAGGACTGGAGCTCTGTGCAATGGAAAGGTGTAAGCAGATGATCTGATGTGAAGTGAGGTTCAGAGAAGTGCCTTTAATTGCCCAAGATCATACAGCTTAGAAGTAGCAAAGCAGAAATTTGCATCCAGGTGGAATCTTACTCTGATGCACTACATTTGCTGCCTCCAGCTATGCAGCTAAAAAGTGCCATGGGAGCAAAAAGAATGGTGCGTTGGTCTTCCACGACTGCTGCAACAAATCACTACAAATTTAGTAGCTTATCTTAATTTCTCTAGGTTAGAAGTCCAACACTTCTCATGGGCTAAAATCAAGGTGTCGGCAAGTCTGTGTCCCCTTCTGAAGGGTGCAGGGGAAAATCTGTTTTCTTGCAGAATTTTCCATCTTCAAGAAGTTGCCTGCATTCTTTGGCTCATGGTCTCCTTTCTCCCTCTTCAAAACCAGCAATGATGAGCTGGATCCTTCCCACATCACATCACTCTGACATACCCTTCTGCTTCCTTCTTCTACTTTTAAGGACTTGTGATTACATTGAACCCATGCAGATAATCCAATATAATCTCTCTATTTTAAAATCAGCTGATCAGCAAACTTAATTCCATCTGTAACCTTAATTCCACCTTGCCATGTAAAGCAACCCATTCACTGGTTCCAGGGATTAGGATGTAGGTATCTTTGGGGGCCATCCTTCCACCCACCACAGAAGGCGTATTAATTGTGGCTCAAGAGTGGAGGAGTCAGAGATGGTGTTTGGTAGAAGAGTCCATAAATAGGAAACTGGAACATCATGAACAGACATGGAAAAGAGTTTCAAGTATGATCAGAGAAGAGTAGTAAATTTGATTGTCTTTCTTCTAGACCATAGGCACTCTAGTAGGGAGGCTGTGAAAGAAATATAGTGGATGCTAGTTAGAATAGTTAGGGTAGACCAGGTAATAGTCGCCTTGATTAGCAAGTTATACAGATGGGGTTTATCCCAAGAGCAGTGGCGAGGCACTGAAGAAGCTCAGCAAGCCGCAGCATGGTCAGCCTCTACTTTAGTTTCATCCCCTCTCAGATACAGATGGAAAAATGTTCTCCTCTCTGACCCACTAGAACCGTATGCAGCCATGAGCCTGGCTGCATGGCAAACAAGAGGGTTCTGAGTAGCACGCTCTTTTCAAGACACCTCCAGCATATCAGGAAGGAAGAAGGGGCCCCTGGAATCAGCACTGGCCACCCAGAGACTTCCTTACTTTGACGATGGAATCTCTTCACTTTTTATGTTCAAGGTAAACATGTAAGGGAAGAGTGGCCAAGATGGTAGAGTAAGAAGACCCTGAGCTCATCTCCTCCCATGGGCACACCAAAATTACAACTATTTACACAGTAATTATTGATGAGAGAGACCAGAAGACTAGCAAAGAAGATCTTCTACAACTAATGATATAAAGAAAGAACCACAGCGAGATGGGTGGGAGGATGGAGAGATGGTACACTTAATACCCCTGGGTAGGTGACCCACAATGGGGAGGAAAATTACAGGTGCAGAAGTCCTTCTCAAGGAGCAAGGGATCCAAGCCCCACATCAGGCTCCCAAGCCTGGGGATCCTGCACTGGGAAGATAAGCCCCCAGAACATTTGGCTTTGAAAGCCAGCAGGGCATAATTTCCAGAGAGCCAAAGTGCTGTGGGAAGTAGAGACTCCACTCTTAAAGGGTACATACAGATGCTTACATACTCCGGGACCCTGGGCAGAAGCAATAATTTGAAAGGAGCCTGGGTTAGACCCACCTCCTGATTTTGGAGAGCTACATGCAAAAGAATTTAGGTGTACTACTCCGTCACAGCATGCATAAACATAAATTCAAAATGGATTAAAGACTTAACTGTAAGACCTGAAACCAGAAAACTTCTGGAAGAAAACATAGGCAGTAAGCTCTTTGACATAGGTCTTAGTAATATTTTGGGGGATATATCTCCTCAGGCAAGGGAAACTGAAGCAAAAATAAACCAATGGGACTACATCAAACTAAAAAGCTTCTGCACAGCAAAGGGAACTATCAACAAAACGAAAAGGCAACCTATTGAATAGAAGATAGTTGCAAATGATACATCCGATAAGGGGTCAATACCAAAATATTCAAAGAACGCATACAATTCAACATTAAAAAACAAAAACACAAATAACCCAATTAAAAAATGTTCAGAGCATCTGTATAGACATTTTTTCAAAGAAGACGTACAGATGGCCAAAAGGCGCACGAAAAGATGCTCAAGAGCGTTAATCATCAGGGAAATGTAAATAAAATCCACAATGAGATGTCACCTCTTGCCTGTCAGAATGGCTGTTAGCAAAAAGACAACAAGTAACAAATGTTGGTGAGGATGTGGAGAGAAGGGGACCTTTGTGCACTGTTGCTGGGGATGTTAAATTGATGCAGCTACTTTGGAAAACGGTATGGAGAGTCTTCAAAATCTTAAAAATAGAACTACCATATGATCCAGCAATTCCACTCCTGGGTATTTCTCCAAAGAAAACAAAACCACTAATTAGAAAAGATATGCACCCCTATGTTCACTGCAGTGTTATTTACAATAGTCAAGATATGAAGCAACCCAAGTGCCTATCAATAGACGAATGAAGACATGGTATATATACAATGAATGATTACTCAGCCATTAAAAAAGAATGAAATCTTGCTATTTACAACAACTTGGATGGACCTAGAGGGGTATTATGCTCAGTGAAATGTCAGACAGAGAAAGACAAATACTGTATGATATCACTTATATGTGGAATATAAAAAACAAAACAAATGAACAAACCTAACAAAACAGAAACAGAGTTATAGATAACAAACAGGTGGTTGCCAGAGGGGAAGGGGTGGTGGAGGAAAGAAATATGACAGCGAGATTAAGAGGTACCAACTTCCAGTTGCAGAATGATGAGACATGGGTATGAAATGCACAGTGTGGGGAATATAGTGTAGTGACAGATCATAACTAGATTATCATGGTGATCATTTTGAATTGTATAGAAATACTGAGTCAGTTTGTTATGTAACAGGAGCTAACGTAGTGTGGTAGGTCGATTATACTTCAAAAACAAGCAAGCAAACAAACGCACTCATAGAGAAGGAGATCAGATTTGTGGTTACTAGAGACAGAGGGGAGGAAGAGTTGAAGAAAGGCAGTCAAAAGGTACGAACTCCCAGTTATAAGATAAAAAAGTACTAGGGATGCAATGTACAATGTGATAAATATAATGAACACCTCTGTGTGTTATTTATGAGAGTTAAGAGAGTAAATCCTAAGAGTTTTCATCACAAGGAAAATAATTCTTTTCTATTTTTAAAATTTTGTATCTATATGAGAAGATGGATGTTCACTAAACTTACTGTGATAATCGTTTGATGACGTGTGTAAGTCAAATCATTATGCTGTACACCTTAAACTTATACAGTGATGTATGTCAACTATATCTCAATAAAACTGGAAGAAAAAAAAATAAACAGGTAGAAAAAAATCATAATTCCTGTCATGGGTAGATGAGTAGTCTCTTGCCTTTTCAACATTTAAGCCTCCAGAAAGATGCCTTTAGTTTTATTGCAGGTTCAGCCCCTTAGACTTTACCAATCCTTTAGTAGTGAAAAGTTCTACCTGTCACACCTGGCGCATCTCTATATTTTCTCTTTGGTTGTCTTTTATTAATTTGAAATGCATTTACTTAGGAGGACTAAAGTGTACAGTGTACAAAGTGACAACTTCATACATTGGCTTTCTAAAAAAAAGTCCCAACTTTTTACCATACAGGTGCTCACCAGTATAAAATCCTTTAAAATAAATTTTAATACTTAAAAAACAAAGACCCTTAACTTGTGATAATTAAGGTAAGCTGGTAAATAAACTAATCAGTAAAGGAAGAAATAAATTCTTTATCCTGTCTTTCTTATCAAATTTGTAGCATTGTTTAGCCAAGTATTAATAGAGGATATACTCTTTTTCTAAAGGAATTCCAGCTAAAAAAATGAAGAAATGGTAGAAGTAAAAAATCATTATGCAAATTCTAATAGGTTATTTGAGCATAATATCATTATGCAAATTCTAATAGGTAATAATCATCAATGACTGTAATATCACAAAAATAGATGATATTGGACATTTTGTGCCCTGATGGAAGAATATTACCACATCTATGAAGTAGTCTAGAAAAAAAATTGACCCTGATTCTGCTTAAGCTTTTAGATCCAACTACCAATTTTAGTAGTATGAAATTTAGAAGAACATGTTAAATGCCACCAGTGGATACAATGACAACATCCAGACATCAGGACAAATGCCATATTTCTTCAACAATTAAGTTTCAAAGAGGAAGAAGAAAGATAGAGGGGGAACTGGTAAACTAACAGAGACTTGAGAGATAGAGCAATCAGTTGCAAGGTGGGTCTTATTGGATTCCTATTCAAAGAAACAACTGTAGAACATTTTTTTATATTTGTAAGGAATTGGAAATGTGAAACTTCCAAGATATTTAATGATATTGAAAGATTGTTACCTCATATTTTAGATATTATAATGATATTACGGTAATGTATATAAAACAGTCCTTACTTTTTAGGGATACATATAATATATTAGTGGATGAAATCATATGACACCTGAGGTTTGCTTCCAGTACAGGAGAAGGGGAGAGATGAAACAGAGTTGGCTATGAATTGATGATTTTTGAATCGGAGTCCCAGAAGCATGGGGATTCATCATGCTCTGTGGTTTGAAGTTTTTCATAATAAGAAGTTAAAGTTAAAAATAGAGAGATGTCTTTTTTAAGGCTGAATGATATTCCATTGTATGTATGTAAGCACACTTTCTTTATCTGTTTATCTGTCAGTGGACTTCTAGGTTGCTTCCATTTCTTGACTATTCTGAAAAATGCTGCAATAAATACAGGAGTGCAAATATCTCAAACCTTGGGGACATTATGCTAAGTGAAGGAAGCCAGTCACAGAAGGACAAATACTGCATTTCCTCTTATACAAGGCATCTAAATAGTCAAACTCATAGATGCAGAAAGTCAAACGCTGGTTGCCGGGGCCAGGAGGTGGGGGTGTTGGGGAGCTGCTGTTCAACAGATACGTTTACAGCTATGCAAGGTATAAAATCTCTAGGAATCCATACAACATTGTGCTTATAGTTAACAATATGGTATTGTGCACTTAAAAACTTGAGGCTAGATCTTATGTGTTTTTAAAATAAAAAACAAAGATATGTCACCATTTTACATATTTTGATGACAAATGAATAACTGAAGGATGATTGTCAAATATTGCATTCCTTTTCTTTCCCATTTGTTATAATCTCGTCAGACATTTTACTTAATCTGGAGAGCTAGTGTATTATCCAAACAATTCCAACAAAAACATTTACATTTTTACTTTGTAGGTAACGATCTTATTCCGCCATGACACTACATGACATAAATTGAGTTTATTGGCAGAGAACTAGAGTATCGACACACCAGTCATTCACCTCTAATTCCATCTGGTAAAATCACACTACGGTTGACATATCTAAGGGAAGATATATGACCTTTAATCTTAGAACCTATAAAAATACTGACTAGATAAGACTTAGAACCATGGTCTATGAATCTTTAATCTTAAAACCTATAAAAATACTGAGTAGCTAAGACTTAGAACCATGGTCTATGAATCATTACATCTGCATTGTAGCCTTAGCTCTGCCTATCAGACTACATTCTTTTATGGCCATTCAGATGATTTGGTTTTGGAACAGGGCTAATAATACTCACTTGAAGGAGAATGATGGGGATTAGTGTATTTGAGAATGTTTTAGCCCTTAACATGAATTTTTGACTGATGATTTCAAAGTGTAATTAATTAATGAAAATAATTTCAACCCTAAGCATATTTGATAAAATATTTGTGATATCTCTACTGACATGCTTGGCGGTTAAAATACAGACTTTGGAAGTTTACTGTGTTGTAGGCAATGAGAAAATTTAATTAGTGCTTCTATAAAGACTTAATTTTTTAATACAGCTCCTTGCAAAAGTTTCACCCAACTTAAATTAGTTTCTCCTATGTTTTCTCTTGTAATAACTCATGGAAATAAGTGAGAACCATAAAGTCTGACGTAGATAACAAGCAGGAATGAGCACAAAGACAGTGAGGGGCTGCCACTTCAGTTACTTATTGAGGATCTTAGTCTGGTCTTTTACCCAACTTTTCAAATTTTACGTACCATCTTAATATTCTAGGACTTTTAAGATGGGATGGACATCAAAGCATCAAGCTCAGAGAGTGATTTTGCCCCTTTGATATCAGATGATATAGGTTGCTGGGTCACATGAGCTTCCCCATAGCTCTGAACCAGGAGGTTTACTTAAAAGACATCTTAAAATGATGTATCTATAACTCTAGTCCCACTTTAGAAATCCTAGTATTTCTCTTTAAAGCTGTTATTGACCTGTTGTCACAGGAGCAAACTTAAGCTACTTTGGAAAGGGTAGTTATAGATTTTTGTTGCTTTAGCCGCACGCTCATTCCCAGGTTCCCCTGTTTGTGAACCTTGCCTTTGCAAGGTTCAACCTGGTTCAACCTTGCTGACTATACTGGCACAGTCTGTGGCTGCAGAACAGTTGCTCCTTATGTAAAGCTATTTGGTATAAGGAGTGTTCTTGAGACCATGACCTCATTACTATGGTACCCTAATCAAGCAAGGAAACCTTTGAAATACAACCGTCATACTCAGTTGCCTACCAGAGTAAACTCTGAGGCCTGAGGGCTGAGAACTTGTTTGAACTGAGACCTTGGCAGTGGCTGATGAACTATTTTGATTCTTTTTAATACTGCAATTCTCTCTTTTTAGTTCACCTCCTGTGGCCTTAAGAATATAGGGCTACTGAGGTATGACCAGGAACAATCTTTACTTACAGTCTCCACCATAGTGGCTGGGTTTTTTTGGCCTTAAATATTATCTATAAGCCAAAGATTTTAACAATTATGGAGTGAAGGTCCCAGATAAAGTGGGGAAAACAACCTGTATAGTGATCTGTAAATCTACATGAGAGTGACCATTTGACATTTGACCTAAGTTTTGTAATGTTCAGTAATGTCTTCACTGGGCTTCCCTGGTGGCACAGTGGTTGAGAGTCCGCCTGCCGATGCAGGGGACACGGGTTCGTGCCCTGGTCTGGGAAGATCCCACATGCCATGGAGCAGCTGGGCCCGTGAGCCATGGCCGCTGGGCCTGCGTGTCCAGAGCCTGTGCTCCACAACAGGAGAGCCCACAACAGTGAGAGGCCCATGTAATGCAAAAAAAAATAAATTAAAAAAATAATGTCTTCACAAAAAAATTCTCTAAGGATGTAGGAATATTTGTTTTGCAAAATAGAAGTAACTTAATTTTCCTCCATTATAAAAGGAATATATGTATATTCATTGCAAATAATTCAGAAAATACAAAAATATATAAAGAAGAAAATTAAAATCACCATAATTTCATCACTGAAAGATGAATTCTGCTTACAATTGACTATATATTTTTCCAGACCTTTAAAATATATCTATTTATTCTTATGAAGATATGATCATACTTTATATACTGTTTTATGACCTGATCCCCCATCCCAGAAACACACAAACACGTACACACACAGACAAACACACATGCACGCACACCCCACTGGAATTTTTCCATTTAAAAAATGTGCTTATATACAACCAAAACATAAAGATGTGGAATAACGTCTAATCAGAGGGTTTTCTATTTAGGTGCAGGAAAGGTAAAGGATTATTACTTAAATATGAGAAATACCAGAAGTTTCTATGTTTCATAAGGATCACATACCCAGGTTAACATGGCAGAGGCACCAAGGCAGAATTTTGAGAAATATGTCTTTCAGGTATGATACAGAAATACAGTGGTGATCTCCCATATGGCTGAGAACAGCAATCCAATGTTCATCTTACAATTTCAAGTCTACATTTGTATTTTTCTTTAAGATACTTTATTGCTGGGCTGGTTACCAATAGTTATGCATAAATTTATTGGTTACCAGCTATATGGTGAGCTCTCCATATCCTTGTTGCTATATGAAAGCTGAATAAGAGGAAGGTAAAAAGTAGTTGCTGTTTCTTTACGTCAGCAATCAGTAAAAATGAGAGAGCACTTCTGAAGGAGGTCCTGGACCTGGCAGTGCTTACAAATTCCAGCAGCCAAGTACAGCGTGGTTAGAAGCCTTGAGGCATAAGCAGGCATTCCAGCTTTTAAGTTGCTGTTTTTTAGACTGCATGTGGCAGTAACAACTTGTCTGCTTTACAGATTGCCTAAAAAAACAGGTGTACTCAAACCTAATTTTCCTATATCAGACTGAATTTACCAAATTCTTGTCCTGAATAAGAGTTATCTTGTTGAATATAATAAGGCATCTCCTTTTGTCATGTGATCATAACTCAAAGAATGCTAAATATGTACCTAATATATTTAAGATTTATCTAGTCAAATAATGTTTAATTCACTAGTGGAAGAATTAAAGGCTAGAGAAGTGACCTGTTACACAGATAATTTCTGACAGAACTGTGATAGGAACACACAACTTGACACCTAGGGGGTCTGTTAGACTATTAGTCTATTGTAATGGATTAACAATGTCTTTTGTGTATTCTGATGCTTTGAAATCTGGGGCCTTTCTGACCAGGAGGGGCTACCCCTCCAGAATTAGCCAGCTCTCAGAGATAATAAACAACTTGCTCATCAGAACACTTTCTGATGGCAAATCAATCAATCCAGAGCCCACATCCCTTGGGCTCTCACACTCCCAGTCACTATCCATCTGCCCTAATCATCTCAGGACCAGGTACCAGACAACTAGGGACAGTCCCTATGCCCTGGAACCCACTGAAATTATTCAGACTGGCTAATTCTAAGCCTGTTTACCCTGTCTTGCCTGTTCCTTCCTGATCCTCCAAATCTATAGATAGAAGATTATAGCATAATTCTCACTGACAAAATCTTACAGGCACAGTGACTCTTGCCTGTAAATCAAAGAAAGGAAGACAGAGCAACCTTTCAGGATTGAGAAGACAGAAGCTCCCCTTCTGGTTTTCAGAGGAGAGCTTGTTTTCTGCTCTGGTATTATTACTTTCTTGTCATTTCTAATATGACAATTACCAAGCTTCCTAGTAGCATTGACTGATGGTTTGATAACTTTATTTTTATACCTTTCTCTAGCATTTACAGATGGTGAATTTCATTCTGGCTCCAAGAAAACACTGACTATTAACTGATTACAGAAGTTTCCTCAGTATTTTTCTCCCTGGTATTATATCTCAATAGGCTTGAATTTGCAAAATGGATGGAGCAGCTAGTAAATAAAGATTATATTAGTAAAGATCTGTGCCTCCTCAGAGGAAAAGGAATTGACTGAAGTGAAAAAGACTTTCTGTAGTGTTTATTTTTAAAAGTTACATTAGCAGAGCAAACCTCCCAGGAATCTTTCTGTGCCTCCACGACCTCTTCTGTTTGTATATTCCAGGCTATGGTGTCAAAAACACCTTGCATTCATATGCATTGACTCTCTTTCCTCCCTCCTGATGTCTGAATATCTGCAGAACATTAATAAATTCACTCTGGAGCCTGAAGTATACGAGGCACGTAATCTTATATCTCACAGCTAACAGTAGAATAGATGACCCAGGAGACCGACCTTGGACAGTTCCTCAGAAAATATAATCTTGTCTGATTTACCTTTGTGCATAGTTTCTTAGTATTGTGTTGAGAATGAATGTATGCCTTCTTTGTTTGATGTGGACACAGCTGGGCATGTTCTGGAGGTCTGATGTTGAGGTGCCCCAGAGAAGGAGGTAGAATCAAAGGTTCAGACATGAGCAACTAGAAAAAAGAATAAAAGAAGCAGAAGCAAACAGCAGAAGCAGAAACTAGGATGGTACTTCAGGTTCTTCTGAAATATGGAGAAGACTTTCATAGCCCAAACTGAGTTGACCTTGGATGATATCTGGGACATCCAGGACTCAAAGAGCTGCTCATTTCTGCTTCAGGTAGAATTAGGCTGATGCTCTGGAATTTATTTAGTGGTTCAGAGTCCCAGTTCTGGTGGTCAGAGGGTAAAACTAGGATGTGGAGGGGCTTCAGATTTATTTATCCTTCTCAAACTTGGACACCACATAAAGTTTGGCTTATAAATCTCTCTCCTTTGCTGATGAAGGGATGAACTCAGGTATCAGCCTGAGTATGAAGAATATTTCATTGAATGTTGTTTATGATTAACTTACTTTTAGAAGATATAAAAACTACAGTGTTGGGCTTCCCAGGTGGCGCAGTGGTTGAGAGTCCGCCTGCCGATGCAGGGGACACGGGTTCGTGCCCTGGTCCGGGAAGATCCCACATGCCGTGGAGCGGCTGGGCCCATGAGCCATGGCTGCTGAGCCTGCGCGTCCAGAGCCTGTGCTCCGCAATGGGAGAGGCCACAACAGTGAGAGGCCCGCGTACCGCAAAAAACAAAACAAACAAACAAAACCTACAGTGTTTAGGTATACAACATATTGTTTTGTTTTGAGTGAGTGAATCAAAGATAATTTTAAACTGGCCATTATGGCATGACCATAAAGATGTTTAAACCTCAAGTATCAGTTTAACTTGTTCTCCCTAAATAATATATGGACGTTTAAGCTAATATAAATTTGCAATAAAGAAGTATAGTATAGAGAAGAGGAGTAGATGACAGAGCAAAGAGAGAAGAAAAAAATGTTTGCTTAGCGTCTTCTAGCCCTAAACTGTAATTATTGGAACAGGCATATTATGCTTTTTGCCAGCTGCTTAATAAAGAAGATAGATTGTTTGAGCTCTCTCCACTTCCTTGGCCAAAGACATCAAGTTACACCCAACCAACACCTTTGTTAGAAAGTTCTCCAGGGCTAAAAACCTGTGGCCATACAACAGTGAATTGGAGTGACCCACGGAGGAATTAGCATTGAAGTGCTCTCAAATAAATAGCTACTTACCAGCCCAAAACTATTCCAGATACTCTTAGGCGCCATGGTTAAAAGACAGCTTAATCCATGCTTTGTTTCAGGTATCTTCCTGACTTTGAATCAAAACTCTATTTAAGTTGATCCTAGTACGTTCGTGTCTTAAAAAGCAGTTTAATAAGCAAGAGTGAAGTAGGTTTGGTTTGTTCTGGCCTTAATTTGATTGACTCAGTGGCAGTCCCATTTAGTCAATGATTAATAAAGCTATGGTTCCTGAATTAACCATGTTGTGATACATGGTTTATCATTATTTTAGCTGGAAGGCATAATGCCATGGCTAGCTTCCTTTCTTCCTCATATAATTCTGTCTTTTTCAACTTTTCCTTTCCAGTATGCTGACTCTCTGTTTTTACTTAAGTGGTATCGGTATTTAAGTGAGGAGTTGGGTTTTCTTTTTTTCCCTGTTCTTAATTCAGTAAAGACCTTTAATGCTTTTTCGGATGCCTTCCAGGTGGTTATTATCTTTTTAATGGAATGTTCTTTTCTAGCTGTGATTTCACTAGAATAAACCTTTTCATGCTCTGTTTGTGGAGGCCCCTTTATCTCCCTTCACCCTACTGAACACTCTGACTAAGCCTTTGTGTTGTAACATTGAGTTGCAGCTAATGTGGGATCCACTAGCCCATATGCTAGGGCTAGGTTTCTGCCCACTGGATACTTCATGCTTTCGAGTGATTCGTTTTCAGATGTCTATATGTCTTCTCTGCTCTCCCTACCCACCCCCGCCCTTTTCAAATTGAGTCTCATTTTGTTCATTTCTGTTCCCACTTCCCAAGTCTTTTGGGAAATTTACATCATCTTGTTTTCCACACTAACTTTGTTGAGCAATTTCCAGTTTGAAATCATCAGCCAACATTGTTTTTGAGAAGTTCATTTCCTATCTCAGATTATTAATAAACACAGAGTCTGTTCCTCTCTTCTAACTCCTAGAAAACACTGCTTACACTTCTCTCTTATCACTTCCCAGACAGCTTTGCATATGATTAGTTGTGTTCATTTCCCCTACTGGATTATAAGTGTCTTTAGGGCAGAGGAGAGGCGGCTTTGCATTTTCCACAGGGACTAGCATAATGCTTTCCACACGGTAGGAATTTAGTAAATATGTGGGAATTCTATTATTATGGATATTTGTGGTAGACTGTGCAAATGCCTCCTTAGAACTGGAAATATTGCCATTCAATCTAACACATCGTCTGTGTTTTTTCCTTCTCAGTGTCTTTCAGCTGATGTTTCCCACATGTACTTATGCAAATTAATTTGAATTAATACTCTTTTTATAATTCAGGATGCTGCATTATGTCTTCTAAAGTCCAAGCACACAATAAATGTTACATTTGTTCTAATCACAACATTAAATTCAATGGGGAAGTTTTTTTTTTAAGTTAATTGAGCATTTCCATCCTGGCGTTTAAGATCCTAATTGCTTTTGTTTCAAGATATTTAAATGTTTTCTCTTGGAATTTTCTAATTATTACACAAAATCACAGGAGCAGTGTTTCAGCCTTTTCTCTTGTTTTGCCAGGGAGCCTAAAGTGATTATGTTAGCCTTGAAGACCTCTTCATAATTTCCCCCTAGTTTTCTGTGATAACAGATTCTCCTGATTTCAAATAATTACACTGTAAAAAAATTAGAAACCATAAAATAACATAAATAAGGAAACATAAATTAACTATAACCTGTAATTCAGATATAAAACATCATTAATGGTTAGCAGTATATTCTTCCATTTTTAAGTAAATTTTTTTGTTTTATGATTTTCTTTTTTTTCACTTCAATGCGTATATGAAACTCTTTCGAGTCCTTAAATATTCTGCAATATTTTCAATATTTTCTTATTGTGCTATTTTGATACATCATGATTTATTTTGACAGTCTTCTAAGAAGTTTTGAGTATAAAAGACTGTTCTTATAAAAACCAGTATATTACCCTCAAACATACTTTATTTACTTATGTTTTTAAATATTAATTTATTTATTTGGTTGCACCACGTCTTAGTTGTGGCAGGAGGACTCCTTAGTTGTGGCTCGCCGGCTCCTTAGTTGTGGCATGTACACTCTTAGTTGCAGCATGCATGTGGGATCTAGTTCCCTGACCAGGGATCGAACCCAGGCCCTCTGCATTGGGAGCGCGGAGTCCACTGCACCACCAGGGAAGTCCCCAAACATACTTTATGACAAATTCATTTTCAATGAGTGGGCAGTCTTAAGTGTAGGGAGAGAGACCATGGCTGGCACATGGGCTGTGACAAAGTTTAAATTCTTAAAGTTCTGTTGTTTGCTTTTTTTACTTTGGGCACCACTCATTCCCACTGGTGAGCCTACAATCTGACTAAATCATTTTTAGGCACTGAAGCTAGGGTTCTTTTACAGAACACCATAATTAGAGCTGGTCAAAGGGCAATTCTGTGCTGAAGCATTAGTGTGGCCAGAAAGGAAGTGAACAAACCCCCCAATCTGTGGTGTGCCATGGAAAATGAAGTGTATTTTCTTTCAATATTTCTATACTAATGATAATGTAAATGCTGGTACTGAGTTCATAGAAAACTGAGATGTAAGTAAACTGGGAAGATGAGGAGAGGAGAGGTAAGGTATCATGGTGTTACAGTACCATATCAGTGAGTCTGTTAGGATTAGGTTTGGCTGTGTATAAAATAAAAATACAAAAGAAAACAGGCTTAAATAAATGATAGGCTTATTTTCTCTCAGGTAAATACATTTGGGAGACAGACTGCCCAGACTGATCTGGAAGAAGTTCCACCAACTAGTTGGGGACGCGTATACCTTTAAAATCACTGCTTTGTCATGCTACTGTGTTACCTTCATACTCAAGGTCCAAATGACATCTGCCTCCAGAGATAAGCATAACATGAATAAGCAGTATACACAAGGCCAAAGAAAAGTGTTTACTTTTATTTTTTTATTTCAAGGGAAAAAAGAACTCAAGAACCAACCAAAGTCTATTCAAAGAAATAGAAGATCTCTTTCAGCTTGTAACTTGTGTCTCACAGTTTCTCTTATACAGTCACCATGAATCTTCCTTACAGCCGGCAGCCTCATGCCTCTCAAACGATTTTCTAGGGTCCCAAAACACAGACTGGCCCTCCTGTAGAATTTCAATCTACTTCTGAAACATATACATACCCTTCTTGGTAGGAGCCATATGTTAACATCACTGTATTCCCCTGTGTATGTAATATAGTGGTCTATATGCTTCAAGTAAAATAAAGGTGTTGATTGAATGGATGAAAAAACAATTAGCATAACTGTCGACAACACATTAATTCCTTTATGTTTTATCCTGTCATATTCCAAATAGCCTGTTGACTTTCTAAGCCTTTTCTCTCATCTTGTTCTGAATAGGTCTGGCTACTATTCTGCTCACCTCCATTTCCCCAGGAGAATGTAGGAAATGATGCCTTGGTTATACCTGACTCTGATACTTAATGGCAATTTGAGCACATTATGTCATCTTTGAGGTCCTCAGTTTATTCACCTGTAAAAGTAAGATAACAGCTCCTTCTGTATTGGCCTCACAGATTTCCAAAAGGATCTAATGAAAACTGATTATGAAAAACTGAAAATCTGCAAGCCAATGTACAAGTAGAATGTGGTGGTATTCACCAAGCACCGAGCATGGGTTGGTAAGCTCAGAAAGCCTTTCAGGAGAAGAGGTTGCCCAGTAGGGGTCCTGCATCAGCTCTGCTCCTCCTAAGATCTCCTCCTCTCCTTAAATAGCCTGTGGTCTCCCTGCAAATATAGGAACTATATTCTTTCCCCTTGATCTCTCACATTTCTTTTGTGTGTGTGTGTGTGTGCCATTTTGCAAAGTCTTGTATTTATTTATTTATTTATTTTTAAAATATTTATTTATTTATTTTTACAGGATTTTATTTGTTTTTTTTAATTTTTTTTAACATCTTTATTGGAGTATAATTGCTTTACAATGGTGTGTTAGTCTCTGCTTTATAACAAAGTGAATCAGCTGCTCTTCTATCTTAAGTGTTCCTTCTCTGACATTTTTGTTGCAGGCTTGAATCTCCACCCACCTCTCCCATCCACTAAATGGGCCTAGGACAACCTTATCTCTTTTAGATTCTCTCCTTAAAACTAAGTTAATATCTGATCTCATTTTTTACTCTGTCTGGTATTAGCCATAAGCAGCTTTTCCCAGAATCTTTTCAACATACCAAGTGTTCATGAAGGAGAAATTACTAGAGCAGAGATGGGAAGTACAGAAAGGAAGGAGTAGACACAGAAAGAGAAATGAAAGTCTGCAACAACCAAATATTCTCCTCTTCAAAAGTCTCCTAAGAAGTGGTGTTTCTCTATTGATTTTCCAAGCAAGCAGGCTAGATGAAGCCTGCCGAAAATGTCATCTCAGGAACCTACCTGCATTGCTTGGAACTTCACTTTCAAACATGTAGAATCATTTCTTTCTCTAGGACCTAGAGCTGTAGAAATGCATACACGGCACATAGTGGGAAAATTGTATAAGTCAGTTTTTCATATGTGTCAGAAGCATGTATTAATTGTGACATAGTGCTCAAAAAATATTTATTGGGTGTTTATGACAAGCCATATGCTTGTATTAGATGCTGTCGATAAAGCAATGAATTAAAACAAATACAGCTTAGAGTACAGTTTAATTGTTTATACTTTTATTACAGATCTTTTTGGTTTTTAACTATGCATTTCTAGTTTCCTTAAAGTACTTAGTGGTAAACAAAGAAAAGATACTACAAATGTATTTGAATTTAATGCATTGCCTTCATAGCAGTTCTCATTTCTTCAGTTACCTCCATGTGATACATAAACAACACTTGAAACAGTGTCTGAACATGGAACCAGTCAATAGAGGTTAGTTCTGAGGAGGAGGAAGAATGTTACTAAGCCCAAGCTCTTACTGCTCACCACACCACAGGCCAATAAATCAAGAGGTGTTGGGGCAAGGAACAGCGACTTCACTTGGAAAGCCAGCAGACCAAGAAGATGGTGAACTGGTGTCCCGAAGAACCATCTTCCCTGAGTTAGAGTTCAGGCTTATTTTATTCTAAAAGGGGATGGGGTGTGGCTTATTGTTGCAAACTTCTTGGTGCCAGAATCCTTTGTCCTTGCAGCTGTCTGGGTGGGTCTGGTCACAATATTCCTTTATTTATGTATTTATTTATGGCTGCGTTGGGTCTTCGTTGCTGTGTGCAGACTTTTTCTAGTTGTGGCGAACGGGGGCTACTCTTCGTTGAGCTGCGCAGGCTTCTCATTGCAGTGGCTTTTCTTGTTGCGGAGCATGGGCTCTAGGCACGCGGGCTCAGTAGTTGTGGCTCGCAGGCTCAGTAGTTGTGGCGCATGGGCTTAGTTGCTCCACGGCATGTGGGATTTTCCCAGACCAGGGCTCGAGCCCGTGTCCACTGCATTGGCAGGCGGATTCTCAACCACTGTGCCACCAGGGAAGTCCCACAATATTCCTTTAAACCTCCAACAAGACAAATGTTATTTTCTGTTCAGCAACTTTTTATCTTTATATGAATGGTAAAGTGTTATACCTTTAAAGGTCAAGCCTGGGAAGGCAGAGCCTTGAGAATGGGTTATTGTGTATATTTCAGGCTATAGGAAACATTCTTTTACAGAAGTGCAGAGCAAGCATGAGGAAGCACAGACAACAGAGCACAAAGGTTAGACCTAAGAGAATAGATCCAATATGGAGTCAGGTTTGTTCGTCTCTGTTACAAGAGGAAGATGAAGGATTCAGAAAACTTTATTACCAGATTTGAAAATAACACTCTAATGAGATATGGGGAGGTACAATAAGTTGAAGGGGAACTATCAAGAGATCTGGGTGCAGGTTCCTATATTTGCCATTTTCTCTTGGGCAAATTAGTCTCTTTGGGCTCCATGTGCTCGTTTATAAGATATGGAAATAAAACCATGTCTTCTTATGTCATTGGAGACTGCATAAATCAAATAATGTAGCACATGTGATAATAATTGTGTGAGTTGTAAAAATACTATTAAATATAATGGTTAGTAAGATTGATGTTAAAAATAAATCAAAGTATTTATCAATCAATCCATCTTCTCCAAATGTAACTAATATTTTAAGAAATTCACCATCCCTAATGGTGAATTCACCATCCTTCATTGTTAAATGGAAAATGTGACATCTATTTTTTTATCTCTCAGAATGAAAACATAAGAAATGTCTAAGACAGGAATATTTCTTTTATGGTAGGGAAAGATACTTAGTTGTTTGGAAAATGGTCCATGCTGGTGAATCTGTGCCATCTCTATCATCTCCATAGCAACAAGCTCTGATGTAACAAACAGAGGAACTTGAAGGAGAAATCAAAAATAGCTCAGAGATACGGTAATGGGAATTTATAAAGTTACTAGCAAAATAAGAAAATTGTTTCCATGTAAACATTCTTTCACCTCTGTTCTTAACGTGAAGTT
The DNA here is from genome assembly GCF_011762595.2 of Tursiops truncatus. Lineage (NCBI taxonomy): Eukaryota > Metazoa > Chordata > Mammalia > Artiodactyla > Delphinidae > Tursiops > Tursiops truncatus. The sequence goes on along the minus strand of NC_047042.1, from coordinate 78,163,386 downwards.
CTTCTTTGAAAGTTATTTGTTACATGGCTCTTAAATTTTAAATACCATTTATTCTTTTTTTTCTCTATATTAAAAAGTTGGCTTTTGCAGAGCGAAGCATTTTTTGGAAAACAAAATATAGCAGACTTTATCATTTCTGACTTACTTAAGGGGACATGTGGCCTCTGGTGCAAGATAATATTCTTAGGGCCCTGCTACGGTTCTAAGAGTAGAGTAGTCAGGGACTGATCTCACTACTCTTGACTCTTTGGCTCCTAAGGTTAGAGTATTGAAGAATTAGATGGACCAATAACCAGATTGTGGTATATGTACTTGTGTTTTAGTATATTCAGTATTTATAGATTTAACAATAATAATAACAACAATAAACATGTAGCACTCACAACTAGCAGGCAGTATTCTAGGAGATGTGCGTGTGTGTTTTCATTCAGTTTATCATAACAACACTTCATGAAATAGGTACTATTATTACCCCCAATTTACAAGGAACAGAGAGTTTAAGTAACTTGCCTCAAATCACATAGCTGGTAATGTAAACTGTGCTGTTTGTTAATTACTCTGTTTGTAATTAGTTTGTTAAAAAACTCTGGCCGATGGTAATTTATTTGGTTTTGTAGCTAGAGGATCACCATCTAAGAATTATGATTATTGTGGTAATACGATATCCCATTTCTATCAGAGATGATGAAACCTTTAATACTTAAGTAGGCACGGAGAAAAAGAACTGAGAATTATGTTTCCTGAATAGGCACAAGGAGGAACGGAGATGCAGTATCTTTTGGTTCAGGAAAAATCCTTCTACTATACTTCGCAATAATTGATAGCTACAATTTATAAAGCACCTTCTATGTGATAGGCAATATAACGCAATACATATATTTCTCACTTAATTCTCACAGTAGCCCTTTCTGTAGGTGTTAGTTTCATTTTATAAGTGAGGAAGTAGGGACAAAGGATTTTGAGTGAATGATGGAATGATGAAATTGACCAATAATTCTGTATGCTTTCAGTTGGGGCACAGAAATTTTAAATAAGTTCATAATGATGGGTGGTCCAGGGTTTAAATCATAGACTATTTCGTTCCAAAGCCTAGGAAGTGATCAAACAATTGATGAAATTGACCCACACAAATGCATGGGTGCTTCTGCAAAATATTATCAAAGTAAATAAGGTGAGTGTGTATAGTTGAAAATTTATCATGTATGATGTTTCTCTTGCCTCTAGTATATGCCCTGGAATGATAATTATTTCATTCCTTGTGTACTTGGCTGTATTAAAGTCTCAGAGCTACAAAAAATATATGGCAAATATGCCCATGTGTTATTTTACTTTTATCTGTTCATTCAAAAAAAAATTTATTTAACACCAACTCTGACCACATGCCATGCCAAGTAATAGAGATACAGAGATAAGTAAAATATCTTCTTTGGCTTCAAGTTGCTCATAGTTGAATGGGTGAGATGATAAACAAATAATGACAAATGAATATGTAGGGTAAGATTCTCGTTGGGGGGCTTTCGGAGTTGTCAGGGAAGTAATGCCAGGCAGGAAGTGTTGTCTGAGCAGAGATTTGAAGGATGAATTGAATTGTTCCAGGGAGGATGGGTGCCGACGCCGATTTCAACCATGGGAGAAAAGGATGAGATTTTATGATATTACTATGTAAAGAGAAAATAGAAAAACAAAGTTGCCTTGTCTGAAAACTGATCACTCCTCTAAAACAAGTGACTTTTTATTAGCATTATTAATTTAAAAGCGTGTTTCTGATTTCTCAAGAGGATATACACTTGTAAGGCCTCTTGTGGTAACATAGATCCATGGAGAGAATTGTGCATGATTTCTCATTGTTGTCTACTTGTCACTCTTAAAGACATTTATCTAATAAAACTGTTTTTCCCTAAGCATATTTCAGGATTGTTTGTCAGTAGGTCTTTTCATTGAGAAGGATACATTAAAGTGTAATGGTTGAGCTGCAAATTGACCATTTATGATTATAAACTTCCCACCTAGACTTCCTACAAATTTCAATTTATCCTTTTAAGACTCTGCTTAGACACTACTTCCTTCTGATCTTCCTTTCCTAATAATTGAAGGGTCTTTAGAAATCTCATCTTTCCTTCCCCAATTAGTGAAAGTATGTGAAATACAGTTATTTCTTTCAGCTTGAGAAACATCATCTTCTAAGTGAGGGACATAAAAACACACTCAACTTTTTCTATTGATGTCTTTGACACCTCCACGTGCAATCCTAATTTGTCTTATTTCCTGTGCATTCCAATCTCTCCCTTTGTCCCCAAAACTCTTCCACTTATCCCTTCCGGCTTACTATGTAGGTTTCATTCTAAATCACCTGTTTCATTGACAATCCTTTGTTTACTCGTAAATATGGAGATTTTTTTCCCTCTCCTACCCAGTGCTTATGAAGAGTGGGTTGGTGGGTAAACTCTTTTCAGGGAGCTTTCCCAAATTGCTATTTTAACTGCTGATAAATTTCCTAATCCAATCACTAATTCAGTGCTCCTGGGTGTTTTCATTTGTTTGAAATCACAAACAACCCCAATCAGTGACACCATGTAAAAGCCGATTCCTTTGGGCTTGTGCTTGTGGGTGCGAGTGGGCTGGAAGCAAACAAATTTTAAGCGTCATAGAATCTTTACATTTTTGAGCCAAAAAAAGAACCTAGAGATCCTTTAGTTCAGTCCCTTCATTTTAATAAAGAGCAAACTGAAGCACAGAATCCCATAGCAAGTAAGGGAGACCAGATAAGAAGGTAGGACCACAGGCTCCAACCTGTGCCACCATGCCCAGGGCTCTCAGTGCCGACCTGTTGAAATCAAGTGGGCTCGGCCTTTTGGAAAATGTAGATTTTTTTGGAGTCTTTTAAAGAAATGGCCTGGAAAACACCATCCAGTCTGGTGTTTGACAGCATCTTTCATTTTGGTCTAATTCTTTTCACTGGAGTGCAAAGAAGTAGTGGAGATTACATTTCAAATTGTGTTTACTGATGCCCTCAGCTCTGAAGCACTTTGCAGGTCAGAGAAAAAAAGACATACATAGAAATTAGGTTCTTAAAAGTAATTAACAAGCTATTTAAAATGCATGACTTAATACTCTGTAGGGAAAGGGTGAGACTCAAAAGAAATTGATTTTTACTCCTTCTCGAAGGAAAGCCCATTTTGGCCTCTTAGGTACCAGGGCTTAGAGAGTGATTCTGGATGATAGGATTTAGCCAGCCATGTTTTCAAAGTGAATCCCTGTCGTTTCCTTAAATATCTATTTCTTTTCCCCCTCTCAAGTCCTGTCATTTCTACCAAAAATTTGAAGGTTTTTTTTTTTTTGTTCTTTCTGTAATAAGTAGACAATTTTTTTCCTATCCTATAAAGAACAAGTTAACCCCTCTGAGTGCCACATACTCATATGAGAACATTATGTAGGATTCCCAAATGTTCTTCCTTGAGACTCACAGTAAAGTCGAGCCTCGTGCTGGGTCACTTTGGCTGCTCACTCATGCCCAGGGTACTCTCCTTCCCCTTGCCGTCTCTGAGATGTGAAAGTTGCATTTTTTTCCTTCCTCTGTCATCCCTTCTGAAACTTCAGGTCTCCTTCTGAGTGGCTACGGAACATAGAAATAGACTTGCTCTCCTTGATAATTTCCGTTACGTATAGAATTTCATTCCTGGTATTTGAGCAGTGATGAGGGATTTGGATTACTCCTTGAGAATCCATAGTACAGTATTTCACAGGAGGGTGCAGAGAAAACGAATCTCATACCAAATTCTATGTAACAGTTGCAGGGAGAGCAGAAATGCAGATGTTAGAATCTAGGGGAGAAACTCAATTTTACGTTTGGTAGGTTGCCTGCTGCTAGGGTAAACAGGGCATGAGTCTGAATGTAACCTTACTTTTTGGATGTGCCCCCAGAAATATATCTGAGGATATGAAAGCACCCCCTGGAACTCATGAAATCGACTGCAATGCGTTCATTTAGCCACCTCGAAGGAGGTGGGGCTAAGCAAGTCGTGTCTGTTAAATGTGTTTTCTTATTTTTCCAGTGTTCACTAGGTGCATAATATATATGTATGAACATAAATGCATACATACATCTGCCCCCAAGTGATCGTTATGATCAGTTTGTAATTTGCTGCCTTTATGCAGAAAGAAGCTTTTAGAGTGAAAGTGTTAGCTGTTTTACATCTTAAGACAAGTCACGAGGTGAGGGCTGATCCTGCATTCCTTAATAGCAAACTACTCAGCAGGAGCTTGGAGGCAGAGATATATACAGAAGTAATATACCTTCAGTATGCGCTTGAAGCTCACTTGGAGTTGTTCTTTTATGGTGATTATGAAATCTAGACCTTAAAGGCAAGATTTTCAAAGTAACTTGTCCTCAAAAACAGTGATAAAAAAAGGCCTCATTAACTGTTGAATAAGTAACTTGTCATTTTTGTTCTTTATGTTCTGTACTTCATGTCAGTGAAAGACTAAAACTGTGGGGAAAAGGACCTAAAGAACAGAGTGCACTTGAGGTGGTGATGGAGAAGACTGTCACAGATACGGCAGGGCTTACCCAAAGATAGTTCATCTCTGGTTTGCTCACAGGACTGAAACACCAGCATCACTAATTGCTTCAGGATCCAAAGACGGTAGTTGCAAGTCCTCTTTGGGGTTGATGAAAATCCACTGAATCATTATCAAAGTGACCTCCCTGGTACAAGATATATATTTTTTAACATCTTTATTGGAGTATACTTGCTTTACAATGGTGTGTTACATCTTTATTGGAGTATACTTGCTTTACAATGGTGTGTTTACAACTGTATAACAAAGTGAATCAGCTATACATATATATATATCCTCATATCTCCTCCCTCTTGCCTCTCCCTCCCACCCTCCCTATCCTGCCCCTCTAGGTGGTCACAAAGCACCGAGCTGATCTCCCTGTGCTATGTGGCTGCTTCCCACTAGCTATCTATTTTACGTTTGGTAGTGTATATATGTACATGCTACTCTCTCACTTTGTCCCAGCTTACCCTTCCCCCTCCCCATGTCTTCAAGTCCATTCTCCAGTAGGTCTGCGTCTTTATTCCCGTCCTGTCCCTAGGTTCTTCATGACCATTTTTTTGTTGTTGTTTTTTAGCTTCCATATATATGTGTTAGCATACGGTATTTGTTTTTCTTGTTCTGACTTACTTCACTCTGTATGACAGACTCTGGGTCCATCTACCTCACTACAGATAACTCAGTTTCGATTCTTTTTATGGCTGAATAATGTTTGCAGATGACATGATACTATACATAGAGAATCCTAAAGATGCTACCAGAAAACTACTAGAGCTAATCAATGAATTCGGTAAAGTAGCAGGATACAAAATTAATGCACAGAAATCTCTTGCATTCCTATATACTAATGATTAAAAATCTGAAAGAGAAATTAAGAAAACACTCCCATTTACCATTGCAACAAAAAGAATAAAATACCTAGGAATAAATCTACCTAAGGAGACAAAAGACCTGTATGCAGAAAACTATAAGACACTGATGAAAGAAATTAAAGATGACACAAACAGTTAGAGAGATATACCATGTTCTTGGATTGGAAGAATCAACATTGTGAAAATGACTGTACTACCCAAAGCAATCTACAGATTCAATGCAATCCCTATCAAACTACCAATGGCATTTTGCACAGAACTAGAACAAAAATTTCACAATTTGTATGGAAACATAAAAGACCCCGAATAGCCAAAGCCATCTTGAGAAAGAAAAACGGAGCTGGAGGAATCAGGCTCCCAGACTTCAGAGTATACTGCTAAGATATATTTTTAATGTTTCCTAGTAGAACGCTTGACATAAGAGAATACAGTACATATAATAGTACTGAGAAAAAGAGAGGAGGAACAGGGTAAGAGCAAAGTTTCCATCGGAAACTGCTGGAGTGCTACAGAGGGCCCTGGGCAGTCACTAAGCTTGCTGACGTGGGGGTGAGGGGGACCAGCCACACAATATCTGACCTTGCAATATTATCCAGCTTTTTTTCTTCTGCATCACAGTCCAGACAGAAACTGATCATATATGGAGAGCACACTGAGATTGAAAACATCGATATTTCAGTGCCTTTGCAGTGCATGCTCTGCTGCATACTGGCTGGGAACCTGGGCTCTCAGGGTGAACTACAGTCTTACTTTGGACAGCAGACACTTGGCTTCTAACGTGTAGGCTTTGCATATTATGTTGGATACCCTGCTGCTGAGCCAGCTAGGCACTAGGAGGGCATCGGGTGTGAGCTCACTCATCTGGGACGCCTTCTTCAGGGAAATCCCTGGGTGATCCCACCTTGCTATTAGCATCTACCTCCTCCTCCCAAGGGAGTGGGACTGGTAGGGGCACAGTCTGAACAGGTGCTAAAAACAATTATACAGCTGCAAAACCTTTTACCATGGAATCCTACTACAGGTGTAGGCATTTTGGCAAGTCTAAAATATTGGCCAGTATGAATTCCAGAGCTCTCTGGAGGTAAGGACTGGAGGCCCTAAGATGGTTGCAAGTTGTTGTTGCTTTTTTTTTGTTTTTTGTTTTTGTTTTTTGGCTGCACAGCAAGGCTTGCAGGATCTTAGTTCCCCAGCCCGGGATTGAACCTGCGCCCTCAGCAGTGAGAGTGCAGCGTCCTAACCACTGGACTGCTAGGGAATTCCCGGTTGCAAGTTTGAGACACTGAAAAACCTTCGAGGTGAAAGAGGAGATTACAGGTCAGGCTGGAGAGGAAGGCAAGGCTGTGATAAATAGTTTGGGTTTTATTCTAAGAAGAGAGAGTTAAGGAAAGAAGCAACACGATCAGAGCAAAGATCACTTGACTGCAGTGTGGAGAATAGATTAAGGCTGGGGCTGGGAAGGCTGAAGGAGTGCATGAAGAAGACCATCCATAAGGAAGCTATGTCAGGAGTCCAGGCAACAGAGTGGTGGTTTTGACTAAGGTGGTAGCAGTGGAACAGGATAGAAGGGGCTGGAGTCAGGATATACTTCAGAGGCAGAGCAAATCATTCAGATCTTAAAGGAAGGGTTATGACATTATGTTGGGGCAAATATTCAGGTTATTTGATGTAATAGGGGACCTATAATCTGATATTAATCACATTAACACAAGACAAGAGGCCCTAACGGTCATAGCAGAGGTATACACAGTATGGAGATCTTAGCAACATTTAAATCAAGATTGATTACCTTTCCTCAGTGTTAGAAGCTTAGAATTGGACCCCCCAACAAAGCGGGGGGAAACCCATCCCCTTTGCACCATCCCTCAGAATGTCCCTTCTCCTGTTGTTCCCAGTACTGGAGCTCTGATTCTTGAATGACCACTCAAGCAGGCCAGACAGATTCCTGCCTGCTCTAGGCTCCATAGTGGATACCTATAACCCACGAACCCTTCTAGAAGAACTTGGAAACCCAATAGGAATGTTTACCTATGAATCTCGACTTGTAGAAAATACAGTTTTTGATTGAAATTATCCTGGGCTCACATATCTAAATGATGCCATCTCAAGCCTAAGAAAATCTGGAAAACCAGTATATCATTCAGTTAAGAAAAATATACTTCATATGTTGAATTTCAGCCTATTTGAATTTCTGTTTGAATCAAGAAAGGATCCAGATATTGAGGTAATGAAACAGGATTCTTTGAAGTAGGCTGTAAACACCAGAGGCCAGGGTTTCCCCCCAAAATTGGCATTTTTCTAGCAAATAATAACATTTATTTTTCAAATATATTTTTCGTTTTATTCTTTATAGAAATACTTCAGAGGAAGCCTGTTGTTGTGTTTTAGCATTTAAAAAATTTTTTTTTAATTGAAGTATAGTTGATTTACATGTCCACTGTTTTATTTTTTGCCCATACTGTGCGGCATGCAGGATCTTAGTTCCCCAACCAGGGGGAGCACAGAGTCCTAACCACTGGACCACCAGGAAAGTCCCAAGCCTGGTTTTCTAAAAAGCCATAAACTTTTTACACCTAGGCAAAAATTCCTTGAGTTCTATACAAGGTCCTGACTCCCTGTTTATCTTTTTATTCCCTTGAACATCAGGGTTTGAGGCCCCCTCACTGTATTAGAAGTAAGAAGAATACTAACTAACCCATTGGTAAAATTTGTCATTTTCCTACAGTAAAAATATTCTATCTACCTTATAGCCAGAAAATAAAGAACTGCTGTTTTTTTTTTTTTACCTCTGAAAATGATAAAAACAAAATGATCACAAGAAAGAAAACTTGAACGTCCTTTCTAAATCTCTTTCAAATAAGCTTAGGCTGATTTTTTTAACCTAAGCAAAAATCAAATCTTGTCCCCTACAACAGTACTCTTCAACAAACTGACATTCACAGAGAGTGCTTTGCTGTGTTCTGAGAATTTTAAGTAAGTAATTAAGTCAGTGAAGTAGCCTGTATACATGTGGAAAATAACAACCAATGGCCAAAGATGATCCAAACAGTGAGCTCTTGTTGACTGAATGAACTTTCAGGGTCTTGACTGGAGGAGCTCAGCCTTGACTGCACATGAGAATCACCTGGGAAGCTTTGAAACATGCTGAATCTCGGGCCATGCTCCAGACCAACTGAGCAGAACCTCTGGAGGAGGGCCCCAGATATGATGGTTTTTGAGGGTCCCCAAGTGATCCCCATATGCAGCTATGATGAAACCACTGATGCATGACAGTGGTGCTTTACCATCAGGGTTACTTAGGTGTTTTCTCCAAACTTACATGAATCTTAGGGAACTGGAATCTAGAACTCTCAGGATGAGAAGTTCATTCGGTAAAGGGCACAGAATTTGACACAACTTGCTGCCTCCTGTCAGTAAGCAAGTGTGCACTGTGTGATTGCTTCGAAGAACTGCGTAAAAACAATTCACCACACCTAAACAAAGCCGTTTTCTTGATAGGTCAAACTCGCTCAGTTATTATGTTGTGTTTCCAAACTAAAAAGAAGGTAGGACCTTGGGATGAAAATGAAAGAGGAAGCTTAGTAATTACTAACCTGTTCCGCCAGGTGCCAAGACACCTATGAATTACAGTAAGTGGGTGAACAAACATTGGCCTCTCTGAAACTTGGCTTCCGTACAAAACCCAGGGCTTCTGTAAAGCAGTAATCATGGGACGATAGGAGGAAGCAGAAATTATTTCTACTTGGAGAGAAAAATCCACTCCCAACAGAAAGACACTCCCATCCCAACACACACGCGCGCACACACGCTCAAGACTGTTTACAGTTGAAGAAATTGACATGCATGCACAGGCGGTGAAAGTATCCTTTATAAAAGAATAATTAAAAACTATTTGAAGATGAAGGTCACAACTGAATTCGATTTTCTTAGTCTTTCTGAAGTAATCCAAATTATGATGGGTTAATTGAGTAAATACAGATTGATTTTAATAAATGGATAAAGGAATATTATTCTCCCTACCGCCAGCAATGATTATGTGTTTATTTTTGTTTGTCTGTTTGCTTTTTTTTTTTTTGCTGTACGCGGGTCTCTCACTGTTGTGGCCTCTCCCGTTGCGGAGCACAGGCTCCGGACGCGCAGGCTCAGCGGCCATGGCTCACAGGCCCAGCCGCTCCGCGGCATGTGGGAATCTTCCCGAACCGGGGCACGAACCCGTGTCCCCTGCATCGGCAGGCGGACTCTCAACCACTGCACCACCAGGGAAGCCCTGATTATGTGTTTTGATCTCTGCTCTATAACTACCCAACACCTTTCAAATGTATTATTCAAAGAGTACAGGTTAGCAGAGGATTTGTACTGATGAAACTGGTAAACATCTGGGAATCCAGGTGCTTGACATTTAAAATCTCTGTGGCAGAAGTGTTCCTTCATCATATGAAACTGTCACATTATTATTTTGCCTAATGATACCATCATCATCATATTCACTTGAATGATAAAATGCAAGATTCATGCTTATCAATTTTCTGCTCTGTCTTTCCAAATCAAAGAGCTTTTTCTTTTTAAATCTATCAAATTAGCATGGTGGGCTCAGGCAACAGAAAGTGGAGTTTCAGTAGTTATATTGAAAAATTATACGCCATCTTAGTCCATCACCGTAATTCATGCATTAAATTTAGTACTGCCAAGATTTAGCCATTTAAGCTTGAATTGCTCTGAATTTAATTATGTGTATCAAGACAAATATTTAAGTGTGAAAATTTCAATCACAAGAAATAAGAAAAGAGTAAACAATTTAGAGAGGAAGGATAAGAAGAAATATTCTTCTTATACCAATCTGCTAGCCTACCTATATAATTCTAATTTTTTGACTGAATTAAAAGAATAAATTTGCTTTTCAGGTATTTTTAAATGGTGCCTTGTCTACACACACATGAAAGCAAGCATGGTTAGTAGAAGTTACATGAAGACAGTTGTAGGAGTTAAAAGGTCTCTAGTGGTAGAACAAATGATTTGGGGAGATCAAGTACAAAAAGAAAAGCAAGATACCTTAGTTGTTAAGGGCTTTGGCTCTGGAATCAAATAACGTGAATTAAACCTTGGCTTAGGCATTTATATGTGAACGGCACAAGGTGTCGAACTCTTCAAAGCCTTATTTCAGTGCTACCTAACTCATATGTTTGTTGTTTGGATAGAAGTCGACAACATGTCTGGCACATAGTAAGTGCTCAACACTGATTAGTTATTATTATTAATAACGAAGTTTATTATATTGTATTGTATTACACTACATTAGACTAAATGATATTATATTATATTGTTACACTATAAAGTGATTTTATTCCCAGTTATAGACTGGTACCTAAGAGGGATGAGTAGACAGAAGGTATCTAGATTTCAGCTAACGTTTGAAAGATACTTTCAGAATATTCATGTGAATTAAACCAAAGCTTGCAGGATAGTAGTTCAGGGTGGTGAACTTATAATTAGATGATTAACTCTTAGAAAACTAGTTGACATCAATGAATTTGAACTCACTGGACAAGATCTGCCTCAGGTCAACTGATGGTACCATCCACACACCCACCAAGAGTACAATCCTCTTGGCCCCTGAGAGACCTTGCAGTCCTTCACTGCTCCTGACCCACCAGCCATTGTCACAGATTTCACCAGTTACAACTCTGGGAAACGTCTCCAAACTCTTCCTTCTTCCCCATTCCTCTCTCCTGCCAAAGTGCCACATTTGCCTCTCTTGCCCTGGGTCTCTGCCCTCTTGTTCTCCCGCCCACATAATCCCTCAGATTTCTGGTTTAAGAGCTCTCTTTCTTTCCTGACGTAGTTGCTTTCACTGTCTTCTCCTCAGTCCACAGAAAGCCCTTATCGTTCCTTCCATTACAGGATGGCTGGCAAATACAATCCTAGTATGAGAATTAACTAGTAAAAACCGTACTTTGAGCACAGGTTTACTAAACTTCCAAATCATTAATTTTTTCTTCCCTGGTTAAATGTGGTATACACAGTTAAAACCTCTGGCTTCACACAGATCTAGGAGAACAAGCCACATGTATGCAGACACCCTAATTGCTAATGATTCTTGAACTCTGTATAAGTCAACACAGTGACACATATTACACCGGCATAAAACAAATGCAGTGGACTCTTGCTGTGTACCCAAGAAGAGATCTCAAGCATGACGAAGACTAAAGTAGGTGGCATGGCAGTTAAAAACGTGGGTTGTGGGTTCGGACTGCCTCGTTCAAATCTGTTCTAAGTGGAGCCTTGGGGAAGTTATTTACTCTTTACTAGAGATGCTATGGGAGCATCCATGTAAATCGTTTAGCACAGTACCTACTGTATTTTCAGCATCCTGTGACTGGTAGATCAAGGTGATAATCCTATTCTGTATCTCTGGGAGTGTTTCTATGTGTGAATGTGTATGTGTGCTTTAATCTTCCCTTCAAGGGTGATCTCCAGCACAATTTCAAAGAAAGGATGAAACAAAAGTGGGGAACAGGCCCTTTTAAAGGGCAGGATGTCTACATATAAGGATTTATAAAAATCTAATATCTAATATATTGGCTTCCTGAAATTTTTCATTCATAAATAATATTTATTCCTTTACTTAAAATATTTTCACATATGTTTATTGAGTATCTACTATGTCTACTGTTCCAGGCACAGGGGATAGAGCAGTGAACAAAACACAAAGTTCCTTTCTGGCTTACATCCTAGGGGAGGCAGGTAGAGTAAATAAACTAGTAAATATACAGTGTATCAGGGGCTTCCCTGGTGGTGCAGTGGTTGAGAGTCCGCCTGCTGATGCAGGGGACATGGGTTTGTGCCCCGGTCCGGGAAGATCCCACATGCCGCAGAGCGGCTGGGCCCGTGAGCCATGGCCACTGAGTCTGCGCGTCCGGAGCCTGTGCTCCGCAACGGGAGAGGCCACAACAGTGAGAGGCCCACGCACCGCAAAAAAAAAGAAAAAATATATATATACAGTGTATCAGATTGTGATGAGTGGAATAGAGAAAAATAAGGCAGGATGAGGTATATGGAATTTCTTCCTCTCCTTCTTCTCTTCTTAATTAATTAACCAATTAATTAATTAATTCGAAAGACTGCTCTTCTGCCTGACTGACCTCTACTAGTTCCATAAGAGGAGCAGATCAGCCTGCAGATAACGGGATATCTCAGTGCAATCAGCTGGGACGGGTCTAGGATAGCCCAGGGCTGTCAGGTGGGACACACAGCAGAAACAACTGTCCTTTGCATGAGGAAATTCTGAGAATATAGCAGTGTACTCATGTAATATGGAAGAGACACTAAAGGGTAGTATCAAAAGAACAGAGCTAGAAAGGAATTTAGAGAGGTGAACTGTGGACTCCAGCACTTCCTAACACAGAGTTGCTTTTCCAGATATGAAGATCTGAAGAGACAGAAGGAAAGGAAAACAACTTTAAGTTAGTGGTTATAATGGACACTTAAGAATTGATTGCATTGAATAATTCTGTAAAAGAAATCCTGGATTTTATATAGAGTAGTCTATCTGATGAAGCCTCACTGTAAGGTGTCCAGTGAAGAAAGGACAGAGGGAGACAGCAATGAAGGCACCTGTGGGAAGAGAATTCAGGAAGAGGGAACAGCAACGTCAAAGTCCCACAGGCAGGAACATGTCAGGACTGTTTTATG